>NC_035434.2:44924933-46124933 GCF_002127325.2 Helianthus annuus | reverse complement strand
ATTGCATTTTGCTTGACATTAGGACTGGTTCGAAAGCTACTTTTGGTACTAATTAAAAAAATGCAACTACATCCAGTTTCATAGCAAGTAATCAAGTATTAGAAAATTCAATTCTGTGTTTGTAAAGCATGACTATATATAGAGCTATGGTTCATTTAATGTTATTGCCCGAATCTTGTGCCTGTTTTGCCATTTCTTTTGCACTGGTATATAGATGGTTAAAAAGTTAATAATTGAGCAATGTGTCACACGTCTAATAAATGGTGGTTCACACATGATCGAAGAACCCGAGAGTAGTGCGTGCAAGTGATAAAACTGAGGCTGTAAACAAACAAAAGTTTGCCATCTTAAATACAATGGTTTCTACTTATGCGCTCAGAGTGACCCATTGTGAGTGTTATGTATCAAACCACAAATTTTATACTTGCTAAAAACGTATGTGTTTATGGTATGCTACATTTTTTTGTTGGTAATGTTTGCCAAACATGAATGGTTATCCACTTATAAGAAATCATATAAAAAAAATTTCTTTTTTGTAAATATAATTTTTTTAACACAACCCATAACCCGTGAGGCTCACGGGTATATAACCTAGTACTTATATATAAAAGAAACTAAATGGAGTACACGTGGCGTTAGAAGATGCGTTCTTGGAGATATTTTGGCGCCTAAACCAAAATCCCTCTTTTTTCCTTTTCTCGCGGTTCTAATTGATCCTGGATCCGGCCCATTTTTTTCGTTTTTTAACCCGTCTAACATTATTGATCTGTTAAATCTTATGTTTCCCTTCTCAATTTCAAACCCTAAATCCTCATCATCCATAAATGACAACGCCACATACTTGCTTCACTTGATTTTGTTCAAGGTAAGTTAAGTGTTTCCTCCCATTCTCGATTTACCATTCCTTTGCTCATCGATTACGGGCTCTAATGGCAGTTCTTTGTGGGTTTGTTGATTTTGTTGGTTGTTCTTAACTTTCAAAACATTAATGATGGTTCTTCACTTCTTCTTCACTTTCAGCTTGACTTTTTTCTTTGTGGGTTTTGATTTTGTTGGTTTCTTGATGTTTGCAGGGATTCCCAAAGTACATAATTCAAAATGATAGGTTCTCATACATTCATATTCAAAATTATGTGTAAGCTTGATTTTTTAATGTATATGTATTTTAATTATAATTTTACTTTTACATTAGTTTATATAACATGTAATTACATTGTATCTTTTTTATTTATACACTTATAAGTAAATTAAATGACGCAGCCCGTGTATTACACGGGGTTTAACCTAGTACACCTAATATATTAAAATGTTTAAAGGGGTAAAAAGATGATATAACTTATTTATCCAAGCTTGAGCTACATTTTCGTTAAACCATCCATTGCCTTCTTGTAATGCATATCTTTCCAACCCCCAACATGGTGGGTCTATCCGGTTTGTTTAACCACTAAACAACAAAAATACTATTGTTGAGAATTAAACGATTCTTAATACATCTTTTAATAATACAAATTTTTTACCTCCTTGCCTCTCCTAATGGTAAGAGATTAACTCCGATGATAACATCCATAAGTTTGTTTTTCTCTATTTGTGTTGTTTTGTTTTTTCAAAGTAGCTAATATATGCGGGAGTTGTAAACAATTCCTCACTGACTTAAACCTACGATTAAGGTTCTCCTTTAGATGATTTTTTTATATGTTTCTAGTTAGGTAAACCTGACCATAAACAAATCCTCCCAAGCGACACACTATCGACGCCATTTCATGAAACAAATCGCTACGAAGGATTTCTCGGGTGATTTTTGCTAGTTAGAATTACTTACAAAAAAGGCTTGAACTTTTTCACCAATGTACCCTTCTAATTAATTAAAAGTAAAAATTGTATTTAGTTTTTATTTTAATATATTGAATTTAGTAATTAATTTTTGTGGATGATCTGCATGTTTTAAAAAAGGGATCGATTTACACAAAATCTACCATAATCACTATTCACGCCTGAAGGGGTATGGTGCCAAAAGCCGCGCAAACCTCCATCAAGGTTGCGCGTGGGACCATACTCCTTATCTTAATAAACTTCCTACCAAGAGCCTCGCGCGAGCTACACCACTTTCTGCTCTATGTCGCGCGAGGTCCCGACCACAAGAAGCCCTGATATCAGCACTTAGCATAAATAAAGGAACACATGGGCATACTAACCCGCGCGGGTTAGTTAGATGCTCAGCAAGAACCACATAGGAAGGCAGCGCAAGGCTGCCTCCAGTGGTACACAAGTTACAAGTGGCAGTGAAAAGAGCCAATGAGCGTCCAGCAGGCTCTGGTCAATCGTGCGCCACGATCGTCTGACGAGAAGTACGTAAGGACGCCTACGTGGCACCAATCAGGGGACGGAGACATCTGTCCCACGATCTCCACTTGTCTGCTGATGGCAGAAGAGCAGCGGGGCCGACAACAATGACACGTGGCTCCAATCAAGGTGCGCCAGCACCGAAGAACTTCTAGAAGCCACTAAACGGTCGACACTAGTGAGACAAAGAGCATATCCGTTATGTTGTCCATTTCCGGCCCAAGGCCCATCAGCCCATATCCTCTTACACCTCTCCGGCTATAAATAGAGACCTCATTCCACAGGTTAAACATTCTATTCCCTCTACTCTCACTCTTAACACTTGATTATCCTCCAAAAGCAATCGCTTATTCTCACGCCGGAGCCCGGTTAAGAGGGAAACCCCCACATTCCCGTCTTGACGAGTAACGGTGTTCTGTTTTGCAGGAATCTTAACATCGAAGTCGGAGCTCAGATACTTATTAGAAGATTAACCACTATGGTAGAAACATAAACCAAACTGATTAGTCCCCATAATTAGTTCCGTGTTTCTTCATTGGCGCCCACCGGTTTTTCTATAACCATCTTCATCTTCTTTTATTTGAGCCTTTGACATCTTTTCTTCCTTCGATCATGGCTGGTCAAGGAACCATTCCAGAGTTCAGCTTCAGAGCCAACTCTAACGCGGCGTTGGGTGAAGGAATCCAAAACTTCCAAGCCCAACAAATCAAAGAAATTGGTGAAGTCGAAGTAACCAATACTGGGGGCCCGCGCGCGAGCATCACCCGCATCACTCAGGCGGTCACCCCAGGAAACAATGGAGAAGGACCTTCGAACCCAACACCGCCTCAGAATGTTTCAGCGTTGCTAGGGCTACCAGAAGGCGAAACTCCAGCCTCATGCTATGCCAAAAATATCGCCACTATCAACGCAGCGTACCAATCGCTGATTGCGCAGCAAGCAGTTTTGACGGCAGAACCGTCCTTGGTCACTCCTCAAAGTCAGGGGGCACGCCAGATGCCCCCACCGCCAAGTCTCCAAGGCAGAATCAACAGGCCACCCCCTACCAGGCGTCTAAGTGTGCAAGACACGCGCGACACAAGGGGAGAAATGGAAAGCTACTACGACTATCCGTCAAACCTTCAAAGAGGTCCTGTTCATAGCCGGCTCACGCCGCGCAACATGAACAACGAATGGGAAGAAACAGACCCGAATGATCCAACTTGGGAGGGTGACGAAGGTTCGTCAGTCTTTAACCGCTTGCCGAAAAACCACGAGTACTTCAAGCCAAGACAGCACATCGGGTACACAGAAGAAGCTGAAAGAGACTTCCGCCTGGCATACCGGCCAGCGGAAGCTGCTGAACATTCCAAGTTCATCCCGAAAATCGCACTCGCGCCGCTCTCACGAGAAAGGTTACCTCCGACTGTCGGGAAGTTCAATGGATTGACTGATCTCGATGATCACGTCAGAACGTTCACAAGTGTATGCTGCATGGGAGGTTGGAACATGCCTATGTGGTGTCACTTGTTTATTCAAACTCTTACCGGGGCTGCTCGCGCCTGGTTCGACAGCCTTCCTCCGGGAAAGATTAAATCTTGGGTAGATTTCAAGACGCAGTTTTTGAGCTACTTCAGCCAACAACGACGCTACCAGCGTGACACAGCTGAAGTAGAAGACATCTGGCGAAGAGATGGTGAAGGTCTGGAGGACTTCATCACCCGTTTTAACAAAGAATGTTTGGAGATAGGTGGCGTAAGCGAACAACTCATGCGTTGTCATTTCAAGAAAGCCATTCGCTGTGATAGTCTCATCAGAACTATCACGGGCAAAGACGGAATGCCAAAAGAATGGGATAATCTAATGGAAGCCGCAAAAAATTGTCGCGCAAACCGAAGAATCACTCGCTGGGAACAAGAGTTATTACTCTGAAGATCGATTCTCCAGAGGCAACACGCGCGACAACAACAAGCGCAACAAATACAAGGGCAATGACTGGAAGTCTGGGAGATCAAGAGGCCACGATGAAAGGCCGCGCTATAGGGAGGACGCGCGTGAAACAATTGACCGAATCGGCTACAAGAAAGCAGTCAAAGATGATAATCGTGACAAGCACTGGACTCCGCTCACAAAAATGCCAAAAGAGGTATTGATGACGGAGAACCACGATTTCAAGGCTCCCAGGCCTATGACAAACAAGAAGGGGCAAGACCCCAACTTGTACTGTGATTTTCATAAAGACTCAGGGCACTTGACCGATGACTGCTATAGTTTGCGCCAAGAGATCGAGAGAGCGCTTAAAAGTGGTAAGCTAAGCCACTTGGTGAAGAACGTGCGCAAAGAAACTCGCCAACTCCAGCGCCACGATGAAGGAAATCACAAGAAAGTCCGACGCTTAGAGACCCACATGGTCAATGGACCGAGATATAGCGCAAAAGAGAAAGGCAAGCGCCCCTATGAGCCTTCTTGGCAAGAGCAACAGGTCATTTTCCCGGTAGTGCGCGGCGGTCCTCGCGCCACACGACCCGTCGTCATTACCGGTATCATCGGCCATTATGAAACGGAGTACATATTCATTGATCCAGGAAGTACAGCCGACATCATTTATGAACAGTGTTTTAATCAATTTGATGAAGAGGACAAAGCGAGACTCGAGCCAGTTGATTATCCTTTGTCCGGATTTTGCAATGAGATGGTTTTTCCACTTGGTCAAATCAGCTTCCCCGTCACGCTGTCTGACGGGAAGCATTCAAGAACAACAAGCGTGAATTTCATGGTGATGCCCGTCAAGTTGAGGCATGATGTGTTAATTGGGAGGGAAACCCAAGGCGAGCTGAACATGGTTACTTCAACTCCCCATTCAGCGATAGGGTTCCCAACCAAGACGGGAGTGGCAATCATCTACGCCAAGAAAGAAGTAATGTCAACTGAAGAATTGCGCCCAGCAAAAGCGGCGAAGGTCTCAGCAACCGAGCCTGAAAAATGGGTTTTAAACCGCAAATACCCAGAGCAAACAGTGACAATTGGCCACGCCATTTCGTCAGACATCCGAACACGTTTAAAGCAGTTACTGTTCAGAAATATGGATATCTTTGCCTGGACCCCGGCAGACATGACCGGCGTCCCGCGCAACATAACCGAACATTGCTTAAACACTTACCCTTCTGTTGAACCAAAGGTCCAAAGAAGGCGCAACTTAGGGGAAGACAAAACGAAAGCAATGAATGAACAAGTATGTGAGCTGCTCAAAGCTAGGATTTTGCGAGAAGTGCGTTATCAGAGTTGGGTCGCGAACCCAGTAATGGTGGAAAAGTCAAATGGTGGATGGCGAATGTGCGTAGATTATACCGATCTCAACAAGGCATGCCCTAAAGATTGCTATTCTTTGCCCGAGATCGATAAAAAGATAGACTCTCTCGCGCCATATAGATGGAAGTGTTTCTTGGATTGCTACAAGGGTTATCATCAAGTCCAGATGAAACTCGAAGATGAGGACAAGACAGCTTTTAGAACTGATCTTGGAATCTTTTGTTACACAAAGATGCCATTCGGTCTGAAGAATGCGGGCGCAACATACCAACGCTTGATGGACAAGACCTTTGCGGGGGACATCGGAAAGCACATTGAAGTTTACATCGATGATCTAGTGGTTAAAAGTCCCGAAGAGGACCAAATGTTGAAGGACATCGAAAAGACGTTCAATTCATTGCGCAGTGTGAATATGAAGCTGAATCCAGCCAAGTGTTCTTTTGGCATGGAAGAAGGGAAGTTTTTGGGCTTCATAGTCACAAATGGCGGTTTTAAAGTGAACCCAGAGAAAGTCCAGGCCATAGAGTGAATGCCATCGCCGCGAATAATCAAAGAGATGCAAAGGTTGGCCGGCCGACTGGCCGCGCTTAACCGTTTTCTTTACAATCACGCCGCGAAGTCGTACCCCTTTATCAGTACGTTGCGCAACTGTGTAAAGAAACAAGAGTTCAAATGGACCCCCGAGGCAAAGACAGCTTTTCAGTAAATGAAGGAATGTTTGATCGAGCTCCCTACCCTGACTGCACTGTTCGAAAAAGAACCACTCATACTGTACTTGTCTTCTTCGGATAAGGCAGTAGGGTCGGTATTACTGGTGGAGAGAAACGGAGTCCAAACTCCAATTTATTACGTCAGCAGGGTACTCACTGACCCAGAAACAAGATATTCCACGATGGAAAAATTGGTTCTTGCGCTGCTACACGCCTCCCGAAGACTACGCATGTACTTTACGGGGCATGTGATCACCGTGCTTACAAACTTCCACATCGGCACGATATTGCAAAAACCAGAAACATCCAATTGGTTAGCAAAATGGGCCATCGAGCTGGGGGGCCACAATATCTTGTACAGGCCGCGCCCAGCCATTAAAGGCCAGGTCCTAGCTGACTTCATCACAGAAGTACCGGTCAATAAATTCAAAGAATGTAATCTGGTGGAGACTCCTGAAAAAGACGTAACAGATGAGACTTGGATGCTTTATACTGATGGGGCCTCAAATGAGGACAGCGCGGGAGCAGGATTGCGCCTGGTGAGCCCTGAGAATCACGAATTTACGTATGCCGTCAAGTTGGACTTTAAAAACACCAACAACGAGGCAGAGTACGAAGCATTTTTGGCAGGCTTACGCCTCGCCATCAAAATGGGAGCTAAAAGTTTACGAGCACATGTTGATTCACTCCTGATAGCCAGCCAAGTTAATGGTATATACGATGCAAAGGGCGAAGTCATGGCCCTATATCTAGAGCAGGCAAAAGAATTGCTTCAACAATTCAAGTCTCACAAAGTAATCCACATCAATCGCTCTGAAAACAAACCAGCGGATGCCTTGAGCAAACTTGCTTCGACTTCTTTTCAACACCTTGCCAAAGACGTAAGAATAGAAGTACTCAAGAATCCATCAGTCTTGCTGCGACAAGTAAACGTCATTGAGATGGGGCAACCATCCTGGATGACCCCCATAATCCAATATTTGCAAGAGGGGATACTCCCTGAAAACATAGCAGAGGCGAGGAAGATTCAGAACAAATCCCTGCATTACGAAATGAATGGCGGTATTCTGTACCGAAAGTCCTTCTTGGGGCCACTACTGCGCTGTGTGGACCCCCAAGATGCGAACTACTTGATCAGGGAGATCCATGAAAGGATCTGCGGCATCCATTCAGGACCACGCATGGTTGTCGTGAAGATCATGAACGCCGGATACTACTGGCCAGTGATGCATGTCGATGCCCTGAAGGAGATCCGCAAGTGCGACTCCTGTCAGCGACATTCTCCAAAAACCCTGCGCCCCAAGAATGACCTTATCCCTGTATCCACTGCATGGCCTTTCCAGCAGTGGGGAATCGACATGGTGGGACCCTTCCCAGAGGCTCCTGGCGCCGTCAAATTTATAATAGTGGCCGTCGATTACTTCACGAAATGGGTGGAGGCCTAAGCTCTCGCGTCAACTACAGCTATGATGGTGCGCAAGTTCATTTGGGAACACATCATCTGCAGATTTGGCCTCCCGCTCAAGATTGTAACCGATAATGGCACTAACTTTGCGTCAGAGGACCTCCAGAATTGGATGAAAGAGATGAAAACCGAACACACTTTCACTTCCGTTGCGCATCCTCAAGGCAACGGACAGCTAGAAAGCGTGAACAAATGTATTGTCGAGGGGATAAAGGCCCGACTGGGCACAAGGCGAAGAGGCTGGGTAGATGAGCTCCCGAGCATCTTGTGGGCTCACCGAACCATGCCAAAGACTAGTACCGGCGAAACCCCTTTTAGCCTAGTCTATGGCTCAGAGGCGGTTATCCCGGCGGAAGTTGGCTTGCCTTCCCCGCGCTTGACAGCAGTCAACGCAATTGACAACGAGGCAGAGCGACGTCTTGACTTGGACTTGCTAGAAGAAAGGCGTGAAATCGCGCGAATCAAAGAAGCCAAGTACAAAACACAACTAGACAGGTATTACAATACAAGAGTCCGCATTTGTACCTTCACTCCAGGGGAGTACGTCTTCCGAGACAATGAAGCGTCAAATGCTGAGAGCCCAGGGAAACTCGCACCAAAATGGGAAGGCCCATACTTGGTCCACGAAGTATTGGGTAAAGGGGCTTACAAGTTACACACCCTAGATGGTCACATCATACCGCAAACGTGGAATGCGCAACAACTGCGCAAATGCTATATGTAATGACTCTTGGCCTTGCGCCTTTTTACTTTCCTATGTTGGCTATACGCCCTTTACAATTAATGTACGTTGGCCTAAGTGCCTGTTTCCGAATCAATGAAAGCATACGACATGTTTTCGATTACCTCTTTGTTACAAATGCATGTTAAACTTCTGATCAGCACGAAAACACTCCAGTGACTTACAAACCCTCAAATGGGAACGCCTCCAAGGTCCTCCGCGAACAAAGCGCGAGACCGGGAAATTGAACTCACAAGAGAAACACTTACATTTATTCGAGCTAACTTAACCGAAGTTTATAACAACAGTGCAATAATTGTAATGGGAAAGAACAAATAACATTCATCCAATTTAAAAAGCGCGACCGCGCAACAGTGTACATTCAAAACAAGCAAAAAATTACAAGGCACAAAGCCTTTCGACAAAGCCTATTCAAGTTCATCATGTTGATCACCATCATCCTCGCCATCATCACCGTTTCCGCCGTCATCACCACCGTTTCCACCGTCATCACCAGCTGGCTCCTCCTCATCCGATAGTTCAACAGTGACCGGTGGATCGAGAATGGCCTTGAGGCGCTGACACCAGTCGTCTTTCTTTAGAGCCTCCACAACTAAGTCCATTGCAGGCAGTGTAAATGGCCTTGAGGCGCTGACACCAGTCGTCTTTCTTTAGAGCCTCCACAACTAAGTCCATTGCAGGCAGTGTAAGGTTATCATAAGCATTTTCAGCACGTGTCAACTCGGCATTAGCCTGGTCGGTCACCGAGCAATGGCTCACATCAAACTCTTGTCCAAATACCTCCTCAACGTGCTGCGCACACTCCAGATACCCTCCTCGATGACCTACTGCGCGCGCAGCATCTGTCAGAGCAGCAACAGCGCGATCTAGCTCTCCAGCGTTGAGGATAGAGTTGGCAACCTATAACGAAAACTGCGTATTAAAGGCAACTCCTAGCAAATTAAACTTACAAAAAAAAAACATACAAGTACAAACTTACTAGCACTACTCCGCGGCTGCGCATCCACTCGGCCTCGGAAACGAGCGTATCAACAATGCCCTGCGCCTTAGAGTAATTAGTCTGCGCTACATTGAGAGCGGCAGTACTAACAGCACGTGCTTCCTCAGCAGTGGCAGCCTTAACCTTTTCCGCTTCAAGGTCAATTTCCAAGGACTCACATCTATCAACCTGATCATTCAGGCGGCGTTTAAGCTCAGCGATCTCGACATCCTTGGCATGTAGGTCTTTATCTTTGCTAGACAATTGCAACTTCACGTCAGCCAACTCTACCTGAAAGGCGACAAAAGACTTAGGCTATTTTGCAAACAGCATAGAAAGAAAGGAAATAGGTTTTACAAACCTCAATCTGCTGCTTGGCAGTCTGTGCAGCCTGCGCATCCTCAACCTTCGCAGTAAGATCAACAATCTTGGCCTCAAGCTCCACAATCTTGTTGCGAGCCGCGAACGCGCGCTCATTATCTTTCTCACAGATGCGCTTAAACTCAGCCTTCTCCTTGGCCAGTTGCTGTTCGGCAGCTTGGAGTTTATTTTTCAGGCCCTCACGCCCCCGTTCCTCAGCCTTCTTGTCCGCATCAAACTTGGCCCTCTCCTCATCAAAGGCGGCTTTGGACTTCTCAAAATCGCTGATACGCTTCAACATCTGCTCGCGATAACTCTCCCAGTCCGCTCGCTCCCTAACCATCGTTCGCCATTCGCGAACAATTTGATTATTAGCGGCGCGAGTATTGGCCTCCCCGATCACATACGTTCGATACAAGCTCTCATGGGTCTTCGCCCTCTGCCGATTAACCTCACCAGGAGTAAAAGAGTTTAGGAACCAATCGCGGCAGGGCCCAAATTCTTGAAAAGTGTCCCTTTGCTTCAAACCCCAGGGAGCTTGGTGAGGAGCACTACCACGTTCTTCCTCGGTATAACTTTTGTAATAGATATCACCAAGGGTATCCTTCGCCCCAATGACTTGTGGGTTATAGCCCCCAGCCCCACAAGAGCTTGCGCCACTGGAAACATACCGACCTGACCCCTTGTTAGAAATTATCTTTGACCGATCAACAAGCTCAGTATGCGCGGGGTGGGTAGGCTTCACAACCTCAGGCTCTTTTCGCCTCTCAGGACCCTTAGTGACCTCCAACTGCGGATCATTGATAGGCTTTTCCATAGCCTTCTTCTGCTCTCTCTCATTCTCCACATCAGAGGCTATCTTCCTCTTCGCCTCTTCAGCCCGCCTTTCTTCCTCAGCTTTCTTCCTCTCCGCTTCTTCAGACCTCCTATCTTCATCAGCCTTCCTCTTTTTCTCTTCCTCAACTTTCTTCCGACGCTCCTCAGTTTTTCTCTGCACCTCAGCAGCCTTCGCCACATCCCCCTCAGTAACATTTTTGTCCTTAGCAGTCTGGGAAGATTTAATGGTAATCTTCGGCCTCTTCGGCTCTGGCTCAGTGAATGTAACCCCCTTCTCAGGGGTTTTCTTCTTGATCTCTGCAGAATCTAAGTAATTAAGCAAAGAAAATTACAATTAGGAAGAGAAGTCAAGAGCTTACCAGGAGAAAATCTATAGAGAGAGCGCAAGTTGCTCGTTTTCCCAACCAAGGGAATCGCACCAACCACCGATGCCGAAGCCACACCAGTGGTGGTCTCGCTTCTAACTCTTTTTCGGCTGATCAAATGTTCAGCATCCTCCTCTTCTTCTTCAGCCTCCTCTTCTTCATGCGCGGCAGTGGAAGGAGTTGCCCCAGCATCAGGGTTACGAGAACCCGCGCTTCCAGAGCTCCTCGAACCACCCGCTCCGGTCTCCGTCTCAGCTGTGCGCGACAAGCCTTTAAGTGAATCACTAAGTACCACATAATCCTTTAAGTCACTCTGTCGAAGGCGAAGAGTACCTTTACCAGCAGCACCAGCGGTTGCGCGACTACTACCAGCCCCCTTACTGGTCACCTCGGTATCCAAGTTGGCTTTTTTCTTCTTTTTCAAAGGTTTTTTCTTCTTCTCTTCTGGGTCAACCCCCACGTCGCGCAGCACACCTGCAAAGATGTTAGACCACGGACTTAGCTCGCCGTTTGAAGACCCTACAGACTCCTCGCTGGAAAGATAGAGAACCTCTTTCCCAGCAGAAGTCACAGAGCGCAAAGGACGAGGTTTAGGGAATTGCGCACCTTCGGTTGCGGTAGGTGGCGAGGCAAAGGCATCAGCAACTGGGTACATGAAATTGCCTCTAATCTGCTTATACCAGCTTTCCTCATCATCGCGCAGCGGGCGCACACCCATAGATCCACCGAAAGAAGCGAAAGCTGCTTGGAACAGTTGCGCCTTTACACGTTAAAATACATAAGTAAAATAAAGCATAAAGCATGAAACAAGGGAAACTAGGAAAATCACTGACCTTGATCACTAATCTTCAAAACCGGCACCTCTTTGCTGTCTGGTGACCACTGGTCACTCATGCGCGCCGCCGCCAATACATTTTCCCCAAATACCCGATTAGGGGTAGGAGTTAATTGTTGATACCACTGTTCATGTTTTGGGATCAGAAGATCCTCCTTCAGCACGGCTCACTCCAATCCCTGAAAGGCATGGCAACCGGAAGCACCTCTTCTCGAATGAAGAAAAATTTGGGTTTCCAATCGTGGAAACTCTTCGGTGGGTTTAACAAGATCTTCTTTGCAGCACCACGGCTGGCAAACGAGAAGAAGCTCATCGTCCGTTGAAGCTGATAGAAGGCCCGGAACTTCTCAACAGATGGCTCGATGCCTTGAGCTCGGCATAAAAACTCAAAATGACGAACCCTAACCATTCCAGGTGGACTCATCTGGGAGATATGGAAGTTGTAGTGATGCAATATGTTCCCCATGAAGTTCGTCGCCGGCAGCCTAAAGTTGCCTTGAAGAAAAAAATCTTCAAACAACGTCATGTAGCCCGGCGGTGCGTCGGCTGACGTCTGATTTTGAGCCGGGTACCGTGCATCCCACTCCGGTGGAAACCGGAAGCTCCTAACAATTTGCTCAAATAGTCCAAGATCCCACCGGAGAACGGGAACAGGACCCTCTTCTCCAGAAACACCCTCCTGATGTTCTTCAGTCATCGTGAATAAAGATCCAAGTTTCTGGAAAAACTTGAAGATGTGAAGAAAAATCTTGAAGATCTGCTACAAGATTTGAAGATTCAAAGAGAAGAAACGAGAGAGATGGAAATAGTAGAAGAAAAGTGAGAACCTCTCACATCTCTTCGGATATATATACCCATCGCATTTAATGCGATGGGTAACCGTGCCGCTTTCGCCGCTAAGCTGACCAACGAGAGGTTGCCACGTCACGCGTAAAAGCAGGGGTGACGGTTACCACACGCGCGTGGGCCTCACTCTCCTGACACGAAGTGTAGCCGTCGCAGGCGGCATGATGACATCCGTGCCAGGGGTCAACTCAGACGTCGCAATCAGGCATTTATCTCACCAACTTGCCAGAGTTCAAATTTCAAAGTTTTTCCCGCCATAAAATTACAATTAGCTTCATGCAAAAGTTACCAAGACCGCGCAAGTTAACATCGCCTTAACAACACTTCGTGCCTGCTCAGAGAACCAATGAATCACCTGGAACCTACCTTGGTAGCCGCGCAGTGGGAAACAACAAGGACTACACGCGCCACACCAACCAAAAGCAAGAGAGCATTCCCTTCAACTTTTATTTTTTTCTAAGTCCAGAGCTCCAACCACTCGCCTCGCGCATGGTGCAGCACTGGACTGGGGGGACTTGAAGGGGTATGGTCCCAAAAGCCGCGCAAACCTCCATCAAGGTTGCGCGTGGGACCATACTCCTTATCTTAATAAACTTCCTACCAAGAGCCTCGCGTGAGCTACACCACTTTCTGCTCTATGTCGCGCGAGGTCCCGACCACAAGAAGCCTTGATATCAGCACTTAGCATAAATAAAGGAACACATGGGCATACTAACCCGCGCGGGTTAGTTAGATGCTCAGCAAGAACCACATAGGAAGGCAGCACAAGGATGCCTCCAGTGGTACACAAGGTACAAGTGGCAGTGAAAAGAGCCAATGAGCGTCCAGCAGGCTCTGGTCAATCGTGCGCCACGATCGTCTGACGAGAAGTACGTAAGGACGCCTACGTGGCACCAATCAGGGGACGGAGACATCTGTCCCACGATCTCCACTTGTCTGCTGATGGCAGAAGAGCAGCGGGGCCGACAACAATGACACGTGGCTCCAATCAAGGTGCGCCAGCACCGAAGAACTTCTAGAAGCCACTAAACGGTCAACACTAGTGAGACAAAGAGCATATCCGTTATGTTGTCCATTTCCGGCCCAAGGCCCATCAGCCCATATCCTCTTACACCTCTCCGGCTATAAATAGAGACCTCATTCCACAGGTTAAACATTCTATTCCCTCTACTCTCACTCTTAACACTTGATTATCCTCCAAAAGCAATCGCTTATTCTCACGCCGGAGCCCGGTTAAGAGGGAAACCCCCACATTCCCGTCTTGACGAGTAACGGTGTTCTGTTTTGCAGGAATCTTAACATCGAAGTCGGAGCTCAGATACTTATTAGAAGATTAACCACTATGGTAGAAACATAAACCAAACTGATTAGTCCCCATAATTAGTTCCGTGTTTCTTCAACGCCACCACTAGAAAACTTGGCAACTGCAACTAAGTTTTGCGATCGAAATACACGGTCACAAAATTAGCAATCGATTTGCGACCGAGATTAAAATAGCGGCGATCAGTTACGCACAACTCACATTCGGTTGCAAGACGGTCGCAAATTTTGCGACTACTTTGCTTGATCGCAAATCAGTCTCAAAACTAATTATATAACCCTACAAAAAGCAACTTGGGTTGCCTCTCTAGAATGAAAAGTGGCGACTTTTAAAAAACCAAACATACATACCCCTTTGATTAACACATGTCCCTTTGTTTGGGTTGCCTATCTAGAATGAAAAGTGACGACTTTTAAAATGTAACGCCCAGCATCCCTAAACTTTAGACACTTGGCAAGATCAGTCCCTGAACTCCTATAAATTGTCAGTCTTAGACCTTGTGGTTATGTAATGTTGATACTTTGGAAATTTTGGTATGAATCTTATTGATACATGATGCTTAACACTATGATACTTGATTCTCTAATCTAGATGCGGGATTCTTGGAACACAAACTATGAGACTTGATACAGATACTAGAATCTTGATACTTAATCTAGATACTTGAATCTTTATGATTTAACTAGATACTTATTCTTTATGCTATGAAAGCTAGATTCTTATTGTTGATACTTGATACTTGACACTTGGACTCTCGACTCTTGATGCTTGAGAAACTATGACTCGTGACTCTTGAAACTTTCTTGGTGTTTCACTCATTAGACTCGTAAAACTTGACTCCTTGTTGAACGAGAGACTGGAGCCTTGTCACTGGCGGAATCTAAGAAACTTGGAAACTTTTTGGTTGTGATGTAATCTAGATACTTTACATAAACCATGTATAACGCAACGCCTAATCTAACGCGAAGGACGAATCAGAATCGGGAACGCGAAAGGATGGATTGGCCAGGGTGGCCATCCGATCGGACGACCAGCCGATCGGATGGCACCCCAGCCAAACCACCTTTCTTCCCTTCTCCCTTCACCTATAAATAGGCTGTCACATCACTATTCCAAGTGATGTGACAGCTCTGACCGAACCAGACGCACGCGCACACTAATCCCTCTTTTTCCCGTCGATTCCAGTGCGTTTCAAGCTAGATTCTTGTACTTTCTTACTCTACACATCATTCTCTACGTGATTCTCGCTTGAAATCACACTTTTCACCTTGAAATCTCTCGGATCT
The DNA here is from genome assembly GCF_002127325.2 of Helianthus annuus. Classification (NCBI taxonomy): domain Eukaryota; kingdom Viridiplantae; phylum Streptophyta; class Magnoliopsida; order Asterales; family Asteraceae; genus Helianthus; species Helianthus annuus. Next base: position 46,109,559 of record NC_035434.2, on the reverse strand, counting down.
GAGTTCTTGAGGATGATGTCATCATGGTGGTTGTACAAACTATCATGTGATGTCATTCTAAGCAAGATCTAGCTCAGATCTAAGGTATTTCATACGTTTTTACACTAAATCAAAGCTAAATCTATACTTTTCATGTAAAACTTGGGTTGTTTCTTCATCTTTTCTTCAATTTCTGATTTACTCCGGTGACAAACGTGCCGGAACGAACTGTAGACTTGATCAGTGGTCTAGAGTTGGTTAGGAACGGGTTGTTCTCTGAATAAGACGATCACGGATAGCCATCCGATCGGGCAGTCACTGGTCTTACTCATGCAAGGTCATCCGGCCGACTGACCATCCGATCGGACAGACAGCCGATCGGACAGCCACCACTACTCACTTGTACCAATTGGCAACCCGATCGGATGGCCATCCGATCGGGCAGCCAATGTGTATGGACCTTCAAAAATGTCCCTAAATAACCCGTAAATAAAAACCTAGACCCTTGAAACCCTAATCCACACCAAAAATAAAGAAATTCAAGAAAATGGGTTTCAGACGGGCCGCGTAAAGGTAAGCTTAACCTTACGCGGGCCGCGTCAATATGAGGTTTGACCGGATAAGCATCCGGGCCACGTATAACCCATATGTCAACCCTAACCCATGACCCATGCAGCCAATACGTAGACTAGGCGACCACGCGGGCCGCGTAAGATTTAACTAAGGGTTTACGCGGGCCGCGTAAAACCCAAATTCAGGCTATAAATAGCCTAGCTCAGGGGCTTTCATTCTGTTGTCGAAACACTTTCAATTATAAACGAATTCTCACTGTTAAAGATATAATTTCATAATAGCGAGGTGCTGCTACGATACCGGGTATTAACTCGATCGCTATTACGATTCAACGTCCGATCGATTGAAACTATCCAACGAATGTTTAAGTGCTGCTCAAATTGGCTTTATACTTTGTCATTCGTCGTTAATTCGATGGATGTTTAAGTATCGCACTTTGTCATTTGTTGTGAGGGTTTAATCTCGTGAATTGTCGTAAATGTTGTATTAGTTACTAACCCAGTTCGTGTGCATTGTTATTTAAATTAGGTTAAACAGGATAATCAGTAGATTAAACTCCGCCCGCATAAATCTGCAATGTGAGTCATTCTCTTTTTACCAAATTTGTTTTCAAAATCATGTTTATTTTTCAAAAGTTATAATTACAGGTATTAAGTCTTTGTAGTCTTCAATTACAGCCGGTATGTGGGGTTTTGTATACATTACTTGTTAATCCATCACCATTGGACAACGAGATAGCCAAGGGGTGATATGACCATAGTCACAGACACCATTGGACAACGAGATAGCCAATGGGTGGTCGAGTGACAAATACCGTGGGTATATGGTTGACATATAGAAACATTGTAATCGCTCTTAATACTGTAAATTATAACAATGCATCATTTTCGACAAAAAGAATGATTTACTTAGTATTTCCCCGCTGACAAAACCGTTTTCAAACATGTTTCAGGTGATCTGTTGTGATCCAAGAAAAGTGCCGTGAAACACTACAAGCTTAAGGAAGTGGCTCAATATAAATAAATAAAGAAACATGTTTTATGAAATAAAGATTTCCCAGTGAAATCACTTTATTGTAAATTACAGGGTTTTATCCCTAAATTATGTAATAAAGTAAACGGACATTTTTAGTTTTAAAAGATCCTGTATTAAAGACGTCCGATGTCGCCTAAATTAAATACCACGGGGTTCCTATCCCGCGGCTCTTGACCGGGTCAAACCGGGGCTAGGGCCGTGACAGGAAAAGGTGGTATCAGAGCCATTGATTTAAGCTAATTAAGTATTCAGCAAAATACTTAATTCTACTGATTGCCATTCTGTGATTATGTGTTTTATTAACTGTCTATTTGTTAGTTACAATATGGGTAAACAAAGACTTTCGGCTATCTATCATAAATTAGATACTTCACCTAAAGAAAAAGAAACTTCCTCAAAATACCCGGCAGATATGGATGAAGGAATATTTGTCCGTAAAGCACAGTTTGAAAAGCCACTTTCTCCCAATAAAAGAAGTTTGATTATTAGGAAAAGTCAGGAGAAAGGAAAGAAATCACAACCAAAGGAAGTGAGGTTTAATCCGGAAACCCAGGAAATAGGCAATAATCCACCTTGGGAAGACAAATTAGATGGAAAAATGGGCAGATCTTTATATATTAGCAACGGTAGCAGTAAATACCAACCTTTAAAACTATCAGGACCCTGAATCAATATTAGCACCTATATTACCTACAAACCAGAAGCTCTAAAGAAAAGTTTTTCCCGTAAATAAATAAATCACAATAAACCGTAGTGTGTTTCAAATTTCAGTTGTCCTTTGTATTAAATTAATCACACGGTATGCAATAATACTTAAATGTTTATTTGTGAAATTTTGTTATAAAATTTTTAACTTAGCATTTTGTGTATATGCTAAACAGCATGAATGAATTATCTGAAGCCCTTTAGAATCTCAATCTTTATCCTGTACCAATAGAAGTTTCCAACGACTTCACTGGTTACATTGCTGATTTGGAGGAACCTATGGAATTTCAAGCTCCACCTCCGGAGAAAGCAAAGCCTAAGAAAAGAAGAAGATATGTAGGATGGAGAAAAGTGCGCAGGAGGAAACCAGCAACTAGGAAAATTCCCAAAATAGAAAATCCTATGGATAAAGGAAAAGGGATCGAGATCGGAGAAAGTTCTAGGCCAGCAGAGATAGAAATTGGGGAAAATGTTACGCAAACAAAAATAGAAATCGGGGAAAGTTCTAAGCAAACTGAAGAATTTCCATTTCAGGAGGAATTAGATCATCTACTGGCAAGCTGTGATATCATTAGACCTATCACCAACAATCTCTACCCTTATCCTGCTGAAACCCAACTTCCAATGAATTTGGAACCAGTTATTCCAGACCCTCTGATCCACACCCAACCTTTAGGAGAAATGGACGAGTGGTGGACTAACGACTGGCAGTTTCAAAACCTTCTTAATAATCCTTATACCTTTTTCCCTCAGTTTGACCCAGAACCTATACCAAACCCACCGATGAGTAATGAGAACCTAGCCGAACTCCGCCATTTTGGCGAGGAGCTAATAGGTACAGGGAATAGGATCCGGGAAATGGGAGAACAAATCTCCTGGAAATACGACGAGAGGGAACGTCGCTACTAAAATGCCAGTTGACAAAGGAATAGTGGGGTTGGGAGGCTGTGTTTGTATGATAACAGTAGTAACAAAAATATAACTCTGTAAAATAGCTTAAAAAATAAAACTTTTGTAAAATAACAGTGTGTACGGATGCCTAATATAATATTAAAAAAATGGAAGTCGAGAAATCGACAATTTTGGCTATACGTGTGTTGTAAAAATTTGTGTGCTTATGTGCAATTGTTTTGTTATATTTTATTGATTATTTGACACTAATAATTTATACCTATAATAATTACTAGATGGAAAACGCTGGTAATGAACCAGTTAATGAAGTGAATCAATCTGAGCAAAATCAGGAAAATCAATTTATGACCAGGCAAGATATCGAGAATATCGTTGCTCAAGGGATAGCCAATGCTATTCCAGCAATTCTGGCTGCTGCCCAGAAACCTGCTGAACCTCAACAAATCATTCCTAGTAAACGTACTCAAGAAGATAACTTCAGTAATAGCATAAACGGAGGCGGTAATCATGATAATCACAACAATGATCCACGACAGGCCCCACTTCTTAAGAAAATGAAAGTTGCAACGCCTGGTTGCACTTACAAAGAATTTCTTGCTTGTAAACCATCTGAATTTGCAAGCAATGAAGGGGCAACTGCGACACTGTGCTGGTTGGAGAAGACCGAAGTGTTGGTGCACTTTGTGTCTGTACTTTGTCTATATTTTGTAATGTATAAAACGATGTCTTTTGTCGTTGTATTTACGTCCTTTATGTGTGTTTATGTATTGTAATGTGTTGTTTGACCAAGTCAACCATCCTCCTGGTTTGACTTGGCCAAACTTGAACACTTAGTAGTTGAAAGATGATATGCCTCGAAGGATGTTATCGAAGGATGTTTAGTATCCTTCGATGACTTCGAAAGATGTCCTTCGAAGTATCTCTGTGGACCTCGAAGGATGTACAATCCTTCGAGGTATGCTTAGATCCTTCGAGATCTTTCGAATGGCTTTCTGGTCGACAGATAATCCTTCGATCAGAATGTCTATCCTTCGTGCATGGGAATCTGTTTTGGGTATATATATCCATGAAGGGTTTCACTTTCACGGTAGTTCTGATAAGTTTCTGTCCAAAGTGTGTGTTCTTGATAGAGAGCTTTTGTGTGTGAAACCCAGGTCTTTGTTAGAGTGTATTTTCAGTTTGGTCAAGGTCTGTAACCGTGTCCACTGAAATACAAGAGAAAACTTTGATACTTGCTTGTCTACTCTTTCTCTTGTTCACTTTGCTTACATATAAACTCCGGTTTGCTTGCTAGCTTGGATTCCGCACTTGCTAGTGGGTTAAACATAACAAGGAATAGGTTAAACCTCAACCTCCGAGGGACCTACAAGTGGTATCAGAGCGTTTTTCTGTTTTCCGACCATTATTCCGGTCAAATTCCGGTTGCCTTGGTGTGGATAAGAAGGTTCTATTTTGGGTATTATTTTTGAAAGTCAAACTGTTTTGTGAAAAGGTGGTGTCAGGACATCCTCTTTTGCCGAAAGCAGGTCACCAACCACATCAACTTTTCACCAACTTTTGTACCTTTCTGTACTTGTGTCAGAACCATCGAAAGATAACTTTCGAACTCGAAAGATATCCTTCGAACTAGGAGATTCGAAAGATAGCCATCCTTCGAACATCCTTCGAAGTCAGCAGGTTATCCTTCGAGTCAAGGAATCTTTTTGAAAGATCATCTTTCGAGTCACTGTTCATTTCGAAAGATAAGGATCCTTCGTGAAGGTGAATCTTTCAAGGTTATCCTTCGAGGTCATCGTTCGAATCTCAACAGTAATCTTTCGACACTGTTGATCCTTCGAACTGGTGTGATCTTTCGTGGATCCTTCGAGTCTTAATTGTTTAGACTTAACAGTTGTGAATTTCAGGTCTTTCGATCCTCAATCCTTCGGCTGCTTGCTATCCTTCGAAACTTTTAACATAGTTTGTGAAAATCAACTTTTTATTAAGTTAATTTTCACAGAATATATTAAAATAGAAAATGGGTACAAACGGTCAATGGGATCCATCCGCATGGATGACAACAACCTTGAATCCACAATCATCCTCTACGCAATCTGCGTCAGATTTCGATAAGAATGCATGGATGCGGGCTATCGCTCCACCTCAAACTGCAATGATAACTGCAAGTCAGTGGGCGTTAGTTACAAATCAAAGCAACAGCATTCAAGCCATGATGCAGAACGATAGTGAAACCGGTACAAGTACAAAACCACCAAAATTGAATCATATCAATGACTGGGGATGGTGGAAGGAAAGGCTAAGAACGTATGTACAGGGGCAAGGTCAAGATCTCTGGATGTGTTTCTTCACTCCATTTGAAAATGAATTAGAAGTGGCAGGATCAAATCCAGAAACGTATAGCACCATGTCTGATGACGACAAGAAGAAGTTTGAATTAGAAAAGAAGGCATTCATGATTCTTACGCAAGCTCTTCATAAAGACATATACCACCAATTTGTTTACTGCACAACGACTAAAAGCTTGTGGGATATGTTAACTTTGAGATGTGAAGGAAATGCTCAATCAAGGAAGATTAAACAAGAGCTGCTGAAGAAAGAATTTGAAGGCTTTACATGCATGGAGAATGAGGGTTTAGCTGAGTTATCTACAAGATTTCACCATCTGCTGAGTGAAATGTTTGCTTTCAAAGTCACTGCCTCCCCACAAGAACTAGTGAAGAGATTTGCTGATAGCTTACCAGCAAAGTGGAGCAGTTATCTTGAAATCCTCAAGGAAAATGGTGTTCTGGATACGATTACCGTTTATGAGCTTATTCAGAAGTTAGAAAACAAAGATGTTGAAGAAAAGCTCAAGGCGAAAAGAACAGTCACTCCTCAGAATCCAGAGATGTATTTTGGGATTGCAGGTGGTATTAGTGGAGAAAAGCCAGCTTCTCAACATGCTAAGCTGCAAACTGCCTTCATTTCTAATTCCGGACCGTCCACAGCAGATCAGTTTGATCCATCAGCATATACTATGATCTCAAGACCAGATTCTTCTTCTTCTCAACAACAACAGTATATGCAACAGACAGCTCCACAGTTCACTCCACCATCTTTCCTAGATCCAAACAAAGCTCAACAACAACAGGCACAACAACAAGGATTTTATGGAAGTTCTTCAAGCTTTCAAGCTACTTCCAATCCGAACACTGTCAGATTGGATACTTCAAATTTTTCTAAAGTCAGTGTTGAAATAGCCAAGGAACATATGGAGATGCTAAACACCTTGGTTAGTGCTTATTGTGGGATGGTTGCAGGTCAGATTGGAAACATCAATCTAACCAACGAAGATTACCAGCAAATTGACAAAGAAGAGTTTGAGATGATGGATATAAAGTGGGCTCTTGCTAGTGCCATTCGTAGAGCTAAAGAGTTTATGGAGAGAACAGGAAGAACCAGCTTGGAAAGCAACAACAACACCAAGTATGGTTTTGATAAAAATGCTGTCACCTGCTTCAACTGTGGTGAAAAGGGTCATTTCAAACGGGAATGTCAGAAGCCACCCAAGCAAGGCAATCAGAATCCTTTTAGGAATTCAAGACAGCCTCAGCAACAACAGAACAATTCTGACAGACAATTAGTTCCCGTGGGAGGAAATACTTCTGGATCCGCAAACTCTAATCCCCACAGAGGATTAGTTGTTCAAGCTGATGAGATTTGTAACTGGAGTGTTCAGCTTGGAGAAGGAGGTAATGGAGGTAATGGTGGCACAGCTTGTTATGCCAAGGTAGTTGAAAAGGTTGAAGAACCCGTGTCTGCTGGCGAATCTTCAGAAGATGAAGATAGCTCGGGTTACAGTGGAAGTGTTGATGGTGAATCACTTGATACTGGTGATATGTCAAGTGATGCTTTAGATCTGGAGGTTGATGAATTATTGGCTGATGCTGAAGCATTATGCAAGAGAAAGTCTATTCTGTGCCAGAAAGCTGCTGGAACTTCTGAGAAGCTTTCTCAATTTTTCTCTGAAGACGGATCTTTCTCTTTTCTTACAGCCTTCATGGCTCATGTTGAAGGACAAACCTCACAGGTATGTGATTCTAAACCTGACTCTGTGTCTGCTGTTGTTGAATGTGCTAAATGTCTAGAATATGCAGAAAAGGAAAGTCTGTTTGAAATCACACAAAAACACAATCAAGAATTGATTGTTGATCTTGCCAAAGCATCTGAAGCTAACTTCTTTTTAACCAAAAATGAAAAAGAATTTAAAGAAACAATTAAGTCATTAAAACATGATGTTTCTGAATTACAAAAGGCTGTTTTGAGAAAACAACATGCTAATAATAACTTAATTGACACAATTGAGAAACAAATGGTGGAGTTAGCTACAGCTCGATGCGAGTGTGATGCAATCAAGCAGAAATTGGACAGTTATTCCAATTCCCGCTTTGTTTTGGATCACATCATCAGTGTTCAAAAGGACAAGGGGGATAAAAAATGTATTGGATACAAAAAATGTCCTCCCCCAATGAGCCACAATTATTCAAAACAGCCTGATGACGAGGATATGCCCCGTTTTGAACCTACTGTGCCACTTGCGCGAGATGACTTTGCTGCAGGCCTCGGGTTCAAAACTGGTACATCTTCCTCGGAACAATCAGCTTCTGAGAATGTGGAAAATTCATCGTGTGAAAAGGAACAGAGTCCTCCCATCATTGAGGATGCTGACTCTTCAGACGATGAATCTGAAGAAATTGTGAGGCCACAGTCTAACTCGGTTACACCAGACATTCCAGTTGAGAATCACATCTTGTGTGATCCAGCAGTGAAACCGAGTAAGGCTGAAACACCAAAGGCAATGAAACCCAGTGTACCTAGCAGTGAAACGAATAACTTGTTGTATACGCTCAAGGGAGACAGTAAAATTTATTCTGACAAGGATTTTCCAATCAAAAACGTAAATCAAGAGTTAATTGAGAAAATTTTTGAAGGAAGAACTGACAAGTTTTTGGGAAACAAGGGTAACAAAATTACGGTCACCCAATGTGAACCCGTTCCGTGTGAAGTAATTAGAAAACAATACGGAAATCAAAAATTGTCAAATGAGCGAAAACAACAAGTGAATTCTGGAAAAGGTAAAGAGCAGGTACAGGAAAAGAAAGCTCAAAAGGCACAAGCACCAAAGGTACAGCAGCTTAAAACTGCACAACCAAAGGTTCAACAACCTAAGGTTGAACAGTCTAAAGCTCCTCAACCTAAGGCTGCACAACCCAAAATTCTACAATCTAGGGTTGAGCAACCTAAGGTTCCTAGGGTGCAAAACAAGAGAGCTTCTGTCAAGAAAGGAGAACAGAAAATGAACTTTGTCGAGTCAAAGGGTACGGACAAATTGGAAACATTTCAAAATAAATCTAACATTGAATTCATAAAACAAGTTAGAATTTTAAAGAGAAATGATGAAAACAATTATACCCAACACACAAACGGATGTGACTTAGGTCCTAGCACATCTAAACCACAAAGTTCAGTTTCTGGTTCTCAGTCGAGTCATCAACACAGTTCTCCGAGGTTTGTAGAGCGGAGAATGTGTTTTGAATGTGGAACAATTGGGCACATCGTAAGATATTGCCCATATTTGAAGAAGTTGAAAGAAAAAGGAAGTGTTCCCCATGAAAACAATTACCAAAAACAACCAGTTTCCCCTAAACAAGACCCGCGTGTCTTACAAGAAAGGGAAAAGAAAGAAAAACAAAAGAACAAAAAGGTAATTGAGAAGGCCTTGAAATCTGAGGTCAAGGATGCAAAACCTGTACAAGCTAAGTCTGCAAACGTAAAACCAGTAAATACAAAAATGTTTAATTCAAATACTGGTAAAGTGCCACAAGCTTGGAAACAAAAGCAGGTATTGAATTCAGGGGGAGCACCAGAAGTTTTATTTCCTAATCATCAAGTGATAGAGATCACTTTCCTTGATGATCAAGGACGACCCAAGTCAACAAAGGCTTGGGTCCCCCTCTCAATCTGATGTGTTAACTGTATGTGCAGGCGGCTCCAGGAGGAACTGTTAATAGTCTTTGGATTGTCGACAGTGGAGCTTCCAGGCACATGACTGGAGACTATCGTCTTCTGTTCGATGTGAGAAGTATCAGAGGCGGATATGTCGCATTTGCAGGTGACAAGGGAGGTTACATTTCCGGCGAGGGAAGAATTTCTAATGGGATTGTGAGCTTTGACAAGATCAATTATGTACAACAATTGGATCACAATCTCTTGAGTGTTTCTCAAATCTGCGACAAGAAGTTCACCGTGCATTTTGATGATGCCGGTTGTTATGTGCTGAAGCCGGGTTTCAAGATCCCTCCTGAATGGATTCTCTTATCGGCTCCAAGGGTGAATGATCTATATGTCCTTGATATGAGCCAAGCTATTACTCAGTCCAAGCAAGTCACTTGTTTCATTTCAAAAGCCACTGAAAAGGAGACGATCTCTTGGCACAGACGAATGGGTCACATTCACCTTAGAAAAATGAATCACCTAGTCAAAAACAATCTGGTGAGAGGTGTTAATGTGAAGAACTTTCAGCTCCAAGATGTCTGTGTGCCATGTCAAAAGGGAAAGCAAACCAAGAAATCTCACCCACTGAAGAAAGTAAACACTGTCAACATGCCACTTGAGCGTTTGCATATGGACCTTTTCGGCCCAGTCAAACACAAGAGTGTGCATGGAGAAGTCTTCTGCTTGGTAGTTACTGATGACTACTCAAGATATTCATGGGTTGATTTTATGGTTCACAAGAGTGAAACTCCTGAGATTCTGAAGAAATTGATCACCTTGTTAGAAAATCTGTATAATCTAAAGGTGAGAAGAATCCGAAGCGACAATGGTACCGAGTTCAAGAATAGAGTTATGGATGAATTTTGTGCTGCAAAAGGAATCCTTCACGAGTACAGCTCTCGGTATACGCCACAACAAAATGGGGTCGCTGAAAGAAAGAACAGAACCTTGATAGAGACTGCCAGAACCATGTTAGTCGAGTCTCAGCTTCCAGTTCGATTCTGGACTGAAGCTGTTGCCTCGGCTTGTTACACATTGAACAGGGTTCTTACAGTGAAAAGACACGGGAAAACATGCTTCGAACTCCTTCACAAGAAGACTCCAGACTTGGAATATCTCGAACCTTTTGGTGCACCATGTACCATGATTGAACCTGATGGGAAATTTGGTGCCAAAGCTATCGAAGGTTACTTCCTTGGGTATGCTACTCCTAATCTGCGAGTATGGAACCTAACTACCAAAAGGATTGAAGAATGGGGTGAAGTAAGAGTCCAGAGATATTCTAATCCTCCAAAGCCTGCTGGTGATCCTTGGATGTTCGACTATGATGGTCTTTTCGACTCTTTTAATCTGCCGACATTTGACGATGATAATGCAATAGCTCAAATGTTGTCTGAAAGCGAGAACGCGACTGGCTCTCAGCTGGTTCGCCCAATCCTTGTTGACTCACAAGCAACATCTTCTGTCAACAATCTCGTTTCAAATGAGGTGTTTAATGATGCTGTCGACTACAATGTGTCGTCGGAAGATGAGGAGTTTGTTGATGCTAATGATGGTGAAACACGGGCTCCGGTGCAAGGTACTTCAGAAGCAACGGATCCAGTGTCTGCTCCTATTATTCAAGAAGAAAATGCATCATCTTCTACAACTCACCAGCTTCAGAATGATATCGGGAATTTAAATATCACTAACTTGAGGTCAAATGTTGAAGTTCCTCAAGTTACTGAAACCCGAATTCATAACATTCATCCTCAGCAGAATATAATAGGTGATGTTCTCAGTGGTGTAAGGACAAGAAATCAGATAAGAAACAATGAAAATGCTGGATTGTATGCTGAGATAAGAGAATCGGGACAACAGAATCAGTGGTCCTTTGCCTGCTATGTTAGCCAAGAAGAACCTAAATCTTGGAAAGAGGCATTGAAGGATGATTCTTGGGTGGAAGCAATGCAGGAAGAACTTCAGCAGTTTGAGAAACTGGGCGTATGGAAATTGGTTGATAGGCCCGATAACTACAAGAAAATCGGAACTCGCTGGGTGTTCAAGTGCAAAAAGGACGACCGTGGGGTTGTTGTCCGAAACAAGGCAAGGTTAGTGGTGCAAGGCTTTAGTCAGGTTGAAGGAATTGACTACAATGAAGTGTATGCTCCTGTTGCACGTCTGGAGGCTATTAGAATCTTTCTAGCCTACGCATCTTTCAAGAAATTTAAGGTGTACCAGATGGATGTTAAGAGTGCTTTTCTACACGGAGTAGTCGAGGAGGAAGTATATGTCGAGCAACCACCGGGGTTTGAAGATCCATTACATCCTGACAGGGTTTTACTTCTCAACAAGGCGTTATATGGTCTTCATCAAGCACCTCGGGCTTGGTATGAAACGTTGTCTACCTATCTGCTCAACAATGGTTTTCGACAAGGTTTGATCGACTGTACCCTCTTCATTAAAGAGAATGGTGAAGATCTTCTGTTGGTACAAGTATATGTCGACGACATTATCTTTGGTTCTACCGATGATAAGTTGTGTAAAGAATTTGAAAAGGTGATGCAGGATCGATTCGAAATGAGTGCGATGGGTGAAATGACGTTCTTCTTGGGTTTGCAAGTAAATCAATCCGAATCTGGAATTTTTATTCATCAAACCAAGTACGTCGGGGACATCTTGAGCCGGTTCCAGATGTCCGATGCGAAACCTATTTCTACTCCTCTTCCTCAGAATCATGGAATTACTCCGGATGACGAAGGAGATGCTGTGGATTCTTCTTTCTATCGTGCTATGATCGGATCGTTAATGTATCTCACCGCATCAAGACCCGACATCATGTATCCAACTTGTCTTCTCGCTAGGTATCAAGCGAATCCGAAGGTCTCTCACTATGCTGCTGTCAAAAGGATCTTTCGTTATCTGAAGACTTACCCTGACACCGGGTTATGGTATCCTAAGGATGATAACTTCGATCTTATAGCTTTCAGTGATTCTGATTTCGGCGGCTGCAAGAAAGATGGAAAATCAACTACAGCAGGATGTCAGTTCTTAGGCAATCGCCTAGTCACTTGGCAATGCAAGAAGCAGACATGTGTGGCTACGTCTACATGTGAAGCAGAATACATTGCTGCGTCTAGTTGCTGCTCCCAGGTTCTATGGATCCAACAACAGATGCGGGACTACGGTTTTGAATTCCTAACTACTCCTATTTATGTTGATAATGAGGCTGCCTTACAGATCACTAGAAATCCAGTACAGCACTCGAAAACGAAGCACATCGATATTAAATATCACTTCATACGTGATTGCTTTGAAAAGAGACTTATCGATGTGGTTCATATTCATACCGACCACCAACGTGCCGACCTTTTTACCAAAGCATTTGATAAATCAAGATTTGATTTTTTACTTTTGGTAAACGGCATTAAGGTGAAGCAAGAGTAACTAACATCATGAAATCGTTTTTGTAAATATTTTTCTAAAAATCAAAAATCCAAAAATATTTTCATTTCTTTTTATTTTTGAATTTTAGGGGGAGAAAATTTCAAGAAAAATACAAAAACATTGAAAAATCTCAAAAATACAAAAATATGTCTTTAATTTATTTACTTTCTGCATTTAAGGGGGAGTAAAATCCAGAAAAACACAAAAACAATAGAAAAACAAAAATGAGTTTCTTGGTAATATGAGGGAAAGTGATATTACATCAGAGGTCGGTTGAAACATGTTTCCAGAAATCAAAAGAAAAAGAAAATGATAAGTAGCTCTTCTAATGATGTACCGGTAGACTCACGATCATTTTAAAGTATGCAGGAGATATAAACATAACAGACTGAAAACCGCGTGGGAACCGTTCATTGGCATATGGTCTTGGTACCGAAATTTCGTTTGATAGATTGCCGAGGTTCTGAGATATTCGGGGTTTATGCTTTTTATCATCCGGGTATCATGGTTGCTTCTATAAATAGACTAAGTCTAAGTTCTTCCATGATACCATACATACGTGTACATATCTCATACTGCATTCGACCTCAATAAGTGATAAACAATCACATGTCCCAAAATAAGTGATAAAATATCACATTCATCCGGGAGTCAAGTTCGTCTCTCTGCTGTACGGAAGTACTGACCTGTTCACGGACTTGCTCTTGTGCCCTCATGCATTGAAACTCAAGTTCCTCATCAATAAGTGATTATATCACAAAGGGCTTGTTTTCAAATCAAATAAGTGACTTGTTCACATTGTATATATATACGTCAAAAACGGATGATAAACGGTATACTCCCCAGTATGATGAATTCTCGTGCATACCTTGATACGGGAATGTGTCGTGAATGGATGAACACCGGTCGGTAAGTATAAATCATACCTTAAACGTATCTCATTGTATTATGATTACACCTGATCGTTGAGTTTAAGTGGACAACAATATCGGTAATTGTGGTAGAATACTTATCCGCTTCTGTAAAAGAATTTTAAAAGGGAAGTGTGTTTTGACAAAAGACCGCAAGCTGATATGATTCTCTTCGCCAGAAACTCGCAAAAATATTGTTGTGTTGGTACATATTTACTTTCTGCTTAATTTACTGCTTTATTTTTAAACAGCTTTTGTTCGTTTGGTGCATATCAGCACGACATTAGCGGTGATGTCGTTTGATAACATTCAAAGGATTTTAAAATTGTTGCCTTTTTATTTTTATCAAACTTCAAAATCCAAAAAGATTTTCATCTTAACTTCATTTTTGATTGAATGATGTTGGTGCTCGATCCGATACCTGACAAGCCGAATTACTTCATAAAATTAACCTTGCTGAACTTCATAACGGACAATTTTCAACATGGTCATTTCTGAAAAACCTCAAATGTTGAAGGGTTAAATTGGAAATTCCCTAAAAATCCAAGTGTTGGTGGAAATCTGATCCTTCGAGGAAGCAATGGCCCTCGAAAGATCAGATGGTCAAAGAAAGTCAATGAATGTTAACAGTCTCCATCGAAAGATACTTGGTCAACGAAAGATTTGACCAAGTGATCCTTCGAGTTGACTAGAACCCTTGAAAGATGGCTTTATATCGAAGGATATCCTTCGAAGAATCCAAAAAAATCTGGCATCCTTCGATCCAGATCCTTAAAATATCTGGATCCTTCGAACCTTATATGGATCCTTCGAACAAAAGGGAATCCTTCGTGACAGCTGTCCATCCTTCGAACGGTTTGAGTCCTTCGAGACGGTTCAACTTTCAAGGTGGAATATAAATAGTTGTCTTCTTCATCACTCATCATTATCAGTTTTCAAAAACCTCAAAACCCTCTCGAAACTCTGCCAAAATTTCAAAAACACTTGTTCGATTTTCAGGATTTCATAACATTATCTTGGTAGGATGTTATGCTTTAATCTATTAACGAACATCAAATCAAAACTTCATAAACATATCACTGACTCTGATTCATTCTTTAATGTTCTTATTTTTATTCATGAAATTTTGAATGTTTAGCCTATGATTTAGTGTTTTTGTGTTTATGTAATGTTACTGTATATGTTGTGGATGTTATGAACATTGTTGTTTGAAGGCTGGTTTGAATGATCATAACAGGGGTTTTGAACCTTGATAAAACAGGGGAGGTTAGGGTTTGGGCAAAGTTTAAATGTTTGATTTATGTTCAGGATCCGGTTTTGTTTCAATATTGTTGATGTTTTGAAATGGTCATGAGTTTTGTTTTGTTTTGCTATAAACACTGATTTGAATTTCGATATAACTGTCGCCGGAAAAACAATTCAAATCACCGGAAAACTCACCTGAAAAATCGCCGATGAACAGTAACCGTTTGGGAAGATGATGAGTCATCACCTCGAGAGATGTGCCAAACAGCATCCTTCGAGGTGAAGCTCGAAAGATGGTGGATATCTCGAAAGATCATCTTTCGATGGATCAAGCCTTCGAATGATGAGGATATCTTTCAAAATATTCAATCATTCGAAAGATAATCCTTCGACAAGTTGACATCTTTCAAGATAAATAAAATCCTTCGAGCTGGATCAACATCCTTCGAACCATTCATCATCCTTCGAAATGATTATCATCCTTCGTGCCACATTTCATCCTTCGATGGACAGAATGTATCCTTCAATAGTTTCAACACTTAGGAAATTTTCAAGAAATTGAAAATTTTTCTAAGTGTGAAACTCATGTTGACTGCTTGACCCATGCTTATTACGTGCAATTGTGATGTGCAGAAATGGCACCAAAAATTAAGTTTGAGCGGGCCAAACCCACCAAGAAAGTGAAATCTGAACTGGAAGCTATGTCTGAATCTAGACATAATATGGTGGCGTACTTACAACCAGAAGGAGGCATTAGTCCTGAATTTGCTGGGATTATGGAATATCTTCATCGAGCGCGAATCAACTATGCTATCACCACACAGCATGTCGCCTATCAATCACATATCAAGGCATTCTGGAGTACAGCTGGGGTGGAAACAGTGGATAATCAGGAAGTAATCAGGGCAATCGTTGCAGAAAAGCCAGTAGTCATTACTGAGAATTCTATTAGAGAACGTCTTCAACTTGGTGATAATTCTGAAGATCCAACTTCAATAGATTTGCAGTGTCAAAGGGGGTTATTGTTAAGGCTCAAGTACAGCGACAACGTCCTTACAAATCAAATCAACAAGAAATATCTGCCGCTTAAGTACAAGTTCCTTCT
The DNA here is from genome assembly GCF_002127325.2 of Helianthus annuus. Lineage (NCBI taxonomy): Eukaryota > Viridiplantae > Streptophyta > Magnoliopsida > Asterales > Asteraceae > Helianthus > Helianthus annuus. Next base: position 46,093,635 of record NC_035434.2, on the reverse strand, counting down.
GCACATTCTGATTCACTGCCTAAGCAACAAGCGCTCTGGGTACGACTTATCTCCTATAGATCTGACGGGATTGTTTACGGCGTTGATTCTGAACAAGCCGTTCAACATCTCTCGTTATATTTTCAACAATCTGAAGGAGAACTCTCAGAGGCCACTTCCGTCCGATAAGCAGCGAACTAACACCAAGTTTTGGTTATATCCTCGCTTTCTGCAAATGTTGATAGACAATCAGATTCCTGATCTTGCTAAAGCCGAGGCAGATGTATTTCCAGTGAATCCTATGAACGAGCGCACACTTCTAATTGTCAAGTCTATGGGGGTTTACACGGGAACGCATCCAGATAGGAAAATGATTGGTCATCTTGATGCTCCTGAGTATGAGCCTCCACAGAACAACAGATGGCGACGTGAAGGAAGTGTGTCTGACGATGAAGAACCAAGATTGATTGCTATGGCTGATGAGCAACTCACATCTAAGCATGGAATCAAAGCCACTAGAAGATCTGCTGGCAGTTCTGGTGCAGCAGCTAGTGCTAAGGTTGATGTGAATGTGACTGCTGAAGTGGCTCAGGACATGCCTGTTGATCCTGATGTTCCAGTTGTTTCTGGTGGTGATGTTGGTGCTGGTCAGTCGAGTGTTGCTGCGACTGACAAGGGAAAGGGCAAAGTGGATCAGCCGAGAACACTTGTCGATGAAAGCAGTTCATCTTCTGAAGATGAAGCAGGAGGTTCTGATGATGATGGTGGTTCTTCGTCTGATGATGATAATCCTCCTCCTCAAGGGTTGAAGAAAGTCTTTGACAAACGCGGGAATCCCCGGTTTGAAAAGATTAAGAAGACAGGAGATACTGGAGATTCTGATAAAGATGAAGATTATACGCTCACATCTCCAGGTTTCATCAGGAAAAGGAAGGCTCAACGACAGGGTGGTCGTGGATCAAAGAAATCTACTGCTGACACTTCTGTTCCAGTGTCAGCTCAGCCTTCATCTGATCCTGAGCAGCAGCTTCCTCCAATTGGCGATCAGTTAACTGCTTCTGAGACAATCGATCTTATGTCTTCTCCACAAAGGTCTTCGGGAGCACATCAGGTGTCTGTTGATCAACAGCCACCTGAAACTCCCACCACAGGTACACAACCTCGACCTATTCTTGTTATAACTGGTCCTTCAGGTGGTTCGGGTCAGGCAGGTCAATCTGGTTCATCGAGACCTGAGCCCTCTAGGCCATCTCTGGCAGAAACCTTGTCGGGTTTCTCTGAAGCTGATAAGGTACAGTTCTTGATTGAACAAATCAGTGAACTGGGTGATATAGTTGGCCGTCATACACGAACGATTGAAGAACATCGTGTACAACGAGTGAAGGATGCAGAGGCTCACAATCAGCTGTGTTCTATTGTAAATGCTCAAAGTATGAAGATCGAAGAACAAGCTGAAGAAATTGATAGATTAAAGAAGGCTAACTTGGCAAGAGATAGAGAGGTGGAGATCATGAAAAGACACAGCACTAATCTGGAAAATTCAGCAAAAGTGTTAAGGGAAACAGTTAGCGATCGTGATGAAAGACTGAAGAAAGCATTCCAACCTATGCATGAAAACTTTGGTAGGGTTCATAAACAGGTTGGGATATTATGGAGAGAGAGGTGCAATGCTCAAGGGATAGTACTCCCAAGACGTCAAGATGATCAGGATGATGATTCTGCTAATCCAGATCAGACAGCAGCCTCAGGCTCCGGTGCAGCTGCATCCGGTGCTGCAGGCGGATCTAGCACTGCTCAAGATACTCCAGCTCCTCCTACAGTCTCTACTGGTCCAACTGAACAGACTGAAACATTGGAAACGTCTGTAGATCCTTCTCAGATCAGTCTAGATCCAGAAAACTTTACTGAAGATCCTCCTGAATCGTCAAGTGCTCAAAAGTTTCATCCTATCACGGGTGAAGCACTAGAAGAGGGAGAGTTTGTATCTGAGATGACAGATGAACAGTTATCAAGGTTGTTTGAGTTGAATGATGTTGCTGAAGGTGTGATTGATGCGACTCCTCTGGTACAGGATCAGACTGATTTCTCAACAATTGATGAAATCTTCATCAGTTCTGATCCTGAACGTCCTGTCTATGTTCGAGAGGACGATGCTGAGCTGAATGTGCCTGATGATGAATTTATTGCTGCAAAGACTGCTGAGTTCGACAACACTTCTTCTGATTCTCCTACTGCACAAGAAAGCCGTGAGAAAACTATTAAAGAATGGCGAGCGGATTTCCTTGCTAGGAATCCTCCTCCGCTCGCCCCGTTGGAGCAGGCAAACTATATGGTTCTGGAGAAAAATCAGGCGCGGGGTCGAATCATCAGCTGGATGTTTGTGAAAGATCTGCATTGTATGGTTGTGAAGAGAGAATCTGGTCTTCAATACTTCGGGACTCTCCTGAGTATTCTCACACTTCCATATTATGATGTGGCAGTGTTGGCGCAGCTTGATGTGATCAATCGATCTAAAGAGCATATGGTAGATCTCTTTGCGAAGAAAATCAGGCTAGAAAGACGTTTGGGGTGGAAGGATCCTCTGTACAAACCTCAATTTCCAAGATACGAGCAAATCAAGTTCACTCTTGATCCAGAAACTAACACTGCTCGTTATCGTCTGGTATATGATCCTCCTAGGTTGATGAAGAAGATTCCGCTGTTGAAGATGAAAACTGACTTTCTTGAGAATTTCCGCTGCTGGGTTTATGATGCGGATACCGGTGAAGCTGTGATCTTGTTCAGAGACAATGCAGAGAACTTCAGGATAATCGATCCGATGTGGATTACAAACATGTCCAGATCGGATATCATTGTGTTGAAGGATCATGAAATCAATTACCTAGTTCAAGATCGAGATCAAGCCATGAAGTTTCAAAGGATGGCTCGCTACTGCTTCAACTTGTTGATCAATGCAGGAAGTGCATGGTCGGCGCATCATGTAGCCGTGGAAAGGGCGTTAGAGACTTAAGACTTGAAGACGAAGACAAAGCTACAGCCAAGGGGGAGTTTGTTGGTGCACTTTGTGTCTGTACTTTGTCTATATTTTGTAATGTATAAAACGATGTCTTTTGTCGTTGTATTTACGTCCTTTATGTGTGTTTATGTATTGTAATGTGTTGTTTGACCAAGTCAACCATCCTCCTGGTTTGACTTGGCCAAACTTGAACACTTAGTAGTTGAAAGATGATATGCCTCGAAGGATGTTATCGAAGGATGTTTAGTATCCTTCGATGACTTCGAAAGATGTCCTTCGAAGTATCTCTGTGGACCTCGAAGGATGTACAATCCTTCGAGGTATGCTTAGATCCTTCGAGATCTTTCGAATGGCTTTCTGGTCGACAGATAATCCTTCGATCAGAATGTCTATCCTTCGTGCATGGGAATCTGTTTTGGGTATATATATCCATGAAGGGTTTCACTTTCACGGTAGTTCTGATAAGTTTCTGTCCAAAGTGTGTGTTCTTGATAGAGAGCTTTTGTGTGTGAAACCCAGGTCTTTGTTAGAGTGTATTTTCAGTTTGGTCAAGGTCTGTAACCGTGTCCACTGAAATACAAGAGAAAACTTTGATACTTGCTTGTCTACTCTTTCTCTTGTTCACTTTGCTTACATATAAACTCCGGTTTGCTTGCTAGCTTGGATTCCGCACTTGCTAGTGGGTTAAACATAACAAGGAATAGGTTAAACCTCAACCTCCGAGGGACCTACACGAAGCAGTAATTATGATAAGTAAATGTGCTGAAGACGACAAGGTTATGTATGCGTCACATCTTTTTAAAGAAGGGGCATTAGAATGGTGGAATACGGTACTTCAAGCCAAAGGAAGAAATATGGCCTATGCCATGAATTGGGAAGAATTTAAGCAGCTAATGGAAAGAAAATTCTGTCCCGAGTATGAAAAGGAACAAATGGCAAATAAGTTCCTGAGCCATCGTATGGTGGGTGTAGACTGTCGAGGATATACTTCAACATTTTTCGAATATGCGAGAGTGGTACCAATCCTGGATTCGCCAGAACCGGTGCTTATTTCCCGTTATATTTGGGGATTGATTGGCGAAATCCGTAATATCGTTAAAGCTGCGAGACCTCGCACTATAGACGATGCGGTGGAATTAGCTAATACCCTAACTCACGAACTGGTATGTACAAAAGAAGAAAATCGGAAGAAGGAATTGGCTCAGAAAGTTACCCAAGGATTTCGTATGGGTAATAATAACAGGTTCAAGAAGAGGGGAATCGGGCAATCTTCCACTCCGCCTTTCTGCAGGAATTACAGAAAGAAACATTTTGGAAAATGCAATGAAACCTGTAACTTTTTCAAAGCTATAGGACATCATGAGGAAGATTGTAGGAAAAAGACCAGGGTCTGCTATAACTGTGGAGAAACGGGGCATTTCAGAACCGAATGTCCCAAACTGGTCAAACCAGCAGACAACAAAGCTAAGACGACCAACGGAACTACTAAAAAGAATGCCAGAGCATTCCAGCTGACCACTCAAGAAGCAGAACTCATTCCCGATGTAATAGCGGGTACGTTCCTAGTTCACAACGTGTATGCAAAAGTATTATTTGACTCTGGTGCAAACCAAAGTTTTATCAATACTTCATTCTGCCAAGCTCTTAATCTACCCTTAACCAATCTTAGGCATCAATACTTCATTCTACCAAGCTCTTAATCTACCCTTAACCAATCTTAGGCAGATTTTTACAGTCGAAACGGCAGATGGAAATTCTGTTAAAATAGATAAGGTCTTGCAAGAAGGAAAGATAGAACTACTAGGACATAAATTTTCTGCAAACCTGTTACCTATGAAGTTAACCATGCTAGAATTCTCTGTGATAAAAATTCCGTAGAAATCCATACACCTACAGGAGAAGTAATTTCAATCACAGGAGATAAACCTCGAAAGCCACTGAAATTCATTTCAGTAATGAAGTTGGCTAGTTATTCAAGAAAACAAGAAGTAGTGTATATGATTTCAGTAATCATTAATACAAAAAGTAAGGAACTTAAGGAAATCCCAGTAGTCTCAGAATATTCCGATGTATTCCATGAAGAATTACCCGGGTTACCACTCGATAGGGAAGTAGAGTTTAGCATTCATCTAATTCCTGGAACTACACCAATAGCCAAAACACCTTACCGGCTAGCACCCACTGAAATGCTAGAATTGAAAAAGCAGTTAGATGAATTACTAAGCAAAGGATTTATACAACCTAGTTCATCCCCTTGGGGAGCACCAGTGTTGTTCGTGAAAAAGAAAGATGGACCGATGAGAATGTGTATCGATTATAGGGAACTGAATAAGGTTACAATTAAGAATCGATACCCATTACCTAGGATTGACGATCTTTTTGATCAACTCCAGGGAGCTAGGTATTTTTCTAAGATAGACTTATGCTCCGGATATCATCAGTTGAAAGTACAAGAAGAAGACATACCTAAAACTGCTTTCAGAACTAGGTATGGTCATTATGAGTTTACAGTCATGCCCTTCGGACTAACAAATGCTCCTGCAGCATTTATGGACATGATGAATCGGATTTGTAAACCATACTTGGATAAATTCGTAATTGTCTTCATTGACGATATACTTATTTATTCCAAAAGTCAGGAAGAACATTGTGAGCACCTGCATGCACTCTTAACTTTGTTAAGAAAGGAAAAACTTTACGCCAAATTCTCGAAGTGTGAATTCTGGCTGCAAGAAGTACAATTTTTAGGGCATATGGTGAATCACGAAGGCATTCACGTAGATCCTTCTAAAATAGAAGCAATCACCAAATGGAAGGTTCCGCAAACAGCTATGGAAATTAGAAGCTTTCTAGGTTTAGCTGGATATTATAGACGATTTACTAATGATTTTTCTAAGATAGCTGTACCCTTGACTAAGCTAACCTGTAAAGCAGTTAAGTTTGAATAGGGACCTAGACAAGAAGAAGCTTTTAAGATTTTAAAGCAAAGGTTGACAAATGCTCCAATTTTAGCCTTGCCAGAAGGAACTAAAGATTTTGAAGTATACTGTGATGCTTCAAAATTAGGATTAGGATGTGTGCTAATGCAACGCAAGAAAGTAATTGCGTATGCCTCCAGGCAATTGAAGAAGCACGAGGAAAATTATACGACTCATGACATAGAATTAGGAGCTATAACTTTTGCCCTTAAGATCTGGAGACATTATCCGTATGGAAGTAAGTTTACTGTTTATACAGATCACAAAAGTCTAAGGTATATATTTGGGCAGAAAGAGTTGAATATGAGGCAAAGAAGATGGATGGAAATCCTGAGTGACTACGACTGTGATATCACTACAAGAAAACTGGGTTTTTAGTACGCGCAAAAGCGTCCTAAAATGCTATTTTATAGGACCTTTCATTTAATAGGACCAACGGTAAAAGCGTTTCATGTAAAGGGGTCGTAATAAGTCCCGGAACTAAAAAAGCGTCCTAACATCTCAAATAAGATTATGAAACCAATTTTATGGTCGCGTAATATGTCTTTGAACAAACAAAATAGTGTCCTAATAAAAACATATTAGGACACTTTTACGATGTTCTAACATGTGATTACATTCTTTTAATCTTTTGATACACTTACAAGCGTCCTTAGAAATTAATTGATAGGACCCTTATGTTGTGACATTATAGCTAATTTAGTACCAAGAAAAGGGTCCTAATATACCAAATAAGATTATGAAACCAATTTTATGATTGTATAATATGTCTATAGACAACTTAAATAGCGTCCTAAAAACAACATATTAGGACACTTTTACAATGTTCTAATATGTGATTACCTACTTTTAATCTTTTGACACACATATAAGCGTCCTTAAAAATTAATATATAGGACCTTTATGATGTAACGTTATAGCTACTTGAATATCAAGAAAATGGTCCTAATATCCCAAATAAGATTATAAAACCAATTTGATAAACAGACCATCAACATATAACATCCTGATAGTTATTGTATAACATCAACTAATGAATGAAATAAAACTTCATTATATTTCAAATAAGCATGTTCATAACAAAAACACTAACCATAAATAAGTTATAACATTATCTAACATAAAGTCTTAACCTTTAACAAAGAAATTAAAACCAATTAAAGAAATAAGAAGCATAAAATCTTGAGTCATCATGCGTCCTCAATCCTCATGGACTACCTACAAATAAACCATCCATGTATAACCATTAAGTTCCATGATATTAAAATTATTTGTATCACAAGTTTAACAAATACATACCGAGATGAATGGATAGGGCCATGATGGATGCACCAATGCATTCTAAATCAATTCTATTCAGAAATTCAGATTGTTGATTAAGTATAATGAAATACTAACATAAAAGATTAATTGCTTGATCTCAACATCATGTTAAATAATGTGTGCAGATTGAGAATAATAAAATAAAAAAATACCTCAAGCACACTGTGAGCAAGGTCATTATTTCCATCCACATGACCAATTGTCGTTTGTGATGAATCCCATTCCAGATCAACTTCATCTCAAACAAGCATGTAAGTTGCATAAGATAAGATTTAACACTAGAAGAGATAAAGTAGAGGTGGCAACGTAGCCGGGCCGGGTCGGGTAACATGTTCGAGTCAACCCAATCCTTTTGTACAGGTTGAAATAAGTCTCGTGGTTGAGTTGACCCGTCACTTTTTGTCCATTAACTTTGAAACTTAACATATCAAAATGATTATAAAAATAAAATTGTATTATTTCGGTAATAGTTAATTGAAACCATTTAGGAGGTTTTATACGTTAATAAAACTTTAGATGACTTTCAACCTGTTTGACTAGGGGTGTCAACGATCCAATACACCAGTGAGCTACTCAAGATCAATTTGCTAAAAGCTCGAACCAAGCCAAGCTTAAAAAATGAGCTCAGTCCTAGATTGGAGCTCGTTTAATAAATAAGCTTGAGCCTCATATATCAAACTTGACTAGGCTCATTGTGGCAATTTAGATTTGCTAAAAAGTGCACAATAGACAACATGACCCATCTGAAAATGACAAATATGTCCAAACCTCAGGGACGATTTTAGCAATTTACTCTTTAAGAAATTTTAAAACTTAAGGTTTTATAACGTATTCCATTCTATTTATAAAACTATAATTTTTAAATATTATATATGTGTAAAATTAGTTTGAATAGTATAGTTGAATATTAGTTAAATATGTACATAAATACCCTTCTACATTTATATAAATATGAACGTATGTATTTAAAAGGATATTTATATGTTTGTGATGGCAAATGATGAAATAATCCGAGGTGTTTTATTGGTTAAAAACTGAGTACAATTATAATGGGAAAATAAACTGGGTGGCAAAAATACATAATTAAAAACCATGGTTTTTACAGGTTAGAACTACAGCGCTATAATAGACATGTTAATAACTATGCTAGTTCAATAGTTAGTTCACCAATGCAAGTTTTATACCTACCTTTAGTAAATGGGTCCATACCACGAATACGAACCCGTTTAATCATTGCGAGTCTCCATCACTTACTAAAATTTGCTCGCTAAACCATAATTAAATAAACCAGATACGCTGGTTATATAAATTTCACTAAACGGGTATTCGGTTCATATATATTTGTTAAATCAAATGTGTTTGGCCAGATTCGTCAGTTGAATAATAGGTTTTACCCGTCGTAGGCCGTTATTATTTGAATAAAAAAATACATAAATATGAAGATGCGCTTTATAACTGATTTGCTAAAAAAATCACTAACACGTTAACATACGCAATTTCATGGAATTTCACAAAATAAACATGTAAGTCATATAACATATATATTCACCAAATATATATTTATTTAATTGCCTAGGGATACTATTCCAATTGTCTACCCACATTTAGAGACAGACTCGTGTGTGATTATGTAATTCTCTGAACTACTGTCTTATGAGTATTTGTGCAATAACCGACACTTAATTAACCATAATCAAGTGTACTGTATGAATGAATGATTGAGATAACGAAGTTTCTGTTAACGGTGTTAACCAGAAATTGTCGGGTGTCACATGTGATCTCCTATTACCCATTGTGATCCATTAAGTACCAATATGGTCCATTAAGACATTTATGATCTACCATTGTCCTTTATTATCCATTAAGGCCCAACATGATCCATTAAGACATGTGTGATCTACTATTGTCCATTGTGACCCATTAAGAGCCAATATGGTCCATTAAAACAAATATGATCTACTATTGTGCATTATAATCCATTCAGCCCCAACATTGTCTATTAAGACATGTATGATCTAATATTGTCCATTGTGATCCATTAAGGTCCAATATGGTCCATTAAAACATGTATGATCTACTATTATCCATCATGCTCCATTAAGGCCTAATATGTTCCACTAAAACATGTATGATCAACTATTGTTCACTTTGATCCATTAAGGGACATATGGTCCATTAAGACATATACGATCCACTATTTGGCCGTTGTGAATTATTTAGGCCCAATATGGTCCACTAACACATATATGATCTACTATTGTTTATCGTGATCCATTAAGGCCCAATATTGTCCACTAAGACTTGTACGATCCACTATTTGGCCGCTGTGAATTATTTAGGCCCAATATTGTCCATTAACACATATACGATCTACTACTGTTTATCGTGATCCATTAAGGCCCAATATTGTCCATTAAGACTTGTACGGTCTACTATTGTGGATTGTGGTCGACTAACACATATATGATCCATTATTTGTCTTTGTGATCCATTTAGACCCAATATGGTTCATTAAGACATGTATGATCCACTATTGGCCATTGTGATCCATTTAGGCCCAACATGGTCCATTAAGACATGTTTGACTACTATTCTCCATTATGATCCATTAAGCCCAATATGGTCCATTAACACACATATATGGCCCACTATTGGCCATTGTGATCCATTGATGCCCAATATGGTCTATTAATACATATATGATTAGGGATGAGCTCAGTATCGATACGAAAATACCGCTACCGAAAATCGTCAATTATGGGTACAGGTACCGGCACTGAAAATGTTTAGTACGATACTCTATGTTACCGGTATTTGAAAATTAAACTCGGTATAATATTGGTACCATACCAAAAACGCCAAAAAGTGGGTACCGAAAATAATTCGGTACGGGAAATTTGGCACTAGTACTAATTTTGCATACATTAAAAACGTATATAAACATAACTAATATGCAGTCTTACATATTATTTAGAAGAAAACACATATGGTTAGAATATATAACATTAATAATAGGATAAATTTTTAAATATGTAGTGAGATTTTTTTTTTATTTTATAATATTAACTAATATAATTTTTTAAATGAGAATATTAATTGAGATGGGAGTTTGAATGAAATATTTTGGTGGGAAGTTTTAGAATGAAATATTTTTGGGGGAAGTTATTTTGGGGGTAAGTTTAACTTTTAGGATAAATATTTTGGTGGGAAGTTTTAGGATGAAATATATTGGTGGGAAGTTTTAGGATTAAATATTTTGAGGGAAAATTTAAATTCTAGGATAAATATTTTGGTGGGAAGTTTTAGAATGAAATAATTTGGGGAAATTTTTTAATATGTTGTAAGTTTAACATTTCATCACACATTTTTTCATAACATTTGATAATATTTCGTCACACGAAAATAAACAAAGTGACAATGATGTGATGAATGTTATGCAAAGTCCCATGATTTTTTTTTTAATTTTAAGTGTAGATATTGTATAACCTTTGGTCACAGAAAATAATATACATAACCATATGTATTAAATTTTAGCCACATTAGTAAATATCAAGTGTCCTAATACGGTGTATTATAATAACACCATAATGATTAAGCATCCTATAAAGGTTAAAGTTATAAGACCCTAGTGTCAAGTATCCTATTAAGTTATGCTATAATAGAACTCTAGCGAATAAGCGTCCTATAAAACTGATGTTTTATGACTCAAATATCAGGTGCCCTATTACAGTGTATTATAATAACACCACAATGATTAAGCGTCCTATAAAGGTTAAATTTATAAGACCCAAGTGTCAAGTGTCTTTTTAAGTTATATTATAATAAAACTCTAGCGAATAAGCGTCCTATAAAACTAATGTTTTATGACTCAAATATCAAGTGTCCTATTACGGTGTATTATAATAACACCACAATGATTAAGCGTCCTATAAAGTTTAAAGTTATAAGACCCAAGTGTCAAGTGTCCTATTAAGTTAAGTTCTAATATGACTTCGACTAGAAATGGTCCTATAACACTGAACATTTATGACTTAACTACAAGGTGTCCTATTAAGTTATGTTATAATAGGACCCCAGATGATCAAGTGTCCTAATACAATACCACATAATGGGACACTAACTATTAAATGTCTTATAAAGTACTTTATTAGGATCTACGTTTTAAGTGTCCTATTAAATTATATGATAATAGGACCCAAACAAATCATCCATCCTATTAAATAGTTTTTTAGGACACCGGTTTAGTAGAGTATATTATAAAAGGACCCCAAAAGTTCATTAGTCCTATTAAATAGTTTTTTAGGACCCTCTTTAACAACCGTCCCAGAGAAAAAGTCCTAAAAAGCCAATTTTGTTGTAGTGTATCCAATATCACGAAGGAAAAGCAAACATAGTCGCTGATGCTCTAAGTCGTAAGTATCATGAAAACCAAAAGCAAGTCCGTTGTCACATCCCGATTTCCACGTGTTTCACCGGTTGGCCCGGTGGGGGATTACCGTGACGTAGTTGGCAACAATATAGTCAAACCACACAATATATTAATGCACAACGGAAGCATAAAGATAAATATATTTAAACCATTGAATGTAATATCAAAGTATCACGATTGTTGAAATATAATCCACAGAGGATCAAAATAAAATATAAGTATTGTTCAACAGACGTAGGCATCTTAAGCTTGCGAGACTCTTTATTGATGCTAAGGAGAAATATCCAACCAATTACGCTTAGTACCTGCATTTAATCTTTTTGGGAAAATACGTCAGTTTACACTGGTAAATACGTTCAACCGACACTTTTGTAAAATGTTTAATAAAATTGATTTGAATGCACATGGCACAAACTCTTTATAACTTGGGATAATTTATAATTAAATCTTGTAAAAGTATTACATGTTTACTATGCGTTCGTTCGGTCGCCCGGGTCGTGCCGGGTTTAAGGTTAATAGACACGCCACAAAGCATAAAGCCGTGGCGGGAAAACCAACGGTTATACCTTTCATAATATAGACACATTACGGGTGTACGCCTACACCCGTGTGTCGGGGTCGTGGCCATTTCGTAAAATGATGCCAAGGATATCCGGGACATGGTCATTAAGCTCCCAAAGGCGTAAAGCCAACAAAACAAGTTTTTAAACAGGTCACATTGAAATCACCCGACTACTAATGAGTTGGGGTCAATTGCCCGACCAAGCGGTATTTTAAATACCGTAACCCAAGCCCGTATAACATAAAATAAGTTAAAAGTATTTACCTGAGCAAGTAATAATCCTTAATAAACAAATGCAAGTTTCTTTTACTGGTCTCCTATTCTGGAACGAAGGTTCAAAATAACCTATTAGAATCCTAACGGGTCTTTAATTTAGCCTTAGCTTAGACCGGTTAGTTTCAAAGGATAATTACGGTTTAATCGCGTGAAAGGCGAAAACCGGGAATGGAATGTGGTTTGGACCCAACAAGTTTGAAGACTTGTTTTATATGGGTAATATAACCACACTCTGGATTTTGAAGTAAAAATGATAAGGTTTGACCCGTTTCGGTTAGTTTATGTAAACTAGTTACATAAGCCGAACCGTGCGCGCAAAAGGCGTAACGGGTAACCGTAAGAGTCCTACACAAGTTTCCTAAGTCAATATGATTTAAAGAGGTTGTGGTATCAGTAGGATACCTTCCATAATGCCCGTAACGAGTTTAAATCCATTATATGCCCCGTAGGGGTATTTCGGTCATTTTAAAGATTATAAAAGAGGTTTCTGAGTATTACAGGAAATCTGAGTTTTCCAAATAGTTTATAAAGTCCAAAATACTATATTTATTATTTTAAATCAGTAGCAACTGGAATCGGGTCAAAAGACCATGTAGAACTCAAGTTATGTCCGAAAAGGGCATATTCGGTATTTACCGAACCGATGCCATAACCGCAGGTTATGAGCAGGTTAAAAATCATTAAAAATCTTTAAAAATCTCAAAAATATTATTTTACATCAGTGGGTAAAAGGTTTGGTGTCGAAATCTGGGTTTAGATTGGCGTTATGCTAATTGCGCCATTTAATTACTAAAGTTTCCGTAATTGCGCTATTTAGCATATCTCCTATTCTGGACCTCGGATTGACGTGAAATTTTAGGGACATGCTTCGAAATCAGTGACTAAGGTTATTGTCCTTTCACATGTCAAAATTCTCGTTTTAAATTGGAAAGGGCGTTACGGTCAACTTTTAAGCATTTAACGGAAATGTGCTAAAGACTTGGACAAACAAGAACCGGTCATAGAGGGTTATACCATCATGTAACCTGGTCCTAAAAGAGTCCTAAGGCATATCTAAATCATACCAAAACGGGTCAGAACTGAAGTCAAAGCAAAAGTCAAAGTTTTGCGACTTTCGGTTCCGAACCGGGTCAAAACAGTAAATGGTCGGATCAAACAAGCTTAGACTAGTTAATATACTTATTATCATGTTATATGAGTGTTAAAACAGGTTACACGCTATCTACATTACTGATTATGCATAAAATCGCAAAATAGCATTCTGTTGACTTTTTCTAAGCAAGTTTGACTCGACATTCGGACTAGTTAGAGTGGGCATCAGAGGGTGCCCTCTTAGGGGTTTAAAGCCCACATGATTACCAACATATAACTACCTTTGATTCGACAAACCACTGGACCATTTGTGATTTATCGTAAAGTCAATCGTTAATTACGACGGATTGACTTTTAAGCTAAACGATGCAAAAACTAGACCACGAAGGGTTAGGCATACTTACAGAAGCTTGGTGCACGACCAGAGATGATAGATGAATGCTCTTGAGCTCCAGAAGTGATCAAGAAAGCAGGTTTGAGGTGTGTTTCAAATGTGTGCACTACATTGCCTTTTATAGTGAAAAATTGTGCATAAGATCATCACAACTAAGCCTATAATTGCTCATGGGTGATCAGCAGCTGTCCCTGAGTGTTAGGGGATATGTAGGGGGCGCCCATGCTGCCATAATTGCACCCAAGGTCGGTTAAAACATCAAACAGTGAATCTGTGCATGTTTTCTGCATCTGGCACCTTGACGCGGCCCGCGTAAGAGTTCACCTAAGGCTTACGCTGGTCGCCTGAATCCCAATGTCAGGCACCGGATCTATACATGGCTCGCGGCCCGCGTGAGCTTCCTTGTTTCTCTAACGCGGGTCGCCTGAGACCTGATTTTCAAGATTTTCAAATCTTTTGCCATTATTACCCTGGCCTCTCGGTTCCAAAGGGGTAACTTTGCGTTTTGGGCCTCGATTATTTACGAATAAGGGCCTCGTGACTTTTACCCGCGCCGTTAAGTCCCCGGTTAGTTTAATTACTATCCGAAAAGCCTTAACTTTCATTGTTGACGCTAATAACCCCTCGCATACGGAATTGATCATAACTTTCTCGTTTTAAAACGGAACTTCGCGAAATCTATATCGTATATTCTAGTGAGCGTAATTTACTGTTACAAAGCCTCGGGTATGTTAAAGGGTCACTCAGAGGTATAACTTAAACATGTTGACACAATTAACCCCTGTAGTTTGTAATCTCTCACTTTCTTCCGTATTTCGTTCCGTACGATCCATGATTTACCCGTTTGAAGGTACGAGCATTATTTAGGGTTACTGCACAGTGTATTTATCCCTTGTTGACATTTTTAACCCTCGAATTTACATACTTTCAATGTTTGTCAACTTCAGTCCTTTATTCAGTATTTAATACAACGTGTAAACTCAAGACACGTGTCAATACATTATTGGACGCAAAATTTCGAGGTGTTACATCCTCACCCCATTAAAAGAAATCTCGACCTCGAGATTTATTGGAATAGATGAGGGTACTTTTCCTTCATCGTGGACTCTACCTCCCACGTGTACTCGGGAACTCTACGGGCATCCCATTTCACCTTCACAATCGGTATATACTTCCTGCGAAGTTTCTTGACCTGTCGATCCTCGATCGACACAAGTTTCTCAACGAATTTTAAGCTCTCGTCAATGTGTACATCTGTATGTGGTATAACCAGTGATTCGTCAGCGAAACACTATTAACCCCTGTAGTTTGTAATCTCTCACTTTCTTCCGCATATCGTTCCGTACGATCCATGATTTACCTGTTTGAAGGTACGAGCATTATTTAGGGTTACTGCACAGTGTATTTATCCCTTGTTGACATTTTTAACCCTCGAATTTACATACTTTCAATGTTTGTCAACTTCAGTCCTTTATTCAGTATTTAATACCACGTGTAAACTCAAGACACGTGTCAATACATTATTGGACGCAAAATTTCGAGGTGTTACATCCTCACCCCCTTAAAAGAAATCTCGACCTCGAGATTTATAGGAATAGATGAGGGTACTTTTCCTTCATCGTGGACTCTACCTCCCACGTGTACTCGGGACCTCTACGGGCATCCCATTTCACCTTCACAATCGGTATATACTTCCTGCGAAGTTTCTTGACCTGTGGATCCTCGATCGACACAAGTTTCTCAACGAATTTTAAGTTCTCGTCAATGTGTACATCTGTATGTGGTATAACCAGTGATTCGTCAGCGAAACACTTCTTCAGGTTACAGATGTGGAACACATTGTGGATACCACTGAGCTCTTCCGGTAAGTTTAATTTGTAGGCAACCGATCCGACACGTTCGATTACCTCGAAAGGTCCAATATATCTCGGGCTTAGTTTGCCTTTCTTACCGAATCGCATCACCCCCTTCCAGGGTGATACTTTAAGTAATACCTTGTCGCCTACTTCGAAATTGAAATGCTTACGCTTCAAATCTGCGTAGCTCTTCTGCCTGTCTCTAGCAGCTTTCAATCGATCGCGAATTTGGACAATCTTGTCCGTTGTTTCAAAAATTATATCAGGTCCTGTCATTTGGACAACTCCTACTTCTGCCCAACAAACGGGCGTTCTGCATTTTCTACCATATAAAGCTTCAAAAGGTGCAGCTTTAATGCTTGTGTGGTAGCTATTGTTATAGGAGAATTCGACCAATGGTAGGTGGTTATCCCAACTGCCACCTAGGTCGATTGCACATGCTCGAAGCATGTCTTCTAACGTTTGGATCGTACGCTCACTCTGTCCATCTGTCTGAGGGTGGTAAGCTGTACTGAAATTCAAACGTGAACCCAAAGATTGTTGGAAGCTTCTCCAGAAGTGTGATGTGTATCTGGTATCTCTATCAGAGATGATAGACACAGGCACTCCATGAAGGGCTACAATCTTGTCTACAAACAACTGGGCTAATATATCGGAGCTATGAGTCTCCTTTGTGGGTAGGAAATGTGCTGACTTGGTCAGCCTATCGACTATTACCCATATTGTATCGTTTCCTTTCTTTGTCTTTGGTAACTTGGTGATAAAATCCATTGTTACCATTTCCCACTTCCATTCGGGAAGTTCAGGCTGTTGTAGCAAGCCTGACGGCTTTTGATGTTCAGCACTTTGCTACATGGGTGGCTATAGACTTCTTCAAGCCTATCCACCAGAAATTTGCCTTTAAGTCCTGGTACATTTTATCAGCACCAGGATGAACGGAATATTGGGAACTATGGGCTTCCTGAAGAATAACGTCACAAAGACCTCCATAAACAGGAACCCATATCCTTCCATTCAATCTCAAAATTCCGTCTTTGCCATAGGACAACTGCTCCTCAGTTACCCCTAGCTTCTCGTTTGGATAGTTAGCTTCTAACACAGCTTCTTTCTGTGCAGCTAACAATCGCTCATTCAGACTGTTCTTGATTTCAATGCTCTTGGCATTGATCCTTATTGGCTTTACTCTTTCTTTTCTGCTCAAGGCATCTGCGACTACATTGGCCTTTCCTGGATGGTATCTTATTTCACAGTCATAGTCGTTCAGAGTTTCCATCCAACGTCGCTGCCTCATATTCAGGTCTTTCTGATTGAATAGATGCTGAAGGCTTTTGTGATCAGAATAGATCACAAATTTAATGCCATAAAGGTAATGCCTCCAAAGTTTTAGTGCAAATACAACGGCACCCAACTCCAAGTCATGGGTGGTGTAGTTCTTTTCATGCACTTTCAATTGTCGCGAAGCATAGGCAATCACCTTGCCCCTCTGCATAAGCACACAACCCATACCGGTGTGCGATGCATCACAATATACGACAAATTCTTCCATTCCGTCTGGCAATGTCAACACTGGAGCATTGCTCAGCTTTTGTTTGAGGATATCAAAAGCTTCTTGCTGCTTAGGGCCCCAATTAAACTTTATCTTCTTTCTAGTTAAAGAAGTTAGGGGTGCAGCAATTCTTGAGAAGTTTTCGATGAAGCGTCTGTAGTATCCTGCTAGACCTAGGAAGCTGCGAATCTCCGTAGGTGTCTTCGGCTCCTGCCAGTATATGACGGCTTCAACTTTAGCGGGATCTACTTGGATACCACGCTCGTTGACTACATGTCCAAGGAACTGGACTTCTCGTAGCCAAAAGTAACATTTAGAGAACTTGGCATAAAGCTTTTCTTGATGAAGCAGTTTAAGGATACATCGAAGATGCTTTTCGTGGTCAGCTTGACTTTTCGAGTAGATAAGGATGTCATCGATGAAGACAATGACAAATTTATCCAAATAAGGTTTACATACGCGATTCATGAGATCCATGAATGCGGCAGGTGCATTGGTGAGCCCAAAAGGCATCGCTAGGAACTCGAAATGACCATATCGAGTCCGAAATGCAGTTTTATACGCGTCTTCGTCCTTGACCTTCAATTGATGGTACCCTGACCTTAGGTCAATCTTGGAAAAGTAGCTCGCACCTTGCAACTGATCGAACAGATCGTCGATCCTGGGCAAAGGATACCTATTCTTGATCGTCACTTTGTTCAGCTCACGGTAATCGATGCATAGACGCATCGAACCATCTTTCTTCTTGACGAACAGGATCGGTGCTCCCCAAGGAGATGAACTTGGTCTAACAAAACCCTTGGCTAGCAGATCATCTAGCTGCGTCCTCAATTCCTTCATTTCCGTGGGTGCCAACCTATAAGGCCCTCTCGCGATAGGTGCGGCTCCTGGAATGATGTCGATACTGAATTCCACTTGTCTGTCTGGTGGCAAACCAGGCAGTTCTTCTGGGAAAACTTCAGGATAGTTGGAGATGACTGGGATGTCTTCAATTCTGGGTTTCTCCTCACCGATGATTACCTGTGCCATATAAATGACACATCCTTTCTTCAAACATCTGGATGCCTTTAGCATAGATACATGTGCAGGCAATCCATGTCGAGTATCTCCTTGGATGGTAAGTGGTTCTCCAGACGGAGTCTTGATTACCACTTGTTTCTGGTTGCACATGATTTGGGCTTGGTTATGCGATAACCAATCCATACCCAACACTACGTCGAAACCAGCGAGTTTAAAGGGTAACAGGGATAAAGGAAATGAGTGATTCCTAATGGATATAACACATCCATCTAAAACAGTTGAGACTGTTCCCATAGTACCATCAGCTAGTTCTACTTCGTATTTTACATTCAAGGTTTTAACAAGCAATTTTAATAACTCGCAGAACTTATCATCCACAAAGGATTTATCTGCTCCAGAATCAAATAAGACTCTTGCGAAAACATCATTGATAAGGAACGTACCGGTTATGACATTGTCGTTCTGAATGGCCTCTTTAACATCCATCTGAAAGACTCTCGCATTGGTCGTCTTTCCATCTTCAGCCCTTTTTACTATCTTTGGGCAGTTCGTCTTGATATGCCCCTTCTCGTTGCAACTATAACAAGTTGCATCCTTGAGTTTCTTGCACTCAAGAGTCCTATGCTCCGAGGACTTGCATATCCCACATGGCTTCGGTGGGGATTTCTTTTCAAACCTGCATCTTCCAAAGTGGTGCGTCTGACAAACCTTGCACAAGGGCTTGTCGCCCGACTGTCGGTCATTTCTCTTGTTCTCTGACCCCCTCTTGTGGTCACGATTTCCCCGGTGCTTCTTGTTGGATTTACACGAATCATCATCTTCACGCTTCCTCTTCTCACTGTCGGCATTCCTCAACGACCTCTGCCTCACTGCATCAAGCGTGAGAGACAGAGATATATCTGCCACGGATCTGAAGGTAGCAGGCCTGGAAGCCTTTACGCTAGCCTTTATTTCTGGGGCCAAACCCCCAATGAAGTGCGCAATCCGTTTGGGTTCCGGTGTTACAAGATACGGAACCAATCTCGACAGAGTGTTGAAAGTCGTGAGGTATGCCTGGCAATCCAGGTTCTTCATAACCAACGATAAGAATTCAGACTCTATCTTCTTAACCTCGTGCTGAGGGCAGTAATTTTCCTTGATGAGAGCCATGAATTCCTCCCATGTCATGCTATACAAAACAGCCTTCCCAGAGGCTTGAACCAGAGATCTCCACTATGCTAGGGCTTCACCCTTGAACGACTGTGAAACAAACTTCACCAAGTCTCTCTCAGCACAACCACTGATGTCCACAACAGTGTCCATCTCGTCTAACCAAGTCATACAATCCACCGCGCCCTTTTCCCCAGTAAAATCTCGGGGTTTGCATGAAACGAAATACTTATACGTACAACCCCTGGCGCGAGGTGTATCATCGACCACTTTCTTCTTAGGGTGGATGCTATTCTCATTGGATGAGTGTCTATCGTCGTCCTTCTTTGGCTTAGACGGAGTTGAAGGCGGTTTGCTGTGAGATTTAGAGTGGGTTTTTGGCTTTGAGTGTGGTGTAGATAGGGTTCTGCTTCGGGACTCGGAGTATTCCTCTTACTGCCGATCCAAGGCTGCCTTAACAGCATTGTCTACCAAAGCTTTTAGTTCAGCGCCCGTTAAATGAATCTGAGCGTTATCATTGTCATCCTCCTTCGAATGACTATTAACTCCACTGGGTTCAGCCATTGTAACTCGAATCTGCTACAGAAGATAATGATAAAGTTTTATTTAGGAGTTTATTATGGAATTGTCTTTTATGGCAATTCATTAACCATGGTAAACATAGACCATATTGGGTTAATTTGTTACTCACTGTTATTTAGGATTTGAATATATCTTATCCTATTTATAAATAATATAGTTAGTGGCACGAAAGCCTAGTCACAGGGACGTTTTTATAAGCCGGGATTACAGAGAATCAAGGCATGAAGGTTTGAACCGTAGTCCTTTTACCTTTTTCTGACAGGGAGTCATAGACTACAACTGCCTTTTGTCTTACATGACAATAAGTATGGCCCGTAGGCTCTTCATCACTAATGGATGTTTTAAATAAACGATCATCTTTATTGACGATTTAACCCATGATTTACCAATCACTAATTTGGATTTTGGAATCCCTTAATGGATTCGTATATAAGAATGACGCGTGTGATTTTAACGAATCACATCTGCCAAGGATGTTAACATGTTTAAAGAGGTTAACTGGAATCTAAATCTTTTAATTAAGTCTTACCATCTTGGCCGGGTCTTATAATGACACCAGGCTAGGTTTCACTATTAAGATTCTTTATTTAGGCAGATTAATTTAAAAGGAATGATCTTTGTTTCATTGTATATAATAACAAAATGAAATTTATAACATATATTCCATTAATCATAATAATGGTTACACACTGCCCTAAACGGGACTTTTAAATAAATAAATACCTACGCAGAGGTTTACAGAAACAAGTCCACGCAGGGACCAAATACATAGATAGATGTCCGCACAGGGACTAAAATGCAATTGTCCACGCAGGGACTAAACACGATAAATGTCCTCGCAGGGACTAAAATACTTAAGGCAAATGTCCTCGCAGGGACTTGATTGCAATAGTAAATACTATAGTACATAAAGAGACTAATGATCTCGTTTCTTCCTCCCTTTTAGTAGGTTTGCTAGGCCTTTAAGGAATCCACGATTACTTTTACGTTCTTGCTCAAAGTCTCGTTCCACTCGGTTTAGACGGTGGAGGATTTCTTCTTGCTCTGGCGGAGAAAAACGTGGCTGCTGCGACGGTTGTTGTATCGGAGGTCTAGGAGGTACTGGATACCCATGAGCTGAGTAATCTGTTCCCCAAAGGTTTCCATAAGCTCTGTCGGGATGGAGGGCATTGTAATTAGCTGCTACCACGTATGGGTCGGCATCGTAATTATAGTTGTAGTGCGTGTGAGTCGGCTGCTCAAACGGGTTGTACGCGGTGGAACCGGCGTACGCCGGTATAGGGTTATCATACCCAAATGGTGGCGGAGGTGGCGCAACTGGTGCAGAATTCACCTCTGCAGGGTGACCAGAAGGTTCCCCTAACTGTAGTTCTTCAGGTACTGGCAGAAAGTGACTTGTACTCGAGTGGCGAGGGGTGCTAAAGTGGAATTCCCCTCCTCGGGTAGACATCCGCGCGCCTGATCTCCTACGCCTTGGCTGATCAGGAGGTGCTTGCTGAACTAGTGGCGGGGGAGGCGGTGGCGTAACTGCCACGAAACGCGAATCCTCGGAAGGATCCTGTTGCTACTGATGTGTGTAAAATGCAACATATAAATTACATCAAATGAGGCATAAAACTAACCCTTTTTAAGTACTAATGTTGGAAAAAGAGTGTTTTTGTCTTCCTTTTGTATTTTCAGGATGAAATGAGCTCAAATACACAAAAGAAGCAAAAAGACAGCTAATTCTAGCATAAATACAAGAAAAGGAACAAAAGTAGATTGCCCGAACCATCAACGGCATCCTCCCAAGCAAAGAAGAGAAAACAGAAGACTGAACATGCCCCGTGCTCAGCCAGCATGGGGCCGTGCCCAAGAAGCAGCAGAAAAGACAAACCTGTAGAAGCTTCTATTGCCCACCACGGGGCCGTGTCCAGTGAGCACGGGGGCGTGGCGAAAGTACAGCAGGCGCATTAATTGTAATTGCGAATTACAATTAATGAAGAGAGAGAGTGTCAGACGGGCACGGGGGCGTGTCCAGCGGACACGGGGCCGTGCCCAGCCTTCTGTTCAACCTATAAATAGGAGTGCTTGGTTTCATTCCAACTCATCCCTTGGCACACCACCTCTCTCACACTTCATCCACCACCCACCACCACCATAACACCATCATCCACCACCATCATCCATTGTCCACCGTAGAGTGTGTGAGTCGTCTCGGGATCCAAGATTGATAGTAAGAGTTCTTGACAATCAAAGCCATGTTTGCCTAAGTCTCTTACATCACTTGGTGAAGACAAGTGTTTAGTATAATACTTTTTATTTTTAATCTTTTGCACTTTTTATTTGGTTTTGTATTAATGACTTTAATAACTAGTTACTTATGTTGAAGGTGATCTTTCCTTATCGTTTGTCCGTGGTGTCTTGGCATTATTTTACTGTCTATATAAAATAAAAGATTTTCACCATTCATATCTCCACGGTCTATATGGAGGTATGTTGGCTACCTGGTCGGGGGTTAAGGGAACGGTTTGGTAAGGGTCTTGCCCTTGTTCAGCGTTTAGAGGTCCTGCAAGGGACCTGGGTCAAATTTAGTAGGATCTCCTTCAATGCCCATAGGTATTGGATGGCGGGGATCCAAACTCTTTGACCCCCTCATAAGTTAACTACTATTAATACTATAACCCGGCTATTTAGGACTGTATCCCTGCTGACTCAGACTACTTAGCCGAGGGTAACGTCACCGCCAAAAGCGGGGCCTACCATAATTTGCATTAATAACTTAATTCATTATCTTCCAATAATCCAACCCTTTAGGATTGTATCCTTGCTGACTCAAACTACTGGGTTGAGGGTAACGTCGCCTCCAAAAGAGGGGCCTACTACAATAACTAAGATAATCTCTTAAACAAGTGCAAAAGTGCGAAAATAATCAAAGGTTATACTAATACACGAGTCGGATCCAAGTGATTCATCTTGTCTATCTGTTTTTATTTTATTTTTATTTTTCAGCATTTAGTTAGTTTTTATTTTTCTAGTTTAAAAACCTTTTCTAACCTTTTTGATTTGATTAGACGTTGAGGATAAACCGGTACTAAAAGCTATTGTGTCCTTGGATGACCTCGGTATCTTACCAACACTATACTACGTCCACGATGGGTGCACTTGCCCATATGTGTGTTTAGTGTTAGTAAATATCGTGTTTTATAAATTTAAAACTTGGCTAAAAGTGTAAAAAGGGCTTAAAAATATACATAAAAAATATATCACACTTCACGCACATCAAGTTTTTGGCGCCGCTGCCGGGGACACAAGGATTTTAAGAAAGTTAGGAATCAACGGCCTAATCATATTTTTATTTTTCTTTTTTATTTTTTAGGATTTTTTTAGATTTTCAGCTTCTGCAGAGCTCAGCACGGGCCGTGCCTGGTCGGACACGGGCCGTGCCCAACATCGTTACTGGCAGTTTTTAGTTTTCCAAGTTACAGAAGGCTGACCACGGGGCCGTGTCGGTGCAACACGGGGTCGTGTCCAACTTTCCAGTAACTGGGATCTGGAAAACAATCACTGTAACTCCGACCACGGGCCGTGTTCGCTGAACACGGGGCCGTGGTGAACCTTCTGACCAGCATTCTATTCTGTTTTTATTGCAGGACTTGGAACCAGACGCCAATCCTACCTAGTGTATGAGCTCCAGTTCTAATAAGGACATAAAAGAACCTCTAGAAGATCCCGAACGCTTTCTCAGAAAAAGATTAAAAGCTAAAAACCAAGAGAAAGTTTCGGGTGATCCACCTCCAATGGCGGACCAACGTACCCTCATGGATTATCTACGACCCACTGTAGGTAACCTAGGCGCCGCTATCAATGCTCCGAATGTTGAAGCTAATAACTTCGAACTTCGGCCGCATTTGATACAAATGCTCCAAAACTCATCAACCTTTCATGGGCTTGCGGACGAGGATCCCCATCTACATATTACTAATTTCTTAGAAATATGTGATACCTTTCGGATCAATGGAGCATCAAATGACGCCATCCGCCTCCGAATGTTTCCTTTCTCACTAAAAGACCGAGCGAAAGCTTGGCTCAACGCCCTCCCAGCTGGATCGGTAAACACCTGGGATGAACTAGCCCAAAAATTTCTATATAAGTATTTCCCTCCCGCTAAAACGGCTAAATTAATGACTGAAATTAATACATATTCACAAGAGGACGGGGAATCCTTATATGAAACTTGGGAAAGGTTCAAGGAACTATTACGCAAGTGTCTACATCATGGCCTTGCGATATGGCAACAAGTATCCACTTTCTATAATGGACTGTTGCCACACACAAGGCAGACACTTGATTCTAGCTCCGGGGGACTTTTAGGTAATCGCCGCCCGCATGAAATATATAACCAAATTGAGGAAATTGCTCAAACCAATTTTCAATGGCACACCCCCCGAGGCAATAAATCCATTGCCCCGGGCACCCATAAGGTTGATGAAAGCACTTCTTTACAAGCCAAAAATCGAGGCCCTTTCTTCAAAAATAAAAAAATTAGAAATGACAAAAACAGTCTCGGTTATGGCTTGTGAAGGGTGTGGTGGGCCACATGAAAATTGGAGTTGTATGAAAGAAACGGACAATTAACAAGAATCGGTAAGCTACATTGATAATTGACCTAGGCCGTCGGGTCCTCCAACGGGCACCTACAACCAAGGATGGCGAAACCACCCAAACCTTGGTTGGAGAGAACCCGACAATAGTAGTAACCAACAAACCCAACGAACAAACTTTCAACAACCAAGAAATGAGTCACAAAATTTCACTCAATAACAAAGTGGACGAGAAAGGCTTGAAGATACTGTATCTCACCTCATCTCCGACACTGAAAAGAAAAACTCGGAAAGATTTCTACAATTAGAATCAAATTTTAGAAATCAACAAGCTAGTATTCAAAACATAGAAAAACAATTAAATCAAATAGCTCAAAATTTTGCCGAGAGACCACAAGGCGCATTACCTAGCAATACCGAAACAAACCCAAAAGCGCAAGTTCATCTCATCACGCTACGAAACCGCACCATAGGGCCTGCAGAAGCGCCACCAATGACAGAAGAAACGATACCCCCGCCTCTGCAGGAGAAGAACTCCCCTCCGTCACCAGAACCTACCAAGGCTCCTCGAGTCCCGTACCCCGGTAGGTTAATTCGTCAAAAGACCAATGAGCAATTCGCAAAGTTCGAAAGTCTATTAAAACAAATGCATGTCAATATTCCTTTTATTGATGTCCTAACCCAAATGCCCAAGTACTCTAAATTCATGAGGGACTTCCTCACTCATAAAAAGAAAATTGAAACTTTGCAATTAGTTAACTTAGGCGAAGAATGCTCTGCCCTCGTACTTAATAAACTTCCCCAAAAGAAAATCGATCCCGGAAGCTTCACGATTCCCTGCTCAATCGGGGAGTCCCCCGTTCGTAATGCACTAGCCGACCTTGGGGCTAACATTAACCTCATGCCCTCATCAATGTTTAAAAGGCTCGGCCTAGGAACAACGAGTCCTGCAAAAATGAGCATACAACTTGCTGACCGATCCGTCAAATTCCCGCAAGGTGTCATCGAAAATGTCTTGGTAAAGGTAAGCAAATTCGTCTATCCAACCGACTTTGTCATACTCGATATGGAGGAAGACACCGAGGTCCCCCTCATACTAGGGAGACCATTCCTTGCCACCGCACAAGCGGTGGTAGATATGAATGACGGAACACTCACCTTGAGGTACGGGGATGATGAAGTAAAATTCGGAGTTGGGAAGAGAATAGAAGACGACGACCCGGTCAACTACATGAAGGTTATTGATTCAAGTCTGGATGCTGCTCTCCGACGGTGTAACATGGGACGCCAAGCATCCCACTCAGAAAATATATAACCTCATCTTGGGTCTAGCCAAGGACCCTTATAAACGTGGCGCACCACGGAGGCATTCCGCGGAACTATCCTTAGTTTAGTTTAATCTTTTAGTTTTAATTTGCAGGAATAAAACACACTCGCAGTGGTAAAGGATGAAAATGGGAACGAGAAAAATGGCCCCATGCACAAGAACGAGGCAACCCGACACAAATCTCCATTACAGAAGGCTCAACACGGGCCGTGCCCAACCAACACGGCCCCGTGCTGAACCACCTGCAGAAAAATGCCCAGTTCAGGTAACTGGACACGGGCCGTGTTCACCAGACACGCCCCCGTGTCCAGGCTTCTGTCTCATTTCTTTAATTTCTGTTACTGGCACCTGAACACGGGGCCGTGTCCGGTCCCCACGGGGCCGTGTCCAGACTGCCAGTAACATAAATCTTTGCTTTTTAACACTACATTACACATCCAATCAACCTAAAAATTTATTTTTGGAACACATTGAGGACAATGTGTAATTTAAGTGTGGGGTGGAAGCTAACACCTTGAAATTTTGCAAGTCCTAACAACAAGCCTTACACAAAACTCTATTGGAACGGCTAAACACCCCAAATTTTTTTTCAAAATTTTTCATTTTTTTTACATGTCTAAAGTTTAAGTTAGGAATCCTAAGATTAATAAGGTTATATTTTTACAAATTTTACAACCAAGAGCGTCGTGATAACAAGAACCAACATAAGAAAATTATGAAATGGCATAACAAGTCTAGTTAAAATTTGATTATATATACTTGATCACATTAAAAAAAAAAAAAAAAAAAAAAAACCCATTCCCACAAAAGTGAGTTTTGAGCCTTTATTGAGCATACAAATTTACATCCTTAGACTAAATGCTCATTTTTCGTTTCTTGTGTGAATAGCCGCTTGGTTCTTACAACTCTAGAACTTGCCACGACAATTCATTCCCGGTCCTTACCAACTTAAACTCAAGTAAGTAAATGATGGAGGCATTAGGACTAACCATTTTTCTTTCCACACCATTATTTTTCATTTTTTTACCACCTACCCAAAATCCCCCTAGTTAACCCCTTTGAGCCTAAACCTTTCATTTCTTTACCCTTTTTCACCCACCAAAAACCCTTTTTATTTTTCACCCTTTATTTTAGTAACAAGCTCGGTTTTTCGTAAACTCGTTCTTTTTCGTGTGACAAAAAAAAAATTGATGAAGTTGAAAAAACAAACAAAGTTATGCAAACAAAAGCTTGTTTGCAGAAATACTTCAAAGAAAAAAGTCACCAAAAACAAAGTGTTTTACGAAAACCGATGCTTTTTACGCTTTTCGCCCTTTTACTAACCACTAACCTAACCACCCACCTTTAGCCCAAGCCTAACCCTTCACCCAAAAAGTCCTCTTGATATCTACAAAGGTATAAAGTTAAAAAGGAGGAGGATTGATTGTTTGGCAAGCTTATGGTAGGAATAAGTTCCATGCCGCTCTCGAGTGATTCACTAAAAATACACCTTCGGCCGAGTGTTGAAGTGATCCCCTGTGAGGTATGTGAACTTGTATATAAATGAAATTTTAAAAAAGACATGTTATGCCCTAATAAGTAATTTATCTTATGAAACGTTCTAAATAAATCATAACGAATAGGATTGTAAATAAATAAAAATAAAACCCAAAAAAATCTTGGATTCCCGACACTCTATGACAAGCCAAAAACCTTCTCTTCTACCCATTCCATTTGAGAGTGTAAGCCACATTTAAAGAGTTTTGCATGAGGACAAGCAAAAGTTCAAGTGTGGGGGTATTTGATGTGTGTAAAATGCAACATATAAATTACATCAAATGAGGCATAAAACTAACCCTTTTTAAGTACTAATGTTGGAAAAAGAGTGTTTTTGTCTTCCTTTTGTATTTTCAGGATGAAATGAGCTCAAATACACAAAAGAAGCAAAAAGACAGCTAATTCTAGCATAAATACAAGAAAAAGAACAAAAGTAGATTGCCCGAACCATCAACGGCATCCTCCCAAGCAAAGAAGAGAAAACAGAAGACTGAACACGCCCCGTGCTCAGCCAGCACGGGGCCGTGCCCAAGAAGCAGCAGAAAAGACAAACCTGTAGAAGCTTCTATTGCCCACCACGGGGCCGTGTCCAGTGAGCACGGGGGCGTGACGAAAGTACAGCAGGCGCATTAATTGTAATTGCGAATTACAATTAATGAAGAGAGAGAGAGTGTCAGACCGGCACGGGGGCGTGTCCAGCGGACACGGGGCCGTGCCCAGCCTTCTGTTCAGCCTATAAATAGGAGTGCTTGGTTTCATTCCAACTCATCCCTTGGCACACCACCTCTCTCACACTTCATCCACCACCCACCACCACCATAACACCATCATCCACCACCATCATCCATTGTCCACCGTAGAGTGTGTGAGTCGTCTCGGGATCCAAGATTGATAGTAAGAGTTCTTGACAATCAAAGCCATGTTTGCCTAAGTCTCTTACATCACTTGGTGAAGACAAGTGTTTAGTATAATACTTTTTATTTTTTAATCTTTTGCACTTTTTATTTGGTTTTGTATTAATGACTTTAATAACTAGTTACTTATGTTGAAGGTGATCTTTCCTTATCGTTTGTCCGTGGTGTCTTGGCATTATTTTACTGTCTATATAAAATAAAAGATTTTCACCATTCATATCTCCACGGTCTATATGGAGGTATGTTGGCTGCCTGGTCGGGGGTTAAGGGAACGGTTTGGTAAGGGTCTTGCCCTTGTTCAGCGTTTAGAGGTCCTGCAAGGGACCTGGGTCAAATTTAGTAGGATCTCCTTCAATGCCCATAGGTATTGGATGGCGAGGATCCAAACTCTTTGACCCCCTCATAAGTTAACTACTATTAATACTATAACCCGGCTATTTAGGACTGTATCCCTGCTGACTCAGACTACTTAGCCGAGGGTAACGTCACCGCCAAAAGCGGGGCCTACCATAATTTGCATTAATAACTTAATTCATTATCTTCCAATAATCCAACCCTTTAGGATTGTATCCTTGCTGACTCAAACTACTGGGTTGAGGGTAACGTCGCCTCCAAAAGAGGGGCCTACTACAATAACTAAGATAATCTCTTAAACAAGTGCAAAAGTGCGAAAATAATCAAAGGTTATACTAATACACGAGTCGGATCCAAGTGATTCATCTTGTCTATCTGTTTTTATTTTATTTTTATTTTTCAGCATTTAGTTAGTTTTTATTTTTCTAGTTTAAAAACCTTTTCTAACCTTTTTGATTTGATTAGACGTTGAGGATAAACCGGTACTAAAAGCTCTTGTGTCCTTGGACGACCTCGGTATCTTACCAACACTATACTACGTCCACGATGGGTGCACTTGCCCATATGTGTGTTTAGTGTTAGTAAATATCGTGTTTTATAAATTTAAAACTTGGCTAAAAGTGTAAAAAGGGCTTAAAAATATACATCAAAAATATATCACACTTCACACATCACTGCTGTTGCTCATGAGGTGAGAAGTGATGAGAAGGTGTGAAGTACCAATCACACGGGTTAAACCTCACCTGGTAACTGTCGGGACCTTGATAGAGTGTTCCATGGAAGGATGACCCATCAGAGATCTCGATAGGATGGTTGGGAGTACCTCTTGCAGGTTCTATGGGATCCGTGTCTTCATCCATATCTACCGCATTATCTTCGGAGAAATGGTCTTCAGGTCCTAAAGGGTTATAACCTATTGGTTCTTGGACATAATCAGCCGGGTTAAATTGGCCTTGAAAGAAAGGAGTAGGATCGCCATAGAAACGGTGCGATGCAGATCGCTTGAGAGGTATAAACGAAGGTTGAGGGTTACTGGGATCGTTCTCCGAATTTGGTCCAAAAGAGTGACGGCATGAAGGTGTCGAACTGTGCGAGGTAGAATGTCTTGCAGGCTCAAAGAGGTTCCTCCTACGCCTCTGTGGTTCCTCACTCCTTGTACTGGAAGGAGCTCGCATGTTCGAAGGTCCGGCCTCGTGATCATTATGAGTAGTGATCGGCCCTTTGCCTCTTCCTCCTCTTCTGATTGTTGGTGGCATATTTCCTGCTTAATAAGTCTTTAAATTACAATAAACGATAAAAGACAAACTGGAATAACAAATTTCGAATTTGTCCTATGTTCTTGTCTAGACTCAAGTATGTGCAATTGTGTCATTGAGATTAAACACATAAGGATAGTGTTTAATTCACTCAACGTTGGCTCTGATACCAACCTGTCACACCCCGATTTCCACGTGTTTCACCGGTGGGCCCGGTGGGGGATTACCTTGACGTAGTTGGCAACAATATAGTCAAACCACACAATATATAAATGCACAGCGGAAGCATAAAGATAAATATATTTCAACCATTGAATCTAATATCAAAGTATCACGATTGTTGAAATATAATCCACAGAGGATCAAAATAAAATATAAGTATTGTTCAACAGACGTAGGCATCTTAAGCTTGCGAGACTCTTTATTGATGCTAAGGAGAAATATCCAGCCAATTACGCTTAGTACCTGCATTTAATCTTTTTGGGAAAATACGTCAGTTTACACTGGTAAATACGTTCAACCGACACTTTTGTAAAATGTTTAATAAAATTGATTTGAATGCACATGGCACAAACTCTTTATAACTTGGGATAATCTATAATTAAATCTTGTAAAAGTATTACATGTTTACTATGCGTTCGGTCGCCCGGGTCGTGCCGGGTTTAAGGTTAATAGACACGCCACAAAGCATAAAGCCGTGGCGGGAAAACCAACGGTTATACCTTTCATAATATAGACACATTATGGGTGTACGCCTACACCCGTGTGTCGGGGTCGTGGCCATTTCGTAAAATGATGCCAAGGATATCCGGGACATGGTCATTAAGCTCCCAAAGGCGTAAAGCCAACAAAACAAGTTTTTAAATGGGTCACATTGAAATCACCCGACTACTAATGAGTTGGGGTCAATTGCCCGACCAAGCGGTATTTTAAATACCGTAACCCAAGCCCGTATAACGGAAAATAAGTTAAAGTATTTACCTGAGCAAGTAATAATCCTTAATAAACAAATGCAAGTTTCTTTTACTGGTCTCCTATTCTGGAACGAAGGTTCAAAATAACCTATTAGAATCCTAACGGGTCTTTAATTTAGCCTAAGCTTAGACCGGTCAGTTTCAAAGGATAATTACAGTTTAATCGCGTGAAAGGCGAAAACCAGGAATGGATTGTGGTTTGGACCCAACAAGTTTGAAGACTTGTTTTATATGGGTAATATAACCACACTCTGGATTTTGAAGTAAAAATGATAAGGTTTGACCCGTTTCGGTTAGTTTATGTAAACTAGTTACATAAGCCGAACCGTGCGCGCAAAAGGCGTAACGGGTAACCGTAAGAGTCCTACACAAGTTTCCTAAGTCAATATGCTTTAAAGAGGTTTTGGTATCAGTAGGATACCTTTCATAATGCCCGTAACGAGTTTAAATCCATTATATGCCCCGTAGGGGTATTTCGGTCATTTTAAAGATTATAAAAGAGGTTTCTGAGTTCTACAGGAAATCTGAGTTTTCCGAACAGTTTATAAAGTCCAAAATACTATATTATTATTTAAAATCAGTAGCAACTGGAATCGGGTCAAAAGACCATGTAGAACTAAAGTTATGTCCGAAAAGGGCATATTCGGTATTTACTGAACCGATGCCATAACCGCAGGTTATGAGCAGGTTAAAAATCATTAAAAATCTATAAAAATCTCAAAATATTATTTTACATCAGTGGGTAAAAGGTTTGGTGTCGAAATCTGGGTTTAGATAGGCGTTATGCTAATTGCGCCATTTAATTACTAAAGTTTCCGTAATTGCGCTATTTAGCATATCTCCTATTCTGGACCTCGGATTGACGTGAAATTTTAGGGACATGCTTAGAAATCAGTGACTAAGGTTATTGTCCTTTCACATGTCAAAATTCTCGTTTTAAATTGGAAAGGGCGTGACGGTCAACTTTTAAGCATTTAACGGAAATGTGCTAAAGACTTGGACAAACAACGAACCGGTCACAGAGGGTTATACCATCATGTAACCTGGTCCTAAAAGAGTCCTAAGGCATATCTAAATCATACCAAAACGGGTCAGAACTGAAGTCAAAGCAAAAGTCAGAGTTTTGCGACTTTCGGTTCCGAACCGGGTCAAAACAGTAAATGGTCGGATCAAACAAGCTTAGACTAGTTAATATACTTATTATCATGTTATATGAGTGTTAAAACAGGTTACACGCTATCTACATTACTAATTATGCATAAAATCTCAAAATAGCATTCTGTTGACTTTTTCTAAGCATGTTTGACTCGACATTCGGACTAGTTAGAGTGGGAATCAGAGGGTTCCCTCTTAGGGGTTTAAAGCCCACATCATTACCAACATATAACTACCTTTGATTCGACAAACCACTGGGCCATTTGTGATTTATCGTAAAGTCAATCATTAATTACGACGGATTGACTTTTAAGCTAAACTATGCAAAAACTAGACCACGAAGGGTTAGGCATACTTACAGAAGCTTGGTGCACGACCAGAGATGATAGATGAATGCTCTTGAGCTCCAGAAGTGATCAAGAAAGCAGGTTTGAGGTGTGTTTCAAATGTGTGCACTACATTGCCTTTCATAGTGAAAAATTGTGCATAAGATCATCACAACTAAGCCTATAATTGCTCATGGATGATCAGCAGCTGTCCTTGAGTGCTAGGGGACATGTAGGGGGCGCCCATGCTGCCATAATTGCACCCAAGGTCGGTTAAAACATCAAACAGTGGATCTGTGCATGTTTTCTGCATCTGGCACCTTGACACGGCCCGCGTAAGAGTTCACCTAAGGCTTACGCCGGTCGCCTGAATCCCAATGTCAGGCACCGGATCTATACATGGCTCGCGGCCCGCGTGAGCTTCCTTGTTTCTCTAACGCGGGTCGCCTGAGACCTGATTTTCAAGATTTTCAAATCTTTTGCCATTATTACCCTGGCCTTTCGGTTCCGAAGGGGTAACTTTGCGTTTTGGGCCTCGATTATTTACGAATAAGGGCCTCGTGACTTTTGCCCGCGCCGTTAAGTCCCCGGTTAGTTTAATTACTATCCGAAAAGCCTTAACTTTCATTGTTGATGCTTCTTACCCCTCGCATACGGAATTGATCATAACTTTCTCGTTTTAAAACGGAACTTCGCGAAATCTATATCGTATATTCTAGTGAGCGTAATTTACTGTTACAAAGCCTCGGGTATGTTAAAGGGTCACTCAGAGGTATAACTTAAACATGTTGACACAATTAACCCCTGTAGTTTGTAATCTCTCACTTTCTTCCGCATTTCGTTCTGTACGATCCATGATTTACCCGTTTGAAGGTACGAGCATTATTTAGGGTTACTGCATAGTGTATTTATCCCTTGTTGACATTTTTAACCCACGAATTTACATACTTTCAATGTTTGTCAACTTCAGTCCTTTATTCAGTATTTAATACCACGTGTAAACTCAAGACACGTGTCAATACATTATTGGACGCAAAATTTCGAGGTGTTACATTCGTGCTCTTAGATTAAATGTGCAATTAGATTTAATGGAACAATTAAAGAAAATTCAAGAAACAGCAACCGAAGACGATGCTGAAGGAATGAAAGGACGAATAAAAGAGTTAGAGCAAGGAAATGATGGAATTTGGAGATTCCACAAGAAAAGAATTTGGGTACCTAAGCAAGGAGAATTAAGAGATAAGATTTTAGAAGAAGCTCATAAATCCAGGTATACCGTGCATCCAGGAAACAATAAAATGTACCAAGATTTAAGAAATAATTTCTGGTGGATAGGAATGAAAAAGGACATAGCTAAATATGTATCTAAGTGTCTTACTTGTTCGCAAGTAAAGGCATAACATCAGAAACCTTCAGGACTACTACAACAGTTAGAGATACCTGTATGGAAATGGAAACTCATAACAATGGACTTTGTTACTAAGTTATCCAAAACCAGAAAAGGTAATGATGCGATTTGGGTAATTGTAGACCGATTAACCAAATCAGCTCATTTTCTACCCATGAAAGAAACTTTTAGCATGGAAAGGTTAGCAAAGTTGTACGTAGACGAAGTAGTATCCTTACATGGAGTTCCGCTCTCCATTGTATCAGATAGGGATAGTCGTTTCACTTCTCATTTCTAGACTAGTTTTCAGGAAGCAATGGGAACCCGACTAAATTTAAGTACTGCATATCATCCATAAACAGACGGACAAAGTGAAAGGACGATACAAACTCTAGAAGACATGCTCCAAGCATGTGTAATTCATTTTTGTGGTAACTGGGATAACCACTTACCCTTTGAATTCTCCTATAACAATAGTTATCATTCAAGCACTGAAGCTGCCCCATTTGAAGCACTATATGGACGTAAGTGTAGAACTCCAGTTTGTTGGGCAGAAATAGGAGAAAGTCAGTTATCAGGACCTTAAATTGTGCAAGAAACCACTGATAAGATAACTCAAATCAAGGAAAGACTGAAAACGGCTCGAGATCGTCAGAAAAGCTATGCAGATAATCGCCGCAAGCCGCTATAGTTTCAAGTCGGAGACAATGTACTTTTAGAAGTTTCTCCTTGGAAAGGAATCATACGATTCGGTAAGAAAGGAAAGCTGAGTCCAAGGTACGTAGAACCATTTCCAATAATTCAACGAATAGGACCAGTTGCTTATCGTTTACAACTACCCAAAGAATTAGCTGGAGTACATGATGTATTTCATGTATCTAACCTCAAGAAATGTCTATCGGACGAATCCCTGGTAGTACCTCTTCCAGAGATAGAGGTAAATGAAAAGTTGAAATTTGTGGAGAAACAACTGCAGATAGAAGATAGAAAGATCAAGTTTCTTAAACATAAACGGCTGGTGCTGGTCAAAGTCAAGTGGGATTCAAAAAGAGGACCCGAACACACCTGGGAACTGGAATTAGAAATGAAGCACAAATATCCACACTTATTTCAATAAATCTCGAGGACGAGATTTTAATTAAGGTGGGGAGGATGTAAGGACCTTCAAAAATGTCCCTAAATAACCTGTAAATAAAAACCTAGACCCCTGAAACCCTAATCCACACCAAAAATAAAGAAATTTAAGAAAATGGGTTTCAGACGGGCCGCGTAAAGGTAAGCTTAACCTTACGCAGGCCGCGTCAATATGAGGTTTGACCGGATAAGCATCCGGGCCACGTATAACCCATCTGTCAACCCTAACCCATGACCCATGCAGCCTATACGTAGACTAGGCGGCCACGCGGGCCGCGTAAGATTTAACTAAGGGTTTACGCGGGCCGCGTAAAACCCAAATTCAGGCTATAAATAGCCTAGCTCAGGGGCTTTCATTTTGTTGTCGAAACACTTTCAATTATAAACGAATTCTCACTGTTAAAGCTATAATTTCATAATAGCGAGGTGCTGCTACGATACCGGGTATTAACTCGATCGCTATTACGATTCAACGTCCGATCGATTGAAACTATCAAACGAATGTTTAAGTGCTGCTCAAATTGGGTTTATACTTTGTCATTCGTCGTTAATTCGATGGATGTTTAAGTATCGCACTTTTTCATTTGTTGTGAGGGTTTAATCTCGTGAATTGTCGTAAATGTTGTATTAGTTACTAACCCAGTTCGTGTGCATTATTATTTAAATTAGGTTAAACAGGCTGATCAGTAGATTAAACTCCGCCCGCATAAATCTGCAATGTGAGTCATTCTCTTTTTACCAAATTTGTTTTCAAAATCATGTTTATTTTTCAAAAGTTATAATTACAGGGATTAAGTCTTTGTAGTCTTCAATTACAGCCGGTATGTGGGGTTTTGTATACATTACTTGTTAATCCATCACCATTGGACAACGAGATAGCCAAGGGGTGATATGACCATAGTCACAGACACCATTAGACAACAAGATAGCCAATGGGTGGTCGAGTGACAAATACCGTGGGTATATGGTTGACATATAGAAACATTGTAATCGCTCTTAATACTGTAAATTATAACAATGCATCATTTTCGACAAAAAGAATGATTCACTCAGTATTTCCCCGCTGACAAAACCTTTTTCAAACATGTTTCAGGTGATCTGTTGTGATCCAAGAAAAGTGCAGTGAAGCACTACAAGCTTAAGGAAGTGGCTCAATATAAATAAATAAACAAATATGTTTTGTGAAATAAAGATTTCCCAGTGAAATCACTTTATTGTAAATTACAGGGTTTTATCCCTAAATTATGTAATAAAGTAAACGGGCATTTTTAGTTATAAAAGATCCTGTATTAAAGACTTCTGATGTCGCCTAAATTAAATACCACGAGGTTCCTGTCCCGCGGCTCTTGACCGGGTCAAACCGGGGCTAGGGCCGTGACACAATGTCATTTTACCTTACACAAGTCATCCGGTCGGCTAGTCATCCGATCGGACAGCCGTCCGATCGGACAACCGTCCGACCCAATGACCTGTTAACTCCTTTATTCAATCTCGTTATGTTGCCCGACTCTTATCTTATCGTAATCTAATCAGGCTAAACGTTAAAAGAGCTCCCTTTGATCCAATAACAGTTGCGACTGTTAAGCAATCACTGTGAGTATACTCGATCCCCTTTTACTTTAAACTTTTGGGGTGTAACATGTATTCTATGAAACTTAAACTTAAATCCTGAAACTTATACTCTATCCTATGTGAAACTTGAGATTCTTGATTCTTGACTCTTTGTGCTATGTGACGTTTAATCCAGTGTGTAGTTCCGCCTTAAAAATAGTAGCGCTATAGGGGGTGCACCTCTCCCATTATTCTTCGGGGGTATTGTTAGGAGGATTCCAGTTTACCTTGAGTCTTGGGTAAACACTAAAGCATCGGGATACTTGGGCTATCACTGCGTGGACTGCGACCCTAGCACGGCTGAAACTATTTTATTATTTGCACTATGGATATGAGTTGTTTTAATCTATTATTCTATTATCAAACTTGTATACTCGCCAATACTTTTGTTTTGACATTTAATACATGTTGCAGGCTGATAGGTTGCTGAGGAACATGGAAAAACAAGCTAGGATGATGCTCTAGAAACGTCGCCTAGTTAATTTAGTATTTGATCAATTTGAACAATCTATGTTTGATTTGTAATGTGATGTTTGACAATATTTTAGACTACCCGTATGAAATCTATTAAATCGAAACAAATAGTGTTGTGGAAATCTCATGAACAATCTGAACGCTTAGTGCTCGCACCCTGATGTTTCCGCCATCGGTTGGGGTGTGACAGATTGGTATCAGAGCCATAACTGTAGGGAATTAGGATAAGTAGGAATACTTGCCCTAGTCTACAGTTCTAGGTACTTGACTCTTATTTGTTGTTTAAGACTTATGCATTCTACCGTATCTGCTTCCTAGCAGCACATGTTCCTATTAAACTTACATGCCTTTCCTAAGGCTGCTATAATATACACTTTATACTATGAAGACACTGTTACACAGTGTTCATTTTAGCACGAGATTTGCCCACAGGATAGGAGTGACATCCGAACCTTGAAGGGAAATCTCCATATTATTCTAGTCGGTCTTGTCTGCGGATAACAGCCGACAGCATTTAGGGTACGATGTTGTTAATTTAGAGGTGAAACTCAAACCTTGATAACTAGTCCCACTCCTTGATGATTTTATGTCTCGCCAAAGTCTCGTGACTGGCAATCAATTAGGTACGTGAAATGACCAAAAGGACGAATATCGTAGGCCTAACATCGATGACGTATTTGTCTAAGTAAGTCAAGACGCGTTACCTCAATTCGCAAAGGGGTTCGAATCACTTTGGTTAGTCGTCGTTCCTCTACCCGGAACAATCCTGTGTTTTAAAAGCCTATCTCGTTTTCATGTTATCTCGATTTTATGAAAGTGGTCTTGTCTATGAGATTTTGAACTTAATCCTTCGTATTTTTATAAAAGCTTTTACGCAAATTGCACGTTGTCCGCAATCTAAAACATTAATTCTAAACTCAGATCAAACTAAATTATTGAAGCTTTATTCTATGAGTAATCTATGTGGTAATCTTGATTGATTATTATGTTTTGAGGTGTCGATTGTTGGTATGAAACACTAAGATGACATGGAAGTACGAGACAGAAGTGGCATGTCCGAAGCATGGTGGTACGCCGCTGGTACTTCCTATATATAAGTGCTTCAGGCATGTTACCAACTTTCGTACCAAGTGCCATACGAGATTAGTGTTTGCAGGCCAGTGTGGGAATCCTATGTAATCTATGGACACTTTACTTATGTAATCTATGGGGAGTCTATGTGATCTATGTTGACTCTAAGGCTATGCATGTAATCTATGAGGGGTCCACATGTGAACTATGTGTACTCTAGTATGATCAAATGATAATCTATTGCGTTAATCTGCTGAATTAATCTGTGTTAATCTATTGAGTTAGTCTATGTTAAACTACTGGGTTACCCTACGAGCTAATCTATGTCGATCTATCGAGTAAACTATGAATCAACTATGTGAATCTATTTAAGTAATCTATGCGAAACTATTTGAGCAATCTAAGATGATGATGATGGGTAAATTTTTATGTTTGGTAAATGCGACACGTAGCATGACACTGAGTACGAGGCAAGGCGATGTGTCCGAAGCGTGGTGGATACGCCGCTGGTACTTCCTATATATAAGCGTTTTTGGCATGTTGACCAAACTTCGTACAACGTGCCATGTGAAAGTCGTGAGTTTTGTGGTAATTCAATCTAGATTCTTTAATCTATCGTGTGTGTAATCTATATTGTGAGATCTCGTGAATCTAGACTCATACGATCCTCTTGTTGGATCTTTAGGATTTCTTCTCGAAAGCTATCCGACACTCTCAGGAAATCCAGGGAGAAGTCTCAGAAAAAGATGATGTCATTCATGGCCGACCAGATCGCTCGAGTCGTGCCAAAGATCGTCACTGAGCTTCAAGGATCAAACACCCCTCCATCCTCTGTGGACTCCAAGGCTGAGAAGTAGAAGCCTACAAAATTCAACTACAAACATTTCATCTCTTGCAACCCCAAGTCTTTCATAGGCAGTGATAGGGTGACTGCTATGCTCGAATGGTTCGACAGCATCGAGGTTACCTTCATTAACAGCGAGTGCCCAGATCATCTGAAAACTAGGTGTGCAACTGGAATGTTTCAGGGCAGGGCATTGGAGTGGTGGTCGAATGAGAG
This sequence comes from Helianthus annuus, assembly GCF_002127325.2. Classification (NCBI taxonomy): domain Eukaryota; kingdom Viridiplantae; phylum Streptophyta; class Magnoliopsida; order Asterales; family Asteraceae; genus Helianthus; species Helianthus annuus. The sequence continues at coordinate 46,054,271 of NC_035434.2, read as the reverse complement.
AAACATCCGTTCAAATGAAGAAGCCTATGCTCTTCCATGGACTGAGGTGCGAGAACTAATGATGCTTGAGTTCTGCCCTCCTCATGAGCAGTTGAAGCTTGAAGAGGAATTTTGGCATCTAAAGCAAGTTGGTGATGACAACCTGACGTATACTACTCGTTTTAAGTAGCTGAGTCTCATCGTTCCTCACTTGGTTTCGACCCCTAAGCAGATGATAACCAAGTACATCAACGGCCTACTGTGACACCTGTGTCACCGCGACCATCAAACAGATACCAAGCCGATGAAATATCGTAATTCATACTTGGGATCTTGTATAAATATGTGTATCTATTGCACATATCAATTCTAGTTCAATTTCAAACTTTACATCGCTTTCTGGAGAATTATACGCAACCTGGTGCGAAAACGTACTCAGTTTAATGCGACAAATACTCCGGGACATCAACATATACTTAACATACCTTAAATAACCTTTACATAACTTAGAAATAAGTTGTGAAGGCTTTGGTATGGCAAAAACAAGTTAATTCGCTTACAGGGACTAAACTTGACAAACTGCGAAAGTATGTCAATTTGAACTGTAACGAACATTCCGGAACATGTCCATAAGTTAAACATACCATAAATATCCTTTATATAGCTTAGAAATAGGCTTTGAAGTGTTTGGTATGCTAAAACAAACTTTTGGATCATTCAGGGACTAAAAGTGTCAAAAAGTGCACAAGTTTGCACTTTCGCGCATAACTTACGTTCTGAATACATCCGGACATCCAAAAATTTATGTAAGCATCCTTATATTATGCCTTAGTGTTTGGCATGAGAAAAATCCATTCATCGCGTCATTTGGATCGTTTTTCGCGCTTATGCGCATTCCGTCGTAATTAAGCGAACATCGCATTCGTACGACCAAACGAACCAACATCCGGAACATTTTTGAGCATGTTTCATGTCCACAATGTTTAGGCATCATTTTAGGGCCTTAAAGTTGACTTTACGGGCTTTAGAAGTGTCGGAAATGGCTTAAATACGCAACAGGGACCAAAACTGTCATTTTTCAAAGTATATGCAGATCAGACGGGCTCAGGCGGCCCGCCTGAGTTTTTGCATATCCTGACGCGGGCCGCGTGGGACTATCAGACAGATTCAATGTATGCATTTAATGCAGTTGGCCTTTCGTTCGATCAAGGGGCGATGCCCTTTCACCCAATCAAGAGCCAAGGGGCATTTTCTGACTTACCACAACATTTCGACAAGTGTACGCACGAGATCGCGGCACGATATTCGATAAACGATCCTAACGGTTCCACTTTTCCTATAAATACCCCCCCCCCTTTGTTCCAAAACCCACACAATCTGATCTTAAGGCTCTAAGTTGGAACCATTGTTTCATACCTGAGCCATTTTGGTCTAGATTAGCATTCGGGGACCCTCCGTAAGTCTTCTTTCGTTCTTTTATTCGCTTTTCGAGTCCGAAAGTCAACGTTTTGTTGACTTTCTGCATTGACCAGCTTATGGTCGATGCGAAGTTCATGGAACTTCATAACGTGAGCGTGATCACGATGGTTATAGTCCGTAGTGACTATACCTACTGATCACCACGTTATCTAGGCTCAGTGACGAGTCGTAGTTTCGGCCAAAATGTGCATTCTTGCATATTTTGTAACCAAACTACTCGTGGGTATCAAAGTCGTTTGTTTTGATGTCAAACCTGTTTTCAAACTTAGTTAAGCATGTTCTAACATGCTTAGCTCGTCACTTTTAGTTTAGTGCTTATATAGGGTCGTAAGGTAAGCGATCTAAACCATCGCTTATACTTTCGAACCCGACCCATTTGGTCGATCATTAGGATCCGACCAAACACTTTAGGTGGCCATAATTGTAACCTTCCGGGGTTATACCTAGTGGTCACGATATTAGGCGTTCCAGACGCGTTCTACGCGAACGACGCGTAAGGTAGCATAAGCTACCTAAACGGGCCGTGATGGACCGTAAGCACTTAGGTTAAGTTTCATTTTGGTATGTAGGCTTTGTTAAACCATATTACACGAGTATCCATACTCGTTTGGTTTACGAACCCGTGTACTATCCGATCCTTCTGATTTGGTCCGGTATATTAACATAGCTACCTATTAGGTGCCGTTTGATATCCCGTGATCTTTAGCATTATCTGGTTATTATACAAGAGCTCAAAGCAATCTCAGGTGAGTACATTGAACCCCTCTTTTACTGTTTTCCAAACTGTTTTGGGGTGAAACACATGTGCCTATCTGTTACTTTCATGCTTTCCTGTTTTCACATCATATACTTGCTATGTTCGATAGTACATATATAGTACATGATTTCATTGTGTTTATGCTATGTATGTCCATCGTGTGCATACTTAGCACAACACTTTACATTACATTTCATGCTATGTATGCCCATTGTGTGCGTGCTTAGTACATCGCTTTACATTTCATGCTATGTATGCCCATTGTGTGCGTACTTAGTACATCGTCTTACATTACATGCTATGTATGCCCATTGTGTGCGTACTTAGTACATCGCTTTACATTTCATGCTATGTATGCCCATTGTGTGCGTACTTAGTACATCGTCTTACATTACATGCTATGTATGCCCATTGTGTGCGTACTTAGTACATTGTTTTACATTACATGCTATGTATGCCCATTGTGTGCGTACTTAGTACATTGTTTTACATTGCATTTCTGTTGCATATGCTCATCCAGCATATGAACACATTATGCTACATTTTGAACCGTTGTGACCATTTGACTATGTGAACCGTCTAAACCCGTTTGATTTTATGAACCGTTTGTAACCATTGAACCGTGTGAACCAGTTGTATCCGTTGACATGATTTACATTTGACAATAGGCATTTGACTATACATAAACATTTCCACAATTGTTAAACATTTCATCTTGATGGTTTGGTTTGAGTAAGTGATTTAGTAACGAGGCGTGTGTAATATGATACAAGCATGGTGGATACGCCGCTGGTACTTCCTATATATAAGTGTTTGTATGGTATTACATATCGTAGCGTTATTTGAATCATTTCAGTTTGAGACATATGACATTTTATACAAATAACACACTTTTCACGAGACATTGTTTTACAAACGACTTATCTTATACAAACTCATTTTACATGGTTATCCGTTTAACCATACAGTGTTCTCTTATTTATACATATCATTTGATCTTACCGTTTTCAAACGATTTACAAGACAAAGCAAATTACAAGGTTCATGACTAAACATTTTCCCAAACATAAGTCATGAATTCCGTTTTCACAAAACCAATGTATCTCACAGGCATTTTTATGCTGACGTACCTATTTTCACATGTGTTTTCAGGAGATGATGCCTAGGACTTATCAAGACATACTTAGGCGGACCTGTGCCTTAGTGACTTAAAACGAGACAAGAACTAGTTAATTTATGTTATGTACAATTTGATTCTTGTTTAAGCAATGTAAACTTTCATGTTTGATTAATAAAACGAAACTTCATTTACCATGGATTTGAAACAATTGATTCTGTTACAACACTCCCCGACGTTTCCGCCACGTTTTGTATGTTCCACGTGGTCGGGGTGTGACACCTACCGTCTGCAATGCGTGATTCTATCGAAGCAGCTCAGCTGGAAACTATCGAAGAAGTCTATCGTTTGGCAGCAAGTTTGAACAATAATCGTGTGCGTGATAAGCAGTTTGCTATCCCTGCCCCTTCAAAGTCTGCTAACCAAGTGACCCAGCAGCCTAGTGGCAGCAAGAACGAGAAAAGGAAGTCTCAGGGTTCGGGATGCAATGCTATTGTCCCTGTTGCTAACCCTGCTGCAAAAGCTGCTCCTGCTACTGTTGTTGCTAACCCTGCTGCTCCCGAAGCTAAGAAGCAATACACTGGGCCTCATCCCAAGTGTGCAACTTGCAACTACCATCATCCTGCTGCTTCTGCATGTCGTTTGTGCACCAACTGTAATCACTATGGTTACACGACTCCTTACTGTCGTTAAGCTAACCCTGCACCGCCAGCTCAGCAAGCCCCAGCTCAGGCAACTCTACCAGCACCTCCAGCACCTCTACAGAATCCTAGGCCAGTCAATGCTGCTTGTGCATGCTACAAGTGTGGAGATACTACACACCTCCGTAACCAGTGTCCTCAGTTGAACAAGGACCAGCAGCCAGCCGCTCGTGGGCGAGCGTTCAACCTTAACGCGAATCAGGCTCATAATGACAATGACGTTGTCAATGGTATGTTCCTTGTTAATAACCTTTATGCTTCGATTCTATTTGATACTGGTGCCGATAAAAGCTTTATGTTCGTGGAATTTGAGTCCTTGATAAATTGTACACGCTCTAAGTTACCAGAGTCGTTCTCTGTGGAGGTCGCCAATGGTAAGTCGATTCTTGTGAATTCTATCGTGCGTGATTGTTCCTTGGTACTTAACGATCACGTGTTCGCTATTGATCTTATTCCGATGCGTTTGGGTAGTTTTGATGTTATCATTGGCATGGACTGGTCGCGAAAGAACCATGCCGAGATTGTTTGTCATGAGAAACTTGTTCGTATTCCTCTTCTCTCTGGTGATACTTTGATCATCTATGGAGACCGACCTTCAAAAGGACGAAGGTTGATGTCATGCACACAAGCGAGCAGAAGCTTACGTAAACAGAACCCTGCCTTCTTGACCCACGTGGTGGAACAAAAAGGCAAGGGGAAGAACATAAGCGATGTTCCAGTGGTGTGTGACTTCACCGATATCTTTCCTGAAGATCTTCCTGGTCTTCCCCCTCCCAGATCTATTGATCTTCGTATTGATCTCATACCTGGTGCGACTCCTGTCGCCAGGGCTCCTTACCGTCTTGCACCTTCTGAGATGCAAGAGTTATCTAGTCAACTTCAGGAGTTGCTCGATAAGGGTTTCATTCGTCCAAGTACCTCCCCGTGGGGTGCTCCCGTTTTATTCGTCAAGAAGAAGGATGGTTCCTTCCGTATGTGTATCGATTATCGTGAACTAAATAAGCTTACCGTGAAGAATCATTATCCGCTTCCTCGCATCGATGACCTATTTGATCAACTACAAGGCGCGTCCTGTTTCTCTAAGATTGACCTACGTTCTGGATATCATCAACCGCGTGTCCTTGAAGATGATATTCCTAAAACTGCGTTTCATACGCGATATGGACAATACGAGTTCGTGGTCATGCCTTTTGGTTTGACTAACGCACCCGCCGTGTTCATGGACCTTATAAACCGTGTTTGCAAGCCCTATCTGGATCGTTTTGTTATAGTCTTCATTGATGATATACTTATCTATTCCAAGTCTAAAGCTGACCATGCTCGCCATCTACGTCTTATGCTTGAACTTTTGCGCGGTGAACGTCTATATGCTAAATTTTCGAAATGTGAATTTTGGATTGATGAGGTGCAGTTTCTAGGTCATATCGTCAGTAATCAGGGTATCCATGTTGACCCTTCGAAAATCGAGGCAGTAAGAATTGGTGTACGCCTAAATCCGTGTCTGAGATTCGTTCTTTCCTTGTATTGGCGTGGTATTACCGCCGGTTCATCGCAAATTTCTCTAAAATCGCCGTTCCCCTTACTGCTCTAACCCAGAAGGAGAAACCCTTTATTTGGGGTCCCGAACAAGAAGAGTCCTTGCAGACTCTTAAGAATCTTTTGTGTAACGCTCCAGTTTTAACTCTACCTGATGGCAACGATGATTTTGTGGTATATTGTGATGCCTCGAACCGTGAATTGGGCTGTGTGCTCATGCAACGGGACAAGGTTATTGCTTATGCTTCTCGTCAACTCAAAGTACATGAGAAAAATTACACTACTCACGATCTGGAGCTTGGTGCAGTTGTTTTTGCGTTAAAGATCTGGCGACACTACCTGTATGGTACTAAGTGTGTGGTCTTCACCGACCATAGGAGCCTTCAGCATATCTTTGACCAAAAAGAGCTGAACATGCGACAGAGACGTTGGATGGAATTGCTTAACGACTACGACTGCGAAATTCGGTACCATCCTGGTAAGGCGAACGTAGTTGCTGACGCCCTTAGTCGTAAGACTCATTTCAAGGCTATTTGTTTATCTAGTGATCTGCATGCTTGCATTCGTGGAGCTCAGTTTTCGTCAGCAAATGAAGGAAGTCTAGCTGTTGAAGTTCATGGCGCTAATGTGAATCAACTTGAAACTAAATCTGATGGTCTTCAGTATTATCTGAATCGCGTCTGGGTGCCAGATCGCGATAATCTCCGTGAGCTCATTATGACCGAGGCTCACAAATCCCGCTACTCTATACATCCAGGTGTTGATAAGATGTACCAGGATTTGCGTATGACTTATTGGTGGCCTGGTATGAAGAGGGGCATTGCTACATATGTGTCTAAGTGTCTTACCTGCTCGAAGGTAAAGGCTGAACACCAGCGTCCTTCTGGACTCCTAGAACAACCTAAGATACCTTTTTGGAAATGGGATAGCGTCGCTATGGACTTTATTACCAAACTACCCCGTACCTCTAAAGGTCACAATAGCATCTGGGTGATTATTGATCGTTTGACCAAATCCGCTCACTTCCTTCCTATTCGTGAAGATTACAGGGTGAAGAGGCTTACTCGAATCTATACCGATGAGATTATAAGCCGTCATGGCGTACCTTAGACATAATCTCTGACCGTGATGGTCGTTTTACTTCACGTTTTTGGCAAACATTCCAGTCCGCTATGGGTTCGCACTTGAATCTTAGCACGGCCTTTCATCCTCAAACGGATGGACAGACCGAGCGTACTATTCAAACCCTAGAGGATATGCTCCGTTCTTGTGTCATCGACTTTGGTGGTAACTGGGATGTACATTTACCATTGATAGAATTCTCGTACAACAATAGCTACCATTCCAGTATTCAGATGGCTCCTTTCGAAGCTTTATATGGTCGAAAGTGCCGATCTCCTCTCAGCTGGCATGAGGTTGGGGAAAAGCAATTCACTGGCCCTAAGATTGTTCAAGAGACAATGGATAAGATTCTTCAGATCCGCGATAACTTGATCAAGGCCAGGAGCAGACAAAAGAGCTATGCCGATAATAGGCGAAAGCCTCTGGAATTTGCGGTTGGTGACCGATTCTCCTCAAGGTATCTCCCTGGAAGGGAGTAGTTCGTTTTGGAAAGAAGGGAAAGCTTGCTCCTCGCTATGTGGGTCCTTTCGTGGTACTTGAAAGGATTGGCAAGGTAGCATACAAACTTGACTTGCCACAGGAACTAAATAACGTACATACAGTGTTCCACGTATCCAACTTACGGAAATGCCTAGCCGACGAAGGACTGCAGGTTCCTCTTGAAGACTTGCAGATAAATGAAGTTGTTCAATTTATGGAGAAACCGGTCGAAATCATGGATCAAACTGTCAAGCGTCTGAGGCGCAGCAAAATTCCCATTGTTAAAGTTCGATGGGAAGGAAAACGCGGTGCCGAATTCACTTGGGAACGGAAAAGTGATATGAAGGCCAAATATACGCATCTCTTCGAGTAGTCTTCTGCTAAGATTTCAGGGACGAAATTTCCTAAAGGAGGGGAGACTGTAACGCCCAACGTCCCTAAACTTTAGACACTTGGCAAGATCAGTCCCTGAACTCCTATAAATTGTCAGTCTTAGACCTTGTGGTTATGTAATGTTGATACTTTGGAAATTTTGGTATGAATCTTATTGATACATGATGCTTAACACTATGATACTTGATTCTCTAATCTAGATGCGGGATTCTTGAAACATAAACTATGAGACTTGGTACAGATACTAGAATCTTGATACTTAATGTAGATACTTGAATCTTTATGATTTAACTAGATACTTGATTCTTTATGCTATGAAAGCTAGATTCTTATTGTTGATACTTGATACTTGACACTTGGACTCTCGACTCTTGATGCTTGAGAAACTATGACTCGTGACTCTAACGCGAAGGACAAATCAGAATCGGGAACGCGAAAGGATGGATTGGCCAGGGTGGCAATCCGATCGGACGACCAGCCGATCAGATGACCAGCCGATCGGATGGCACCCCAGCCGAACCACCTTTCTTCCCTTCTCCCTTCACCTATAAATAAGTTGTCACATCACCATTCTAGGTGATGTGACAGCTCTGACCGAACCAGACGCACGCGCACACTAATCCCTCTTTTTCTCGTCGATTCCGGTACGTTTCACGCTAGATTCTTGTACTTTCTTACTCTACGCATCATTCTCTACGTGATTCTAACTTGAAATCACACTTCTCACTGTGAAATCTCTCGGATCTGAGTTCTTGAGGATGATGTCATCATGGTGGTTGTACAAACTATCATGTGATGTCATTCTGAGCAAGATCTAGCTCAGATCTAAGGTATTTCATACGTTTTTACACTAAATCAAAGCTAAATCTATACTTTTCATGTAAAACTTGGGTTGTTTCTTCATCTTTTCTTCAATTTCTGATTTACTCCGGTGACAAACGTGCCGGAACGAACTGTAGACTTGATCAGTGGTCTAGAGTTGGTTAGGAACGGGTTGTTCACTGAATAAGACGATCACGGGATAGATTCCAGCATAAAACCGTCATCAACGGACAAACGGGTCGGACTGGGGTGATTCCCGGCCGATCGGAATGCCTGTGAAATGGTGTGTAACTGTTGCCTCAGTTCGTACCGAGACGTCACCATTAACTTCAAACTTAAAACTTTTCAACCAACGGTAAACCCTCAAACTATTGAACATGGAACTTTGACTGAATGGCCAGCCGATCGGATAGCTATCCGTGTGGAACAACCATGTGGCACGCACTCTGACCGAATGGCAAGCCGATCGGATAGCCATCCGATCGGGCAGTCACTGGTCTTACTCATGCAAGGTCATCCGGCCGACTGACCATCCGATCGGACAGACAGCCGATTAGACAGCCACCACTACTCACTTGTACCAATTGGCAACCCGATCGGATGGCCATCCGATCGGGCAGCCAATGTCATTTTACCTTACACAAGTCATCCGGTCGGCTAGTCATCCGATCGGACCGCCGTCCGATCGGACAACCGTCCGACCCAATGACCTGTTAACTCCTTTATTCAATCTCGTTATGCTGCCCGACTCTTATCTTATCGTAATCTAATCAGGCTAAACCTTAAAAGAGCTCCCTTTGATCCAATAACAGTTGCGACTGTTAAGCAATCACTGTGAGTATACTCGATCCCCTTTTACTTTAAACTTTTAGGGTGTAACATGTATCCTATGAAACTTAAACTTAAATCTTGAAACTTATACTCTATCCTCTGTGAAACTTGAGATTCTTGATTCTTGACTCTTTATGCTATGTGACGTTTAATCCAGTGTGTGTAGTTCCGCCTTAACAATAGTAGCGCTATAGGGGGTGCACCTCTCCCATTTTTCTTCGAGGGTATTGTTAGGAGGATTCCCGTTTACCTTGAGTCTTGGGTAAACACTAAAGCATCGGGATACTTGGGCTATCACTGCGTGGACTGCGACCCTAGCACGGCTGAAACTATTTTGTTATTTGCACTACGGATATGAGTTGTTTTAATCTATTATTCTATTATCAAACTTGTATACTCGCCAATACTTTTGTATTGATATTTAATACATGTTGCAGGCTGATAGGTTGCTGAGGAACATGGAAAAACAAGCTAGGATGATGCTCAAGAAACGTCGCCTAGTTAATTTAGTATTTGATCAATTAAAACAATCTATGTTTGATTTGTAATGTGATGTTTGACAATGTTTTAGACTACCCGTATGAAATATATTAATCTTTATCGAAACAAATAGTGTTGTGGAAATCTCATGAACAATCTGAACGCTTAGTGCTCGCACCCTGATGTTTCCGCTATCGGTTGGGGTGTGACATAAAAAACTACAAAAAAGAACTTGGTTGCCTCTCTAGAATGAAAAGTAACGACTTTTAAAAAACCACACACACATACCCTTTTCAAAGTAGCTAATATATGCGGGAGTTGTAAACAATTCCTCAATGACTCAAACCCACGATTAAGGTTCTCCTTTAGATGATTTTTTTTAAATGTTTCTAGTTAGGTAAACCTGACCATACACAAATCCTCCCTGGCGACACACTACCGACGCCATTTCATGAAACAAATCGCTACGAATGATTTCTCGGGTGATTTTTGCTAGTTAGAATTATTTACAAAAAAAGGCTTGAACTTTTTCACCAATGTACCCTTCTAATTAAATAAAAGTGAAAATTATATTTAGTTTTTATTTTAATATATTGAATTTATTAATTAATTTTTGTGGATGATCTGCAAGTTTTAAAAAAGGGATCGATTTACACAAAATCTACCATAATCACTATTCACGCCACTACAAGAAAACTTGGAAACTGCAACAAAGTTTTGCTATCGAAATAAACGGTCACAAAATTAGCAATCGAATTGCGACCGAGATTAAAATGGTGGCGATCAGTTACGAACAACTCACATTCGGTTACAAGATGGTCGGAAATTTTGCGACTGCTTTGCTTGATCGCAAATCAGTCTCAAAACTAATTATATAACCCTACAAAAAGCAACTTGGGTTGCCTCTCTAGAATGAAAAGTGGCGACTTTTAAAAACCAAACATACATACCCCTTTGATTAACACATGTCTCTTTGTTTGGGTTGCCTATCTAGAATGAAACGTGACGACTTTTAAAAAACTACAAAAAAGAACTTGGTTGCCTTTCTAAAATGAAAAGTGACGACTTTTAGAAAACCACACACACATACCCTTTTCAAAGTAGCTAATATATGTGGGAGTTGTAAACAATTCCTCAATGACTCAAACCCACGATTAAGGTTCTCCTTTAGATGATTTTTTATATGTTTCTAGTTAGGTAAACCTGACCATAAACAAATCCTCCCAGGCGACACACTTGCAACGCCATTTCATGAATCAAATCGCTAAGAATGATTTCTTGGGTGATTTTTGCTAGTTAGAATTACTTAGAAAAAAGGCTTGAACTTTTTCACCAATGCACCCTTCTAATTGAATAAAAGTAAAAATTATATTTAGTTTTTATTTTAATATATTGAATTTATTAATTAATTTTTGTGGATGATCTGCATGTTTTAAAAAAAGGATCGATTTACACAAAATCTACCATAATCACTATTCATGCCACTACTAGAAAACTTGGCAACTGCAACTAAGTTTTGCGATCGAAATAAACGGTCACAAAATTAGCAATCGATTTGCGACCGACATTAAAATGGTGGCGATCAGTTATGAACAACTCACATTCGGTTGCAAGACGGTCGGAAATTTTGCGACTGCTTTGCTTGATCGCAAATCAGCCTCAAAACTAATTATATAACCCTACAAAAAAGAAACTTGGGTTGACTCTCTAGAATGAAAAGTGGCGACTTTTAAAAAACCAAACATACATACCCCTTTGATTAACACATGTCCCTTTGTTTGGGTTGCCTATCTAGAATGAAAAGTGACGACTTTTAAAAAACCACACACACATACACTTTACAAAGTAGCTAATATATGCAGGAGTTGTAAACAATTCCTCAATGACTCAAACCCATGATTAAGGTTCTCCTTTAGATGATTTTTTTATATGTTTCTAGTTAGGTAAACCTGACCATAAACAAATCCTCCCAGGCGACACACTACCGACGCCATTTCATGAAACAAATCGCTACGAATGATTTCTCGGGTGATTTTTGCTGGTTAGAATTACTTACAACAAAGGCTTGAACATTTCCACCAATGTACCCTTCTAATTAAATAAAAGTAAAAATTATATTTAGTTTTTATTTTAATATATTGAATTTATCAATTAATTTTTCTGGATGATCTGCATGTTTTAAAAAAGGGATCGATTTACACAAAATCTACCATAATCACTATTCATGCCACTACTAGAAAACTTGGCAACTGCAACTAAGTTTTGCGATCGAAATAAACGGTCACAAAATTATCTATCGATTTGCAACCGAGATTAAAATGGTGGCGATCAGTTACGAACAACTCACATTCGGTTGCAAGACGGTCGAAAATTTTGCGACTGCTTTGCTTGATCGCAAATCAGCCTCAAAACTAAATATATAACCCTACAAAAAGCAACTTGGTTTGCCTCTCTAGAATGAAAAGTGGCGACTTTTAAAAAACCAAACATACATACCCCTTTTGATTAACATATGTCCCTTTGTTTGGGTTCCCTATCTAGAATGAAAAGTGGCGACTTTTGAAAAACTACATAAAAGAACTTGGTTGCCTCTCTAGAATGAAAAGTGACGACTTTTAAAAAACCACACACACATACCCTTTACAAAGTAGCTAATATATGCGGGAGTTGTAAACAATTCCTCAATGACTCAAACCCACGATTAAGGTTCTCCTTTAGATGATTTTTTTATATTTTTCTAGTTAGGTAAACCTGACTATAAACAAATCCTCCCAGGGGACACACTACCGACGCCATTTCATGAAACAAATCGCTACGAATGATTTTTCGGGTGATTTTTGCTAGATAGAATTACTTACAACAAAGGCTTGAACTTTTTCACCATTGTACCCTTTTAATTAAATAAAAGAAAAAATTATATTTATTTTTTATTTTAATATATTGAATTTATTAATTAATTTTTGTGGATGATATGCATGTTTTAAAAAAGGGATCGATTTACACAAAATGTACCATAATCACTATTCACGCCACTACTTCTATGCAACTGCAACTAAGTTTTGCGATCGAAATAAACGGTCACAAAATTAGCAATCGATTTGCGACCGAGATTAAAATGGTGGCGATCAGTTACGAACAACTCACATTCGTTTGCAAGACGGTCAGAAATTTTGCGACTGCTTTGCTTGATCGCAAATCAGTCTTAAAACGAATTATATAACCCTATAAAAAGAAACTTGGGTTGCCTCTCTAGAATGAAAAGAGGCGACTTTTAAAAAACCAAACATACGTACCCCTTTGATTAACACATGTCCCTTTGTTTGGGTTGCCTATCTAGAATGAAAAGTGACGACTTTTAAGAAACTACAAAAAAGAAGTTGGTTGCCTGTCTAGAATAAAAAGTAACGACTTTTAAAAAACCACACACACATACCCTTTTCAAAGTAGCTAATATATGCGAGAGTTGTAAACAATTCCTCAATGACTCGAACCCATGATTAAGGTTCTCCTTTAGATGATTTTTTATATTTTTCTAGTTAGGTAAACCTGACCATAAACAAATCCTCCCAGGCGACACACTACCGACGCCATTTCATGAAACAAATCGCTACGAATGATTTCTCGGGTGATTTTTGCTAGCTAGAATTACTTAAAAGAAAGGCTTGAACTTTTTCACCAATGAACCCTTCTAATTAAATAAAAGTAAAAATTATATTTAGTTTTTATTTTAAAATATTGAATTTATTAATTAATTTTTGTCGATGATCTGTATGTTTTAAAAAAGGGATCCATTTACAAAAAATCTACCATAATCACTATTCACGCAACAACTAGAAAACTTGGCAACTGCAACTAAGTTTTGCGATCAAAATAAACGGTCACAAAATTAGCAATCGATTTGCGAACAACACACATTCGATTACAAGATGGACGGAAATTTTGCGACTGCTTTGCTTGATCGCAAATCAGTCTCAAAACTAATTATATAAACCTACAAAAAGCAACTTGGGTTGCCTTTCTAGAATGAAAAGTGGCGACTTTTAAAAAACCAAACATACATACCCCTTTGATTAACACATGTCCCTTTGTTTGGGTTGCCTATCTAGAATCAAAAGTGACGACTTTTAAAAAACTACAAAAAATAACTTGGTTGCCTCTCTAGAATGAAAAGTGACGACTTTTAAAAAACCACACACACATTCCCTTTATAAAGTAGCTAATATATGCGGGAGTTGTAAACAGTTCCTCAATGACTCAAACCCACGATTAACGTTCTCCTTTAGATGATTTTTTTAAAAGCTGACCATAAACAAATCCTCCCAGGCGACACACTACCGACGCCATTTCATGAAACAAATCGCTACGAATGATTTCTCGGGTGATTTTTGCTAGTTAGAATTACTTACAACAAAGGCTTGAACTTTTTCACCAATCTACCCTTCTAATTAAATAAAAGTAAAAATTATATTTAGTTTTTATTTTAGTATATTGAATTTATTAATTAATTTTTGTGGATGATCTGCATGTTTTAAAAAAGGGATCGATTTACACAAAATCTACCAAAATCACTATTCACGCCACTACTAGAAAACTTGGCAACTGCAACTAAGTTTTGCGATCGAAATAAACGGTCACAAAATTGGCAATCGATTTGCGACCGAGATTAAAATGGTGGCGATCAGTTACGAACAACTCACATTCGGTTGGAAGTTTTGCGACTGCTTTGCTTGATCGCAAATCAGTCTCAAAACTAATTATATAACCCTACAAAAAGCAACTTGGGTTGCCTCTCTATAATGAAAAGTGGCGACTTTTAAAAAACCAAACATACATACCCCTTTGATTAACACATGTCCCTTTGTTTGGGTTGCCTATCTAGAATGAAAAGTGACGACTTTTAAAAAACTACAAAAAATAACTTGGTTGCCTCTCTAGAATGAAAAGTGACGACTTTTAAAAAACCACACACACATACCCTTTTCAAAGTAGCTAATATATGCGGGAGTTGTAAACAAGTCCTCAATGACTCAAACCCACGATTAAAGTTCTCCTTTAGATGATTTTTTTAAAATCTGACCATAAACAAATCCTCCCAGGCGACACACTACCGACGCCATTTCATGAAACAAATCGCTACGAATGATTTCTCGGGTGATTTTTGCTTGTTATAATTACTTACAACAAATGCTTGAAATTTTTCACCAATGTACCCTTCTAATTAAATAAAAGTAAAAATTATATTTAGTTTTTATTTTAATATACTGAATTTATTAATTAATTTTTGTGGATGATCTGCATGTTTTAAAAAAGGGATCGATTTACACAAAATCTACCATAATCACTGTTCACGCCACTACTAGAAAACTTGGCAAGTGCAACTAAGTTTTGCGATCGAAATAAACGGTCACAAAATTAGCAATCGATTTGCGACCGAGATTAAAATGGTGGCGATCAGTTACGAACAACTCACATTCGGTTGCAAGACGGTCGGAAATTTTGCAATTGCTTTGCTTGATCGCAAATCAGTCTCAAAACTAATTTTCAACAACTAGATACAAGAGTGTCGGCGGGAATAGTGAACAAATTTGGTTGGCCAAAAGTGGCGGCCAACTTTCTTTCCTTTTTTTTTTTTTTGCATAAAATAGTTATTTATAAGTTCTGTCAAATTACTATTTTATCCCCTGTTTAAAATTACGATCTTGCCCTCAATTCGAAATTCAATTTATGCTTTGCCCTGAGCTTAAATTTACGATTTTGCCCTAAGTTAAAAAATACGATTTTGCTAGAGTCCTGCCAAATTACGATTTGGTTCCCAGTTTAAAATTACGAATTTGCCCCCACCTAAAAATTACGATTTTGCTCGAAGTTAAAATATTACGATTTTGGCCCCAATTTAAAATAAAAAAATGGTTTTGCCCTCAGTTCAAAATATTATTTTATCTCCATTTTAAAATTACGATTTTACGTCAGCTAAAAATTGCAATCTTGCCATGTTTTTTTTTTTTTTTTTTGCAAACCATGGTAGTGTTTTATTTTACTTGGTTGACTGAATTTTGTTTTTATTCATGCCAAACAGTTGCCTAGCAATCGTTAATTGTTCCTGACAAATTATTGTTTTGCCCCCAACTCTAAATTACACGTTTGTAATCGTTTTAGTTATTTTTCTTATCATAACTATGGTACTATTTTTTCTTAATTGGTTAACTTGATGTACCTTTTTTAATATCGTGTTATAAGTAGCATGTATAACTAACCGGCATAAACGCGTACATGTTATTAAACTAAGAAATACTCGGTTTAGCGCCCCGCAACGCGGGCGGCGCATAATTCTTGTTATATTTATAAATAAGTAATAAAAATTAAATTATAAATAGCGGTCGGAAAATACAAAAGTTGTGACCGACAAGACAGTCGTAAAATCTTTAATATAAATATCAATTCCCATAATCATTCATTCCCCCAGATTTCCCGCTCCGGACTCCGAACCCTAAATCGTCTGTGTTGCCGCATACGCACAAGTATATTACTCTATTTCTCGATTTACTCTTCCGATTTAATCTTATAGTTTCTTCTTCCGATTTCCTGTTCCAATACTTAAAGTCGCCTACTTGTGATTTGTGTATTAAACCACCCTACGTTCTTAGTCTAGTTGCCCCGATAGATTCTAGGGTAAGTTACATCGATTGGTATTTGAAAATTGAAAAAGTTTTTATTAGTTATGTAATTAGGATGGCATGCGGTCGCAAGCTTGTTAAAGTCAGTTGGCTGCAAAACGGTCGTAAGTTTGTAAAAGGTCAGCTTTCACAACCCGGTTATAAACAAATTTTGTCGTAAACCCAAAAGGCAGTTGCAGTGTTTGCTATTTTTATTATAGTCGCAAGTATAGAAGCAGTCGCAACTTGGTCGCATTAGGGCAACTGCGACAAGTGTTATTCCAACCACACTTTCGGTCGCAAAACGGTTGCAACAGGGTAGTTATAACCGTTTTGCGACGGGAAGTGCAGTCACCAAGTTTTCTAGTAGTGCGCTCTCAACGTTCAGATGAAAGGTAGGGTTTTTGTATGTACGGCCGATTGGGGTTTGGAGGACTTATTTTGGTTACATATTCTTAGATTCTTGTTAGTTTTTGTATAAATGTATTTACCTGCCTGCTAATGATATCTCAAAATTAAGTTATTATATTGTTTGATCCAATTATTATTTAGGTTACATATATATGTATATATGCTTTGATTCTTGTTATTTTATGTTTCGTGTTTATCAAGAAAGAACCTGCCTGCTAATTATTTCTCAAAATTAGTTATAATTAGGGTTACATATACATGTGGTTTGATTCTTGTTATGAATAAGCCTCCTTGAGATTTCTAAATGCTTGCTTTTTTTGGACGGATAGGGGCTGGCGAACGTTGCAATGGACGAAGACAGGGAGGAATTCTTGGCGTGGAAGGAAAAGTGGGGCAAAGAGTATCCTTACCAAAGAGGAAGATCTTCGAAACCTTTAAACAAAAACTCCGTGAAATAGAGGCTTTTAATAGAAGCTCAGCACGTTGTAGGAATGGTTTGAACAGGTTTTCGGACCTCACTGCTGAGCAGTTCAAGATAGAATTCCTCGGATGCAAACATCCTACCATGTATAAAGATGTCGGGGGTGACGAGGTCATGTGCTGGGGAAGTTCAAGTAACTATTTTTCAACCAAAATCTGTGAGATTAAATATATTATTGTAATATTTAATCTTGTAGCCTTTATAATCATTTATATTATATTAGATCAAAATTTATTAATAACCTATTAATAATTAGTTGGTAAATGTTGATGGACCATATTACCCTGATTAACTAATTAGGTTTCCTCTTGGGTGTATAAATAAGGGGATTATTAGAGAGTTTAAGGGTTACAAAAATTACACAATCACAAACCCTCATAACATCAATTTTCGTCTCTCTCCCCATAACCGAAATCAACCCTACTTTCGGTTTCATCACCATCATCACCTTACACCCTAAGGAGGAACCAGATCATCCTGACAAGTATGTCGAACTCGATGGCTGCATCTCTGACTGGATTCTCTGCTGGCCTGTCTGCTGTAACAGGTATGTTATTCATGTTTTCCATTATGTTTAAACAGAACTGATCTAATATGTGGTATCAGAGCATATGTTGATAAATCGGTTTTGTTTTTGTATCCATTATTCTGGGATCAAAAATCTGGAAAACGAAATTTTTTAAAGTCTTAAGAATCACGGCTGGTTTCGAGTTCTAATGAGCCGAAATCACTGTTTTCGGAAAAATATGTTTGATAATTTTGACTCAAAACCATAAATGGGATAATAATATCCGAAATCTGTTAACTGAAATCATAAAATTTAGATTTCGGATCCCAGATTATGTTTTTATTTTTTTTAGGGTTCATTATAATGTTCTAAGAAAACTCGAAAATTCCCTAACTTTTGGAATATAATTTAGATTAGTGGGTGTTTTTTACTGTTTTGATCTTAATTTTATCTATTAAAGTTTCGAAAACTATTAAAGAAATAACCAGTTATTATTTACGAAATCTTGTGATAATTTAGATCAGCAATAAAACAGGAAACACTATCCCACAATCCCTAAAATTTCGAGTTTTTCAGTTATCATCACAAAACAGCTGTTAACAGGGATTCGAGACCATCAGACTGCGAATCGAGACCACAAGGTCTCGACTCGAGACCACAAGGTCTCGACTCAAAATCATAAGGGCTCTCAAATCTTTACAACTCGAGACAAGGGTCTCGACTCGAGACCATAAGGTCATAACTCGAGACCAAGGTTGCGACTCGAGACCATAAGGCTACAACTCGAGACTAAGGTTGCGACTCGAGACCATAAGGCTACAACTTGAGACTAAGGTTGCGACTCGAGACCTCATAACTAACTCGAGATCTCAAAACTCAGTCGAGACCTAACTCGAGACCTAACTTGAGACCATGACTCGAGACCTCACTCGAGACCTCATCACCTTAGGCTGTTTGATGTGGTTTGCTATTAAATACTTGGTTTTGTTAATACTTAATTAATTAATTAGAATCAGATAATTTTACAAAACCAAAATAGCTTTACTTGAATGAGCTTCTGATGTATTAATTCTGGCCAAAGCTGATTTAATACATCTATTTATTGTTCAAGTATTATGAAAGCTATGTTGAGTATGCATTACAAACGTGAAATGTCTTAATTCTGGCCAAAGCTGATTTAATTCATTTATGTTTAGCATGCTTGACAAGTGCATAATAAAAGTGATTGTCTCATTTCTGGCCAAAGCTGATTTGTCACGATTACTTTGCACACATACTTAAATGATTACACTTCTAGCCAAAGCTGATTTGTCTTCGTTTAAGTAGAATTTTTAACTAGGTCTATTATTTTGATGTTAGTAATAGACAATATCACAGCTTCATAATTAAAATGGTCATTATTTATGCCTGCCTTAGTATAACGTGCCCTTAGATCACATTAGGACTTCTTTCTTAGTATCATAACTTGCTCATCTTATTTCCACTATCAGCACCCAATTGCGGGATTCCACCTTTGACTGGTGATAACTTTGCTGAATGGAAGGATGCCCTCATGCTTACACCAGGATTGCTAGACTTTGATTATGCTCTAAGAGAGAATAAGCCAGCGGACCTTACCGCTACAAGTACTGCTGCTGAGCAGATAGTCCATGATAAATGGACTAGGTGTAACCGCATGTCTCTCATGTTCATGAAGTAGTCCATTCATAACTCAATCAGAGGAGCCATTCCTGATTCTGAAGATGCTAAAGCCTATTTGGCTTCTGTGGAGGATCAATTCAAGGGAACATCAAAAGCACACGCTAGCACTCTTATCCTCAAGCTGGTGACAACTAAGTATGATGGGAGGAGCGGCATTCGCGAACACATCATGATGATGCATGACATGGCCAATAAGCTGAAGGGCCTAGAGATGGAAATCAGTGATGGTTTTCTTGTTCACTTCATCATCACTTTGCTTCCTTCGTCCTATGAAGCATTCAAGATCAATTACAACACTCAGAAGGACAAATGGACGATGAGTGAGCTGATTGCTATGTGCGTGCAGGAGGAAGAGCGTATGAAGATGGATCACACTACTGATGTTGCCAACTTCACCACCTCCAGCTCTAAGAAGAGGAAGAACACTTATCAAAGAAAGGATGCTTCTAAGATCCAAAAGCAAAATCCTCATCCTAATACAAGTGCACCTTCCAGCTCTAAGAACTCCTTAGGCAAACCCTATTGCAAGTTCTATAAGAAGACAGGACATAAGCAAAAGGAATGCCCTGACTTCAAGGAGTGGCTGGCTAAGAAAGGTAACGATTTTTTCATTATACTTGAGTCCTTTAATTTAAATGTTCCTGCTAATTCTTGGTGGTTTGATTCTGGTTCTATGGTTCATGTTACCAATTCACTTCAGGGATTCCTTACAATCCGGAAGCTGGGAAGAAACCAAAGAACACTTAAAGTTGGGGATGATCGGGAATTAGAAGTGAAGGCCATAGGAACATTACAATTATTTTTGAAAACTGGTTTATGTATTAAACTTTATGATACCTTATATGTTCCTGAGGTAACTCGGAACCTTTGTATCAGGACCAAAGTTAGACATGGACGGTTTTGTCGTTTCTCATGGTCATCGCAAACTCTCTATTCTCTATGATTCCGTTGTTTATGGTACTGGCATTCTGGATGGTGGATATCCTGAGAAGGATCCTGAATCCTGGATGACTCCAATTGTGAAGTATCTTCAAGAAGGAGATATCCCAAAGGATGCAAATCCTAAGGCTTTTCGGATGAAGGTATCTCGTTTTACTATTATAAATAATATTTTGTATAAGAAATCCCTTGCAGGTCCGTACCTAAGGTGCTTGGAAGATCCTGAAACCAAGGAGGTACTTCAGGATACACACGAAGGAGACTGTGGCAACCATACTGGGGGCAGATCTCTGTTCTCGAAGGTGTTGAGAACAGGATATTACTGGCCGACCATGAGAAAGGATGCCGCGGAGTATGCTCAGAAATGCGATGCATATCAAAGACACGGCAACATCCTGCACCAGCCTGCAGAACCATTATATCCTATCGTATCCCCTTGGCCGTTTATGAAATGGGGAATGGACATAGTGGGAAAACTTCCAAAGGCTCCAGGAGGAAAGGTTTTTATTCTGGCAATGACAGATTATTTCTCCAAGTGGGTCGAAGCCGAGGCCTTTGTTCAAGTCAGGGATCAAGAAGTGGTATCCTTCATAAAGAGGAATATCCTGACCAGATTTGGGGTACCAGCTGAGATAGTTTGTGACAATGGCTCTCAGTTCATCAGCAAAAGAACTACTGACTTTTGCAAGAGTTGGGGAATTAAGATGATTACGTCAACACCAGTGCATCCTCAAGCAAATGGACAAGCAGAATCCTCGAACAAGATAATCGTCAACAATTTAAAGAAGAGGTTAGGTACCAAGAAAGGAAAATGGGCAGAGGAACTACCATTTGTCCTATGGGCTGATAGAACAACTGTGAAGAATGCTACTGGCCAAACCCCATTTTCTTTGGTATTTGGGGCAGAAGCAGTGATCCCGACAGAAATGGTGATACCGACAGCTAGATCAAGCCTACGGAATCCTGAATCAAATCCTGAAATCTTATGTCAAGAACTGGATACTATTGATGAGACAAGAGATGCAGCAAAGCTAAGGATGGCGGCATATCAACAGAGGATATCCAGAGCATATAACAAGAATATAAGGACTAGAAGGTTCCAAGTCGGAGATTGGGTGTTAAGGAAAGCCTTTCAGAATACTACGAATCCTGCTGATGGAAAGTTGGCTCCAAAGTGGGAAGGACCCTATGAGATTGAATCGGAATCCGGAAAAGGAGCATACCAGCTTAAGAATATGGAGGGGGATATACTACCAAGATCCTGGAACGCTATACATCTCAAAGCCTATTTCAAGTGAGTTTAGAATTTAATTTCTAACTCAAGATGGTATGAATTCTGTCTCTTTTAAATATAATTTATTTTATTTGAACCCAATACTAACTTAAGCATCGGAGGGGTGTTAGCCAAGCTAACACCCACCTTAGTTTAAGGTTGTTTTGCAGAATATGCTTCGGGATATAGCTCCAGGATACACACTCAAGATACTTCGAAAGATTAGAGGATTGGCCCCCTCTCTCACGTTTAAGGGATCCTGATCCCTTCACAGGTTTAAAGGTATTCACCTTTCTCATGAATTGGGTTTAAACACCCCGCCTGGAGCGCAAGTTATTCAGGGATAGTTCAAGGTGGCGGGACCAGTTCATGTAAAAGTGGCTGACAATTTCGTTAGTATTGGCTATACCCTGGATCCTTAAGGTATATGAGGATTGATCACCCTCTCTCGCGAAAGGGTATTTTCATACTCTCTAAGGTTTAAAGGTTTTCACCTTTCTAAGTCTTGGAGTTTATACACTCCCGCCTGTAGCGCACGAAAATTTGGGATTTTCCCCAGGATACTAAGGGTATATCCCCAATACATTAAGGGTTTATCCCCAGTACATTAAGGGTTTATCCCCAGTAAAACTAAAGTTTTTAACAAGATTGCAAAGATATGACAAGCTGTGGTTACACACGTTCTTTTGTGGATAAGAAGCTACGAAGTTTAATCACTAAGTTAAGAAATACTCAAGTATGTCATGCACTGATGCAATATCCTGCACAGACAGGGGACATCCATGTCGGGGACATTGCAAAGGATTCAAAGGTTAAGGTTGGAAATTATTGCCTAAAGTGTTTCTGGTATGATTTATTATTCTTCGAATCTCGAAAACCTTATCTAAATGATCTAAGTTTTCTAAAAAGTCATAGTCAACCAAGTTTTGTCTAACATTTAGAAGACATTTCATCAGTATCCTGACCAGGATATTTGATCAGGATATCCAAAACATACCTTTCAAAATAAAAACATAATAAATAAGACTAAAGGGTTTATTATTATTAGTCCAAAAGATTGTATTCTTGGTTTCGTCTCAAAAAAGAGACCCATCCACCAAGAACACAATTAAGTTTTTAAAGCATATTTACATAAACAGTTGAAGGCTTCATCCTGGAAACACGGGATCCCTCCACCTTCAGTCATCAAACTATTCTACTTGCAGGAAATTAGAATTGTTCTAAGTGCAAGACAACTAGATGATTTAGACCCTACAAAATACAGACGAACTAACCAAGATACGGGTTCAGTATATGTGTACAGGTTCAGTATATTTGAAACAGATATCCTTACCAGACATGTTGGAATGACTAAAAAATATATCCGTTGGAATCAGGATATCCAACAGTTATATTTTTGGGGACAATTGTTATGGGTGAAATTCTGAGCCCATATCCTGATACTATATCTTGATTTTATGATAGTTGATTACGATCAGGATACCGGACCAGGATATTGGTAACATCCTGAGGCAGTATCCTGACTGTTACTAACAATTTGCTTGTATACGTTGGCTACAAGGGACTAACGTTCATGAAGACCAAGTCATCCTGAAGACCCGCTCAAATTGGTTAGGATAAGGACGTTGATGGCGGAAAAATAGCTCTTGTAACGGTCAACATTGAAGATTGGCGTGTTTTATGGAAAGTTACGAAGATTGGTCAAAGATATTAATGTTATAACGGTTATGGAAGCTTAAATCCCGGAGTTATAGTCAGCAAGCGCGTGGAAAACGAGTGGAAACAGCCTGGCAAAGTTCAGAAAGGAAATAATCTCAGTATCTCGGATTTTTAGCATAGTTAGTTATTTCCTTTTACTATATAAAGGAATGCACGGATCATAGGAACACACAATTTACACACACAATCTCTCGTACACTCTTGCTCTCTACCACCTGTAACCACTCACAAACACTCACATTTGTACTCGAATCGCATTGTAACACTTAGTTGATCCGTATCATATCCTGCACTGTATCCTGTTATTGAAGCAATAAGAAGAACAAGGCAGCCGACGATTGTCAGCTCCCGAGGTTTTATGCCGGAGATCTAGATTGATCAAGGGCTTTCCTCGTACATCACGTGTCAACCTTTACATTTTTGCTCATTGTTTGATTATTGATATAGTCTGATATCCTCGGACTATATCCTGAAACTGTTTTTGCAAACTAACAAACCAACATATTTTTCACAAAGTATTACTAGCACACTACCTCACAAAACTAATTTGATCACTTAATTGCTTAGGTAATTTTTGACCAAAACAGTCCCTAAAACTCCTTATGAACTTTGGACAGGAAGGAAACCGAGTCTTAAATATATGAAAGTATGGGGCTGCATTGCTGAAGCAAAACTCTATAATCCTTTCCTAAGGAAACTTGACCCTAAAACAGTTACCTGCTTCTTTATCGGGTATCCTGATCATTCAAAGGGTTATCGTTTTCTATTGTCCTTCCCATGTCACCCGTATTGTTGAAACTAAGTGTGCTGCGTTCCTGGAGGATTTCAAGGTCAGTGGGAGCAGTACCAACCCTTACGAAGAATTGCAAGAAGTACAAGACGCGGGGGGAGAGACTCGTCGCTTACCATTACTCCGTTTACTCCTCTTGTACCCCATGCAACTGCACCTGAAGTCACTGCACAAACTCCATCTCCACAATCAGAACCCATTATACCTCATAACGAAGGCACATCAAACGCTCAAAACCAAGACAACGCTGAACCTGATAATCAACTCAGGAGGTCATCTAGGCAAAGAAGGCCTACTAATTGGGATGATTATGTTACCTACCTGACTGAAATGGATGCTGGAAAGCTCAATGATCCTATCTCTTATAATGAAGCCATTAGCAGTAATCAGTCTTCTGAATGGAACAAAGCAATGATTGATGAGCTTGAATCCATGAAGAAAAATGACGTTTGGGATTTGGTAGAATTACCCAACGGTGTCAAACCTGTAGGTTGTAAATGGGTGTTCAAAACAAAACTGGATCCGAATGGGAACGTTGAACGCTACAAAGCGAGATTGGTTGCAAAGGGCTACACTCAGAAAGAGGGAATTGATTATCAAGAGACGTTTTCACCTGTCTCTCGTAAAGATTCATTAAGGATCGTTATGGCCCTAGTAGGTCATTTTGATTTAGAGCTGCATCAGATGGACGTAAAAACTGCTTTCCTTAACGGAGACTTAGACGAAGATGTTTACATGAAACAACCTGAAGGCTTTAAATCTGAAGGTAAGGAGCATCTAGTCTGTAAGTTGAAGAAATCCATTTATGGGTTAAAACAAGCATCACGTCAATGGTACCTCAAGTTTGATGAAGTCATGAAGAGGCAAGGTTTTATGAAGAATCAAGTGGATCAATGCACCTACCTCAAGATGAGTAGGAGTAACTTTACTATACTTGTCCTTTATGTAGATGATATTCTATTGGCAAGTAATAGTTTAGACATGTTGCATGAGTCGAAGCGGTTACTCTCGCATAACTTCGACATGAAGGATCTCGGAGATACTTCTTACGTCATTGGCATCGAAATTCACCGAGATAGACACAAAGGGATCTTAGGATTGTCTCAAAAGACCTACATAGATCGTGTCCTTACACGTTACAACATGCAATAGTGCAAACCCTCCGTCGCTCCAGTAGTTAAGGGAGATGTTTTCGGTTCATTCCAGTGTCCGACAACAGAGGTTGAAAAGGAGCAAATGAGCCAGATACCTTACGCGTCAGTAATCGGGAGCCTGATGTATGCTCAAGTCTGTACTCGCCCAGATATTGCTTATATTGCCGGAATGCTAGGTCGTTATCAGACTAATCCTGGCTAGATCACTGGAAAGTAGCTAAGAAGGTCCTTAGATATCTGCAAGGGACGAAAGACTATAAACTGACTTATAGAAGAAGTGATCACTTAGAAGTGGTAGGTTATTCTGATTCTGACTTTGCCAAATGCAAAGATGACAAGAAATCCACTTCGGGCTACATCTCTATGTTAGCAGGCGGACCTATCTCATGGAAGAGTCATAAACAACAGTTAACTACAACTTCCATAATGATGGCAGAATACATTGCTGTTTACAACGCAACCTGTCATGGAATGTTGCTTAGAAATCTGATCACTGGACTCAAAATCGTTAATTTCATTTCTAGACCATTGAAGCTTTACGGTGATCACTCAGCTGCCGTTAGTTTCTCGAACAGTAACAGTTCGACTGGAGCTGGTTTATATCTCGATACAAAATATTTGTTCGTACGTGAACGAGTTGAGGAAAATAATCTTTGTATTGAGTATATTAGTACTAAAGATATGCTTGCGGATCCGATGACTAAAGGTCTCCCACCTAAAGTTTTCGAAGAACATGTATCGAATATGGGACTTACTAAAGACCTTATTTAATGGCATATTGTACTAGCTTATGTTTTAATTAATACAATTTCCTCAGTTTGATTTTGTATGTCTCTAACATATGTTCTGCCGGTGTAATGACATATAGACAAATATAAATACAAATCAGACGTTAAAGGGCTTATACATATTTTGATCGTAACTATTAGGTTTTAAATTGAGGCTATAGTATGATTAATGGGGGTCCTGAGTCGAATGATGATTCAACGGCTGTATTTCTCTGCTATAGTTCTTGGTTTAAAGCTAAAATGAGTGTTAACTCCTGGCCAGGCTTACCTAATACTCATGATAAATGATTACTCGGCTAAGTGGGAGAATGTGAGATTAAATATATTATTAATGTAATATTTAATCTTGTAGCCTTTATAATCATTTATATTATATTAGATCAAAATATATTAATAACCTATTAATAATTAGTTGGTAATTGTTGATGGACCATATTACCCTTATTAACTAATTAGGTTTCCTCTTGGGTGTATAAATAAGGGGATTATTAGAGAGTTTAAGGGTTACAAAAATTACACAATCACAAACCCTCATAACATCAATTTTCGTCTCTCTCCCCGTAACCGAAATCAACCCTACTTTCGGTTTCATCACCATCATCACCTTACACCCTAAGGAGGAACCAGATCATCTAACAAGTATGTTGAACTCGATGGCTGCATCTCTGACTGGATTCTCTGCTGGCCTGTCTGCTGTAACAGGTATGTTATTCATGTTTTCCATTATGTTTAAAGAGAACTGATCCAACAAAATCATCATTACAACATTCAACAATATGTATCTAATTTTCTTTGTAAATAATAATATATATGTTATAAGGTGATGATGATGAAGAAGAAGAAGATACCGATACCAATACCAAAGAGGAGGATGTCAAAAGCCAAAGAACAGGCTGCTGTAAGTAATATATTATTACCCATTCAACCCAATTGATCATTACAAGATTCGGTAATGGTAATTCATGTATTTCTTCTTTGTACATAATATATATGTTAGGTGATGGAAATGATGCCAAAGAGGAAGTTGCAGCAGTGCCTATGGAACCGGAACCCGAAAAGGCAGAATCATAGGAAGTCTTATCCAACTATGTTCTAGGTGTTACAAGTCTGTTATCTAACAGTTGTATGGCTATTTGTGGTCATTTTCGGGTTCTTTTCTTTTATATATCGTTTTAGATGTTGATTTTGTTGAACTTTTTCTTCTAAGAACATGTAAAGATGAAAAGATTATAATCATTCTTGTAGAATTCAAAGCTGACTAGTATAACTTTGATTCTTGAATGGTTATATATATGATTTTTGATAAAGAGTAAACTGCAATTTTACCCCCTGGGGTTTAGGCCAATTGGCACTCTGACCCCCCTCCCTAACGAAATAATTGCAATTTACCCTCCCCCCCCCACCCCCAACGTTGATGTTATGTCGCAAGTTTACCCCCCGGCGTCAAATTTGCTTAACAGTCAACATAACAAGGTGGTTAAAGGGTAAATAGGTAATTTTGCAAACCATTGTGAAGCTTCTTCATTACAACACCCTATAAGTAACATATGAAAGCATATTTACCCCCCCCCCCCCACCTTCCCACCATCCTCCTACAATCGATCCTTCCTTCTCCGGCGGCACACCTTCTCCTGCGATCAGGCTTCTCCTACGACACCACATCCTCCGGTGACACCACCTCCTCCGTTCACACCTCGTTCAGACCTTACAATGCCGGTTGTTTGTTGGCTGATCCGCTATGTCATCCGCCACACCACAGGTACATTCGCCCAATGTTAGTTAATCAGGGTCGGATTTGGTTCACTGTTAGTTATTATCATGTTACTAGTCACTTACCCGCACGATGCGGCGGGAGTGGCAATTTACAATAGTATAATTGTTTACCGTTAGTTTATCCGTCGTCTCGTGATATATTGTATAGTACTTAAGTTAGTTTTCTTATTCGTGATATGATGGCACTGGTTTTTCTGTTAGTTTATCGATTCTTTGGTGATCTTCTACAAGAAGAGTACAAAACAAGGAAGTAGATGTAATTAAAAACAAGAAGAGTTCAAAATAGTCAAGTAGCTGGACAAAAGAATAAAAACAAAATGTGGGGAGTCTCTTGTATCTCTTCCTGTTTTACCAATACATCCGTTCGCTTATGACTTTCTTGCATCTTCTCCTCTACTGTACCAGATTTCAACACATAAAAAAAATGTTAGACACTTACAGGTGATTTAAAATAGTAATTAAAAGGTAATTTCTGGAAGCAAATAAGGCACAACATCTACTAACTTACCTTCTTTTTGATAAGGATGCGATTAATTAATCACGCAACACTTCCTGGTAGACAACATTTGATGTGTAAACTCCGCGTTGTTTGAATTCTTTGGCGAGATGTACCAACACCTTCGTACTTTGTCTTGAAATCCCTCTTGATAACGCGACATAAAGTTGTCCATGTGAAAATACAGAATCCGGTAGATAAATACCAACGTTCGGAATTGTTTGACCTTGAGCTTTATTAATCGTCATGGAAAAGCTAAGTCGAATTGGAAATTGTTTTCTTTTCAGCTTGAATGGGAACATGTCATCTTCAGAAAGGGTTAGAGGGATTCTTGGCAAAAAAACTCTTTTTCCGGCATGTTGACCAACTGCAATTTCCGCATCAATAACATTTCGCATGAAACCCTTACATATCAACCGCGTGCCATTACACAGGCCATGTGATGGATCGATATTACGTAACAATATTATTGGGCATCCAATTTTTAAACGAAGCTTATGAGGCGCCAAACCACTAATATTTAGCGAGTTTAAGAACTCGACCGGATAGAAGTTACGCTGATCGTCTTCAGCTTCATCAAAACTGTAATAAACTTTTTCCTCCCCTTGAAAAATTTCAATCATTTGATTATTAATCTCGTCAACACTCTCATTTTTAGTGGACAATATTGCTCTAGAGATTATATAATCTGAAGAATATATATTATCTTCAATTGATGGAAAGATGGCATGGATCAATTCTTTTATAGCGTTTTCTCTGTCGTTGCACTGAATTGTCATGTCATCAGGTATGCGAATATAGTTTCCTTCGATTGGTTCTTCAGTTCCATCGCCGACTCTTAAAAGAAATTTAGAAAACCATGGATCTTTCAGCGCTCTCATATTTATGGTCAACCGCATCTTCTTAGTCAAAGACCAAAGAGGTGACATTCGTACGCTGGAGTCTACAATCTGTGCTCGAGTGCCACGTTTAATAACCGGCAACACCTGTCTGAAGTCACCTCCCATAACCATTATCTTCCCACCAAATGGGAGACTAACGCCTATAATGTCTTGGAATGTACGATCGACTGCCTCTATCGCCTGTCGTTTAGCCATCGACGCTTCATCCCATATGATTACTTTGGCAGACTAAGAGGTAATTATGGTACTTTGGGTACTCATGATAGTGGAGATTCTCAATTTGGAAATGATTCAACAAAAAAAAGCCACCCATCAATGTAGCGTCATTATACAGGTGTATCAAATGTTGTGGAATGATCGCAATAATTTTTTGTCTCTAAAAAAAGAACACATTTAGTGGTGAAAAAACATTCACACGTATAACATATATAGCAAATAAAAATAATGTTCTTACGTTTTGATCAAGAAAAATAATCACTAATCTCTTTCCCTCGACGTCATGCCAAATAAGCTCGACCATAACAAAGGTTAGATTATACCATGCTCTATCATTTCTCAATGATGAAAATTCGTCGACCGTACAATGACCAGACATATCCTATTAATGTTCAATGTTAGTCAAAGAAAAAATAAAAATTACATATATTTAAATTTATATCTGTTTGATTTTTAAGGTCAAGTAGATAAGAGAGGGAGCCAGCTAAAATTAAAGTAATACATGATTAAAATTTAAATAACCTTAAAATAAAAAAGTTATATTAATACATAATTAAAACCGAAACATCTACATAAATAAAATTCAAACTAATACAAAACAAAAATACATTGAAATAAAAATAACTAACACATAATAGAAACATTTAGTAAATCACATTAAATATTACTAAAACACAAAACACCGAATCATAGGAGAATCAATCATTATCATCGTCGTTTCGATGGATGCATTCATCAATAATGTTTTTTTAGGGTTCCCAATTCATTTCTTCATCCAAGGGTGGTTCGTATTCCGCTCCAGGATCGGTTTCGTACCCTTCAGCCCAATTCGGTACTCCTTGTGTTTGATGGGGGTTTTCCACTTGACGGGGGTTTGAAGATGGTGGATGGTTTGGCACTGTAGGAGTGTTTGCCAATGGACGATAATGCCCCTCCCCAATACGTAGTGCCCCAAATTGTAGTTGAGCAAAGGTATAGTCATACGCCCAAATCAACTCTTCATCCGTCCAAGTATTTGGATCATTATCTTGAGGAATTGTGACAGGAGTTGGGTTTGTGACGGGAGGTGGGTTTGTGACGGGGGGTGGGTTTGTTACGGAAGGTGGGGTTGTCTCTGGAGAAGGGTTTGATCGTCCATGACTTGAAGGCCCTTGTGGTTCAATTGGAATTGGATAACCACCACCCATACCTCTCAATTGATATGTGTTTGGAATGAATTGTAAACTGAAAAATATAATTTTGATTGGATATAAAGATCATTTTTTAAGCAAATAAAATTAGTTTAAATACAATTTTATTGGATACAAAGTTATGATATTCTGAAAAAATAAATTATTGACATCGATTGTAGCCGGTTCCTTTGTCTTTCTTTTTAAACAAAACAAAAAAGATTAACTCACCCTAATATCTAACAATAAAAAAATTATGTGGTACTAAAATAATCCACATTTTAGTTCCAATTTTTTATATGTATCATTGTATTTACTTATAAATAAATTGCAATTCTAGTTAACTTAACTATGCCAAAAGGATATTTAAATGACTAAGTATACTTTAATTGAACTGACATTTATGAATTACATAAAAAAACTAAAAAATTAATATATGCTAGTTGCATTTTTTTGTCACGTTTTATAATCGTTTATCACTCATTTTTTACCACATATCATTCATTTTATAATCTGTAAAGTTAATTATTTTGTGCAACACTTAAATTAGTAGAATGAATTTTACTGTGAATTGTTTATCTACTTTTTTTTTTGTAGATGAGATGTACTTGCTAAATATACAATGAGGATTGAATAGGCAGGCAGGCAATTAAAAGATTTTTTGGACTAAAATAGTCAATTAAATGCATGGGATGGGATTCATGTAATGTAACAAAGGAGGAATAACTGATAATGGGCCAAATATAAATTATTTGGGCTAATTTATAAGGTGATTGGGTAGGCCCACAACGACTATTGATTGGTGGTCCAATTTACACAAATTTGTGATCCATTTGTTTGAACGGTCTGTTTGCTTGACATTTACATAAAGTTTAAAAAAAATAGTGTGATTTAAAACTAAAACGGATTAGCACAAGCAAACAATGTTACAAGAGTAAATACGATGTGTCACAATTTTAAGTATTGAATATTCAAGATAAACATAGATAATGAGGCCGTAACCGTTGTCCAGATCATAGAAAATGAAATATTTATGCTTTCGTGAGGAGGTACCAACTATACATACCAAGTAAGTAAATGAATGACATCAAGGAATTGAAGTGGCAGTAGATTCAAAGCTAGATTGGTTTCACAAAATAGGCAGGAATAGACAGACTATAATGAGGTATTTTCTCTTGTATTCCTTAATTATATTAGCACTAATAATTGTCTCAAGAGACATTGAGATGGAAGATGTTAAGATTGCATTTTTACATGAAGCGAAGATTAATCGGCCTCTGGTTTTTTTTTTTACCCTCCATATATATATAAATAGCAACAGAACCTGAATGAGAATTAGAAGTTGAAAAGCATGGAAGCATCATTTTCTTACATTTTTGTTTTTTGTTGGACTATTAACCCATTGCAAATTCTGGGTGTAAAAAATTTAGAAGAAAACAGAATACTTGTTGTAAATACTATCTTAATTTAACTCAAAGAGAGACTTGCTTGTGTATAAACATAACATTGCCGGTTGAGGTTCACATTGATATTTTTTTTACAGAACGGGAAAAAGTGAAGATTGTTATCACATATAAAATAAAACAGTCGATAAGTCTCAACAACTAAAATAGTGTAAGATTTTTACAATCGGTGTATCAAACATTGTTATCACTATGTAAGAGTACAACACACATACAAAATAAACAGTCGAAATGTGAGAAATACTTACCACAACGCAGAACCAATATGTTAAAAATAGAGAAATAATGCAAGAATCAAATGTATAGAGGTGAGAAACAATGGAAGACCCAGATGAAAATAGTATTCTGAAATGAAATAAAACACAATTTGTTAGGAATACAAATATAACAAAACTGAGCTTTAAAAGTAGCGTTAAGTTAAACTGACACTAACTTGCAATTAGACGGTTGAATTGATTTTATAAATGTTGTTCATACTATGTAGCAGCAAACTGAAGGTGAAGGTGAAGGTGGGTGTGTAGTGTTTGTAGAAAGTTGGATGGAGTTTATGAAGCTTAAATCTACTATATATAATGTCAAAAGTAGTTGTACTTTTGACATCTACTTTTTAAACCTGAATATATAATGTTAAAAATAGTAAACATCTACTTTTTAACCCAACCCAGCTGTAAGTTGACCAAAAAAAGCTGTAAATTGAAAAAAAATAAGTAGATGTACAGACTGAATTCTGACCACTCACCTCTTTTCAGCAGCAGACTGCTGAAGTCTGACCACAGTTCACCTCTTTTCAGCATACCAACCACTGTTGACCACTATTCCCTCTTTTCAACCTAGCTGTTCACCTCTTTTCAGCAGCAGACTGCTGAAGTCTGACCATAGTTCACCTCTTTTCAGCATACCAACCACTGTTGACCACTATTCCCTCTTGTCAACCTAGCTGTTCACCTCTTTTCAACCTGTGCACATAACATCTTTTAGTTGGGCTTGTTCAAATATTAGCACAAAACCAACAAGATGTTGGTTTCTTGTTTAAAACCAACAAGATGAAGTATATCTTCTTAACGAACATTTTAAAACCAGCAAGTTTTGGCTTACACTAATGTTTTACAGCCACTTTTATAAAGTAGTATAGATGATTCCTTCTTTGACTTACACTAATGTTTTACAGCCACTTTCATGTATAAAAATGAGCAATGAAAGTGTAATAGAAGTGTTTATTTTTCTTTTTATCTATTTAGTATAGTACTCATTTGATCCATTTTATATCAAACAACCTAAAACAACCCTTTCTTAAGCAGATGCGTCATAACTGGCACATCTAACCAAAAAACACACCTGCATCAATAAAGCCCCTAAAGCCGCACAGGAAGCATCATCAGTGACGGATCCAATCCAGAACTGTAAAGAGGCACAATCGACAAAGGCAAATCCAAATGCAGTTGTACCGTCAGCAGGATCACTTGTACCCTGTACAAAAAGGTAAAAGCAAAGTGGCATAAGTAAATGCCACAATATCTTCATAGTATACACTACATAGACATATGATAGTTATAATATCGCGTGCAAGATGTAAAGCAGTACCTCCTTTAGAGAAAGAAGATGAACAGCTTGAGGCCCAATATTACCATGAATCAACGTTGATGGTGTAAGCACCTGTACCAATTTCCTTTGAATTACCTGTGAATGTTTAAAAACTTTCAGCCTAAAGTGTTTACCCAACCAACCCGGCCAGTTTTGTTCATCCTTTTTCAAAACTTTCAGCCTAAAGTGTTTGGCCCATAAATCTGATCAAAATCAGTAGAATTGGCTCGTGTTCTTATCCCCAGCCCGATATTTATACTTTCATTCATTTCACTTTTAACCAGAATCCAATATTTCCCAACCCAACTGATATTAAAAAAATACAACCTTTTTTCACTAAATGAGTTAAATGGTAATAATTTACCCAACAGACATGTTACTATTCTGTACAGTTTGATGCATACTTTTCAGTTGACGAACCGTATAAACCCAAGAACGGAGGGCAGTGTACATAAAGACAAACACGCGTCATGTACCAATCGGTTTGGGAGGCTTGATGTAGAGGCAGATATGAAGGAAGTAATCAGGGTTCATCAAGTTGTTGACCACCCAAGAAAATGGAATTTCCATTTTGGGTTCAATGCCTTGAATTCGAAGCAATTTTATGACAGGATGACTTTCGTTTTCTGGTTCAGTTCCTGGCTCGTCCTTGCTTTCAGCTTTTGTTGTGTTTAACGAACCCGGATAAAATTCTGGCAGAATTGATTTTACTGCATCAAGCAAAGTGAAATACTTCCCTGCAAATTAGATGGGTCATAATGAGCTCCAGTTGAAGTAGGTCATTTTTGTACCTAATTAATACCGGTTGTGCCAGTATGATTCGACGGGTGTCAAATGGGTTATGTTTGCGTGTTGACTGGTGTAACCCAACACAAACCAAAAAATCGTGTCAGGCACAAGAACATTGACACAACACGTATATTCGTGGGTTGACACGCACACAGCCCATTTAAACCGAGTTTTTTTTACTTTATTATTTTTTTTTGCCCAATAGTACTCTAAAATTAGAAATTTACAACAGAAAATAATACAAATGCATATATAACAACTAATTTTAATAGATATACTCGATTCTCATTTCTCTCTTTATCTTATTGATTGTGACATAAAATACCCAATAATTTTAAGTTATGACATAATAAACAAGTTTTTAAATAAATTTAAAATGAAATAGTTAAACGGCTCAACCTACACATGGCCCGTTTATGTATTCACGGGTTCAACCCGAAACTTACTCGAACCCATTTAGACTAAATCCAAACCCGTGAATTTCGTGTCACGTCAAAGATTCACACCCCTAGGTTTAACACCTTTTTGTCTTTTAAAATTAATTACACTACTTCGTCAGCAAACAGGGAGTTAGGAAAGCAGTCAAAAAGAAGATACCTTCTGTGTAAAATTCAACAGGCCGGTTTATGTAAGAAACTTGGTCCCACCTATCAAAATTTGGTGCTTCTTCTAAATCGTCAAAATCTTTATCGACAATCCAGAGATACAAGCGAACAGGGACCCTACCTAATAACACGGCACGAAATAAGAAAAGCTGTTGCGGTGAAAACATTTAAAGAACAAACTACACGTATTCTTAAAACATTATAGAACATGGACATACTTGCTTTCCGTGCAGCAGTTGCCTCTGTATCATTAACACCCTGCTGACCTTTCAAAGGAGACAGGTTCGGTTTTCCAGAAAATTCGTCTCCAATTATTCCAAGTTTTAGCTTAGATGAAATACGATTGTATGTCTCAAGTTTACCTGTAAACACGCATGATACCATGAAACAAAAACACAAAATATCTAGAAAGTCAAATAAAATATAATACACAATTCCAAATCATTTGATAGCATACCGCTCATAACAGAAC
The DNA here is from genome assembly GCF_002127325.2 of Helianthus annuus. Classification (NCBI taxonomy): domain Eukaryota; kingdom Viridiplantae; phylum Streptophyta; class Magnoliopsida; order Asterales; family Asteraceae; genus Helianthus; species Helianthus annuus. Next base: position 46,018,691 of record NC_035434.2, on the reverse strand, counting down.
GCCACAGCTCAACTTGATCAGGATGAGACATGTTCATAACATTCTTGCTGCTTCCATGAATTATATATGTGGCCTGAATAAAATAAAGTGGTCACGCGTGTATAGTTATAAATAATTTTATTAGAAAGTATAATAAGCATATGCTAAATAAACATTCGCAAACCTCTTTTAGTGAATTTATATAACTCCATTCGCAACCCAAACTGATTTACCCACCCCACCCACTTTGCAACCTCAATAGAAAACAGAAGATATAAAGACGACAAACACATAAGGAATCAAATTTAGTGCAGCAAGAAAAACATTTGAATACACTGCAACATACCATGCATATTTAGTAGATAGTTAATTACGAATGTGCAAAGATAGTTCGTTCGGCGTTTAACCTCTCGGAATCGGTTTATTCAGCCGCAACATACCATGCATATTCAGCCGCTTGATTCTTTGTTGCCTCACCAATTAACCTCTCGGAATCGGTGAAAGCCACCCATGATGGTGTGATACGATTCCCTTGGTCGTTGGCTATGATTTCAACGTGACCGTTCTTATCGACACCAACACTAGAATAGGTAGTCCCAATAACAGTTCCTAACTTGCTGGCTTTTGCGATTGAAATTGCAAATAGTCAACCTGTAACACGTCATTGTTAGCACATAAACATGATCAATCTAATCACCAATTGAAAAAAAAACACACAACTTATACATGTATACAGAACACAATCAATCGCACATTATATAATACCCAAATTGACTGATTGACACATCAAATTCTTCACTTATGGTAACACTTATTCTTGGCTGGGAAAACATGCAAGCATATTTACAAGGTAGTTACAACAGCACGTCACAACAAATAGGTGATTATATAAAACTCAAAACTGCACCCCTGTTTTTATTCCTAATCTCCATATCAACATTAAACAATCAACTACAATGACTTGCTTAATTCACATACTAAATTTTCCTCTTTAACAAATAGCATATTCAACACAAAACCAAACACCTTACTTAGATCGCAAACGAAACCAGATCCAAACTTATTCACAGACGATAAACAACAAGTAGATTTAAAACTAAACCTGCATTATTCACATCCATGATAGAAAAAGAAGCAAATCAGTATCCGATAACTTTACCGATTAAAACATGACTAAAACTGTACGGATCTGAAAGTAACCAGATCTGCAAGAAAATAGTTACAGATCTGGATCTATTTCACAAATCAAGTAGAAACAAACCCTAAAATTTAACAGATCTAAGTAAAATAACAAACCAAAAATGCCGATAAGGTTAATAAGATGGTACCTGAGATGTGAAAACGCCGGTGAAATCCATCTATCTCTAGGGTTATCGCCGGAGAAATAAACCCTAAAATTTAACAGATCCAAGTCAAATTTCAAACCAAAAATGCCGAGAGGTAAAAAAGATGTTACCTGAGATTTGAAAACGCCGGTGAAATCCATCGCTCAAGGGTCATCGCTGGAGAAAGAAACCCTAAAATTTACAGATCAAAGTCAAATAACAAACCAAAAATGCCAATAAGGTTAAAAAGATGGTACCTGAGATGTGGATTCGACAGAAAAAACCATCGATCTAGGGTCATAGCCGGAGAAAAAACCCTAAAATTTACAGATCTAAGTCAAACAACAAACCAAAAATGCCGATAAGGTTTAACAGATGGTACCTGAGATGTGGATTCGCAGGTGAAATCCGTCGATCCAGTGAATTCGGCAGTGAAATCCATCGATCAAGGGTTATCGCCTGGTGAGAGAGAGAGAGAAGAAATGGGGCGGATGTGAAAGACAGAAACCCTAATGAGCTGATAACGTGGTTTTGTTCTCCGCCTTGTTTTGTGAGTGAGGGTAGAATAGGAAAACCAAATTATGTTGTGCTTTAGAGGATTGTACATCATGCTTTAATGGTGTTTTAATGGAATTTTTATGGACTTTAAGAAGTCCTTTGGATATGTTTTATAAAGTAGTATAGATAAACAGGGTTAGGGTCAGATTTGTGTCTGATTGAGTCTCATGTTAAACAGGGTCGGATTTGGTTCACTGTTAGTTTGATTGAATCTGATTTCCTTGTTAATTTTGTGATGTTTGGTGTTTTTTTTACAGTTGACCTGACGATGAGCCTATCAAGCTCATCAGTGGTGTTCCACATGGTGGTCTCCATGTTTGGTAGGCCTGTCCTCAACTTCCATTATCCACCGGAGAGTTGAGCGGATGATAAGTTAGTAGTTATGTAGGAATAGTAATGTGTATTTTGTAGGTTAACTTAACTTTGAAGTAGGATAACATTTGCAGCAGCTTAGCAAGTTAGACAATCATCATTTTGTATGTTGATGAAAATGATGTTTAATCCATCATTTTGTATGTTGATGAAAATGCTGTTTAATCCCAGAAGTATGATGTTTGATGTTTTGATATTTGATTAGGATTACATTTTGTCCATTTGATCAAAATGTGCAGCATGTTAGTTGTTGAATATTTGCAGTTGATGACAGTGGTTAGATGTCCATTTGATCAAAATGTGCAGCACTTAGGATCAAAATGTGCAGTTGATGACAGTGGTTAGTAAATTTTATTATCATACACAGGTTAGATCTCCATTTGATGACAGTGGTTAGTCCATATATGATCATACAGATGTTAGGGCATAAGTCCTGTTAATCAGATTGATCAGCAGATCTGTAATTTCTGCATAGTGTCATTTTTGTAATAAGTTTGTTAATCAGTTGTTAGGGCAGTTGTTTGCTGTTATTAGCTGCTGCTAATCAGTATATAAGGAGAGATTGGGCAGTTGTTTGTTGTCTACAACCTGTTTAAACTGATTTTGTTTCATAACCTGTTTCAACTGATTTTGTTTAAGCATTAACCTGTTGTCAACAACCTGTTTAAACTATTTGCTGTTATTAGCTGCTGCTCATAACAGCAGCAGCCATAAGAGAAGAGACTGATAGGGGTGTTTAAACTGATTTTGATCATGCGTATGTGTTAAATCAGATTTTGTTAATTACAATGTCTGAATGTGAGTGTGCTTAATCGGATTTCTTGTTAATTACAATTTTGGTAGCCAAACATTACAATTTTGAGTGTGCAGCCAAACATGGAGCCAAATGCCAAATGTCTGAGTGTACAATTTTGATTTTGTGAAGTGTTTAATCAGATTTCTTGTTAATTTCCATGTGTAGTTGACTTTGGGTGGTCAAACTTTTTTGGCGGGAAGGGTTTTGGAAGTTGCAGGAGGTAATATTGTTGCTTAACACAGAGTATAGGGGGTAATAAGAAAGGATAATTTAGTAATTTACCAGTGGGGGGTAATTGTGCGACATAACAAGAACGTTGGGGGGTAATACTAAAGGGTAAGATAGTCATTTCACATTAAAGTTAACAGATCTGTTAATAAATTTGACGCTGGGGGGTAAACTTGCGACATAACATCAACGTTGGGGGGTAAATTGCAATTATTTCATTGGGGGTCAGAGTGCCAATTGACCTAAACCACAGAGGGTAAAATTGCAGTTTACTCTTTGATAAATTATCAAATTGTTTTTAGTGTTTTTTTTTTAATTTCATGTATACAAGATCGACTACATCTAGTTATTTGTTTATGCTTGGAGGTTGTTCCGAATGTAGAAATTTCTTGTCATGTAATTAAGTTTCGACTTGCACCTTTGATTTAGCTTTTTATTAACATATAACTTTTGACATATAAACTTTGATCAAAATGATTTAGCACAAGTGTCATTAAACAGACCAAACAAACCAACTAACCTAAAGCAAGCCAGTTGGTTTGGGATTTTCACGATTTGGTTTCAATTTCAATGATTGGCCTTAAGAGTTAGTTGTTAACTACCTTTATTTATACTTTTTTATTAATATAATATGATATGTATTATATTTATGAGCCATTTTAGTTCTAATACAAGTAACAACTTTGAAGAAAAATCAATGGTTAAAACCACTAAAACCAGTTAGTCTGGCCAACCTACGTAATTTTCAAAACCACAGTTGGTCCAGAACTATAAAAACCGGCGAAATAATATAGAGAAAAACTTGGAAAACAATTTCTCGTAATCCGTAGATGAATTTCATGTCAGTTTCTACAAGAATAGTCCTTAATCAAAACATGGATCCTCTTCTAATCTTATTTTAAATCATATCAAGCTGATGGTTTCTGACAAGCAGAGAAGAGTTGCCAGCTGACTAATGCCATAGTCAAGGAGGTGAACAGTTGAAAACCTACAACTTCTGGTAGATGCCATCCTAATCCCCACCTCAGATAGCTGCAATAATAAACATTATTACACTGGTTAATTTAATTTAATTTAATTTAATTAAAAAATAATAATAAAACAGTACCTTGTGATGGAAGGCATTGTTGCCACAAAACCTGCACATGCATAGATGATTGGAATCAATGTCTTGGGCTTGTTTTTCCTTAGCCACATCAAAGATCCCAATGCAGCAAGTGATAGACTCAACATCTGTTTTAGTCAAAACCACACCATTCTAAGCTCATATCGATGAAAGAATACGATACATGTATGATGAGAAACAGCAAGAACTACATTATGCAATGTTCTTTTATTTCAAGTACAGAACCGCAGAATCGCGTAATGCGCTTGTATGAGAGCTAGGCAAGCGGCTACATAGCCGTTTTATGCATCATAGTTAAAGCAAAAAATACAAGTGTTAGTGTGGTTCAGTTGCCTCCTTAAAATTGGTTCTGTAATGAACTCTCAGTCTCACTCCCTACACACACACACACAGGATGAGGATGATTTTCGGTAAAAGGTGTAAAAAGCACATTTTACACCTTTTTTTGGACGCTATAGAAATGGTGCTATAACTTAATACATTGATGCAAAAGCTCTATAACGTTGCGGTATTGATTCACCATTATGCATCATTTTCGGGGGGAAGTGCATCAGTTTTGATAACAAACCGGTTTAAAAAATGATGCAATTACGTCCAAAATGTATGCCGGGCTACCTTTCTTCCTATCCTTTGTTAGGTATCGAACAGAGCAACACACAGCGGAATCACAATCACACACACACAAAAGCAAGAAAATAAAGAACGTGAAATTTACGTGGTTCGGTCAAGGTGAAATGAAAACAAGAAATAAAACATGGGCCTCAACATCCTTGTTTTACCATAAAGCTTCCATCCACTCAAAATTGTTCTAAAATAATTGTGTAGAGCTTAAAGATTGAGGGTTTTATTTAATTTAGAACCCAATTTTAAACTTTCAGATGCAAGTTTTAACTTGTTTTACAAGAAATCTTATTTTTATGAAACATGTTTTCATGTAAACGGTAAACCAACATCCATCCGGCAAAGGCAACACTGTGAAATGAATTCATTAAATCTTAAAAGAAACCCAACGAATTCCGTTCATTTAATGAGAATCTAGTAGAGGTAGAAAACTGCACAATCCCAATTTCGATAGATTTTTTTGGGAATATTTTATTTCAAATAACAATGATGCATTTCCGTTTATTGGGAAAACTGAACCAAAATTCCTAAAATGTCAGAACTAAGGAAAAAAGCGTAAACATCCAGTATTAGTGTTCAAAGCCTATATTAAACATACGTGAAAAACTCTTGCTACCAATTTGCCATTCTTAAACTTCTGGACTCCTTTCAAATTTGGAAGTTTATAGTAGGTTTTTTAAATCAAATCAACGTATAAAATCTCGAAATTTATGATGTTTATAGCTTAGACACGCCATATATAACTATTAGAACTTGTTTGGTAGTTTTGGTTTGGAAAATGGGTAAGCTTTCTAATACAAAAAAGAGTTAACCGCCATTTTCGTTCATGTAGCTTGTCCAATTATGCTAGTTCAGACCATATTTCATTTTCGTCCAAAAAAATGAGTTAATTGTCATTTTCGTCCCTGTGGTTTGTCCAATTATTCGACTCAACCTTAGTTTTTCGGAGAGAATTGGCATGTTTCAAGAATATTAGGGACGACAATGGTACAAATTTGAAATTTGGCCAGGACCGGCGTAGTTGGACAAACCACAGGGACGATAATGGCAGTTAACTCTATAAAAAAAATCTGGAAATTGTGATCGATTACGTGTCATTTCTTACATAACCTTCTCCTGCATATATGCTAAAAGAAAGAAGTTTCCATTTTCCACTGAGCATCAAATGACTGTTAATGTTAATACATAGTTGTGTATTTCAAAATATTTTTTAGAACTGACGCTTTGATGTCACACATTTATGTAAGAAATTGATACAAAGCCGTGTCTATCACAGTCGAACATATGGTGTGACAATATGACATTATGCCAGTCCACTATGTTGTAAGGGTTTATATGAGCATGTGTCCTGTTAAAGTTTAGAGTATTGCCTATGTTTGCTCATTTTTAAGTTGAATTGAATTGGGTTGTAAACTTATAATCATCACTAATTGATTAAAATTATGAATTTAATTTATTTGGACGAGCAACCAAGAAGTAATTGTGGAGAAAATGGTAATTTTGACTAATTCACCCAAAATGACGCTTTAGCAAACTAATCAACTAAACTGATCAAAGTTGGATACTTCCATAAGTGTGGTTCAACCTCAAAATCTATATAGCAGGTGATCAAACTCATTTGATGCATCAAAAGGCTGATTTTGGGAGTTAAAAAGCTTAACGTCAAAATTAGACACTCAAAAGCATGACCGGTGAGCAAACATTTGGAACCATATGCGTAATTTCTCAAAAGTAGGACCATTTTTAAGAAAACAAAGAAACGATTGGAATTACATTATAAAAATGGTTTATGAAGTATGGATATCGCAAAAACGGTCCATAGAAGATGGTATTTGAATGTGCTTTTAATATAAAGTTGCAATAGTAGTATAATACTATAATTAAGTGTTTCACAAATTATTGATTATTTAAGGAAATGATGAATTGGTAATTTCAGATAGCCTTAGATATTGCACTTGGTATTAAACAGCTTATTCAGTTTTCAATCCCCAAATAATCGGACATTCAAAGCATAATATATTAATCCCTATATTTATAGCTTATTATAATCCAGCTTAAATTGTGAGAGAAAACTCAACGTACCAGATTTGCATTTGCTTCAAGACCTTGCAGGATGTAATCCCAAGTAAACTCAAGTCCTCTCGCACCCACCCAAAGGGGTGCCAACCTATGCAAAACGGAATCAGCAAAAGCCCATCCTGCAAGTACGCACATATACAATAACTATAAAAAAGATAATCAACCAAAAGTAATAAAATGAATGAAGGGTGAAGCCAGTTTACAATTCTGAAAACCTACGATCAGTTTTCACAAAAAAAATAATAATAATAATAAATAAATAAAATAAAATAAAATAAAAAACATTAATATAACCTTAAAATCAATGGTCGTATTCTACCCCTATCGAATTTTACCCTAAACCTAATTTTTTACGTTTTTATTTTTATGTATGTGTCGGTATAAATTCGAGTTCGTCTATGCTTTAACGTATTTTTTGTTTGGAAACAAGTCGGGTCAATTATAAAATGTTTTATTTTTATGTATGTTTTGAGTTGGACAACATTTTGACATAAACTTTGTTTGGAAACAAATCGGGTCAAATATAATACGTTTTCATTCAGTTATAAATTTGAGTTACCATACGTTTCGACATAAATTTAGTTCGGAAACGAGTCTGGTCAATTGCAGTCTATACTTTATCATGTCGCGTATGACGCCACCGCACATCTATATTTTATGTACGTTTTGAGCTAGTCTACGTTTCGACGTAAATTTTGTTTGGAAACAAGTTGGGTCAAACATAATACATTTCCATTCAACGGTATGGATTCGGATTACTCTACGTTTCAATGTAAATATAATTCGGAAACGAGTCGGGTTGTAGTCTATAATTTATTACATTGCGTACGGCATCGCCGCAACGCGCGGTGGGTGAAAAACTAGTAAGAAGTAAATAAGTTATAATCACTCACCAAGTCCAACTGCCTGGAACTTATGATTTTGAGAGATGTTTCTGTGAGTTAATTGGGTCAGGGCAAAGTAAAGCCCTGCAACATCTATAAAACCAATCAAAGCTTTCAACAATTCCTATTCACAATAAAAAAAAATATCAGGTATAATGTGTTTAAACTTAAGTAACGTAAATAATGGCCACAAGGACAAACATACTAAATTTGCACTCTAAACCAATGCATCAGTAACATGAAAACTATAACAGTAATCAGTAAATAAATAAATCCAAAACCAACATTAAACAATACACGTGTCTTGAAACAACAAAAACGTCCGTGAAAAGTTTTTATCACTTAATTAGTCAAATTACTTGATAAAGGTTGGAAGATTAAGAACACTAGCTGACAAAAACTGTTCAGTAACCATGGTTTTAAAAAACGTTTGAGGTATGCGCCTCAAGGCGCGCCTCGAGAAGAAACGGCCAAAAAACGAGTCTGGGTCGCGCCTCATGGTGTTTTTAATGTATATGCGCCTCAGAGGGGTTGAGACGCTAAGAAAGCTGCACCTCAGGGGATTTTGATAGCTGTTTTTAACTTTTTGTCAATTTCAAGCATTTCATGTCTTTTTTAAGGGTTATTGGATTTTATCACCCCTAACTATTGGCTATTGGCCGTTGGCAACCCCAACTATCACTTTGACGCCCACCACTCCCAACTTAACACTTAGTGTGTTCTGTCACCATTCACCAAGCCGTTTACTGATCACTAACTTTTGATCATGTTACTATACTTTCGGGGTGTCCTAAGATCCCTAAAACCTTCCTAAGATCCCTATGACACCCCCCCAAAAGTATAGTAACAGGATCAAAAGTTAGTGATTAGTTCGACTTGGTGACAGAATACACTAAGTGTTAAGTTGGGGGTGACGGGCGTCAAAGTGATATTTGGGGGTGGCAGCAGCCAATAGCCAATACTTGGGGATGATAAAATCTAACAACCCCTTTTTTAAGTGTGTTCTTGATGATTTTGATGAATCTGATGATGAAATTAGTTAGTATTATTATTTTTATAATATATATAATTTTTATATTTATTTATTAATACCGTCTCGGCCTTACGTCTCGTTTCGCCTCGAGGCTTACGCCTCGTGAGGCGAATGGAAAACGCCTCGAAAGTCGAAACTCATTTCCGTTCTTTTAAACCTTGTCAGTAACTACTTAACGTAATTCATGGAGTGACAGACATCATAACATTATTACCAAATCACTAAAATGAAAAAAAAAGTAAACAAATATTACCTGGGAGGGATCGAAAACATCACTTTCAGACACCTTAAGAAATGTAGCTAAGCAAACAAGCTGTAAATTATCGATATAAATGGCACAATCAGCGAACAGATAAATTATAAATATTATCGTGATCATAAATTCAGAGTAATTAACAAGCTATTGAAATCACACAGCAGATAATACCTTCACCAACGCTGTCACGAGATAAACAACAGCAGTTTTGACAGAAGTGCCAAGTGTATCGTACTCAGATCTGCAGTATAAACAACACCAAATCAGCAACTTTTTTTAATTATCAGTTCAAATGATTAACAAAAGCCTCCTAACAACAAGGATCCTAAACTCCAAAAGTTAATATACGGATCGAAACAATCACAGTTGTTCAACTGATCTATAAAATTCGTACGAACACAAACTTTAAATGAACAAATCTCATCTAAATCTATCAGCGGACGTCACAGCTACAATATTTAGCACAGATTTGATGTTCATTGTAACGACATTAGGCCAATTAATTATTAGAAACAACACCAGATCAGCAACTTTTTTAATCATTAGTCAAAATGGTTAACAAAATCTCCCAACAGCAATATCCAAAACTCCAGAAGTTAATAAACGAATCAAATCAATCACCCTTGTTCAACTGATCTATAAAATTCCTACGAACACAAACTTAAAATGAACAAATCTCATCTATGGGTATGTTTGGCATGGAGCTTTTAGAAGCTTCTAGCTTTAACCTTTTAAGAAAAAACTCCTATTTAATAAAAAGCTTTGTTTGGCTGAAGGAGCTTGAAGCTTTTAGGTTAGGAGCTTGAAGCTTTTGATTGAACGCTCCTACTAGTAGCGTTTAGAAGGAGCTACAAGCTTTTAGAGAAAAAATGACTATTTTAACCTCTAAAGATAATGAACTTTTTAATGCACAAACTTTTAAAATTTTTAGTTATGTCCATTTTGGTCATTTTATACATTTTATTAAAAGCTTCAGTTACTCTGCCAAACACCAAATATATCTAAAAAGCTACTGCTACTAGCTATCAGCTACCAGCCTCCAGCCACCAGCTACTTTTGCCAAACATACCCTATATCTATCATGGATGTAACAGCTACAGCATTTAGCACAAATTTAGCGTTCATCATAATGAAATTACGTCAACTGATCTATAAAATTCATTCAAACACCAACTTAAAATGAATAAATCTCATCAATCTCATCTATATCTATCAGTGGATGTAACAGCTACAGCATTTAGCACAAATTTAGCGTTCATCATAATGAAATTACGTCAACTGATCTATAAAATTCGTACGAACACCAACTTAAAATGAATAAATCTCATCTATATCCATCAGCGGCGGATGTTAAACCTACAGCATACAGCACAGATTTGATGTTCATCGTAATAAAATTACATCAACTGATCTTTAAATGAACAAATCTCACAAATAACTATGTTACAGCTACAACAATTAGCCCAAATTTGATGTTCATCGTAATAAAATTACGTCAACTGATCTACAAAATTCATATGAAGTACAAACACAAACCTAAAATGAACAAATATAATCTACATCTATCCGCTGATATAACAGCTACACATTTAGCACAAATTTGATGCTCATCGTAATAAAATTACGTCAACTGATCTACAAAATTCATACAAACACAAACTTAAAATAAACAAATCTCATCCATATATATTAACGGATGTCACCGCTACAACATTAAACAAAAATTTCATGTTCATCGTAACGAAATTAGGTCAAGTAATACAGCTTAAAAATGAAAAAATCTCATCTACATCTATCAGCTGATGTTACAGCTACAACATTACGCACAAATTGATGTTCATCATAATGAAATTAGGTCAATTGATCTACAAAATTCGTTCGAACACAAAGTTAAAATGAACAAATCTCATCTATATCTATCAGCAGATGTGAAGTTACAGCTACAACATTAAGCACAAATTGATGCTCATCATATCGAAATTAGGTCAACTGATCTATAAAATTCGTACGAATAAAAACTTAAAACGAAGAAATCGCATCTATATCTATCTATCAGTGAATGTTAAAGCATCGTAATGAAATGAAATGAAGTGAATTGTGGAAGAAGAAACGGAGACTAACAGAGGAGTAGCGGAGTAATAGACGGCGTGAGGTCCGAAGGTTAAGATAGCACAGTTGAAGAAGTGAAACATCGTCATCGTTCTCCGTCGCCTGTAGACGGAAAGATCTAGACGAGGTGACTGTTCTTGATCGACTAGTAGTGGATGGTTGATTGATTACTCTCGAATAGACCGGGCCATAGATTGGGCTGGGTTTCATTGATGCCCAAATACCACACTGGGTCTAGCCCATATTTAGACCATGTGTAGTCAGCGTAGTCAGCGTTGGGGCATTATTCGACACGTGGCATCCTAGTCAGCGTTGGGGCATTATAGCAAAAGTGGCGTAGTGGGGCATTATGCCAATAACCCCCATTCAATCATTTCACAATTATTTTTTTTTAACTTTAAATACTTCATTAAATTAAAAAAAATACAATACTATAAATAAAAAAAAATATCCGATTAAATTAAAAAAACAAAAAAAAACACTAGTTTTCGTCTTCGCTTTCTTCACCCTCGCCAACTTCGTCTTCCTCGTCCTCCGTTTCTTCCTCTCCCTCAGGTGGTACATACCGAACCAACCATGCGTGGTGTACCAAATCAACCATTAACTGGGAATGGTACGGTTCGTAATGCGACTCTCGCGCATTATTCACTCTTTCTTCCATTGTCGCCTGTGGATGCTCCTCTTCAACGGCTTCTGGCACATAATTCTGGCATATCGTCTTTCCTTCGTCTTCCAAAATCATGTTGTGCATGATTATACAAGCGTACATAGCATCTCTCATTTTTTGCTTGCTCCATGCACGACAAGGATTTCTCAAATATTACCAGCGTTGTTTAAGAACCCCAAAGCATCTCTCAATGCCTTTTCGTGAAGACTCTTGAACCTTTTTAAAGTATGCTCTTTTTTCATCAATAGGATCACTATACGTCTTCACGAAAATCGAATACCTAGGATAAATTCCGTCGCTCAAATAATATCCATGAGGGTAGTAGTTTCCATTTGCGTAAAACGACGCTTTTGGAGCTTTGCCAGAAATCCACTCCTCTAACAACGGAGATTGTTCAAAAACATTGATATCATTGCATGACCCGACCACGCCAAAGTAAGCCGACCAAACCCAAAGGTCCTGTGAAGCAACCGCCTGAAGAATAATAGTGGGTCCTTTTTGGTCACCACGTGTGTGTTGGCCTCGCCATGCAGTCGGGCAGTTATCCCAACGCCAATGCATGCAATCTATGCTCCCGATCATACCAGGCAAACCATGCTCAGCATTATGTACCTCGTAGATCTTTTGAAGGTCGTCCCATGTGGGCGTTCTAAGATAACGCGCACAGTACACATCAATTATACCTTTATAAAAAAATATAGACAAACATAAGCTTCAAAAAAAAAACAATTGTAAACATACTCGTCGTTTTTTAAAAAAAAAAAAATAAAAGTAAAGTATAAGAATTGTACCGCGACAAAAATGCTCCAAGCTGTCTCGTGTTGTTTTCTCCGCCATTTTTAGATACTCGTCGTTGATGTCGGTAATGTTACCATAAGCAAGGATTCGTAACGCCGACGTACACTTTTGGATACCGGTAAATCCAAGTGCCCCTCTCGCATTCGGTTTTTGTTTAAAGGCTTCCAAGTCGTCGACTATGCGTAGAAACAACCGCTTACTCATTCGGAAACGACGCCTAAAAAATTCGTTCAAAAATGTCGGCGCCTCATCAAAATAATCTTTCATCAAACGATCGTGTGCCGCGCGTCGGTCTCGTTCAATATAACCACTTTTATTTGTTTCTGCTTGGGGGCGAAGAGAATGCTTGACATATCTCACCGCTAGTTGACAAGCACTCGTAACCGCCTCTTGCTCAAGCTACTCATCCGTCGAACCATCGCCATCCGCAAAATACTCATTGTAGTAAAAATTTACCATGGATGAAGAACTAGGAGAATCCATCAAGTTTTTTATATAATGGTTGTATTTTTTAGAGAGTTTTGGTTGAAAATGAATGAGTTTTGGTTGTGTTTGTATATATATATATATGGGAAAAAGGTTTAAAAAAATAAATAAATAAATCAACTAGCCGTTAACTAGCCGTTGTGGTTGGTGATTGGTTGGTCAACAATGGTACAAGCGTTTTAATTAAAACCCCGGAAACATTTTTTCTCGAAAATAACACCCCATAACAGTGGCGGAACTAGAAGAAAATTTCAGGGGTATCCTAATTTTTTTTACCGTATATTTATAAAACAGAGCAACTTCTTATTGTATACTCAATGGCCGATCCAATACTTTATTTGTATGAAGTCACTATTTTAGAAGCTTCAATTTCATACAGTGAACGTAAAAGTTTTTGGCTCAGTTCAAGTGAGTCCTAACATAAGTTATTTTATCTTCTTATATGTACTGGTAATTCATCACGAACTTTAATTTAGTATATTAATTCATTACGAACTTTAATTTAGTGTATTTGTTAAAGTATTTAAGGTTTTTTAATACTAAATAATCTCTACAATAAAGCGTATGACGGAGAATAACATTATTTGGCATTTATATAGTTTAAAAGATACATGACTTATGATAAAAGGTTGTTATAATTAATAAGCTCCATATGAAAATAAAGAAATGAATAAGCTAAAAGATAATAAATTGATTAAATAATAAATAATATATTAATTAATAAACTGATGAATAGTTGATTAAATAGTATAAAACTAATTGAATAATAATGTGTTAGTTATCAAAGTTAAATTGAATAATAATATGTTACTTACCAGAGCTAAATCTTAAATAACAAATAAAATAGAAAATATTGATATGCTGGTGAACCCACGTGGGTTACAACTCACTTTCCATATTTCAAGAGAAAAAAATAATAAATCAAAATAACAAACTACCTTTTGGTTTTAGAAAAGGAAGAGTCTTCTTCATCAAGCTCTGCAACACTGACAGGCCAAAGTTCACAATTTTCTTCAAGAGATTTCATTTTTCTTCTTTAAGTCTCTCTAATATTATATCCAGGGGTATCCTAGTGTTTGCTCAATGGTATCCAAATACATAAAACCGAAAAACAATTTTCTTTTTTGTATTTCGGCAAGAAAGTTGAGGGGTATCCCGGGCACCCCCTCACCTCCCCGTAGGTCCGCCCCTGCCCCATAACGCCTACCGTAATGGTAGACGGGGCGTTTTAGAGCGTTATTTTTTAATTTAAAAAAAAAACGCCCTACTACGGGCGGTCTTACAAATTACAAATTTAAATAGGTTATGTGGGGTCGGTGTCCTTGGGTAATCTCGTAGTTCCTATGGGGTGGAGTGGAGATGATGGGGTCGGTTCGTGTAAAAACCTCAACTTAGGCCGAAGGGATTTGTTGGTAACATGTAGTTAATAGTTGGTAATGGTTTCGTTTGTGATCCGTCGAAGAGATGTCGTTGATGATGATGTCATCGCTGTATATGTCAGTGAAATCTTTACTCACAACATGCTTCCACGTACTTTCACCAATAGTTAGTTTTTCCTTAATGTGAAAAAGATGCTAAACAAGTCTTTATACTAGTTTCAATTCAATGATTAATATTCGATGCTGAATAAATTCGGATAGTCTTTGTGGATTTAAAAATCTTTAGTTTGAGAAGGAACTTTTTGAAGATTGTTTTTGGGGTTGAACTGATAAATTATTTGGTTATATTGTAATATGATTATAAATTTAAGCTTTTAATTATCTTAACGAAAGAATATTTAAACATGGTTAACTTTGGTAAAGGAGTATGCATGGTTATGCGATTTAATAATATTCGAAGGTTTAGGTTTTGCTACAATAAAATGTATATAAAGAAGAGCAACACATTGTTTATCATTCGAATCAAATAAAAAAAAAACAGTTTTAAAAATTAAATAAATAATAAAAAAATAATAATAAAAAAAAATAAACAATAGATTTTAATAGGATCTTGGTCACACTTGTTACATAGTTAAGCTTGAGATGACCGCAAGATCGTAAATCTAACAGAGAAGTAGATAGTGGTTGAGCGGCAGAAACGGAATAGCCTCAGAAAATTGAGAATTTTTGTTACCTTTAATTTTAAAATAGTATTGTTATATATATATATATATATATATATATATATATATATATATATATATATATATATATATATATATATATATATATATATATAGGTGTGAGAAGTAGTAGGCTATTTGAGAAACTTGAGAAGCATTCTAGACCACACATTTTTCTTAAGCAAAAAAATGAAAAAAAAAATGCAATTTTTTTTTTTTTGAAAAATCACAGGTTTTTCTTTAAGAATTTAATTTTTTATTTTTTTTAACTTTTTTAGGGATTTATACACATGTGTATATTGTTAATCTTTTTAACTATACATATATGTATATTGTCAATTATACATATATGTATATACATGTTTAAAATTGAAAAATAAGTGTTATTTAGGGTTTAACATTAGTATTTAGGGTTTAGCATTAGGGTTTAGGGTTTAGCTTTATGGTTTAGGGTTTAGCTTTAGGGTTTAGCATTAGGGTTTAGTAATAGTATTTAGGGTTTAGCATTAGCGCTTAGCTTTTGGGTTTAGCATTAGGGTTTAGCTTTAACTTTTGGGTTTAGCTTTATCTTTAGGGTTTGCATCAGGGTTTAGCATTAAGGGTTTAGCTTTAGGGTTTAGTTTTAGCTTTAGGGTTTAGCATTAGGGTTTAGCTTTAGGGTTTAGCTTTAGGGTTTAGAATTAGGGTTTAGCTTTAGGGTTTAGGGTTTAGCATTAAGGTTTATCTTTAGTGTTTATGGTATAAGGTTTAGGATTTATAACACATATTTTTTCAATTTTAAACATGTATATACATATATGTATAATTGTCAATATACATATATGTATAGTTAAAAGATTAACAATATACACATGTGTATAAATCCCAAAAAAAAAAATTTTTAAAAATAAAAAATAAAAAATTTAATCCTTAAAGAAAAAGCTGTGATTTTTCCAAAAAAAAAAAAAAAAAAAAAAATTTGCATTTTTTTAACCTTTTTTTTTTTGCATTTTTTGCTTAGGGAAAATGTGTGGTCCAGATTGCTTCTCAAGTTTCTCAAATAGGGTGGACTTCTCTTAGGATCCCTACCCTATATATATATATATATATATACTAGTCATTTACCCGCGCGATGCGGCGGGAGTGGCGATTTACAATAGGGTACTCATTTACCGCTAGTTTATCCGTCGTCTCGTGATATATCGTATAGTACTTAAGTTAGTTTCTTATTCGTGATATGTTGGCACTGGGTTTTTCTGTTAGTTTATCGATTCTTTGGTGATATACTCAGGTAAATTTTTTTAGTTGTAGCTTTGACGTTATCTATCTACAAGAAGAGTACAAAACAAGGAAGTAGATGTAATTAAAAACAAGAAGAGTACAAAACAGGCAAGTAACTGGACAAAACACTAAAAACAAAATACGGGGAGTCTCTTGTATCTCTTCCTGTTTTACCAATACATCCGTTCGCTCAAGACTTTCTTGTATCTTCTCCTCTACTGTACCAGATTTCGACACATAAAAAAACAATGTTAGAAGCTTACAGGTGTTTTAAAAAAGTAATTAAAAAGTAATTTCTGGAAGCAATTAAGGCACAAAATCTACTAATATACCTTCCTTTTGATATGGATGCGGTTAATTAATCACGCAATACTTCATGGTAGACAACATTTGATGTGTAAACTCCACGTTGTTTGAAATCTTTGGCGAGATGTACCAACACCTTCGTATTTTGTCTTGAAATCCCTCTTGATAACGCCACATAAAGTTGCCCGTGTGAAAATACAGAATCCGATAGATAAATACCAACATGCGGAATTTATGAAGTTTTTTTCAAAGTTTTTTCCTAATTATTTTATTAACATTTTATTCTTTCATAGGTATTGTTTTAGTTTCCTTCAAAATATTTTATTATAAACTTTTTTTACACTTATCTTTCAACTATTTTTTTTTTTAATTTTTAGTAATTTACATAATAATAAAAGAAAAAACACATCATTTTAAGTTCAAACAACACAAATATAATATCCATTTTAAGTGGAAAGCTAATATATTCAATAAACCATCATATATTTAGTTTAACACACTTTGTTAATGTAGTTAGCATAAAAACAATAAACAGTTAAAAACCATAAAAATAGTTTACGTTGTACAATTAAATAAGTACATACATTATTCTTACTCTTATAAATCATATTTTTATGTAAGGAAAATTTTTTTTGTTTGTTTAACGGGTTCTCAGAGTTATAATTTATAAATTTTGTTAATTAGAAGGTTAGAGCAAATTACAAATCATGGGTTGGTAGACGGGCAACAAGATGCGCCGCCACCCCCTTTTGAATTGGAAATTAGGAATGAGATTTTTTTTTAATTGGTCTTGCATTTTATTTCTGTGGTTTGACATGAGTTATTTGAATTGGTCTTGTATTTCCTTTTTGGGTGTTTCATTGGGTGGGGTAGTCTTCTTTTGATTCCCCCAAGTCTGGTTGTGTTCTGGGTGGGGTGGTAGTCTCCTATTTTGTAAGTGTTATTTTATGAATGAGGGTTGGTCTTGGTTGTTTAAATACAATATATGTTAAAAATAGAAGATAGAAAGTCAAAAAAATTAAATCAAATTAACTTGTTTTATACTTCCCAAAAGACTAATATAGTTTTATAAGAAACTGAATAAATATGAAAAACATTGATAGATATTTTGGAAGATTTGACGTAGAAAAAGTAATAATATACTTTTGGAATGTTTCTTTTTCGAGAAATGCTAAGGGGCGCCTTTGTTTTATTAGAAAATGTCAAAATATGGTACTTTCATTTTTAACCTTATACTTATACTTGAATCTTTAAATCCAATTTTTAAAACATCTCCAAGTGAAGTCATGTGACTCCTGCTCATTTTTAAACCCCTAATAATGATGCATATTTTAGCGAGATAAACTAATAAAATCGTGCGAAATAAGTTTAATTAATTAGGGAAAAAAATACATTTTTTGGTTAACATATCAAACATACTTGACTGATAATCCGCCCCGCATTCGGAATATATAGATTTATGATTCTTGCAAAAGACGATTGCCATCTAGTTTTGGTAAATAAGTTTTCCCCCGACACCTATTTGGGCAAAAACCCTAGCTTTTAGACTTGAACAACAGGTTATATAGTAGCTTTTAGACAGCAGGTTATATAGTAGCTTTTAGACTATAACAGCAGGTTGTAACTTAAACAGCAGGTTAATAATAGTATAACAGCAGGCTATATAGTAGCTTCATTCCAATATTACCGTCCACAAATACACAACACAATCTATGACATGTACAATTAATACAAATTTGAACTTGCAAGACTGATTAAAAAGGTAAAACAAGAAAACTTATAACTGTCCAACATAACCGTTTCTAATACAGTTAATTAGTTATGAGAATATACTACATTTTTTACACTAAACTTAAAGAAAAGGGAGTTTTAGGAGGATGCTTCACCTTAGCAAGCAAGGAGAAGGATTTGAGAGAAAATAAAGAGCCTGAACTTGGACTTGGAACTTGATCTTGTAGCTTAACTTGCTTCAGTTTCAAACAGGTTCAAGCTACCTTAACTTGCTTCAGCTTGAACTTGTGTGTGTGTGTGTGTAGTGGGAGTTTCGACTCAAATTATGGAGGTGGAGGAAGAGTAAAAGTGAGTTAATGTGGGGAGGTGCTTCTTATAAGGGAAGTGAGAGAGAGTAAGGGTTTAATGTGTAAATGCATGACACCTGAAGGGTTAAAATGGTTTGTTTGAGGGTTATTTGTTTGACTGGTTTTTAAAAGAAAAGGGAAGAGCAGGCTATAAAGTGTGTTAATGTGGCTATAAAGTGTGTTACTGTTGAAATGAGCAGGCTATATAAAAGTGAAATGACTCTGTTGCACTCTTTCACCATTTTATGAAATCAGAGAGAGAGAGGACCATCTATATGCAGCCTGCACTCTTTCACCATTTTAGCCACTGAAGAAGATTCAGAAATGTGTGTCCAGTTGTTCTGCAGAAAGCAATTCCATACAAATCAAACTAAGTCTCGGTTTTTTAAAAATATACAAATTCAAATGAACAAACCTTTGACTTTGGAATAACTTTGACTGCAACAACTTAAACCGAAAACCGAACAGATAAACAACTTAACCGATTGAATTAAAACTCGAACCGAATAACCAATTCGGTTTATGGTTCGGGTTGTAACCAAAACATGAAGGATCGAATTTGTAAACTGAATAAACCGAAGAGATAAGAAAATAGGCTTGGGATCAGCTAAAAACAAGTGTAAAAAAGATATTAAGACCTTGATTTTTCGGTTTCAAACGGATCAAACTAAACACCATATCCTAACCAAAATAAACCTGACCGAATAACCATTACGGTTTCGGTTTCGGTTCCTGTTTTAACCCAAACAACAGGAACATTGAGTTTCTAAACTGAATTAAGCAAACCGAAACCTTAATAAACCAAATCGATTTAGCTTTACAAGCTCATTCTTGATGCAAAATCACAAACAGGAACATGTTGACTTTCAAAAGTAACATTTTGCAAATTCAACTTTAAGTTTGACATGAATCTGCAATTTCAATTGATCCTCTTGACTTATAATAACATCAATAATAATCAAACTACAGTTATGATGAAGCTTAATCACATAATTAACCAAGTTCAATGTACCTTTTTCACCAAAGTCAAAACATTGTAAGGGTTTAGCCGTTCAAAGTAGAGGAGCACAAAGCCTCGACTCTTAGCCCTATCACATCTGCAACCGACCCTTTCAGTCTAAAAAAAATATAAATCAAACCTGCTCAGGAGAGCCATATGTAATCAAACCTGGTCCAGATATGGATCGTGATACTTCTCCACTTTGCTCGGCAAGGTCAGAACTGTAAAAAAAAAAGTAAGACCAATTAATATGATCGTATCGATATATTTGTCATTGTATGAACTCTAAAATGATTAAAAAAGCATAAGCAAGAAGCAAAGAATGGAAGGTGAAACAAAAGGGTTATTATGATATTTACCCATTCTCTCTAACAGAACGCCTTAATAAAGCAGCAGCTCTTGCTTCACCTGGAATACCCTCCTTTCTTTTATTCATTTCTCGCGCCTAGAGAAACATAAAAAGGCATAATAGGGTTACAAGAATAGATTAAAATGGCATAAGTTTAGGGAGCATGTACCTCGGAGCCATTATTGTCCAGCAAATATCCAACAAGATGACCACCACATCATTTACAACTTAGAACGATACCTTGTTAGAGTCCCTGACATTAATTAAAGATTGTGACTGGATGTTGATATCTTGAACAGACATGATCAGCTCTGGTTTTGAGCCCTTCACTGAAACCACTCTCTAGAACCGAAAAAGAGACAATAATTCAATATATATTTCATGGATTAATGTGAACAAAGTATAGCAGATAGTATATCAATACCGAAGATACATATCTGCTTCCGTGCCTTGATGCATGACCATTTGGTTTGCCAATCTTTGAACCTGTTTTCGATGTTTGTCCAGCTGGGACTGTTCTTGTGTTCCCTAGCAAATCACAAAACAACCATCAGTCAACTTAACAGTACCACATCTGTAAACCACCACCTCAAAAACCATCAGATCTGGCTCTAGTCTATTTGTCAATTGTATTTCTTTTAGCATATTAAGGGGCATGTTCTTTTTACAATATTGCAAGCTTAATAATAATAAAACAAGTCACAAACCAGAATAATAATAAAAAATACAGCAACATACAAAAAATGCTTTATGACATAATAAATATAATTTCTTTACCTTCTGTGAATGTACAAACAAACGAACGTGGATCTTCAATGAATGGTTTTACTTCTCTTTCCTACATATGTGAGGGGCAAATGCTTTAAAATGAACCTGTGTGACTCACCAAAACCCTCTCAATCGACCATCTTGTTCATCCGTTAAACGAACAGCTGGGAGCTGATAAATGAACCTGTGTATACAAGAGAACACCATAATCTTTTAAATAAGTCCAATCAGCTTCTAGAATGATAAGCCGCTCACATGTTGTCCAATGAAAAAGCAATATTTAAATGAAAAATGAATCAGGACAACCTTGATTTCAAGCTTCTGGAGACATCACCCATTAGTTTGTCAAAGCATAAGGAAAGCCGCTGATGCTGATCTGTTGGCTGCAATATCACAAAAATACAACTTATATAAAAAAAAACTCAGTCAAATGCACTTTGACCCACTACTACTGTTGCTAATCTTTTAAAACCCTAACCAATTTCACATATAATGCAACTAAGTTCAATGCCTACATCTGTATAATGCAACTAATAAAAAGAAACTTAGGAAGTTTATTTACTTATACAAAGTCCATTATCATACCATACTGGCATATCCTGCATATTGAGATGATACAATAAACAAAGCTTGGGCTCTTTACTAAATGAGCTTGTTTTTTGGCCCGGGCTCGAGCTCGAGCTCGTTTAAGCTCGGCTCATTCGAGCTTTTTTTCGAGCCGAGCTTGAGTAGCTGGCGAGTACTTCGGCTCTTTTGCACCGCTATCCACAGTGATACAAGAGAACACCATAATCTTTTAAATAAGTACAATCAGCTTCTAGAATGATAAGCCGCTCACATGCTGTCCAATGAAAAAGCAATATTTAAATGAAAAATGAATCAGGACAACCTTGATTTCTTTTTGTTTTAAGGTTTAATTAAAGAACCATGAGAATCTTATCTCTCGCGCTATACCTAAGATTCACAGCATACAAATGCTTAGCTGTTCATGCGGTTCTCGTGGTCTTTTACTTAAAATAGTTTGTCATTTCATCATGCGCACATATATATGCACACCTGCTATGTCTTATAACACCCATCTTAGGTGCTGATATACAATTAATGACCCATCACCAACCAACACTAAATCAGTTCGCAAGTCCTTTCATTTAACCTAAATCATCCACCAAATCCGGATTTCAAGTATATAAATATTTTTCTTAATAAATAAACTTGTATTGATTGAACATGACCAAGTTGTTCTGTTCCCTGAATAAAAAACAAATAATCTATTCTGTGCCGAATCACAATAAATTGCCACTTACAATTCTCAATAAGTCATTTCTTAACAAAACAAATCTTACCAGCAAAGATAGAACTAAACTGACCTGTGTATCGGTGACGGGATTATCCAAGAAACTTCAGCAAAACATGCATCTCCAGCCTTACGCATGTGGTCCTGAGAGAAAATTTTACATTTTAATTCCAGTTATTATTAGAACAACAAAAAAAAAAAAAAAATCTACAAGCATTAAAGAATAAATTTACCTTAAGATCCTTCCAAGAATAAAACCTTCAAACATGAGGTATAAAACCCTAGATCTGTTGATTCAAAGTAGAGTTTACCTCAGACATGAAAGTAAAACCCTAGATCTGCAAGTTTAAAGCAGATACAAACATCAACTGGATGAAATTTTGGGTCTTGCAAGGTTTGGTTCTCACCAGATGTATGTATATAAAAGTGCACAGTGATTTTTGGGGTAAAAGAACATCTCTGATTATTTTTCCTTTTGGATCCACAGATCCAAATCCAGATCTTTGAGGGGGAGAGAGAACGAAAATGGAAAAAGGGATCTCAATTTGAAATGTGTCGAACGAACTGTGAAAGCCAGATCTTGAAGCGTATGTAGAAACCCTAGATCTCGTTTGAGAGAGAAAGCTGCGATAGCCAGATCTTGAATCACATGTAGAAACCCTAGATCTCATTTGAGAGAGAAAGCAGGGCAGTTGCACAATCAACAACTTAACCAGACAACCACCATCAATAGCAGCCGAAGAAAGCAAATTCTCAAACAGATCTGGTGAAGATAGCTTGGGGTTTCTGAATCGCCGAGAGAGAGAGAGAGAGAGAGAGAGAGAGAGAGGCGGATAGGAATGAGATAGACATCTGAAACCCTAATGAGATAGTGATACCGTGTGTTTTTTAATGAGTAGTACATTATGCATCTGATGTTGTACCCCGTGTGTTTTTTTGTGAAGGGCATAATTGGAATTGTAAACTATATTGTGCTTTAGAGGGTTGTACAACATGCTTTAGGGGTGTTTTAAGAAAATTTATATGACCTTAGGAAGTCCTTTGGATATGCTTATTAATATAGTATAGATATATATATATAGGATTAGGATGAAGAGTGAACAATTTCTTGAGAGTGAACTGAGTGAACTAATCTTGACCCTTGATCATTTTTTAGATTAAAAGTTTAAAATTGACATTACCCAAGTATATTTAATTAAAATTCCTTAATTTTCTCATCTCTTAACTCTCTCTTTTTTTTTTCACTCTCTCTCCCTCTCTATCTCATTTTTAATTATTTCTTCATTATTTCTTTATCCATAGATTTTGTGATAATTTTAACTTGAATATTGTTTTTCTTTTATTATCTGTATATATAGATATCATAATACATTGTTTTTAACTTTTTTATAATTTTCAATAAACATTAAAAAATTTCTCTGAGATTGAAATTGTAATTATTTTTGGGCATTAATTTTTGTTTTTGAATATGTGATATGTATAATTTTCATTAATTTTATAATTTTTATATGAATCTACTCGTGTGCATGCCTAACATACTATATGTTGTTAATATACACATGTAACCATTTTTTAATATAATACACAGATGTATAAAAGACTGTACACATGTGTATAAATTAACAGCTTTGTATCTTGTTTAAACTGATAGTTAGCGAGACTATACACATGTATATAAACTAACAGTTGTGTATATTGTATAAACTGTTACTAGCGAGACTGTACACATGTGTATACACTAACAACTATGTATCTTCTATATACGGAAACTAGCGAGATTTTAGGGATTTTGATTATATTGTTTAATAAATGCAATTTACAAAAGACACAAATACCCTTGTGTCATTTATTTTAAAGGGGAGTTACAACATTATAATTACAATCTTGCCATTGTTTAAAAATCTCTAGATGATGTAATCCAATGGTCCAGATTAGTTCACACAGTTCACTCTCAACATAGTGTTCACTCTAGAACCCTACCATATATATATATATATATATATATATATATATATATATATATATATATATATATATATATATATAGCGGGCTGCTAGAATGAAAACCGCCCCGAGTTGTAAGAACCACGAGAACTACACCCCACGGAGCGCCGTTCGCCATGATTTTTTTTTACAAGTAGATGTGTGTATTATAAACACAGCCGTAAAAAATCATGGCGAACGGCGCTCCGTGGGGTGTAGTTTTTTACACCACAAGTTTGGTGTTTTTTAATTTTTTTTCTTTTTTTTTTCACCAAACTTGTGGTGTAAAAAACTACACCCCACGGAGCGCCGTTCGCCATGATTTTTTACAGCTGTGTTTATAATATACACATCTACTTGTAAAAAAAAATCATGGCCAACGACGCTCCGTGGGGTGTAGTTCTCGCGGTTCTTACAACTCGAGGTGGTTTTCATTCTAGCGGCTCCCTATATATATATATATATATATATATATATATATATAGGATAGGAGTTGGCCAGAAAGTCCAAATTTCCTAAAAAGTGTAAAAAGTCATAAAACACCATAATGTCAACCATAAAACACACCAAAAACCCATAAATAATATGATGAAGATTACTAAAACATCATGTATGTGGGTTTTGTGTTGTGTTTTAGATGTTAAAGCTCTGATTGTGGAATGACAAATATTATTGTGTTTTATGTTGTTTAGCATTGTGTGTTTTATATTCATAGTTCTACGATGGTGTTTGAAGTTTTTATGGACTATTAGAGTTTGAATATGGTGTTTTAGTAATATTCATTCTATTATTTGTGAGTTTTAGGTGTGTTTTATGTCTGAAATTATTGTGTTTTATGACTTTTTACACTTTTTAGGAAAAACACACTTTCCGTAGGATCCCCACTACACACACACATATATATATATATATATATATGTATATGTATATATAGTGGAGGGTTCAAATGAGAATAATTTTTTTGTAAGAAGAAAAAAGAAGAAGTTTCAACCAATAAGAATGCTTCATTTTACTTCATTTAATATTTGCATTTAATTTTAATATGAGGGTATTGGTAATCTTACATAAATCATTAATTTGTATTCTTCCCCTTTAATAACTAACTAAATTAAATTTGTAACTCCTTTTCAAAATATATATAGTTTTTCCAAATTAAAAAAAAAACAACTTAATTTTAAGTGTAGAATAAATTACTAGTTGTGTAGGATAAATTACGAGTTGTGTAAGATATTTTTCGAGGTGTGTATGATAAATTTCGACTGTGTAGGATAAAATTCTATAATGTGTAGAGGGTATATGTAGGAAAATTTTGATATGTGTAGGTCTTGTAGATTATTTGTAGGATAATTAATAATTTGTTGACTAATTAATTAAAGAGAAAAAAATTAATGATATGAGTTATAAATGAAATAGTATTTTACTAATATGCTCTTTCTTCTTTTTCTTCTCACATTAAATTTCTTCTCAAATGAACCTTCCCCATACATATATATATATATATAGGGTTAGGTTAACGTACAAATGCCCTTATCGTACATTACGTACGCTACAATCTCAGTCGCCCGATCATCTTCCCGCATTGAATTCGCATGTTGTTTTTTTGTAACAATTTCGCATGTTGGTTTTTTAACATGCGATTTCATCAAAATTACCACATGCGAAATTGTTAAAAAAAACAACATGCTATTTCATCAAAATTATCACATGCGAAATTGGTACAAAAACAACATGCGAATTCATAAAAAATTATCACATGCGAAATTGTTAAAAAAAAAACAACATGCTATTTCATCAAAATTATCACATGCGAAATTGGTACAAAAAAACAACATGCGAATTCATCAAAAATTATCAATGCGAAATTGTTATAAAAAAACAACATGCGATTTTAAAATGCGGGAAGATGATCTGACGGCTGAGATTGAAGGGTACGTAATGTACGATAAGCAATATTGTACAGTACTCTTTACCTATATATATATATATATACACATATATACATATAGTAGGGTTTATGAGTGAACAATGATATATTTGTGAACAAAATGACTTATCCTGACTATTGATTTTGTAGATCTAGATTTTTTCTTTAGTGGCAAAATTGTAATTATCTTTTGTAATTTACAGGTATTTTAATAGACACAAGGGTATAATTGTATCTCTTTACTTTTTTCTCTCACAAATTACATAACTTAATATTTGATAATTTAAAAAAAAAAAATACAAACATTATCAATTATTGTTCCATCTTGAACTCGATTAAAAATATTTAATTACATTCTCTATACATATATGTATTAGATCAATGTTTGATGAAAATATACATAGTGGAAACAATATGTAATAATACACAAGTGTATAAGTCTGGTATATACCGATCTGTATACACTATGTAGTTGAATAATACACTGGTGTATACGTCTGGTATATACCGACCTGTATACACATATGTACTTGAATAATAAACATGTGTATAAAGCACCTTGTCACAAATTACATAACTTAATATTTGATAATTAAAAAAAAAAATACAAACATTATCAAACATTGTTCCATCTAGAACACGATTCAAAATATATAATTGCATTCTCTATACATATATGTATTAGATCAATGTTTGATTAAAAGATGCATAGTGGAAACAATATGTAATAATACACAAGTGTATAAGTATGGTATATATCGACCTGTATACACTATGTAGTTGAATAATACACAGGTGTATACGTCTGATATATACCGACCTGTATACACATTGTTATATATATATATATATATATATATATATATATATATATATATATATATATATATATATATATATATATATATATATATATATATATATGGAGAGAGAGAGAGAGAAACAAGATCAGGAGAAAACGCTCAAAGGTGTGAAAACGGTGAGAACGCATCCTGGCCCAACACGTGTCACGCGACATATAGAAGGGCGGGGGGGGGGGGGGGGGGGGGGGGGCTTTTTTGTCTTTTCAATCTTCTTTTATTTTCTCAACACGGTATAATAATTTCTGGCGTCTAAGTTTTTTTTGGCGTTAATTGTATTTATTAAACTTTTTGGTGTTGAATTAATTGTTTTTGTGTCGCATATATAATTTTTTGGCGTTATAGCGTTTTCTGGTTAATGTTTTTGGCGTTTGTGGCGTTTTGTATAATAATTCAGTAGGAGTCATTAATATTTGCATAAGATTATAATAAGACCAATTTTTTTGGCTTTCAGTAAATTTTTTTGGCGTTTAATACCCTTTACAAGGTGCTTTGCCAACACACGTTCTCCCAGTTTTCATACTACTAGCGTTTTGGTGTTTGTAGTTTTTGGCGTTTTATATAGTAATCTATTTTATTTATAGAGAATTAGATAACAAAACAACATATAACTTGATATTAAAACAATATAAAATGAAAACAAAAATAATAAAAAATGGTAATCTAATTTTTCTTCTGAATCTTCACTGTCATCAGCCTCTTTTCTTCTTGAATTTGTTTTTGGCGTTTTGAACCTTTTTTGAATACTTTAGCTAGATGCCAACTTTCCTACATAAACCACGTCTTTTTCAGAAGAAGCTGCTTAGTGGCATCCTGTGTTTTGATGTGATATTCTTGTTTGGTGGCATGTCATTGAAGATCAACTCTTGCTTGATGCTATTTATAAGAATGGAGTCCAAAATAGCATTTTACCCTTGTGTTGATCCCTTTATTCCATGCTGATATTCATCAAGAACAAAGCTCACATGATGGCATATCACTGTCATTAGTCTCTTTTTCTTGAATATTTGTCCATCTCATTCAGCAAAATATTATTGAGATAACCCCCTCAGAAGAAGAATCCATTTCAGTGAAAGCTTTGCCATCTGTGGTTTTTTTAACTAACATTTTTTGGCGTTTTAAAGTGGGTGGTTTCTAGAGGATATGAAGTTTGTGTTTTCTAGGTGTGATCAATTTCATTGTGTATAGACCCCTCTCTTATAGGAATTTTTTGGCGCGTAGTTTAGGCGAGACTTTTTATTGTAATAAATGATAGTAATAAAGTAATTGTCTTTTCAGTTACTATTTTTGTATTTTTTGTGTTGATCAGCTTTTATCAGTTTTATAGGTTATAGACGTCTCATCTTTTAAGTTTGGCGTTTTTTTTAAATGGTGTTATGCAGACCAAGATGACAAAATATAATAACGTAGTAAATAAAATATTAAGCAGGAAAAATATTTTTTGTTATTTTTGGCGTTTTGTAAGGATTAACCATTTTTAGTTTTTTTTTTTTTTTGGCATTTTGCTAATAAAGATAGAAATATATCATTTAATTATCTTAAAAAAAGATTACATAGAAGAAAAAAAGAGGAAAAAAATTAAAAGCCTTCGTCAGAAAGTACTTTATTCGAAAGTATCCATCACTTGCATCATCTTCTTCCTCCTCAGAGTCTTCATCTGGATCTTCATCCATGTCATCACCTTCACCTTCATCAGCTTCTTGTTCCTGAAGATTCTGAAGCCTCCACTTGAAAATGTCTTGTATTAACTCCAATTTTGAGTCTATTTCTGTGTTGGTACAAGTGGCGTTATGCAATTCTTCTATGAAACCCAGACGTTGCTTTGTCATGATGTTTTCTAGCCAGTATACTTCCTGCTCTCCGCTGTCGTATGTAACCGTCACCATATATGTTTCATCATCAAAACGCCATGATGTTATGACAGGGTCCGGCTTCACATCTGCTTTGATTGGTCCAAATTTCCTGGTTAATGCTTTCATAAGCATATGTGTTTCATGACATTCGTTGTCTAGAGCGATGCCAAGGGATAAGATTCCCCTCTTTATCTCTTTTTCAATCTTCAGAATTCCCCTAACCGTCTTAACATACACCCTCATTCTGTTGTTAAAACGGAGGACGTATCGCCTGATTGCCAGATTGTATCTCCAGGAAACAATTGTTGCCATTTTTGGCGTTTTGGTTAAGTTGGCGTTTTGGTTAAAGATGTTTTTTTGCAGAAATGGATAGATTGAAGTGATTATGGAAGCTATGTTTTTACCTCATTTATATAATGATGTTTTTGACGCGTAATTTAGGAGGGAATTTCTTCTAATAAATGTTAATAACTGAAATTCAGTTACTGTGTTGTTTCATCTTCCTATAATATCAAACACGTTTTATAACTAATTTTTGGCGTTTTGTTTTTAATGGCGTTTTATTTTTTGAATGGTGTTTTATCATTTGTTGTTGTTTTGAAGATGAGCGGTAAAAGACCCTTTTACCCTTAATGAAGCGCATCCCACATAATTAAATTGATGTTATTTACAAAAACGCCACCGCGCAATCTAGTCCATGGATTGTTTTGATCGGACGACCCATAAGCGTTCTCACCATTCTCACACTTTCTACCGTTTTCTCCAGATCCTATATATATATATATATATATATATATATATATATATATATATATATATATGGTAGGGTTCATGAGTGAACAATGATATATTTGTGAAAAAATGAACTTATCCTAACCATTGATTTTGTAGACCTAGATTTTTTTATTGGCAAAATTGTAATGATCTTTTGTAATTTACATATATTTTAATAGACACAAGGGTATAACTGTATCTCTTTACTTTTTTCTCTCACACATTACATAACTTAATATTTGATGATTAAAAAAATACAAACATTATCAAATATTGTTACATCTAGAACACAATTAAAAATATTTAATTACATTCTCTATACATATATGTATTAGATCAATGTATGATGAAAAGATGCATAGT
The DNA here is from genome assembly GCF_002127325.2 of Helianthus annuus. Lineage (NCBI taxonomy): Eukaryota > Viridiplantae > Streptophyta > Magnoliopsida > Asterales > Asteraceae > Helianthus > Helianthus annuus. Next base: position 45,988,461 of record NC_035434.2, on the reverse strand, counting down.
GGAAACAATATGTAATAATACACAAGTGTATAAGTGGTATATACCGAGCTATATACAATATGTAGTTGAATAATACACAGGTATATACATCTGGTATATACCGACCTGTATACACATATGTACTTAAACAATAAACAAATGTATAAATCTGCTTTATACCGACTTGTGGGAACAAGTTGTAATAATACATAAGTGTATACGTCTTGTATATACTGACTTGTATACACATATGTTAAAAAACATAATTTAATTAGCGGTAGCATTTTGTTTTAATGGCGTTTTATTTTTTTGAATGGCGTTTTATCATTTGTTGTTGTTTGAATATGAGCGGTAAAAGACCCTTTTACCCTTAATGAAGCGCGTCCCACATAATTAAATTGATGTTATTTACAAAAACGCCACCGCCCAATCTAGTCTATGGATTGTTTTGATCGGACGACCCATAAGCGTTCCCACCATTCTCACACTTTCTACCGTTTTCTCTAGATCCTGACCCTATATATATATATATATATATATATATATATATATATATATATATGGTAGGGTTCATGAGTGAACAATGATATATTTGTGAAAAAATGAACTTATCCTAACCATTGATTTTATAGACCTAGATTTTTTTTAGTAGCAAAATTGTAATGATCTTTTGTAATTTACATATATTTTAATAGACACAAGGGTATAACTGTATCTCTTTACTTTTTTCTCTCACACATTACATAACTTAATATTTGATGATTAAAAAAATACAAACATTATCAAATATTGTTACATCTAGAACACAATTAAAAATATTTAATTACATTCTCTATATATATATATGTATTAGATCAGTGTTTGATGAAAAGATGCATAGTGGAAACAATATGTAATAATACACAAGTGTATAAGTGGTATATATCGAGCTATATACACTATGTAGTTGAATAATACACAGGTATATACATCTGGTATATACCGACCTGTATACACATATGTACTTAAACAATAAACAAGTGTATAAATCTGCTTTATACCGACTTGTGGGAACAAGTTGTAATAATACATAAGTGTATACGTCTTGTATATACGGACTTGTATACACATATGTTAAAAAACATAATTTAATTAGGTTTAATATTTAATTTTAAAAAGAGCATAAGAGTTTATTTAAAAGACCCATTAGCCCTTCAATCCCTTATAATTAAAATAATGGAGAAATAATTAAAAATGAGAGAGAAAGAGAGAGAGAGAGAGATAAGAATATTAAGGGATTTTCATTAAAAATACTTGGCTAATGTCAAATCTTACCCTTTTAATCTAAAAATGATCAAGGGCCAAGATTAGTTCACTCAGTTCACTCTTAAGAATTGTTCACAAATGTGACAACCCGCAACTTCGGGTTACTACTTTAACCTAACCACAGTTAATTTAATCATACATTCATAGCACTGCATTTAACTAGGGTTAGTTAATTGAGTTTACATTGGTAATTCGTGGAATTACCGGAACACATATGTGATAATTTATGTGTTACATGACAAACACGTGAATTATATGCTTTATTTGTAAATTACAAGATGATATGTGCTTTGTGTGAAAGTTAATAAGTTAGGGGTGTTTAGTGCTAGTACTGGAAATAAAACAAAACTCCTTAACCCTATTCATTTCTCACCAATTCCAATCATACTCCAGTTGCAAGTTCTCTAATCATTTAGGGTTTCACAATTCTCTAAACCTCTGATCTTTGATCTCAATTCTTCAAGAACAAACTCTACATCGAATCTAAGGAAATTGGTTTATGATTGTACGTTGATGTCTTTGCTCTTTGATTTCATGCAAACCCTATAAGTCCAAACATGTGGTTCTGGGTTTAGGTAATCATCCTATTTAAATGTGTTAGTTTGAGAATGATGTATGATTGTTGCCTGGTATTAGGATGCAAATGATATGATACAATTGTTAAACTTTTGCTGGATTCATATGATATATTAGGGTTTTGATCGTACTGAACTCGTGGCCTTGGGTTTCACCAGCCTGGGGAGTTTCCGCCGAACGAAACCATTAAAAAAACACAGTTTCCATTTATCAGATACGTATATGATTAGCACATTTTGCTTGTACATACGTAAAAATCTATTGCACTTCATAAATTCCTAGATTTTGAGCAATCTGCAATAAAATTCTCAATCCTTTATTGCATTTTCTTACAATTATAGCTAAAGGTTCGCTAAGCCTAATCTGCAATGAAATTCTCAATCCTTTATTGCATTTGCTATAGTAAAAGGTTCGCTAAGCCTGAATTTCCAACATTATTTATTTGTTTGAAATGACATGTCAAGCAACACAATTGTAATATATTAAGTAGGTTTCTACTAAAAAATAATTCATTTTATTGTGTAACTAGTAGGACATTGCGTGCCATATAAAATAAGATAAACACATCGAGTACATAGGTAAAACACACTGTTTTTCAATAAACATTAAAAAAACTAGTAGATAACGCCCGCGCTTCGTGGCGGGTATATTTTTCTATTAATAGGAAATGATGTACTAAACATAAAGGTTGGAAGGTTGTAGTAGGTTAATCCAATTGCCTTCCTCTTTTGAAAAATATTTCTGAATCATATATCCAGCTTGTTCCAGATCATTGTAATCTTATAAACTTCTCAGTCACCGCCATCATTACTCCAAAATCAGTAAAGATTGCTGAATAAAATGATCAAAATTACATCAAAAATCAAGAAACAAACCCTTCTTATTTTTGCCTATCAGGAATCATAGAACAGCTAAGTAGCGTTAAAAAGAGGCAGAATAACGCACCTGAACTCTGGCAGTGATCTTCGTTGTCCCTCGTGTATTCATAGGTAATATTTTTTGGCAAAAAGAAATATTATTAATAAGAGCAACACATATACGGATCATAACCAACCACATACAAAAAACGATAGACATCAACATAAAAAAATTTAAATATGACATATATATGAAAAGACAAACATACCGAAGAGATCACCAAACAGAATGTGCAAAACCGATACCCAGCAACCTATAAGACGACAAACTCACAAGTCACTATAGATTATTAAGAAGCAATAAGATAATCAACATGCACAATGGAGGACTGGAGGTACAGTCTTGGCAAACAACAGAGCATCAACTTTAAAACAATAGAAATTGAACCTTATGGGCATTTTTTTTTCTTTTATAACATGCTTAAAATAGAGAGATGCTATTCTAAGATAAATTAGAGCAAAATACAATTACTTCTAAAGAGTTTAAGAGTTAACAGTTTACGATGTATTTTATTCCCAAGCTTTATCTATCTAAATTTAAGCTTTACGTAAGAGATTCTTTGTGATTTTACTATCTTCATCTTCAAAGCCTTTCATTACTTTTGATTTAAATTTAATAAGCGTATATATTCCCAAAAAAAGTTCATAATACAAAACAAAATAACATAGGTTCAACCGTAACCAACAAACCTAAGCGGGTAAAATATAGTCGATCTAACTGCACCTGAGTAAGAAGCTAAGAAACAGCGGCAACTGACAAACATAAATAGTCGGACCTACAATAGAAGACGCTAACTCAAAACCAATCATAAGGTAAAAACACAAAAAAAAAACCACACAGTATGAACTTTTGAGGAAACGAACCCGACGAAGAAGATGATAAACCAAAAGTCCTAACGGAGGTTGACTGACTTACGACGGTGTTGGGGATCGCCGACGTTTTTCAAAAATGGGTCTGTTTAGTCTAACAATCGGATCATTTTGAAGGGTAGTAAGGTGAATGGGTGGTTGCGGTTTGTGATTTAGTCGGAACACCGGATCAATATGAAGGGTAGTAAAGTGATTTGGTTGAGTTTGGGGCTGCGCTGAGATTCAAGATGGCTTTTTGAAGAAGTAGTAGGAACACTGGCAGATGCCGGTTAAAAGCAACCTGGAAGCAGGGACTGTTGTTAAGAGGATTCATCAATTGTTATATTTATATAAATGGTTTTAATGGAGATTTTAGGGCGAGGGTGAATTTATAGGTTGAAGCGATTGGATTTCAATGGCGATTGGATTGTAAGTCTGAATTTATAGGGTGAATTTATACACACCTTAAAGTTGAACTTATATTTATGTTTCATGTGTTTGAGTTGGTTTGCTACTTGATGTATTTGATTTTGAACAATGTATTTCATTTTAGGTGGTTGCGGTTTGTGATTTAGTCGAAACACTAGATCAATTTGAAGGGGAGTAAGGTGATTTAGTTGAGTTTAGGGCTGTGCTGAGATTCAAGATAGCTTTTTGAAGAAGTAGTTGGGAACACCGGCAGATGCCGGTTAAAAGCAACATGGAAGCGGGGATTGTTGTTAAGAGGATTCATCAATTGTTATATTTATATAAATGGTTTTAATGGAGATTTTAGGGCGAGGGTGAATTTATAGGTTGAAGCGATTGGATTTCAATGGCGATTGGATTGTAAGTCTGAATTTATAAGGTGAATTTATACACACCTTAAAGTTGAACTTATATTTATGTTTCATGTGTTTGAGTTGGTTTGCTACTTGATGTATTTGATTTTGAACAATGTATTTCATTTTAATACTTATGGAATTCGAATAATTTAAATATTGTCACATTTAGCATTATGATGTCTCAATCAATCTTATTTTCGTCTCACTCTGATGTTTCCGCCATCGGTTGGGGTGTGACATCTTTAACTATATATATAGTTATGTAAGTGGGCCCCGCACATCAACCCTCTAGAGCGCTTGTTATCCCTCTGACGAAACCCTCGATGGCATCCCTCTATAACGCCAGGCAGCGGTGTGCGGGGTGTAAGTCCCTAACCCGGATCAATGATGCAGATGATTGATTTCTACAAAGATTTAGATCCAAAATACTAATTTATGTGATGTTTCAACAAAAATATGTATGAAATATGAAGAACTTGATGAATATTAAGATGAACACACTTGTTTGATCTTTAAAACCCAAAGATAATTTGCAAAAGATGTTTTCAATAAAATCGTCAAATTCACCTTAATGTATGTGTTAATGAAACCCTAATTCACTCTTTCTATTTATAGCCTAAATAAGTTTAGGCTAACTACACTTTAATCCCATAAGTTAAATATACCAATAAGCCCCTATACTTAGTATCTCACCAAATTGTCACTTTAAACAAGAAAGCTATATGTAAAACATGTTAAATATATTTTGTCTAAACAAAATATATTTTTTTCAACCGCAAGTCACGTTCCCTCATATCTTGAACTTCGCTCTTCAATCCTTCTCATCTTGACTAGCACATACACTTCGTTACACTCGAATTTGACATGTCGACACTTTGAACAATCATGTGCACCGGCGTCACTATGTTAGTGTCGTTGGGTGACGCTCGATTAGTGTTCCCCCCGACACTTGTATCTTCGTTGAGTGTCTCTGATCACCGTTCTTTGTCAGATATGGTCATTGATAGTAGATTCATCACTGACACTACGATGTCGTATGTGTACCAGCGACACTCAGATGTCACCGTGATGAGCACCGGCGACACATTCATCCTGACGGTGTGACTATGACACATGCAATACCTGAGAGTGTTACCAGTGACTATCGACTAATCAACTAGGTCTTGATATATAGACTTCCAATCTTGACAGTATATGTGTGACGTGGCACGGGGCGCATGTCACACCCCAACCGATGGCGGAAGCATCGGGGTGCGGCACTAAGCGTCCAGATTGCTCAAAAGTTTCCATAACACTATAGTTTCCATATAAATTAAATCAAGTTTCATAGCATTGTCTAACCATCAAACAGAGTTTCACAACCATAAGTATTGATTACAAAACATCCAAATATTGTTCAAATTATTGAATTTAACTAGGTGAGTTTCTAAGCATCATCCTAGCTTGTTTCTTCAGCGTCCAAACTTATCAACCTGCAACATGTATAAAATACTATCAACAAAAATGTTGGCGAGTATACAAGTTTGAGTACGTAGTAACATAATAGTTCAAAACGTTCCAAAAACTCATATCTACCATGAAACATATAACAAGTTTCACCATGCTAAGCTAATGCAGTCCCTATGTAACACGCATTTCCAACACAAATAACATAGCAATCCCAAGAGTCTAGCTGGAGCTATAAACGTTCAGTGCCTTTCCCAAAGTCTAACGGGAGGTTTGATCTTAGCAATACCCAAGAGAATAGCAGGCGGGATGTTACAACCTATAGCATATACATATAACCATAATTGCTAAGACATGTCACATACAAGGATTAAATGTCACATAGCATATAAGTCTCAAGTTTCACAAGTATCCTGTTTCACGCAGATAGAGTAAGTTTCCAAACAAGTTTCAAATGTCAAGTGTCAAGTTTATAGAATACATGTTGCATCCCAAAAGTGTTTAAAAGGAATCGAGTATACTCACAGTGGGTGCTAAGTATCTACACCAACTATTTTGATCGAAGGGAGCGCTGGAGTTAACCTGATTATAGTATAACAGTGTAAGCGTTGAACAGAATGTCGAATCGTGCAAGTGTCGAATGAAAGTGTCTGACAGACTCCCTGATCGGATGGTCATCCGGACGGATGGTCATCCGGTCGGATGACCATTCGCCCCAGATGGAACCCATCCGATCAGACGGTCGTCCGATCAGTAGTATGTTTTGCAAAATGTTTTCAAACTTTTGAAGTTTTCCCTGTAGTATAAATCCAAGTCGTTCGATCGGATGGTTATCCAGACGGATGACCGTTCGATCGGTTGACTGTTTGAGTGAAAGTTTAATAGTTCAAAGTTCTGATGCAAATAGTTTAAGTATTGGAGGCTACGGGGAAAAAGGTCGTCTGGTCGGATGACCGTTTGATCGAATGATCGTCCAATCGGATGGTCATTTGACTGTTGTGATCTTGTTCCTTTGCAACCGTTGTAAAATTTCTAAGTTTGAGTTTAACGGAGACGACGTGGTAATGTATCAAGACAATAGAAACCCACTAAGGTTCAGCTCGTCTGATCGGATGGGCATCACCCCGTTCGATCGGATGACTGTTCTTGACGGTGTTTCATGTCTGATCCGTAATTCGGTCATCTTCCCGGGGATAATCCGTTTTCAAGCCGACTCCAGACTAAGGAACAAGTCTACAGCCTGCTTTCATCCAGATTTCACCGTGTTTGAGCAGATAAGTTGTATGTAGATAAGATTGTGGCTCTTCATGGCGTACCGGTGTCTATTATCTCTGATAGAGATACTAGACACACCTCTCATTTTTGGAAAAGTTTCCAACAATCTTTGGGCACACGTTTGAATTTTAGTACTACTTACCACCCTCAGACTGATGGACAGAGTGAGCGTACAATTCAAACTTTGGAAGACATGCTTCGTGCATGTGTTATTGATTTAGGTGGTAGTTGGGATGACCACCTGCCATTGATCGAGTTCTCTTATAATAATAGCTACCATACAAGCATTCAGACTGCGCCTTTTGAGGCATTATATGGTAGGAAATGCAGAACGCCTGTCTGTTGGGTAGAAGTAGGAGAAGCTCACTTATCAGGACCTGATATAGTCCTTGAAACGACGGACAAAATTGTACAGATTCGTGATCGCCTGAAAGCTGCCAGGGATAGGCAGAAAAGTTATGCTGATAAGAGGCGAAAAACTCTAAAGTTTGAGGTAGGCGATCAAGTTCTACTAAAAGTGTCACCCTGGAAAGGTGTGATGCGTTTTGGTAAAAGGGCAAGTTAAGCCCTAGATATATTGGACCATTCGAGATAATTGAATGTGTCGGCAGTGTAGCATATTAGCTAAACCTGACAGAGGAGCTGAGTGGAATTCATAATGTGTTCCACATTTGTAATCTCAAGAAATGCCTAGCCGATGAATCGCTAGCTATGTCTCATAAAGACGTACAGATTGATGAAAGCTTGAGATTTGTTGAAAGACCTATATCGATCGAGGATCGACAGGTTAAAAAGCTTCGAAGAAAGCATGTGCCTATAGTAAAGGTCAAATGGGATGCTCGCAGAGGTCCCGAATATACGTGGGAAGTTGAGTCCACTATGAGACAGAAGTACCCTCACTTATTCTAGTAAATCTCGGAGTCGAGATTTGTTTTAAGGGGGTGAGGATGTAACACCACGTAAAAACGTGTCCAATTATGTATAGACACGTGTCCTAAACTCTAAATATGTGAAAGATTGAGTTTGAGGGACTAAAGTTGAAAAACAGTGGAAATATGTAAGCAAAGGGACTAAAAGTGTTAACATGCCAAACTCGTGCCTCTGAAAGACCATACGTGAAGAAAATATTATTAAATGGGTGATTAATTGGATATAAGAAGTCGTTTGTGAATATAATCGGAAGATTATAAAACTTCAAGGGTTAAACGTGTCAACATGTCAATTTTGACTTCTGAGTGACCTTTTAACGAAACCGAGGGTTCGAAATATTCAAATATACTCCCAAGAATAAGTGATAAAAATTTCATGTGGTTTCGAGATCGTTAAGCGTGTTTTCAAGACTTTGGGCTATAAGTGTCAACTTGATGAAACTTACATTCATAATGATATTTAACGAACCCGAGCCTAACGAAGTTAGTTTATTCATCCTTGAGCCTCAACAAACTAACTACAAGGGCCTTATATGTCAACAATAAGGTTAAAAAGGGTTTAAAACGATCAGGGACTGAAACTGCCAGCTTTGAAAATTGTTTTACCAGTTCAGCAGGTCCACGCGGCCCGCGTAAGCCACGTAAGCCCCCTCTATGGCTTACGCGACCCGCCTAAGAGTGCCCAGCGTAGAAAATGGCTGCCAGGTGCGGGTTTTGGCTGTTCCACCGCCTTAACTTTGGTTGTATCGACCTTAGGAGCTATATGTCGGTTTATTTCATCAACTAGGACACCTGGGGTGATCCTAGGATACCCCATAACAGATGTGAATGATCCATGACTTTGCAAAGTAGTATATAAAGACATTAGTTCTTGAGTTCATGAACTCACATCTTACAATCAACTCTCAAACACTTGTTCTGGAGCTAGGACCATTAGTAAGCTTCTAATTACTTGCTTAGTCGTTTTAATTAGCTTAGTTACCTAAAAGTCAAACTTATCGTAAATTAAGTTTGACTTTCATTTTAGTTACACATGGACCAGCCACTGATCAAATTAAAAGTGGTTATGGAACCATATTAAGGTAGGTGATTAACCTCTAAGAGGGCACCTCCTAATTATCTCGTTTGACTGGTCAATTGTCGGGTCAAACTGGACAGAATGTTTGAAAATGACTAAAATTAATAAAACAGAAGTTCTAAATTATATTTTAACATTCTAATGACTTGGTAATTAATATTAAAACTTTAATACATAACCAAATAAAAAGTGCGAAAAGATTAAAAATAAAAAGTATTACACTAAACACTTGTCTTCACCAAGTGATGTAAGAGACTTAGGAAAACATGGCCTTTGATTGTCAAGAACTCTTACGATCAATCTTGGATCCCGAGACGACTCACACACTCTATGATGGATGATGGATGATGGTGTTGTGATGGTGGTGGGTGGTGGGTGAAGTGTGAGAGAGGTGGTGTGCCAAAGGATGGTTTGCAAATGAGCCAAGCACCCCTATTTATAGCCTGAACAGCAGCTCGGGCACGGCCCCGTGTCCATTGGGCACGACCCCATGTTCATCCTCCTTCTCTTTCTTCATTAATTGCAGTTTGTCTGCATTAATTGACCACACCCCCGTGTCCGCTGAGCACGACCCCGTGTGCAGAAGCGTATCTGTACTATCAAGATTTCCCTAGATTCTGTGAATCTTAGAGTTGACCATGGCCCCGTGTCCGCTGAGCACGGCCCCGTGGTGGGCGATAGAAGCTTCTACAACTTTGTCTTTTCTGCTGACACTTGGGCAAGCCCCCGTGCTCATTGAGCACGGGGTGTGTTCAGCCTTCTGTTTTCTTGTTTTTGCTTGGGAAGATGCTGTCGGGGGATCGGGCATGCCACGTTTGTTCCTTTTCTTGTATTTATGTTAGATTTAGCTGCCTTTTTTGCTTCTTTTGTTCATTTGAGCTCATTTAATCTTGAAAATACAAAAGGAAGACAAAAACACACTTTTTCCAACATTAGTACTAAAAAAGGGTTAGTTTTATGCCACAATTGATGTAATTTATATGTTGCATTTTGTGGACATCAATCCTAACTTTCTACAAGGGTTTGTCTTATAATTGTTACAATTATATGCATTAAGGATTTAAGATCCTAACTTGGATTCTCTGGTATGATCCCTAGTTACTCTAACTTTATTCTTGGTTTATCAATGTTACCCTTATTCTTTTTCAACAGGATATATGATCCTAAAATTATCTCACTTTTTAAACTTTTCGATTATAGGATATTTGATCCTTGATCATATCCTAAACTTTTGACTTAAACTGATTTTTAATCCTTCACTAATGTCTTGTAAATCTGAAAAGTTGTACAATAACAATTGAAAGGTAAATATACACAAAGTAAACAACACCAAGATAGCCAAAAGTTAATGGTTATATTTATCCAAAGTTAAAACCCTTTAAAGGTTGTCAAATATACCTACCCCGAGCATCTACCAGCAATACGTGGCCCGTCCGCTGGGGTAGGTAAAGGGTGTCCATATTAGCAAGTCTTAAAGTGCAGGAAAGTAAAGACGACAGGATAATAGTGGCTTCAACCCCCAAACAGAGGATCCCTCCACCAACATCATCCTACCTATTGTCCGAAGGATCTGTGATCCTTAAACCTAAATACTATTGTTCAACATCAAAACACCATCAAATAACCACAAAACCATAAAAAATGGGCTCCGGCCGCGTCTAGATATATCCATCATCGCCCATTACTGCAGCCTAAACCTTCGCTGCATCATCACCACCTTTACAAGCTGCCTCCTCTATAGCATCCTTAACCCCACTGCTCCCGGCTCCATCAGCTGCTGCCTCCTCAGCTTCATCCTCATCATCCAGCTCAGCCAGCCTTTGCTTCCAACCCTCTTGGTCCCATTCAGCTCTGTCAAAGGCAGGATCCTCAGCCTCCTTAGCCATTTGCAGCTTCATCTTCAGCATGGCAACAGTAGCAGAGTGCTTAGCCCCTTCCATGACTTCAGCCTTCTCTTGCTAGGCTGTGATCTGAGCCAGGACCAGTTCCTTTTGTAGCAGGTTTATCTCTTTTTACAGGGAAGAGATCTTCTTATCTTTGGCAAGGAACATCTGCTGGAAGTCCAGGTTTTTCTGCTCAGCCTCTACCAAATGTTGGTCAAGGAGCATTTGGATCTTGGCAAATTTCTGCACAAAAAAGTCAACAATCAGGATCCCATATCCTCAGAAAGGAAGGTTCAGACTTAAGGATTCAGGATCCTTACCTCGGAGACATATTCCTCAAACTGATGCTGAATGAGAGGGAGGCCTTCAGTGGGCTCAGCAGTCTTTCTCTTCTTGGCACCCTTGCTCCTTGTGCTCATACTCTTAGGGTTCGGGATGCTTGGGCTTACAGCCAGCTCCTTTTTGAGAGACCTTGAGGAAGCATACTCTTGAGGATCACTTACACTGAACCTGGAAGCAGACTTTGAGGATTTTCTGGCGCCTACAAGCATAATAAGCAGATAAGTATTCATATTTTTATCAAATATTTATATCTATATATATGTATACATGTGTGGATACTTACTTGACATGGTGGATGAAACTTCTACTGGATCTTTTGATTTTGGTGGATAGGTTCTGATTACAGGGTCAAGCTTCCAAAAAGCTTCAATCCTCTCTTTGGTGGCAGGTGATGCTTGAATATGTGACAGAGTTATTGCTGCAAAGACAAAAATAAAGGATCAGTGATCCTCAAAAGAAAAGAAAAATCCTTACCGCATACCCTAATCTAAGGATCCTATATCCTACCATCAGTGTTCCACTTTTTGGGAAGTAGTTTCCCATCTGGAACAGAATCCCTCCTCATAAAGAAGAATTGATTCCTCCTGTTAGTGTCGTTTTTGTGGCTTTCAAGATCGGGTGAGGCTGATCAGGTTTGGATTTGAAAAGATATCGGTATGAACCATGACTCACAAGATTATACAACTGACTCAATTCAGACAACCCTATGTCGATTCCCTCTTGCTCAACTATATGCTCAAGTGTGTATAAGATCCTCTACACCATTGGCATGGCTTGTATGAAGCATAAGCCAATAAGTGTGAAGAATCCCTGTGTGAGAGCAGGGAAAGGGTAGGTGAATCCAATAAGAAAAGGGGATGCTGGAAAAGTGATCCATGTGTCTGAGACACAATCACTTTTGGTAGAGGAGTCGAAGGGCCTGAATATTGTGCCGTCAGGGAAACAGGGGCGTAACCGTTCGATGTCAGGGTCTGTGAATCGACATAGCTCCATTGAAGGGTTTTTGGTTAAACCTTGACTCTTCAATGGGTTGTTATGATCAGGGTTTTTGGCAGGTGAGGATCGAAGGGTCATCGTCGTCATGAATGCTTGGAGAATAGAGGATCAGAGAAAAGAAGATCAAAGGAAAGGGAGAAGCGAATACCTGCTTGGATCTTCGGATGAGGATTTAAAGGAGAGAAGTCTTGAATTTAAATGCAATTTGGTCCTTATCTCTAATCCTATGTATAATGATTGTTGTTGCAGGTGGTGACTGTTGATGACATCAGCCTGTAACGGCTATATCTCTTACTAACGGCTAGTCCGAGAAATGTTGAAACATGACTATCTAATTTGATTTCAACTAGTCATGTTTGGGGACAATTGTTAGGGATAGAATTTCATAGCCTGTGGATCACAAATCCTCAAGTGTAGCATGGATCATGGATCCTCAGTTCAGTTTGAATTAAGGATCCCCAGGAGACGCTGCGGGAATAAGGATCCAGGATCCTCATTATTATTCTAACTTAACAATTGTCTCCATCACCTTTTGGCTTGTTTTGCAGGTATGTTTCGAAGAAGACTGATTCCATGCGAGATTCCAGGGGAATATGCTCTACATTTTCAACATGTGCATGAGCTAGTTACCGTTAATGGTGATCGTGGGTGATGGGCAGATTTTTCGGATAGTTAGTTAGGATATTTTTAACTAAGATTAAAGGGGTATTGAGCTTATTTTTAGAACACTTTTTGCACTCTGGTTTTACGTACAACACTTCTGCTATTCTCTCTCTCGAACACATACTAGAATTCATTGTATCAAGCTCAATACTTCCGAAGTTGTAAACTTGTTTATTCAATATACTTGATGGTGATAGTTTTCACTATCCGAGGTTTTTTGTGCCGGAGATCATACATTGATCAAGGGCTCTTTCCTTGTATAAATCCTTGTGTTCAACATTCATTTCATTCATTCATTGTTTATACATTTGATCATTTAATAAAGCATCACACCTCACAAAATCAGATTTGGTTACATTATCCTTGTGTGATTTTTGACCAAAACAACTAGTACATATGGTAATATATGTTTCACACTAATCAAATTGGTAGTATGCATTGTATACTAGTACAAATTGTAATAGATATTTTGCATGTAAATAGTTCATAGTATTTGTAGAGATCGTGTGGACGCACTTGTGTGCGATCACAATAGGATAAACTATGAGAGATGGTTCATTTTAGTAAAGAATAGAATCCTCGAAGTCGGTATGCAGTTGGATATTACACATACGCGCAGTCATATTGGAATTTGTAAGTGGAATACGAATAACAAGAATAAAGAAAAATTCTTGAAATTTATATTTTCATTATAAATATAATTAAGAGACGTTCATTGTTTTTGGATGATAAACAGAAAATGTAAGGGTTCAAATGATCATAAGTGCTTGATCATCAGCTTGAGCCTCATTAACGTTGAACATTCATCCACTAGCATTAGCAAGCTTATGGCAGTTTCGCTTGAAATGATTTAAATCACCACAATTGAAACATGCTCCAGCTGGGTAGTGAGGGCGAGTTTGAGTAGGGACAACTTGGTTTTGGATGCGACAGGTCGCAGCTAGATGGCCTAGAAGACCACAAATTGTACATTGGCGACATGTAGAATTAGCTCGGTGATGATAGTTGCAACGATTGCACAAAGGTTGTTTTCCATGGTTAAATCCCCTAACAGGTACTGAGTTTAGTGGAATTGTTGCGACAATCATGAAATTCTTTGAAGCTTTACGCTTATTAGAATTTTTGGAGGGTTCGGCTTTTGTTTCCTTTGGTTTCTCCTGTGTAGTTTCAGCAATTTGTTTCTTGTTCCCTTTTCGAAAAAGTTTCCATTTTCTAACTTGGGAGTCGGTTAGGGTAGCGGCTAGTTCGATAGCCTCCCTAATTGTAGCTGGTTTGCTGCCAGTGACAATATCTTGGACTGGATCATGTAGGCTATCAATATATATTTCAATGGCCTGATCCAAAGGTCTGACCATAGTGGGGCAGAGTAGGCTCAACTCTTCATACCGATCAGTGTAGGCACGATTTTCACCACTATCTTGTTTGAGGTAATAGAATTCAGTTTCAACTGCCCTCATTTCGCTTCGTGGGCATAATTCTTTCTTTATAAGATTCTTGAATTCTTCTCACATTTGTGCCATCGCTATGTCTGCGCCTCTGTCCCTCATGACTCCCTTCCACCAAGTGAGTGTTCTATTTTGGAAAACACTCGAGGTGAACTCTACCTTGCGCTCACTTGGACACTGAACATAGCATAATGTGCTCTCGATACTCTCAAACCATTCTAGGAGTCCAGTTACTCCTTCAGACCGTTGAACTTAAGTGGTTTAGTCGAGTTGAATTGTTTGTAGTTGCAAGGTGTGAGAACATTGTTGTTGTTGTTATTGTAGGCTTGATTTACTTGCGTCACATGGTCTGGGAGTACAACAACTATATGTTGAGCAATCATTGCCACCATTTCTGCGTCCTGAGTGGCGTCACGACGAGGAGGCATTTTCTGAAGACATAGCTACTAGTGAAATCAAATAAATGAGAACCATAGAAGGTCATAAAAATGAAGTGACATAGTGAAATGAAAATTCTTGACTCGGTATTTGTTAAAAATCTTGTTCTTATTTTTACGAAAAAATAGTGTTGTGGGATTTGTTTTGAAATAAGAAATACTTGAAAAATAAGCTTTTGTAATATTTCTGGATGAGAAAATACAAACCAAGTTACTAATTTATGTTATAAATTCTTTAAGTTTAACAGGGACATCTAAAGTTAATTTCTTAAACTCTAATGTCTCATTTATAAAGATATAAAACTATTAAACATATCACTTACAATTTCATTGATAAAAACACACATGCGTACCTATATAGTTATGTATGTAATTTTTTTAGGAAATTAAATGGTAGGGAATTATTCAATATGTAGTATTAACTATTAAGTGGATAAAACAAAGGGTTTTAAAGAGTTTATAAGACTTGTTCTAACCAACAGATGGTCATCTTTTCCCCGATTTTCGGTTTACGAAAAGGCTAAAGGCTGTGGTCATGACCTTCATAACAACCATAACCCTCCACATTGACGTCATGTCACTCACCTCTAAGCCATTATTCAAAACCACTACCCTAAGGGTGTGATCAAGACCTAAACCACTATTCACTTTATTATCTTAATTTATTTTTTAAAGTGTCAAAATCTAGAAAAATGGTAAAAGGTGGCCCGTGGTAATCGTGGTACAATCCACGACAACCACCATAAATCATTAAGGGGGTGGTCTAGCCTTTTAATTATGTTCCTAGGTGACGAATCATGTTCCAACCATGACCCCCACACCCTTCAGCTTAACAAAATCTTATCCTTTGAAAACGAAGTAACTTGTCACCATTGTTTACCCCATAAAAGAATTCAAAAGGTAATCCAACAAGATATGGTCTAGTTCGGCGATGGCGTTGCAACTCGGGTGACTAAACCGATGTCGGTGGATGCAGGTGACGCGGCTATCAAAGCCATATGAACAGATTAACATGCCTAACGGAGTTCAAAAGACAAAGAATAGTGATTAAATTCGTACCTCGTACACACTGCAACAGGATGTGACGCGGCTGCAGTGTGCCGCGGTACATGCGGTAGCTACGAATAGGACTGTTGCGGCAGACGGTTGCACTGCGGCTGCAACGGTGACGTGTGCGTTAGTGAAGTAGTTGCTAAGTGTGTTGATGTGGCTTATTGTGATTGGTTGTTGTTTGGGTTGATTGTTGTTGGTTTTGTTATTTATTTATTTATTTATTTATTTTAAAAACACATTTTCACGCCCTTCCACTCAGTGTAGGTGTCATTCCATTCCTTCGTCCATTCCATAACCCTATACCAAACAGACCCTAATATGTTAGGTTCGGTTTCTAATATATTTAATAATTTGCTAGTTTTCTTTTATACTTTGTATATCCCAGCAATATCTTGTGTTTGATTTATTTTAGAAAATCAATTGGATAGAAATATATATGATGCGATGATCGGAAGTAATCAAAAGGATCCACTTTATCATCTTATTTTACACGTTTTATTTATTTTTTTCTTTTCTAAGATGTTACCAACAAATCTTTTACTGCATTAAGGTTCTTTTCACAGCTTTCTAGCTAGCAGCTTTAAGATGTCATGCAATTGGAAATGATTTTGTCGACACAACCTTTTGATTTCACAACAACCATCCTTTTGTGTAGATTGTAAAGATTATACGGGTGCACCTATCTCTCAAAGTTGATACTATACCTAATTACTACAAATAAAAGATTGTGGAGGGTCTCAAATACTATATATACACACTACTCAAACCCGTGGCGGAACCAGAACGTTAGCTCAGGGGTGTCCCAAATTTTTTTTTTCACCGTGCAATTATAAAATATTAAAAAAAACGACAATAAATAAATAAAGTAAAACAAATAACTAATAGATTTGTCATTTTCTTTTTTATAGCTTGAAATCATTTTTCTAAAATGGACGTTTTTCTAAAATTGGCGTAGATAATAAATAAATTAATAAATATTATTGTAACTGAAAGTAATAAATAAAATAAAAATCTCCTAAAGAATAGTTGTCTCCATACATCAAGAGAGCTTTCTTTAAAATATATATTATATATATAAAAGAATGAATAATAGTGAGCCACGTGGGTTGGTTTCCAACTTTCAAGAAAGAAAAAACAAATCTAAGTAATAAATAATTATTTTTTTTGGTTTAAGAAAAAGAGTTCATCTTCCTCAACCTTCCTTTCTGCAACAACCTGCAAAAATGGTGAATGTGTAATTTATCAAAAACCAAAATCATCTTCTTCTTCCCCACTACGGGTGGTCTTAGGGGTGTCCTTGTAGTTGTTTATAGGTATCATTTGTATAAAAATAAAAAAAAAAAAAATTTACACTACCGGTTCAAAGTTGAGCCCTGTCCCTGTCAGAACTTTAGGAATGAATCAACAAATGAAAATACCAATTTATTAGAACTTCTTCACTAAAAACAGTACAAAGAAATCAGTCGGTCATCACAGATTGACTGGTGTACAAATATAACCAAAAGGTTAACAAAGAAGAGATCAAAAGCACCCTCACGAATGTACGTGTGAGGAAGAACTGAAAGCAGATGCACACTGGTTCGAGAAGGAGCAGTGTGTGATGTCATATCCAGGATCCCAAGGAGGCAATATATAGCCGGGACACATGAAACCCTCAAGCCCAAATAAAACACGGACCAGCCGATTTAGGGATACGGAGCCCAAGGCAAAACCGGAATAACCTCATTACAAAAGAGAAAAAAGGCAACGGTTAGAAATCTAAAAAAGGCAAACATTTAAGCTGAAAATTATGTAAAAAAATAGAATATTTTTAACACCCCCCCTCAGTTTAAATGTTTAAACATGTTTTGCAAACCTAAAGACTTACACATTTCGTCGTGACTCCTTGGCATGAGACCTTTTGTGAAGAGGTCAGTAAGTTGGAATTCAGATTGAATGCCTGCTGTTTTGATGATACATGCAGCAATCTTTTCCCTTAGGAAGAAAAGGTCAACTTCAAAGTGTTTTGTTTTATCATGAAACACAGGATTTGCAGCTATAGAGATGGCGGCAGTGTTTTCACATCTGAGGGTAACTGGAAGATTAACTTTAATCCCCAGTTCCCTTAGGATGTTTATTAACCACAGGATTTCACAAGCAGCACTACACATGGATCTGTATTCGGCTTCAGCAGAGGAATGTGAAACTACACTTTGTTTCTTGCTTTTCCAAGAAACTAAGGAGTTTCCTAGGAAGATACAGAACCCTGTAACAGACTTCCTGCTGTCAACACATTTGGCCCAATCGGAATCAGCATAGGCTGTTAACTGAAAATTATCGCTTTGTTTAAACATGATGCCAAGACCGGGTGCACCTTTTAAGTATCTCAGCAACCGAAAGGCTATCTGAGAGTGTGCCTCGGTTGGTTTATGCATATATTGAGAAAGATAAGGAACAACATATGCGATGTCCGGACGAGTGTGGGATAAATAAATGAGTTTCCCAACAAGCTTTTGATACTCAATGATATTAGCATCTTTTAGATCTTCATTTTTACTTAACTTGGTTAAAATATAGTTTTGTTCAGTAGGACAACTAACAGGTTTGCATCCACTCATCCCATACTCATTTATGAGATCCATACAATACTTTCTTTGGGTAAGACAAATACCATCATTGTTTTTTATAACTTCAATGCCAAGAAAGTATTTTAATAGACCTAGGTCTTTTATTTGAAATTCATTTTTTAGAAGGATTTTGATGTTATTAATTTCATCAGGATTGTTACCTGTTAGCACAATGTCATCCACATAGACTAATAAGACAATGAACACAGAGTTGTTGGATTTTTTGAACATAGAATAATCACATTTGGACTGATTAAAACCAAGTTTGACAAGAACTTGAACAAGTTTTTCATTCCACATGCGAGGGGCCTGTTTTAGACCATAAAGAGACCTTTTTAGTCTACACACTTTGTTGGTTTTATCAATGTTTAGGCCACCGGGAGGAGTCATGTACACTTCTTCCTTTAAACTACCATAAAGAAAAGCATTATTCACATCAAGTTGATAAATGGGCCAGTTATTTTGTACAGATAGGCTGACAATACATCTAACTGTGACCATCTTGACTACAGGAGAAAAGGTCTCCTCAAAGTCTATGCCCTCAACTTGACTAAAGCCTTTGGCAACAAGCCTGGCTTTAAACCTATCAACTTCACCACTTGATTAGTATTTGATTTTGTAAACCCATTTGCACCCAATGGGTTTCTTTCCCTTTGGAGGGTCGACTAAGTCCCAAGTATCATTACTGTATAAAGCAGAGAGTTCATCATTCATGGCATCTATCCATCTTTTATCCTTACAAGCTTCTTTATAGCTAACTGGTTCAGTCATTTTATTTAAATTTGCAGCAAAACACAAATTTTCACTAGACAGATTAGCATAGCTAACAACTTTATCATAAATGTATTTAGCATTTCCAACAATAAAGTCATTAAACCTTTTAGGAGCAGATACATGTCTAGTGGATTTTCTAAGAAAGGGTTGGTTACCCTCAGGAAGGACTGATTCATCATTTGTACCACTAGACTCAACCTTCACAGACTCGATATGAGACTCACTATGGTGCTGATCATTAGCCATGTCATCAAAGGGAAATGACTGCTGAGCGTCAGCAACATCAATTGGTCCATTTGAGTTACTGTGTTGCTGTGTCTCGGGTACAAAATCATTAGAATCCTTCTCTTCATCATCGGGATTTATATCACTTGAAAGATCATAGACATCAAAAAAGTTTGAGTGATTTAAAGAATTGGTTTTGTCTAAATCAGTTTCAGAAAACAACTTGGTTTTAAAAGGGAAAACTGTTTCATAAAAACTGACATATCTTGAGAAGGAGAATGTCCTTTGATCCAAACTCCAAAGTTTGTATCCCTTTTTTAAATTAGAGTATCCCATAAAAACGCATCGTTCAGCTCTTTCTTCAAGTTTATCAGAGTTGTTTAAGATAGTAAAGTAACATAGACATCCAAAAACTTTCAAGTGATTAAGAGAAGGTTCAAAACCATAAAGCAACTCATAGGGTGTTCTACCACCTAACACAGAAGAGGGGGTCCTGTTAATCAGATAAGCAGCAGTAAGCACACATTCAGACCAGAATCTTAAAGGGACACCAGATTGAAACAATAAAGCTCTTGTAATGTTCAGAAGGTGTCAGTGTTTTCTTTCTGCAATCCCATTTTGGTGGGGTGTGTAGGTACAAGAGGTTTGATGAAGTATTCCATGAGTTTTAACAAAATTTTCCATTTGAGAATTTATAAACTCAGACCCATTATCACTTCTAAAACTTTTAATTTTTGTTTCGAATTGAGTTTTGACCAGTTCATAAAAGTTTTTTATGTTGTCAAACACCTCAGTTTTAGATTTCATAAGATAGACCCATACAGCCCTCGAGTAGTCATCAACAATGGTGAGAAAAAATTTGTAACCATCAAGGCTGGGCCGTTTATATGGACCCCAAACATCAAGATGCACTAGATCACCGACATGTTTAGATTTGTTATCACTTAAAGGAAAGGGAATTCTATGCTGTTTTGCTTTGTGACATGTGTCACAAGGCTCAATTTGACCTGAATCAGGTTTAAGTTTTAGAACATGTAAGACTTGGTCTGAGGGATGACCAAGTCTGGAATGCCAAACATTTATTGTTTCAGTTTTATTAAAGCAAGCAATGATAGGATTACTCAAATTACCACAGAAATAAAGGCCAACTGTTTGTCTACCAATCACCAGGTTTTTCTTTAAGGACACATCCTGGATATAACAATTATGTTCATCAAAAACAACTTTGAGTTTATTATCTTTAGATAGTTTGTGAACAGATATGAGACTGCCACAGTATTCAGGAACAACAAATACGTCTTTCAAGATCACGTCCTCAGAAAGTTTAAAGCATCCTATTTGTTTAACCTTAGCATCAGTACCATTAGGATGTTTTACAGTAATATCATAATCAGACACATCTACTAGATTAAACATGTTATCATTGTTCATAACCATATGTTGGTTAGCCCCTGAATCAACAATCCATTTAAGTCTATTCCGATGGAAAAAACTGGTATTGAAGCAATAAGTGTTTTTATAGAATCCTAGTGACGAGCATGTATTATAACACTTACCACTCATATTAGACTTGTGAGAGTCTTCCATCTTATTTTCATTTAGTAGACCTAGCAACTTGGAGAATTGATCAGCAGATAAAGCATTCAAGGAAGTATTAGCAGATTGGTCATTCATAATATTAGCAACAGAATTATTAGCAGACACACTTGTTTTTGACCATTGGGGACTGTTTTGACCAGGTTTATTTATGTAGTTTGGGGGATAACCATGGAGTTCAAAACATTTTTCAATCACATGACCAAGCTTATTGCAGTGAGTACACTTTAGGTTGGGATTAGGACCTTTGTTAAAACGTTTTTTATTGTCATTGTATTGAGTTGTTTTGGCAACAAAACCAACATTAGGAACCTTTGACGACTTATTAGAATCTCTGTGTGATTCTTCTCTAGAAATAATGGAAAAGGTAGTTTTAACAGTAGGTAAAGGGTCCCTGGTTAAAAGATTTATTCTAACAGGTTGATAAATGTCATCTAATCCCATCAAGAACTGCATAAGCTTAATCAGTTGACTGAATTCATTGTATTTAGAAGAGGCATCACAAGTACATGAAGGTAATTGGACCCTGGCATCAAATTGTTTCCACATAGTGTTAAGTTTATGATAATATTCAGACACACTAGCTCCATTCTGGCTAACAGAATTAATTTTTTGGTATAATCCAAACACAACTGACCCATCTACCCTATCATAAGTGTCCTTTAAGTCACTCCAGACTTCACTAGCAAGACTAGAGTAAACTTGACCAACATATAGTTCTTCGGAGACAGAGTTGAGAATCCAAGTTAAAACAACAGAATTGCATCTGTCCCACTGACTAGCCAGAACATCATCTTTAGTTGATTTAGTACAAGTACCATTAAGAAAGCCTAACTTGTTCTTGGCAGTTAAAGCAAGTTTCATAGCATTTGACCAGACAACATAGTTTTCGGTTCCTTTTAGTTTGATGTTAACAATAGAAAACTACTTGAGTCACTAGCATGCATATATAATGGGTCGCTAGCATCTAATTTACTAATCAAAGTAACAGAGGTCACAATTTGATCATCTGTATCAGGCATATTTGCAAAAATTGTGCAGTTAAACAGTAGAGCACAAAGATAATATTATCAGGCAAGCAAACAGACAGCAAGCAACACAGAAGCAAGAATCAAGGAAAGCAGCGAAAACAGGAATTACCAAGCAAGAACAGGGTCAAAGAGCGAAGCCTGAACAGAGGTCCGATCAGAGGTTCATCACTCACACGTGCCTCCATAGACGGTATTCAGGGAGCCCTAGACACAAAGTAATATGCAACAGAGTGAACCCTCTCTATATCCCAAATCAAACCGGTCTCACCTAAACACCCGGTATCAAAGATGCCTAGACACAACAAATAATGATGCAAGACAGAAAATAAAAGGGAGATAGAACGATCTCATAGTGGGTGCCAGTAAAGTCCAAAGGGATCAAGGTTTGTAACCTTCATTTAGGGTTACAGAACCTTGATCAGAAGAAGAAGAGCAGATCTGTTGGTTTGCCCAAAAGGGACCAACGAGAAATCCTTCAAAAACAGATGCGAGCAAAAAACCCTAAAAATTAGGGTTTCGTTCTTCCAGCGGCGACATAGCAACCACAAGCAATTAGTGAACAGAAAACCAACTAGTGGACCACTGGACCACCAAGACTTCAAGCACCGCCGTCGAACCCTAGACCAGAGTCCTTGGACTGTTATACGAATAAGCAAGCACCGGCGATTGCAGCGGAAGACCACCAGAGCACCAATTAACCTTGGAGCTCTGATACCATGTCAGAACTTTAGGAATGAATCAACAAATGAAAATATAAATGTATTAGAACTTCTTCACTAAAAACAGTACAAAGAAATCAGTCGGTCATCACAGATTGACTGGTGTACAAGTATAACCAAAAGGTTAACAAAGAAGAGATCAAAAGCATCCTCACGAATGTACGTGTGAGGAAGAACTGAAAGCAGATGCACACTAGTTCGAGAAGGAGCAGTGTGTGATGTCATATCCAGGATCCCAAGGAGGCAATATATAGCCGGGACACATGAAACCCTCAAGCCCAAATAAAACACGGACCAGCCCATTTAGGGATACGGAGCCCAAGGCAAAACCGGAACAACCTCAATCACAAAAGAGAAAAAAGGCAACGGTTAGAAATCTAAAAAAGGCAAACATTTAAACTGAAAATTATGTAAAAAAATAGAATATTTTTAACAATCGCGTGACCGGGCTCGTTGAATGCTAGGTCCCAACATGAGTTCTTAAATGAAATGTTAGATTCTATCATGATATTTTATTTTGTTGCAGTAACTTGAGTTAAATATAAAACATAACAATGGCATGTAACACATATGGAGTTTCCATTGATACAATACGGAAGGCCCAAATGTTAATTAAGGAGTATATAAATTTAACTCCAGTCATACATTCCACGACGTTAAACTCTCTTTCTGGGAAATCACTATTCTTTAAATGCGAGTGTTTCCAGAAAAGGTAAGAGATTTCTCCATTTTCTTTATCAAGAGATGGTGAAATGTACATACATACATACATACATACATACATACATACATACATACATACATACATACATACATACATACATACATACATACATACATACATACATACATACATACGTACGTACATACATACATACATACATACATACATACATACATACATACGTACGTACGTACGTACGTACGTACGTACGTACGTACGTACGTACGTACGTACGTACGTACGTACATACATACATACATACATACATACATACATACATACATACATACATACATACATACATGTACGTATGTACGTACGTACGTACGTACGTACATACATACATACATACATACATACATACATACATACATACATACATACATACATACATACATACATACATACATACATACATACATACATACATACATACATACATACATACATACATACATACATACATACATACATACATACATACATACATACATACATACATACATACATACATACATACATACATACATACATACATACATACATACATACATACATACATACATACATACATACATACATACATACATACATACATACATACATACATACATACATACATACATACATACATACATACATACATACATACATACATACATACATACATACATACATACATACATACATACATACATACATACATACATACATACATACATACATACATACATACATACATACATACATACATACATACATACATACATACATACATACATACATACATACATACATACATACATACATACATACATACATACATACATACATACATACATACATACATACATACATACATACATACATACATACATACATACATACATACATACATACATACATACATACATACATACATACATACATACATACATACATACATACATACATACATACATACATACATACATACATACATACATACATACATACATACATACATACATACATACATACATACATACATACATACATACATACATACATACATACATACATACATACATACATACATACATACATACATACATACATACATACATACATACATACATACATACATACATACATACATAACATACCATACATACATACATACATACATACATACATACATACATACATACATACATACATACATACATACATACATACATACATACATACATACATACATACATACATACATACATACATACATACATACTACATACATACAACATACATACATACATACATACATACATACATACATACATACATACATACATACATACATACATACATACATACATACATACATACATGTGTTGGTTAACTTTTTTTCATTGATGTTTGTCAGTGGAGCTTTTAAGTTCAGGGGGCCAGCAAACGCGGTCTTTTCACTCCAAGCAGAACAAGCAGCCAAAGGAGTTGTCACTCACAACAGGTAACGAATTTGCTAGCCTCAAAATCCAAAAGAAAATAATTAACATAGCTTAATTGCAAGGATGCTTCATTTTGAGCAAAATATCCAAATGCAATTGGGAAAACATCTTCATTAATCCAAAATTACTCATTTAAGCTTTAGTTTCACTTAGAAACCTAATATTATGATTTCAAAACTTCATTCTTATTTTTTCCCTAAATTAGTGGCAATCATGCTGCCATTGTCGTTGGCTGCACAACTTCGAGGAATTCCAGCCTTTGTGGTCATACCAAACACGGCACCAAAATGCAAAGTAGCGAATGTGAGACGCTATGGTGGCCATGTTATATTTTGCGAGCCTACCATGCAATCTAGGGAAGAAACAGCCATCAGGGTGTTACAGGAAATCGGAGCAGTTCTTGTTCCTTCATCAAACGATGTTCGCATCATAAGGTATTTTTAAATTATAATTTTATAGTGTTTGAATCTTTAAACCATTGGATTTGGCAAGAAGTTACTAGTAAACTATAAGGGTCTATTACAATTACATTTCCAAAAGCTATTCTAGTCACTTGTTCTTTCAAACTATTAAGACTACGTTTGACTTGTTAAACAATTTAGTGAGTGAAAAAAGAAAGACATTTGACTTTCAGGTGACATATGTTCACAAGCATACTATAAGTTTTTCATAAGAAACCCCCCAAAAAAAGTTAAGTACGCCAAAATATATGGTCAATTTGTGTAAGATCCTTAAAAGGATCGAACTCCCCATCTTTAGGTGTTTTACATATCACTTGTACTTGTTAACTTTGATATATAGTCAGAGTTAGGCTCCATATCCAACATTTTCTTGTTTTTTTTCTACAGTGGTCAGGGTACATTGTCACTCGAGTTTCTTGATCAGGCCCCAAAACTTGAGACGCTAATAGTTCCAATAAGTGGTTTGTATTTTCTGCAATCATATATGAATCTTATGCTGTTAAGTTGTTTGTTTGGTTTCTTTTTTCAATTGAAGTTGAAACATGTAGGCGGTGGTTTACTTTCTGGGGTGGTTATTGGTGCCAAGTCAAAGAATCCAGCCATACAGGTCCTGGGTGCTGAGCCAAAAGGAGGCGATGATGCCGCCCAGTCTAAAGCTTGTGGAAGACTTGTATCCTTGAGTCACACCAACACAATTGCTGATGGGCTTAGAGCTTCCATGGGAGATATCACGTGGTAATATCACACACATGCATATAAGTGCCAAAACATACATTAAATTCTATAATCACACACATAATGATAAGTGCCAAAACTAACAAATGAGTTTAACAGTTCCACTTACATTCATAGTTGTTGTAAGGGGCTGTTTTGGTATCACGTCTTGAAAGTGAATACGTGATATGCAATAGCCATAGTTGGATGTTCAGCAGTGGCGTATCTAGCCAAACAATACAATTATGTGGTATCCCAATCTTTTTTTTTGGGATCAAGGGTACCCTTTGTATAACACCGAGAAAATTTACACTACGTAGATGGAGTTAAGGGGTATTTTTATATTACAGAGACAAAGTTGATGGGTATTTTTACACTACGGAGATGGTGTTGAGGGGTAGCATGTGCTACCCCTGCTTGTACACTACCTCCGCCCTTCGGTTTTTGCAAAGCATGTTACTGTTTGAACTTGTAGTAGTCAATTATTTTGTGTGAAAAAGATTCTGATATGCATGTTGTTTTAGGTAGTTTGTCGTAAACAAATTACTAGTTAAAAACAGTTTCACTCTACCAAGCATTAGAAATTAGTTATCAACAAATTAATAGAAAACGCATTAGTAAAATAATCACTTTAAAAACACTATGTCAAACTCGCCCAAAGAAGATTTATTACATCTTACTAATTTATGTAAATACATTCACAGAAAGTAGATTAGCCTTATGGGCGATGTACGTGATTTGGATGACGACATCTTTTATTATAATTAAAATAACCCAAACCGATATGGGCTTCCACAACCTTGGTTTAATATAATTATTTTACGTAGGCCAATTGTACGTGATTTGGTTGACGACATCATCACAGTGGACGATGGAGAGATTCTAGAAGCAATGAGATACAACTATGAGGTACTAAAGGTGGCAGTTGAACCAAGTGCTGCTATAGGACTTGCTGCTGTACTCTCCGATAACTTCAAGAAAAATTCTCGCTGGAATTGCTCCCAAAACATTGGGATTGTAATTTCAGGGGGGGAATGTGGATTTAGGTGCTCTATGGGAATCACTTTCACGGATTACCAGGACGTAATCTTTCTTGAAGGAAGTTAACGGTGAAGCTAAATGTTGTGTAACGCATGGGACTTGTTATGGGGTCATGATGTTCTCCTGAGTATATTTTCTTTTATTACATGTAGTTAAGTCGGTGGGTGTTTACTGTTTTTTGCATGGGTTTAGAAACACAAAGTAGTAACAAGCATGTTATAGTTTTGACCCGGCCTGCATGCCGTGGATTTGGCCCTTTGTGGCATCTACAGACAATTCTCTCCCGGCCTGCGTGCCGTTTTTCAGACCTTTGTTGGTCTGCTAGACAAGTATCACCTGCCGGCCTGCGTGCCAAGCATTCGGCCCTTGTGGCACCTTGAGCAAGTTTATCTTGTTTGACATCTTTTGAATGATATGTTAAATTGTGATGTACCTTTCCTGCAAGCATTATTCGTTTTGCAGGTGAACGCGAGGCATTTTAACATATTTCAGATGCTTCTCGGATGAAGAAGTTCATTGGTGATCTCAAACTGGTACCAAGCGTAAAGAAACGAATGGAGATATTGTGCAACAATTTTGGTTTCTTAGCTCAGGCAAAGGAACCAAGGTGATCACACCACAGCACGAAGCAAAGACTGAGAAGGTGATATACCGGATATATTGGACTGCGAATACATCGTTATAAACAAATTTCACACTCATCATAATATGGTAGATACTATCACTAAAGTATGTCTGTTGCTAGACATGAGGAGCATGCAGCAAAGATGGGGCTTAGATGGATATGATCCTAATTTGTGTTTGGCACTTTTCAATAATCACTTTATGTACATTTATTTTGATTGAAGGGTTAAATGCATAATAAAAAATGTTTCAATGTTTGAAGTTTGTATGTTTAAGTAATCCATGAATAAGGTGTAATTCTAAAGGTTGTAGTCAATCACATTCATGGGAATCAGTTTTAACTAAAATTGATATGAATGATGGGTTGTTTCAAGAGATGAAAGGCTGAAGGTGTTGAGATCCCGTATTCATAGATATTCATTGGGAGAATGATATCGGTCGTAACTCGCTTCAAAACGATCTTAATGGATCACAGACATAACTTTGGCCAAATATTAGAAACTGGTATGATCGTTTTATATCCTTAGACCTATGGAAAATGTTAGAACTAAGTTTGGCCAAATGTTGTTCTTTGATCTTATCTAACATTGTACATGTCTAAAGCGGTAATGAGGATATTTGAGTGGAAAAAAAATCTGAAGTTAAGTGAGAGTTGTATGTTGCGAAAGGAATTTTGTTGTCCCCTTTCAAAAGGGAGTCGAAAATTCTGACGCACTCGTCGATGTGTAAATTGCATGGACACGCTTAAACTATGAGTAATTTGGTTGACTGTAAGTCCCGAAAACATGGATAACAAATAATATCGAGTTTGGTCGAATCAAAGTGTTTACTAGCATGATGAACCCAAAGAGTCAAATAAGAAGTTTGTAGGTCCCCTTTCCCGTATGGATCGTAACAAGACCGATAACTAATTAAGGATGAGGAATCTCCTTGATCAATCTTCGAACCAGAAACAAGAATATATGTAGAACAATACGAGAACCAAGAACACTTTTCAAACCGATCTTCTATGATTATCAAACACAAGAACTATTTTACAATCACTCAAGATCTCCCTAGAACTCACAACCAATTTCTGTGTTTTGTCTAATGCACAATTTTGAATACTCTTCAATTGTTCAAGATGTCTAAAGGTCTAACCTAATCCCTAAAGCTTAAGGTTGTTTATATACTCACAACCAAGCAAATCGAACTTAGCTAGGCCCACATACATTACATATAGAAAACGAAATGGACTTGTATAACTTGAACTTGATTAGGCTTCTCACAAACTCGAATCCCTTTGTTTAATATCCAAAGACCAAGCTCAAGTTGTTGTCACATAACATGCACCAATCAACTCCCCCTTGACAATAGCTCATAAAGGTAACTTTAATCTTCAGAATCTCACAGTCTTTGGTCTTTGGATAGCGTCAGCTTCAACACGAATTCAGTCAGCAACAGACTCCCCCTAAGCTGATGTATCCAATCACCAAATCTTCCAAGTTTTGAGTTAGCAATCCAAGTAAGTCTTCACAACATTCATTCTGCATTGTAGAAGGAGGATTCTACCAAGCAGCAACAAACTCCTCAACTCATCACACCAACTTCTCAGCAACACTTAGCTTCAATTTGAATACTATAAAACAAACATCTCGACAAACCATAAGAGTTTTTCAACAAAGTTAAACAATTATTATTATTATTCAAGAGATAGTTAAACTGTATGACAGATTAAGCAATTTCAATTCAGCATCAACATGCAAAAATTTTTAATCAAACACCCAATAACCTGCATGATTTAGAATTTTGAACTCACTTTCTAACACCGTCTCCCCCTATCGGTAACAACTCCTCCAAGAATAACAATCTTCCATACATTAAGAATTCTTACAGAAAATAACACTATTTTTGGATTTTTTATATTTTCTGAAAGCAAGAAAATAACAGAAGTAATAAACTCTGTTTTTGTGAGAATCACTGGTAAGAAGATCATATTAGCACAATCAAACTGTTTTCACACTATTAGATAATTCTTTATATAATTTTCCGTGAAAAGCAGTCTAAGACGATTACCAATATTGTTTATCCACTTAAACAAAATGTATGAATATTTCAAGTACCATCACCGTATGATACGTTAAGGTAATTTTATACTGATATACAAGTGTGCCCCATTTCAGGATGTAACCGTGGGATCAAGGTATGCACAAAGCTTCATCGTAGTAGGTGAGTATACTGAATTCATCCGTTTTATTTTACAACGATAGATAATTGGTGATCATGTCAGTACTTCCGTACAGCAAAGAGACCAACATCTAACGAGGGCTAAGACAAATACAAATTTTTGGTACGATTTATGCATTTTGCACATTTGAATGACTCTCTAGGAGAGCTTCTTCATTTATGGGTTCTGGCATATTTAGCTCTTTTAAGATATCCTGGTTGTGCCTAGGTCAGCATGTATCTGGATGCAGCAGAAGGACAACCCTGATACCCCCTGATGAAATAACAATATAAAGACCCAAAACCTTAGATTTTGGCAATCTATCAGCGCAAGATTTAAGGTCATTAAACCATAGCCACTGATGTGTTCCCTACTGATACTCGGTTCGTTAGGTTTATATCACATTGGTAAGTTGATTATTTCATGCTTTTTTCCTACTGGTACATCATATGATGAAGCTGCTATCACACTTAAGCATTTTAATTCAGTTTTAGTGTGACAGTCTAACTTGCTGATGTACTATCATTTCTTCTCTTTCACACAGTGATAACTCATTTTTTATTTTCTAATTTTATGGTTTTTAAATTTTCAATGTTTTTGTATTTTTATGATTTTAAGAAAGCAGTAAAATATTTACAAAATTCTTATGAAAAAACCAGTTAACTAGTGCGTCGACTCGATGAAGTTCAATTAGTTTCTTTTCAGCACAATCCCGTATAAAATGATGACGAATATCAATATGTTTAGTTCTACTGTGCTTTACGGGATTGTTTGTGATTGATATAGTGGCATTATTGTCTATCATAATAGGAGTACGAGTGAAATCCAAACCTTAATCGAACATCTGCTGTTGTATCCAGCTATCCGCAGCAATATATTCCGCTTCACAAGTAGAGGTAGAAACACACGATTGCTTCTTGCATTACCAAGACACAATCCTCCCTCCTAAGAACTGATAACCACCTGTGGTAGACTTTCTTGTAGACTTGCATCCTCCAAAGTCTGAATCAGTGTAAGCAACAAACTTCAAATCACTATCAGCTGGATACCACAACCAAGGTTTAGGTTTCCACTTCAAGTAACGAAGAATACGCTTCACCGCCTTCATGTGTGACTCTTTTGGATTAGCCTGATATCTTGCACACAGACATACGACAAACATGATGTCTGGTCTTGAAGTAGTCAAGTACATTAGAGAACCAATCATCGCCCTATACTGAGTTGGAACAACATCTTCAGTACTTTCATGATCTACTTTCATGATCTGGGCCAATATTGTGATTTTCGCATATGGTGTGTTGAAAGTAGAGCAATCATCCATTTTAAACCAAGACAAAATGTCATACACATACTTTTTCTGATGAATAAACATCCCATCCTTCTTCTGTTCAACTTGTAATCCCAGAAAGAAAGACAGCTCACCCATAGCGCTTATTTCAAACTTGCTCTTCATCACCTTCTCGAACTTGTGACACGTGTTTTCATCTGATGACCCAAAGATGATGTCATCCACGTATACGTGTACCAGCAGAAAATCTTCCTTCTTTCGGGTTTAATGAAAAGTGTACTGTCAATCTGACCTCTTTCAAAACCATTCTTTATCAGATGTGTTGCAGTGTCTCATACCAAGCCTTGGGAGCTTGATGTAATCCATACAAAGCCTTATCCAATTTGTAAACCCGATCTGGAAATTATGGATCAACGAACCCATCTGGTTGTGATACATACATCACTTCTTGGACTTTCCCGTAAAGAAACGCACTCTTCACGTCTAGTTGGTAAACTTTGAAGCCCTTGAATGAAGCGAAGGCTAGGAACAAATGAATTGCTTCCAACCTTGCCACTGGTGCGAACACTTCATTGTAATCAATCCCATCTTGCTGATTGAAACCTTTGACAACCAATTGAGCCTTGTTTCTGGTCACGATTCCTCTATCATCTTTCTGGCACTTAAACACCCACTTAGTGCCAATCTCTTTTTCACCTTTACGAAGGTCGACTAACTCCCCAACCTTCAGCTTCACAAACTGGGCCAATTCCTCTTGCATAGCTTCAACCCATGAATTGTCTTTCAGAGCCATATGAACATTTTTCGTCTCCTCTTGGGAAATAAAGCAGCTATACAAGCACTCGTTCATAATCCCAGTCTTCTCAATAGTAGCATACAGACCTGAACTCTCTGCTATGCTTCTCCTCATCTAAACACATGCAGTAGGATCTCCAAGTATCATGTCAACTGGATGATCCCAGTTTGCTCGTGTTGTAGCAACAAAATAAATTTCTAAATTATCACCCAGGTTTGATCCAACATTCCCCTGAAAATTCTGATTTGCAAACGGATTAGTGAAATACTCCCCCTGAATAGGTTCAGACTCACTATCGCTTGAATAATAAACAACAACAGTTGAAGAAGTTTCCAGAACATCTGTCATTGAAACACTTGATCTAGGCATGAACTCACCTTCATCATCTTTACTGATCACTGTTTGGACCAACTGAGAGTCATCTGCACTTGAAAATTCAGGAATATTAAATGATTTAAACACACTTTCATAATCATATAATATAGCAAGACCACTCGTTGATTGTTGAGGCTTATATGTAGTAATTTCGACATTAAATATAACCTCAATTTTACTAGTTTTAAGATTAAAAACCTTTTTATTCGGTGTGCCAGGTACGTAATCTAGAAAGTAATCTTCGTTGACTACCTCACTGAATTTTTATTTTTCTAGTTTAAAAACATTTTTCTAACTTTTGATTTGATTAGACATTGAGGATAAACCGGTACTAAAAGCTCTTGTGTCCTTGGACGACCTCGGTATCTTACCAACACTATACTACGCTCACGATGGGTGCACTTGCCCATATGTGTGTTTAGTGTTAGTAAATATCGTGTTTTATAAATTTAAAACTTGGCTAAAAAGTGTAAAAGGGCTTAAAATATACACCAAAAATATATTACACTACACACGCATCAAGTTTTTGGCGCCGTTGACGGGGACACAAGGATTTTAAAAAAGTTAGGAATCAACGGCCTAATCGTTTTTTCTAATTTTTCTGTTTTTTAGGATTTTCTTAGATTTTTCAGTTTCTGTAGAGCTCAGCACGGGCCGTGCCTGGTCGGACACGGGTCGTGCCCAGCGTTGTCACTGGCAGTTTTTATTTTCCGAGTTACACAGAGTTGAGCATGGGGCCGTGTCGGTGCAACACGGGGCCATGTTGAATTCCCCAGTAATAGGGATCCGGAAAACAATCACTGTATCTCCGACCACGGGCCGTGTTCATCTGAGCACAGGGCTATGGTGAAGCTTCTGACCAACGTTCTTCTTTGTTTTTATTGCAGGACTTGGAACTCAGGCGCCACATTTGCATTTTCCACGTAGTGTATGAGCGCCAGTTCTAGTAGAAACATAAAAGAACCCCTAGACGAACCCGAACGCTTTCTACGAAAGAGACTTAAAGCTAAAAACCAAGAGAAAGTTTCGGGGGACCCACTTCCAATGGCGGACCAACGTACCCTTATGGATTACCTACGACCCACCGTAGGTAATCTCGGCGCCGCTATCAATGCACCGAATGTCGAAGCCAAGAACTTCGAACTTCGGCCACATTTGATACAAATGCTCCAAAATTCCGCAACCTTCCATGGGCTTGCGGACGAGGATCCTCATCTACATATTACTAATTTCTTAGAAATATGTGATACCTTCCGGATCAATGGAGCATCAAACGATGCCATCCTCCTTCGAATGTTTCCATTTTCTCTAAAAGACCGAGCTAAGGCTTGGCTTAATGCCCTCCCAGTTGGCTCGGTAAACAACTGGGATGAACTAGCCCAAAAGTTTCTATATAAGTATTTCCCTCCTGCTAAAAAGACTAAATTAATACATATTCACAAGAGGATGGGGAATCCTTATATAAAACTTAGGAAAGGTTCAAGGAGCTACTAAGAAAGTGTCCTCATCACGGTCTTGCAGTATGGCAACAAGTATCCACTTTCTACAATGGGTTGTTGCCACACACAAGACAAACACCTAACTCTAGCTCCGGAGGACTTTTAGGTAATCGTAGCCCAAATGAAATATATAATCAAATTGAAGAAATTGCTCAAACCAATTTTCAGTGGCACACTCCCCGAGGCAATAAATCTATTGCCCCGGGCGCCCATAAGGTTAATGAAAGCACTTCTTTACAAGCCCAAATCGAGGCCCTTTCTTCAAAAATCAAAAAGCTAGAAATGGAAAAAACGGCCTCGGTCATGGCTTGTGAAAGGTGTGGTGGGCCACATGAAAATTGGAGTTGTATGAAAGAAACAGATGATCAAACAGAGTCGGTAAACTACATTGATAATAGACCTAGGCCGTCGTGTCACACCTCTAATTTCCACGTGTCACCGGTGGGCCCGGTGGGGGAGTATCGTGACGTAATTGATATCATCATAGTCAAACAACACAAATTATAATGCACAGCGGAAGCAAAAAGATAGATTTATTCCAACCAAATGATTATTGTAATATTTAAGTATCACAATGTAGTTGAAATAGATCCATAGGTGGATCAAAATAAAAAGGAGAATTGTTCAACAGATTTATTGCATCCAAGCTTGCGAGACTCTAAACGATGCTAAGGAGAGGCCAGCCTATTACGTGTAGAACCTGCACTTAATCTTTTGGGGAAAATACGTCAGTTTACACTGGTAAATTCAATTTAACTGACTCATTTTGAAAACGATTTTAAAAAATTGATTTGAAAGCACATGGCACAAAACTTTTTATAACTTGGGATAATTAATCAAATTTAAACTTGTAAAAGAATTACATGTTTGTTATGCGTTTAGTCGCCCGGTTCGTGCCGGGTTTAAGATTAATAGACACACCACTTAGTATAAATCCGCGGTGGGAAACCAACGGTTATACCTTAATAAATATGGACACATTGTCGGGTGTACGCCTACACCCGCGTGTCAAGGTCGTGGCCATTTCATGAATGATGCCAAGGATATCCGGGACATGGTCATTAAACTCCCAAAGGCGTAAAACAAACAAAACCAATTTTTAAACGGGTCATCTTGATAATACTTATCCACTAATCGATTAAGGTCAAATGCCCGACCAAGCGGTATTTTATATACCATACCCCAAGCCCGTATAAGGGAAAATAAGTTAAAAGTATTTACCTGAGCAAGTACAAACCACAATAAGCAAGTGCAAGTTTCTTCTACTGGATCTCCTATTCTGGAACGAAGGTTTATAATAACCTATTAGAATCCTAACGGGTCTTTAATTCAGCCTAAGCTTAGACCGGTTAGTTTTCAAGGATGAATATGGTTCAATCGCATGAAAGGCGAAAACAGGTTTAGAATGTGGTTTTTGACCTGACAAGCTTGCATGCTTGTTTAATATGGGTAACATAATCACATTCTGGGTTTTGAGACAAAAAAATATGGTTTGACCCGTTCGGCTAATATGTGTAAACTAGTTACATAAGCCTATCCGAACGCGAAAGTGCGTAACGAGTAACCATAATAATTATATACAAGTTTCCTGAATTAATATGCACTAAATATGTTGTTATATCAGTAAGATAGGTCCTATTATGCCCAAAGTGGTTTTTAACTCAAACTATGCCCCGAAAGGGTTTTTTAGTCATTTTAAAAGGGTATAAAAGAGTTAAACTAGTAACCTGAGTTACATATCTGAATAAATCAGTAATTATACTTAATTTATTATTTTATAACAGTAGGGTATCATATATATGTGAATTTTATTAATTATAACCATCCTATGCACCGAAAGGGCATTTTGGTAATTTCACATAAGCCTAAAAGGTCAAAACTGGAAACCTGAGTTTAAAACTTTAGTTTACTGTTATAATATAAAAATTTACTAAATATATCAGTAGGTATCAACTCTTATACATATAAACTAGTTTGATACATACTATGTCGTAAAAATGCCTAAAAAGGCGATTTGGAGCCATTTCCGGGTTTTGTATAAAAAGCTGATATTTTTAATATTCCAGAAGGCTCAAAATAATTATTTTAACATAATAAATCAGTAGAAAAAGGTTTGAGGTCAAAAGAATTTATAAAACTCATTTTATAGTCAAAAAGGGTAAAACCGGCAATAACCGAAATAAGCTTAAAACTCTAAGTTATGCTCCGCCTAAAAATAAATAAAAATCTCCAAAAATCCCAAAATATTATTATATATCAGTGGGTATAAAGTTTGATATTAAAATTTGGGTTTAGATAGGCTATATGCTAATTATGCTAATTAATTACTAAGGAAGCTTCTAATTACGCTAATGAGCATAACTCTTAATCTGGACATCAAACTGATTTCAAATTTTGGGTATAATTTTATAATTCAGTAACTAAGATATCTACTCTTTTACATTTTCAAAAATCATATTTTAAGGTCATTTGGGCATAATGGTCAACATATGAGCATTTAACGGAAACTTGCATAATAATTAGACGACTAGTGAACCAAGCCGTATAATCACAGAGGGTTATACTAACATGTAACTAGGTCCAAAAGAAGTTTTAAGGCAATCCTAAACTAGGCCTAAACGGGTCAGAACTGAAAGTCAAAGCGAAAGTCAAACTATGCGACTTTCGGTTCCAAACCGGGTCTAAACTGAAAATTGTCGAGTTGAACATATTTAGACATGTTCTTACATTAATTACCAAGTTATATTAGTGATTAAACAGGTTGCATGTATCCTACATTGCTAATTATGTATTAATTTGGAATTATGCATTATGTTGACTTTTTAAAGTAAGCTTTGACTCGACAATTAACATAGTTAGAGTGGGAATCTGGAAATACCCTTTTAAGGGTTTGTTACCCACATAATTACCTAGTTATAGGTATTTTTAATTCAAGATTTGACTGAGTAATTATTGACTAATCTCGAAGTCAAACCTTAATTACGACGGTTTGACTTTTAGCTAAATAACTAAGCTAAAATGACTTAAGGAGGATTAGGAACACTTACAAGAGTCCTAAGTGGGATTAGGAACCTAAGGAAAACTTGGTTGCTGTCCAGGAGCTCCAGAGAAGTCTTGAACCAAAAATTCTAAGTGAGCAAGTGAAATGGTTACAACTTCATCTCCTTATATAATGAACAAGATGTCACAAGATGTTGCCAAAATAGTCTACATGTGTTACAAGATCATCCCAGGTGTTCCTACTATGCTATATACTGCCTAGTAAGTCCCTGATTTCAAAAACCACTCATGAAAGGCGGTGGAACTGGCTGAACAGGCAGTTGTCCATTTTCTGCTGCCAGCGACAGCCTTACGGACCGTAAGCCTAAGCTCTTGCGGTCCGTATGCAGCTCTTACGGACCGTATGCTTGAACGGTTGCGGTCCGTAACTGACCCTTGCTGAAATCGCCCAGATAGGCACCTTACGGACCGTAAGCTTAATGCCATACGGTCCGTAACCGATGGCCAGAAGCCAAAAATTTTTGCAACATCCAAGTTTGACCATGCAACACTACAAGTCCGAATCTCATG
The DNA here is from genome assembly GCF_002127325.2 of Helianthus annuus. Taxonomy (NCBI): domain Eukaryota; kingdom Viridiplantae; phylum Streptophyta; class Magnoliopsida; order Asterales; family Asteraceae; genus Helianthus; species Helianthus annuus. Next base: position 45,950,725 of record NC_035434.2, on the reverse strand, counting down.
CAGTTCCTTTCAGTTGTGGGACCATGTAGTCAGTCTTTGCATGCCTAGCCATGCACTTACACCTTTTGGCACTTTGTGGCAATATAAAGTGACGGAAACTTTAAGAATCCTTGTTTGGACATGCATCATTTAAATTCAATTTTCTTAATCAAAAATCTAATTTCTTAATTGTAGTAGTAACATTGTAAGGAACCCATTTTCCATATAAGGATGGAATTTATTTATTTAGAAACAACCGGTTAACATATTAGATGTTTATCATGATTTAAGGTCTTGGGATTTATGACTTGGGTCGTTCAGAGGTATTTTAATAACATGTCGCCCTTGGGTCGTTCAGAGGTATTTTAATAACATGACGCCCCTTATTAAGTCCTACTGTACATCTTTATTTGATCCGGGTTCCTGACACGTTTGTCTCACATGCCACGTGTCTTTATTTTATTGGTCATGAACTTTCGAGGTGTTACACGTCGGGTCCTCCAATGGGTACCTACAACCAAGGATGGCGTAACCACCCTAACCTTGGTTGGAGAGAACCCGACAATGGTAGTAACCAACAAAATCTAAACCAAAGAACAAACTTTCAACAACCAAGAGTCGAGTACAAAATTTCTCTCAACAACAAGGTGGAAGAGAAAGTCTTGAAGATACTGTATCTCGCCTCATCTCCGACACCGAAAAGAAAAACTCGGATCGATTTCAACAATTGGAATCGAATTTTAGAAATCAACAAGCTAGTATACAAAACATTGAAAAGTAATTAAATCAAATAGCTCAGAATTTCTCCAAGAGACCACAAGGCGCGTTACCAAGTAATACCGAAACCAACCCAAAAGCACAAGTCCATCTCATAACATTGAGAAATCGTACCATGGGCTCTGAAGAGGCTCCATTATTGCCAGCTGAAAAAAGCCAAACCACAACTCCGCCCCAACAAGAGAAGGCTTCTCCACCAATTCAAGAGCCTACTAAGACTCCTCCAATTTCATACCCCGGTTGGTTAATTCGTTAAAAGACCGATGAGCAATTCGCAAAGTTCGAAAATTTATTAAAACAATTGCATGTTAATATTCCATTTATCCAAGTCCTAACTCAAATGCCTAAATATTCAAAATTTATGAGGGACTTCCTCACTCATAAAAGGAAAATTGAGTCATTGCAATTAGATAATTTAGGTGAAGAATGCTCCGCCTTGCTACTCAACAAACTCCCGCAAAAGAAGCTTGACCCCGGAAGCTTCACAATTCCTTGCTCGATTGGGGAATCCCCCGTTCGTAATGCACTAGCCGATCTCGGGGCAAGCATCAACCTCATGCCCTCATCAATGTTCAACCGACTCAACATAGGGAAAACAAGCCCTAAAAAAATAAGCATACAACTCGCCGATAGATCCGTCAAATATCCACAAGGTGTCGTTGAAAATCTACTTGTCAAAGTCGGCGAATTTGTCTTTCCGGCCGACTTTGTCATACTAGATATGGAGGAAGATACAGAAGTACCACTCATCCTAGGGAGGCCATTCCTAGCTACGGCCCAAGCAGTGGTAGATATGAATGATGGAACACTAACATTAAGGATTGGGGATGAGGAAATGAAGTTTGGAGTTGGAAAAAGAGTAGAAGACGACGACCCGGTCAACTACATGAAGGTCATTGACTCAAGTTTGGATGATTCTCTTCGACGGTGTAGCATGGGACGCAAAACATCCCACTTGGGTAACATATGACCAGGCTTTGGGTCTAGCCAAGGACCCTTATAAACGTGGCGCACCACAGAGGCATTCCGCGGAACTATCCTTAGTTTAACTTAGATTAATTTTTACGTTTTCTAGTTTAGTTTTAATTTTCAGGAATAAAACACACTCGAGATGGTGAAGGATAACAAGGGAAACTTGAACCAGCACCCCATGCACGAAAACAGGGCCATCCGACAAAATTTTCTTCACTACAGCAAGTTCAGCACGCGCCTTGCCCGCCCAACATGGCCCCGTGCTGCACAATCTGCAGAAAATGCCCAGTTCAGGTAAACTGGACACGGGGCGTGCTCACTGAACACGCCCCCGTGTCCAGGCTTCTGTTTCTTTTCAACAATTTTTGTTACTGGCGATCTTCACACGGGGCTGTGCTCGGACACCACGAGGCCGTGTCCAGACGCCTAGTAACAGAAAATTTTGTTTTTTCACACCTTTTTGCACGTGCAATCAACCTAAAAACTTATTTTTTGGGACACATTGAGGACAATGTGTAATTTAAGTGTGGGGGGATGCTAAAACCTTGAATCTTGCAAGTCCTAGACACAAGCCTTACACAAAACTCTATTGGAACCGCTAATCACCCCAAAAATTTTTTCAAAAAATTTTTCATTCTTTTTACTTATCTAGGTTTAATTTGGGAATTTCAAGTTCTAAATAAGGTTATATTTTTATGAATTTACAACCGATAGCGTCGTGATAAAAAGAACCAACATAAGAAAATTATGAAATGACATGACAAGTTTAGTTAAAATTTGATTATATATACTTGATCACATAAAAACCCATTCCCACAAAAAATTGTGTTTTGAGCCTTTATTGAGCATACAAATACATATCTTTAAACTAAATGCTCATTTTTCGTTTCTTGTGTGAATAGCCGCTTGGTTCTTACGACTCTAGAACTTGCCACGGCAATACATTCCCGGTCCTTACCAACTTAAACCCGAGTAAGTAAATGATGAAGGCATTAGGACTAACCCTTTTTTATTTCTACCCCATTATTTTTCTTTTTTTTTACCACCTACCCAAAATCCCCCTAGTTAACCCTTTTGAGCCTAAACCTTTTCATTTCTTAACCCAAAACAAACACCCTTTTACCCACCAAAAAAACCCTTTTCCATTTTAAACCCTTTATTTTAGTAACAAGGCTCGGTTTTTCTTATGACTTGCTTATGAAGAAAAAAAAATAATATTGATGATGATGAAGCCAAAAGAAATAAACCAACAAGTTTATCAAAAAGAACTTTGTTTGAAATAAAATGCTTCATCAAAATAAAAAGTTACAAAATAATGGCAAGTCTTACGAAAACCGACGCTTTTTACGCCTTTCGCCCTTTTACTAACCACTAACCCAACCACCCACCTTTAGCCCAAGTCTATCCCTTCACCCCAAAAGTCCTCTTGATATTTACAAAGGTGTATAGTTAAAAAGGAGGATTGATTGCTTGGAAAGCTTATGGTAGGAGTAAGTTCCATGCCGTTCTCGAGAGATTCACTAAAATACATCTTCGGCCGAGTGTTGAGTGATCCCCCGTGAGGTATGTGAACTTGTATATAAATGGAATTTTAAAAAGGCATGTTATGCCCTATAAGTAATTTATCTTATGAAATGTTTTTAATAAATCATGACAAATAGGATAGTAAATAAATAAAAATAAAACTTAATAAAGAATATTGGAAATCCCAACACTCTATGACAAGCCCAAAAACCTTCTCTTCTACCCATTCCATTTGGGAGTGTAAAGCCACATTATAAAGAGTTTTGTTTGAGGACAAGCAAAGATTCAAGTGTGGGGGTATTTGATGTGCACAAAGTGCAACATATAAATTACATCAATTGTGGCATAAAACTAACCCTTTTTTAGTACTAATGTTAGAAAAAGTGTGTTTTTGTCTTCCTTTTGTATTTTCAGGATTAAATGAGCTCAAATGAACAAAAGAAGTAAAAAGGCAGCTAAATCTAACATAAATATAAGAAAAGGAACAAACGTGGCATGCTCGACCCCCCGACAGCATCTTCCCAAGCAGAAACAAGAAAACAGAAGGCTGAACAGGCCCCGTGCTCAATGAGCACGGGGGCGTGCCCAAGTGTCAGCAGAAAAGACAAAGTTGTAGAAGCTTCTATCGCCCACCACGGGGCCGTGCTCAGCGGACACAGGGCTGTGGTCAACTCTAAGATTCGTAGAATCTAGGGAAATCTTAATAGTACAGATACGCTTCTGCACACGGGGTCGTGTTCAGCGGACACGGGGGCGTGGTCAACTAATGCAGACAAACTGCAATTAATGAAGAAAGAGAAGGAGGATGAACACGGGGCCGTGCCCAATGGACACGGGGCCGTGCCCGAGCTGCTGTTCAGGCTATAAATAGGGGTGCTTGGCTCATTTGCGAACCATCCCTTGGCACACCACCTCTCTCACACTTCACCTACCACCCACCACCATCACAACACCATCATCCACCACCATCATCCATCATCCATCATAGAGTGTGTGAGTCGTCTCAGGATCCAAGATTGATCGTAAGAGTTCTTGACAATCAAAGGCCATGTTTGCCTAAGTCTCTTACATCACTTGGTGAAGACAAGTGTTTAGTGTAATACTTTTTATTTTTAATCTTTTCGCACTTTTTATTTGGTTATGTATTAATGACTTTAATAACTAGTTTCTTATGTTGAAGGTGATTCTTCCTTATCGTTTGTCCGTGGTGTCTTGGTGTTATTTTACTGTCTATATAAAATAAAAGATTTTCACCATTCATATCTCCACGGTCTATATGGAGATATGTTGGCTACCTGGTCGGGGGTTAAGGGACGGTTTGGTAAGAGTCTTGCCATTGTTCAGTGTATAGATCCTGCAAAGGACCTGGGTCAAATTTAGTAGGAACTCCTTCAATACCCACCGGTATTGGATGGCGGGGGTCCAAACTCTTTGATCCCCTCATAAGTAAGCTACTATTAAAACTTTAACCCGGCTACTTAGGACTGTATCCCTGCTGACTCAGACTACTTAGCCGAGGGTAACGTCACCTTCAAAAGAGGGGCCTACCATATTATGCATTAATAACTTAATTAATTATCTTTCAATAATCCGACCCTTTAGGATTGTATCCTTGCTGACTCAAACTACTGGGTTGAGGGTAACGTCACCTTCAAAAGTGGGGCCTACTACAATAACTAAGATAATCTCTTAAAAAGTGCAAAAGTGCGGAAATAATCAAAGGTTACACTACACACGAGTCGGATCCAAGTGATTCATCTTGTCTATCTGTTTTACTTTTATTTTATTTTTCAGCATTTTAGTTAGTTTTATTTTTCAAGTTTAAAACCATTTTTCTAACTTTTGATTTGATTAGACGTTGATGATAAACCGGTACTAAAAGCTCTTGTGACATTGGACGACCTCGGTATCTTACCAACACTATACTACGCTCACGATGGGTGCACTTGCCCATATGTGTGTTTAGTGTTAGTAAATATCGTGTTTTATAAATTTAAACTTGGCTAAAAAGTGTAAAAGGGCTTAAAATATACACAAAAAATATATTACACTACACACGCATCAGGATCCAGGATCCTCAACTGTTTAGCTTTGGAATCCTGAAATAAAACATAACTTGGGACTAAGCCAATCTGTAAAAGAAAGAGTTAGTATCTGGGGACAAGCCCAACAATCTGGGGACAAACCCAATAAACTGGGGACAAGTCCAAAAAACTGGGGAGAAGCCCAAAATACTGGGGACAAATCCAAAAAACTGGGGACAAGCCCAAAGGATCTTGTGTTAACTGGAGTATGGCCCTTACTGGCGACTATCCAAACTTAGTGACATGAAGATGCCAAAACCTTAGCTAACGTGAAAACGATAGAAACCTTAGGATCCCAAATACAGCCAGTACAATGAAGTTGTCAGCCCCTAAAGCGGGTACTGGTCCCATTGCCTTTAACTGCACCAGGATAATCGTGTGCTACTAGCGAAGGTGTAAGAACCTGATTCGTAGGAGGTAATAGATACCTTAAACTGGGGACAAGCCCAAAACTGGGGATAAACCCATAAAACTAGGGACAAGCCCATAAAACTTAGGAGAGTTCTGTGGATACTTGATCCTTTGCCAAAGATGCACCCACTTCTGCAAAACTCATAACTTAATAAAAAAAGGATAAGGGATTCTGGATCCTTCTCCTTGTAATCAAGTAAATTAAAGGATTAAATAAATTAGATTCAAATCATTACCAGAATGAGGATCATATATCCTCTAAGGATCCTTTATGCATACCAGATATGAGGATAACTAAGGATCCCAGATCCTTCTTACATGAAGTATCTCTTCAAATGGACAACATTCCAAACTCTTGGTAATAAATCACCTTCCATTGTTAATAAGCGATATGCCCCCTTTCCTACCTCGGATTCAATTAGATAAGGGCCTTCCCACTTCGGTGCTAACTTGCCATCAGCAGGATTTGTGGTATTTTGGAATGCTTTTCTCAAAACCATGTCACCAACTTGAAATTTTTTGATCTTGACATTCTTGTTATAAGATCCAGCCATCCTTTGTTGATAGCTAGCCAATCTTATCATTGCTAAATCCCTGAGTTCTTCTATGGTATCCAAGTTTTGAACCAAGTTTTCAGCATTTCCTTCAGGATCACGGATGCTTGTTCTTGCAGTAGGGACTACCATCTCTGTAGGGATCACTGATTCAGCTCCAAACACTAAAGAAAATGGAGTTTGACCAGTAGCATTCTTGGGAGTTGTCCTATCAGCCCATAACACATAAAGTAGCTCTTCTGCCCATTTTCCCTTCTTGGATCCAAGCTTCTTCTTCAAGTTGTTGATGATGATCTTGTTAGATGATTTTGCTTGACCATTAGCTTGTGGGTGGACTGGTGTTGATGTTATCATCTTAATCCCCCAACTGTCACACAAGTTAGTAGTTCTACTCCCAATAAATTGGGATCCATTGTCACAAACAATTTCACAAGGTATGCCAAATCTAGTAATAATGTTTCTTTTAATAAAGGATATCACTTCCTTTTCTCTGACTTGTGCAAAGGCTTCAGCTTCTATCCACTTGGAAAAGTAATCAATCATGGCAAGCATAAACACTTTTCCTCCTGGTGCGTTTGGAAGTTTGCCAACTGTTAGTACAAACGTCTGTAGCTTCCGTCAGCATTTAGTCATATTTTGTATCTTAGTGAACAATTAATGTTTATGTTTGTATGTATGTTAGCTAGATTGACAGATCAGGATATGGCACTTGTATGTTAAAGTGTTGACTTTTTGTTGACCTATGTCAGCCGATCGGACAGCCAGCCGATCGGTCAGCATTGTCAGCCGATCGGTCAGCATCCTGTGCTAGCCAATCGGATAGTACTTTCCACCATCTTGATCTGCCTATAAATACCCTATCAGGGTATGACATTTAGAATTTTTTTTTGCATCTCTAGATCTGCTAACACCTTTGTGTACTCTGTCATCATCTGATTTTCTTCCGGCTCTTCTACTATCACAATATCGTAATAGAAAGATTCAGACGGTGTTTAAACGTTGAATTACGTGTCGTATCTCTATGACTTGATCAAATGATTCCGCACTTTATTCAAGATCGGTTCATCTACGTTTGCATCAATCAGATCCGGTACAAACAGGACCTAACAAGTGGTATCGGAGCTTCCAGGGAGCTGAATCGAGATTTACGACAATGGATTCACCGGAATTCGAGCCTTTTCTTGCTGATCAAAGTCAAATTTCACCGAAAATTTGGCAAATTCTCTTACTTTCTACTCTCTTCTTACATTGTTTTTCATTTTCATATACTAAAATCAGAAAAACCTAAAAATTGAACATGAATCTACGATTAAAATTTGATAAAACTGATATAGATCGATTCGCAATCATTCATAGTAAAATCCTTCAAGATTTCATAACAAAATTCCTTCAAAAACCAGATCAAAATCATCAAAAACTATGTTCAACTATTCTTATTTGATGACGTCATTCACCCGTTCGAATAACCAGTCGAAGGGTTTGGCTTAGATTGTTCACAGATAGTGTTGCTGACATCATCAGTGTTAGCCGATCGGACAGTCAACCGATCGGACAACATTGTTGTTACTTGTTTTCATTTGCTTACGTCATCTTGTTAGCCGATCGGACAGTCGACCGATCGGACAACACTTTGTTGTTTGTGACACTTGATCGACCAGCTGATCGATCGGACAGCTGGTCGATTCAGTATACTCATTTGTTGTGCCACTCGATCGAACAGTCATTCGATCCAAGTGCACCAGTGTAAAGTCTTTGAAAATCACAAAAAATTGTCTAAGTGTTTGGTAATTGTTTCAGGTACTCAAAGATGGGGGATGATTTTCTGAATCCGTTTAGTGATGTTTTTGCTTACACTAGCAGTACAGGAGAGAACACATCAGACAACACAAACACTTCAGCACCAAATCCAAACCATAGGAAAACCATTGCTAATTCTCTATCTGTTGATAACGCCTATGGCACCTACAACAAACCGCCCAAGCTTATGGCTATCGAGGAGTATAGTAGATGGGCACCGAGGTTTGAAGATTTGCTAAAAGCGTTCGCCTACCCGAGTTGGAAATGCTTGAAGAACGGTTTTAACATTCGAAGAAGTGATTATGAGAACTTAGTCGAAACTGATCAAGAAAGTTTCATCGCTGAGAAAAAATGTATCACATTACTTCATCAATCAGTAAGGGATGATATTATATCCCTAATTGATTACACAGATGCTAGAGATTTATGGGCAAAATTAGAGAAAAAGTGTGTTGGTGGAGCTGAAATTGTTAAAAATAAGAGAAAAATATTAAAAAAGGAATTTGATTTGTTTGGATGTCTGAAAAATGAATCGGTATCAAAGATGATAGAAAGATTCGGTCACTTGAAGATGGAACATGCAAGATATGGAATTGTGTTTACTCGGGAAGAGTTGGTTGATAAGTTGTTTGACTCACTGCCTGATGAGAAAGATTGGCAGTACTTTACCTTAATGCTGAAGAACACCGTGAAATCGGAAGATCTGACAATTGATTTACTAATCGAAAGATTGGAGAGTCATGAATTGGAGATCAGGAAAACGAACAAAGTCAACAATTCCTCATATCAACAAAATGTTGATTTGTATTATCGAGGAAGTATGCTTCCAAAAACTGTATCGCCAAGAACAGCATTCTCAGCAGAAAATTCAAGTGTGCCAAATAAAGAAAATCAAAGCAGCAATCCTTCTCCAAGCAGCGGTTATCATGGAGGATCATCATCAACTCCTCCAAGTCAACAACAAAAATCAGTTCCGAAAAACCTGTTCTAGTGCAATATTGTTGTAGACCTCAAAAATGCACAAAACTTGATTGAAGAAGCAGCAAATGGTGTTTTTAGCATCCGTCTTAGAATCCTACGAGAGCCTTGTTGCTGGAAAGATTGGAAATACTAACCTCACCAAGGAAGACTATGATCAAATTAACCCTGAAGAGATGGAGTTGATTGACATCAGATGGTGTATGGCTAGTGCAGTCTGAAGGGCACAGAGGTTCATGGAGATAACAGGCAGACACTCCATTGGTGGACCTTCAACGAAGCTTGGTTTTGATAAATCAAAGGTTACATGTTTCAAGTGCAAGCAAAAAGGGCACTTTAAGCGAGAATGTCAAAATGCAGTTGCTGATGAAACGCCCAATCCATTTCGTGAGGATTATTACAAAAGGGCCATTTATCATCAAAACAAAGTAGAATCTCCCAGAATGAAGCAAATAGAAGATGCTCCCAAAGATAAGTCAAGAGCATTAACAGTTATTCATGATGATGAGGGATATGATTGGAGAGATGTTCTACCAAAAGAAGATGCAGTGGGTTATGCCTTCATGGCAAAAATTGTTCCTTTCAAAGATACCCAAACATAAGAAGAAAAATATACTTACAGGAAGATGATAGCCCAAAACATGAAAGATAAAATCTATCGAACATGGAAAGAGGCAAAAAGCGTAAAAAGATGGGATGCTGATCGGGAATGTTATTTAGATCCTAAAGGAAAGATAGTGGTTGAACCTTCATCAGTCACTGTTGAAACTCTTATTGAGTAATTAGCAGAAGAGGAAGAAGAAAGACAGAGACTGTGGTGGAGACCAAAAGATGAAGAAAAAGAAAAGGTGATGGAGTTGCAGGAAAAGAAGGTCGATAATGGGATAATCGACACAACGAAAGAATTTACAGCAGAAAATCTGAAGAAAATGGCAGGCAAAGTTCTGGCAGCAAAAGAGTTAGAGGTAGATTCTAAATCTGGAACTGAGTCAAAGAGCCAGGTCAGTTCTAATGATTCAACCAATGGATCAGGTAAGACTGATAAAGCTAAGATTGAAAGTGACTGCAAAAATTGCATGAAAAACTGCAAGGTTTGTAGTACACATGCTTACCTCAGTGGTAAAAAGACTGAAGATTTGACTGAAAGAGTCAGACAAGTTGAAAATCAAATCTTGAGTCGTTACAAATTGATAAAAGCTTTAAATGAAAGAATCAAAGAATTAACTGATAAACTTGAAAAAGATAAAATTGAAGTAGACAAACTCAGGAAAGAGAATGAAAAGTTAATTCATGAAAACCGTCAACTTTTTGAAAATCATGAGAAGCTAAAGAAAACGATAAAAGATTCTGATGAAAGAAACAGTAAAACAAGCAAAGAAAATCAACAATTGTCGGGAGTACTTCAGTCGAAAGAAAACCAAATCAACCAACAGTTGGATGAGATTGCTAACCTGAAACTTCAGTTTCAGGAAGCCAAGATTGAAAATGAACGCGTCAATCTGAAACTCAACAGTTACAACTCTGCGAGCTTTGTTCTTCAACACATTGTTCCCAAACCCATTGGGAAGAACAAAGCTAGTGAAGATGTATACTCGGATGGAACTGGGGTTGGGTATCATCAGGTTCCACCACCAGTATTGAATAATTTTTCAAAGAAAAAGTCCGGGTTGGTTAATGATGATGAAACAAATGAGGTTAAGCTTCCAGAAACAATCGACGTCACATTTTCTTCATCATCAGATGAAGACAGTGTTCAGTCCAAAGTTGTTAAAAGTATGGTTGAAAGTGTTTTGAAATCTGAGAGTGATTCAACTGAGGACGAAGAATGCTTTCTGAACAATTATATTCCGAAATCAACATCCAAAAACAACTTAAGTGAAGAACCTACTCTTGTAATGTACAAGATATCGGGATCGGATAAGTTGTATTCGGATCTTGCATTCCCACTGGAAAATGTGAATGTTGACAAATTGAAAAATGTGTTCAAACTGGTTGAGATTGATGTTTGTGAAATTGAAGGTTTGAAACATTCCAAGAGGCAATTAAACTTTGAAAAAGACAAATCTTACTACAAAAAACCTGTTCTACCACCACGTTTTTCTAACAATAATCAAAACAAATGGTCGGGTGGTTATCAGGGTAGTAAGAACAATCAAAGAAGGAATTCTCAAAACAAGAAGTTTGTCAAGAAAAAGGTGTTTGTGAAAAGCTCGAGTTCACACTCCGAGCAAGAATCTGAGAATTTTTCAAAAACCAATGAAGAATTCTTTGAAAAGAAAGCCTCACAACCTCAGACCGAAGGCACAAGTCGGGGAGTTGACATGTTGGTGCACTTGTGTCTGTACTTTGTCTGTATTTTGTAATGATATAAAACGATGTCTTTTGTTAGTCTTGTTTACGTCTTTTGTTGGTTTGTATATGTGTTTTGATGTAAGTTTGACCAAGTCAACCATCCTCCTGGTTTGACTTGGCCAAACAGTTAACACATGGTTTGTAAGTTGTTTGTGTCGAAGGATGAGTCATCGAAGGATTGTTTATATCCTTCGATGAGCTCGAAGGATAACCTTCGATGGATGTAGATGGACCTCGAAGGATATACCATCCTTCGAGGTATATGTGGATCCTTCGGTAGGTGTCTGGTCGATAGATGATCCTTCGATCAGTCTTTCTGATCCTTCGACCAGACAATCTGTTATGAGTATATATAGTCTTGTAATGGTTCACTTCACAGTTAGACAGTTTAGACAGAAAGACAGAAAGTGTGTAAGTGAACTAAGTCTTGTAGAGAGCATTTTCAGTTTGGTCAAGGGCTGTAACCGTGTCCACTGAAATACAAGAGAAAACTTTGATATCTCGTGTGTCTTTCTTTCTCTTTGTAGCTTGTGTTCTCATATAAACTACCGGTTTGCATTCTAGCTTGGATTCCGCACTTGCTAGTGTGTTGAACATAACAAGGATAAGGTTTAACCTCGACCTCCGGGGGACCTACAAGTGGTATCAGAGCCGTGGCTCTTTTCCTTGTTAAAAACCGAGTTTATACAAGACTTTGGAGTGTTTGGACAAAACTCACATGGTTTAGCACCCGTTTTTAGTGTTTTTCTCGCATTTCTAGACGTAAAAACGTGCTCTAAACTAACCGGGTGTGTTGAAGGACGGGTTGGGTAACTTAAAAACTTGTTTTAAGAAGTTTGGTAATTTCCGGCCAAAATTCCGGCTTACTCCGGTGACCGGTTTTTCTGGATAAGGACCTTCCTTTTTAGTCAATATTTTATTGGTCAAATCTGAGTTGGTAGAAAGTATGGTCTGAACATACCTTCTGCCGAAAGTTCTTCACCAACCAATCACCTTTTCACCAACCTGTCACCTTTTGTCTGCTGTGTTCGTACAGATCGAAGGATATCCTTCGAAGTCGAAAGATCATCTTTCGATCAAAGGAGGTTCGATAGATAACCATCCTTCGAACATCCTTCGAAGTCTGTGGTTTATCCTTCGATCCAAGGAATCTTTTCGAAGGATATATATTTCGATCTACAGTTATTTTTCGAAAGATAAGGATCCTTCGTTTTGGAGAATCTTTCGAAATCATTGTTCGAAATTCAACAGTGATCTTTCGAACACTGTTGATCCTTCGAACAAGTATTGATCTTTCGATCCTAGTCTGTTTGAGTTTAACAAGTTTGTGTTTTTCAGGTCTTTCGATCAAGGATCTTTCGGCTGTCTGTTCTCATTCAAGATATTAACATAGTTTGTGAAAATTAATTTTTTTTTTTAAAAAAAGGAAAAACTTGTTTTCAGATTTTAAATCAATTTTCACTTAATATATTAATTGTTATAAAATGGGAACAAACGGTCAGTGGGATCCAACAGCGTGGACTCAAACAACTTTGACTCCACAATCATCAGCTACGCAATCATCAGCCACGCAATCTGCGTCAGATTTCAACAAAACTGCATGGATGCAGGCTATTGCCCCACCTCAAGCTGCAATGATAACTGCAAATCAATGGGCATTGGTCACAAATCAAAGCAGCAACATTCAAGCAATGATGCAAAATGACAGTGAAACTGGTACAAGCACAAAACCGCCAAAGCTAAATCACATCAATGATTGGGGATGGTGGAAAGAAAGGCTGAGAACTTATGTTCAGGGGCAAGGTCAAGATCTATGGATGTGCTTTTTCACCGCATTTGACAATGAGTTGGAAGTTGCAGGATCTAATCCAGAAACTTACAGCACTATGTCTGATGATGATAAGAAGAAATTTGAGTTAGAAAAGAAAGCATTCATGATTCTCACACAAGCTCTTCACAGAGACATTTACCACCAGTTTGTTTACTGCACGACTACTAAAAGCTTGTGGGATATGCTCACGTTACGATGTGAAGGAAATGCTCAATCTAGAAAGATCAAGCAAGAATTACTGAAGAAAGAGTTTGAAGGATTCACGTGTATGGAGAATGAGACTTTGGCGGAGTTATGTACAAGGTTCCATCACTTGTTGAGCGAGATGTTTGCCTTTAGAGTCACTGCCACTCCACAAGAAATGGTGAAGAGATTCGCTGATAGCTTACCAGCAAAGTGGAGCAGTTTTCTTGAAATTCTCAAAGAAAATGGTGTTCTAGACACAATCACCGTTTATGAGTTAATTCAAAAATTGGAGAACAAGGATGTAGAAGAAAAGCTTAAGGCAAAAAGAACACTAACTCCTCAAAATCCAGAGATGTACTATGGTATTGCAGGAGGTATCAGTGGAGAAAAACCAGCCTCTCAACACGCGAAGCTTCAAACAGCTTTCATCTCAAACACCGGACCTTCCACAACAAATCAGTTTGATCCTTCAGCATACACGATGATGTATTCAAGACCAGATTCTTCTTCTCAACAACAGTATGTGCAACCGACAGCTCAACAATTCACACCACCGCCTTTCTTAGACCCAAGCAGAGCTCAGCAGCAACAACCGCAACAGCAAGGGTTTTATGGAAGCTCTTCAAACTTTCAAGCCACTTCCAATCCGAACACAGTCAGATTAGACACTTCCAACTTTTCAAAAGTCACTGTCGAAATAGCCAAGGAGCATATGGAGATGTTGAATACCTTGGTTAGTGCTTATTGTGGATTGGTCGCAGGTCAGATTGGGAATATCAATCTAACCAATGAAGATTATCAGCAAGTGAATAAAGAAGAGTTTGAAATGATGGATATCAAATGGGCTCTTGCTAGTGCAATTCGAAGAGCAAAGGAGTTTATGGAAAGGACGGGGAGAACCAACTTGGAAAGCAACAACAACACCAAGTATGGTTTTGATAAGAATGCTGTCACTTGCTTTAATTGTGGTGAAAAGGGTCACTTCAAGCGGGAGTGTCAGAAGCCACCTAAGCAAGGAAATCAGAATCCCTTCAGGAATCAAGGACAGCCACAACAGCAACAGAACAACAATTCTGTCAGATCAATAGTTCCTGTTGGAGGAAATGCATCTGGATCCACAAACACTAATCCCCACAGAGGATTGGTCGTTCAAGCTGATGAAATCTGCAACTGGAACCTTCAGCTCGGAGAAGGAGGAAATGGTGGAACAGCATGTTATGCTAAAGTGATTGAGAAGGTAATAGAACTCGTGTCTGCTGGTGAATCTTCAGAAGATGAAGATAGTTCGGGTTATAGTGGGAGCATGGATGGGGAATCACTTGATGCTGGTGATTTATCAGGTGATGCTTTAGATTTGGAAGTTGATGAGCTTTTGGCTGAAGCTGAAGCATTATGCAAGAGGAGATCTATTCTCTGCCAGAAATCTGCTGGAACTTCCGAGAAGCTTGCTCAGTTTTTCTCTGAAGATGGATCTTTTTCTTTTCATACAGCCTTTATGGCTCACGTAGAAGGTCAGACTTCTCAGGTATGTGATACTAATTCTGACTCTAATTCTGTTCCTATTGAATGTGCAAAGTGTTTAAAATATGCAGAAAAGGAAAGTCAGTTTGAAATCACACACAAACACAATCAATAATTGATTGTAGATCTTTCTAAAGCAACCGAAGCTAACTTGTTTTTAACCAGAAATGAAAAGGAATTTAAAGCAACAATTGCGTCATTAAGACATGATGTTTCAGAATTACAAAAGGCTGTTTTGCGAAAACAACATGCTAATAATAATCTTATTGACACAATTGAAAAGCAAATGGTAGAGTTAGCAACAGCTCGATGTGAATGTGAGACAATTAAGCAGAAATTGGAAAGCTATTCCAATTCCCGCTATGTATTGGATCACATCATTGATGTTCAAAAGAAAAAGGGGGATACAAAATGTATTGGATTCAAATCATGCCCTCCCCCAATGAATCACAATTACTCCAAATTGCCTGATGACGAGGATATGCCCCGTTTTGAACCTACTGTGCCACTCGGTCTAGATGACTTTGCAGTAGGCCTCGGGTTCACAACTGGTACATCATCCTCAGGTCAATCAGAATCTGAGAATGTGACAGATTCAACGTGTGTTAAGGAACAGAGTCCTCCCATTATTGAGGATGCTGATTCTTCGGACGATGAATCTGAAGAAATTGTGAAACAACAGTCTAACTCGGTTACAACAGATATTCCAATCGAGAATCACATCTTGTGTGATCCACCAGTGAAACCGAGTAAGACTGAAATGTCAAAAGCAATGGAGTCCCTTGTAGTTAGCCCTGAAGGGAATAACTTGTTGTATACGCTCAAAGGAGATAGCAAAATCTACTCTAACAAAGATTTTCCAATTAAAAACGTAAATCAAGATTTAATTGAGCAAATTTTTGAAGGATGCACTGATAAGTTTTTGGGGAACAAAAGTGGCAAAGTTACCATCACTCAATGTGATCCAATTCCGTGTGAACAAATTAGAAAACAATACGGAAACCAAAAACTACCAATTGAGCGAAAACAACAAGTCAACTCCGGAAAGGGTAAGGTACAGGGAAAGAAGGCTCAGAACAAGAATGTTCAAGCACCTAAAGTTCAGCAGCCTAAGACTGAACAACCAAAGGTTCAACAACCTAAAGTTGAACAGTCTAAGGCTACTCAACCTAAGGCTGCACAACCTAAAATTCAACAATCAAAGGTTGAGCAACCTAAGGTTCAACAACAAAAGGTGCAAAACAAAAGAGCTCTTGTTAAGAAACGAGAACAGAAAATGAACTTGTTGGATCCACGGGTTCAGACAAACTTGAAACATTTCAGGATAAATCTAACGTTGATTTTGTAAAACAAGTTAGAATTTTAAAACGAAATGATCAGAATAATTACACCCAACACACCAACGGATGTGACTTAGGTCCAAGCACGTCTAGATCACAAAGTTCATCGTCTGGTCATCAACATGTTTCTCCGAAGTTTGTAGAGCGGAGAACATGTTTTGAATGTGGCACAGTTGGGCATATTGTAAGATATTGCCCATACTTGCAAAAGCTGAAGTCAAAAACGAGTGCTCCCCAAGAAATCAATTACCAAAAACGACCAGTTTCCCCGAAACAAGACCCACGTATCTTGAAAGAAAGGGAAAAGAAGTTAAAGCAAAAGAATCAAAAGGTAATTGAAAAGGCCTCAAAATCAGAGGTCAAAGAAGAAAAACCTGTACAAGCAAAACCTGAAACTGTAAAACCAGTAAATGCTAAAACAATAAATTCAAATACTGGTAAAAGACAAACAGCTTGGAAGCAAAAGCAGGTAATTCAATCAGGGGGAGCACCACAGGTTCTTTTTCCTAATCATCAAGTGATTGAAATCACCTTCCTTGATGATCAAGGACGACCCAAGTCCACAAAGGCTTGGGTCCCCCTCTCAAACTGATAAGTTAGTTGCATGTACAGGCGGCTCCAGGAGGAACTATTAATAGTCATTGGATTGTTGATAGTGGGGCTTCCAGGCACATGACGGGCGACTATCGTCTTCTTTTCGATGTGCGAAGTATAAGAGGAGGTTATGTCGCGTTTGCTGGAGACAAAGGAGGGTATATCACCGGCGAGGGAATGATCTCAAATGGAGTTGTGAGTTTCGACAAAATCAATTATGTGCAACAGTTGGATCACAATCTCCTGAGTGTTTCTCAGATCTGCGACAAGAAGTTCACCGTGCATTTTGATGATGCCGGTTGTTATGTGCTGAAGCCAGGATTCAAGATTCCCGAAGAATGGATTCTCTTATCAGCACCAAGAATTAATGATTTGTATGTCCTCGATATGAGCCAAGCAATAACTAAGTCCAAACAAGTTACTTGCTTTATTTCAAAAGCCACTGAAAAGGAGATGATCTCTTGGCACAGACGGATGGGTCATATTCACCTCAGAAAAATGAATCACCTTGTCAAAAACAATCTGGTGAGAGGTGTCAATGTGAAGAATTTTCAACTTCAAGATGTCTGTGTGTCGTGTCAGAAAGGGAAGCAGATCAAGAAATCACATCCATTGAAGAAGGTTAACACTGTAAACATGCCACTCGAACGTCTGCATATGGACCTTTTCGGCCCAGTCAAACACAAGAGTGTGCACGGGGAGGTTTTCTGCTTGGTAGTCACTGATGACTATTCAAGATTTTCATGGGTTGATTTCATGGTTCACAAGAGCGAGACTCCAGAAATTCTAAAGAATTTGATCACCTTGTTGGAAAATCTTTATAATCTAAAGGTGAGGCGAATTCGAAGCGACAACGGAACCGAGTTCAAAAACAGGGTTATGGATGAATTTTGCACTGCAAAAGGAATCCTTCATGAATACAGCTCTCGGTACACGCCACAACAAAACGGAGTCGCTGAAAGAAAGAACAGAACCTTAATTGAGACTGCAAGAACCATGTTGGTTGAGTCTCAGCTTCCAGTTCGATTCTGGACTGAAGCTGTTGCCTCGGCGTGCTACACGTTAAACAGGGTTCTCACAGTGAAAAGACATGGCAAAACGTGCTTCAAACTCCTACACAAGAAGACTCCTGATTTGGAATATCTAGAACCTTTTGGTGCACCATGTACCATGATTGAGCCTGACGGGAAGTTTGGTGCCAAAGCTATCGAAGGTTACTTCCTTGGGTATGCTATTCCTAATCTTCGAGTATGGAACCTGACTACCAAGAAGATTGAAGAATGGGGTGAAGTAAGAGTTCAAAGATATTCTAATCCACCGAAGCCTTCTGGAGATTCATGGATGTTCGATTATGATGGTCTTTTCGACTCATTTAATCTGCCAACATTTGATGATGACAATGCAATTGCTCAAATGTTGTCTGAAAGCGAGAATGCGACTGGCTCTCAGTTAGCTCGCCCAATCATTGTTGACTCACAAGCAGCTTCTTCTGTCAACAATCTCGTTTCAAATGAGGTGTTTAATGATGCTGTCGACTACAATTTGTCATCGGAAGATGAGGAGTATGTTGATGCAAATGATGGTGAAGCACCGAGTCCGGTTCAAGGTACTTCAGAAGCAACGGATCCAGTGTCTGCGCCAATTGTCCAAGAAGAAAATGCATCATCTTCTACAACTCAACAGCTTCAGAATGATATCGGGAATTTAAATATCAATAACTTGAGGACAAATGTTGAAATTCCTCCAGTTTCTGAAACCCGAATTCATAACATTCATCCTCAGCAGAATATTATAGGTGATGTTCTCAGTGGTGTAAGGACAAGGAATCAAATCAGAAATAATGAAAATGCTGGCTTGTATGCTGAGATACGAGAATCGGGACAACAAAATGATTGGTCTTTCGCCTGCTATGTTAGCCAAGAAGAGCCTAGATCTTGGAAGGAGGCATTGAAAGATGATTCCTGGGTGGAAGCCATGCAAGAAGAACTTCAGCAGTTCGAGAAGTTGGGCGTATGGAAATTGGTTGATAGGCCCGACCACTACAAGAAGATTGGAACTTGTTGGGTGTTTAAGTGCAAGAAGGACGACCGTGGGATTGTTGTCCGAAACAAAGCAAGGTTAGTTGTTCAAGGCTTCAGTCAGATCGAAGGTATTGACTACAATGAAGTGTACGCACCTGTTGCCCGTCTGGAGGCTATTAGAATCTTTCTAGCCTACGCATCCTTCAAGAAATTCAAGGTGTACCAGATGGATGTTAAAAGTGCATTTCTTCACGGAGTAGTCGAAGAGGAAGTATATGTCGAGCAACCACCGGGGTTTGAAGATCCATTACATCCTGACAGAGTTTTACTACTTAACAAGGCGCTATATGGTCTTCATCAAGCGCCTCGAGCCTGGTATGAGACACTGTCTACCTACCTGCTGAACAACGGGTTTAGACGGGGTTTGATCGATTGTACCCTCTTCATCAAAGAAAAAGGTGAAGATCTTCTGTTGGTACAGGTATACGTCGACGACATTATCTTTGGTTCTACCGATGATAAGTTATGCAAGGAATTTGAGAAGGTGATGCAAGATCGATTCGAGATGAGTGCGATGGGTGAAATGACGTTCTTCTTGGGTTTGCAAGTTAATCAGTCCGAATCTGGAATTTTTATCCATCAAACCAAGTACGTCGGAGACATCTTGAGCCGGTTCCAGATGTCCGATTCGAAGCCAATTTCTACTCCTCTTCCGCAGAATCACGGGATTACTCCGGATGAAAAAGGGGAAGCTGTGGACTCTTCACTTTATCGTGCTATGATTGGATCTTTAATGTATCTCACCGCATCAAGACTCGACATTATGTATCCAACGTGTCTTCTCGCCAGATACCAAGCAAATCCGAAGGTCTCTCACTATGCTGCTGTCAAAAGGATTTTTCGTTATCTGAAGGGCTGCCCTGACACTTGTTTATGGTACCCTAAGGATGATAACTTCGATCTCAAGGCTTACAGTGATTCTGATTTCGGCGGCTGCAAGAAATATGGCAAATCGACTACAGCAGGATGTCTGTTCTTAGGCAATCGCCTAGTCACTTGGCAGTGCAAGAAGCAGACATGTGTGGCTACGTCTACATGTGAAGCGGAATACATTGCTGCATCTAGTTGCTGCTCCCAGGTTCTATGGATCCAACAACAGATGCGGGACTACGGTTTTGAATTCCTAACTACTCCTATTTATGTTGATAATGAAGCTGCTTTACAGATCACTAGAAATCCTGTACAGCACTCAAAAACGAAGCACATCGATATTAAATATCACTTCATACGTGATTGCTTTGAAAAGAGACTTATCGATGTGGTTCACATTCATACCGATCACCAACGTGCCGACCTTTTTACCAAAGCATTTGATAAATCAAGATTCGATTATTTACTTTTGGTAAATGGCATAAAGGTGAAGCAAGAGTAACCGACATCGGGAAATCGTTTTTGTAAATATTTTTCTAAAACCAAAAATCCAAAAATATGTTTTTACTTTATTTTATTTTTGAATTTTAGGGGGAGAAAGTTTCAAGAAAAATACAAAAACATTGAAAAACCACAAAAATACAAAAATATGTCTTTAATTTATTTACTTTCTGCATTTAAGGGGGAGAAAATTCAGAAAAACACAAAAACAATAGAAAAACAAAAATGAGTTTCTTGGTAATATAAGGGAAAATGATATTACATCAGAGGTCGGTCGAAACATGTTTCTAGAAATCAAAAGAAAAGAAAATGATAAGTAGCTCTACTAATGATGTACCGGTAGACTCACGATCATTTTAAAGTATGCAGGAGATATAAACATAACGAACTGAAAACCGCGTGGGAACCGCTCATTGGCATATGGTCTTGGTACCGAAATTTCGTTTGATAGATTGCCGAGGTTCTGAGATATTCGGGGTTTATGTTGTTTATCATCTGGGTATCATGGTTGTTTCTATAAAAGACAAAGTCTAGTTCTTCCATGATACCATACATACGTGTACATATCTCATACTGCATTCGACCTCAATAAGTGATAAACAATCACATGTCCAAATCAAAATAAGTGATAAAATATCACATTTATCCGGGAGTCAAGTTCGTCTCTCTGCTGTACGGAAGTACTGACCTGTTCACGGACTTGCTCCTGTGCCCTCATGCATATGAAAATCAAGTTCCTCATCAATAAGTGATTTCATCACATAGGGCTTGGTTTTCAAATTCAAATAAGTGACTTGTTCACATTTTATATACGTTAAAAACGGATGATAAATGGTATACTCCCCAGTAAGATGAACTCTCGTGCATACCTTGATACGGGAATGTGTCGTGAGTGGATGAACACCGGTCGGTAAGTATAAATCATACCTTAAATGTATCTCAATGTATTATGATTACACTTGATCGCTGAGTTTAAGTGGATAAAAATATCGGTAATTGTGGTAGAATACTTATCCGCTTCTGTAAAAGAATTTTAAAAGGAAATGTGTTTTTGACAAAAGACCGCGAACTGATATGATTCTCTTCGCCAGAAACTCGCAAAAATATTGTTGTGATTGTACATATTTATTTACCGCTTAATTTTTATTGTCTTATTTTAAACAATTTTGTCGTTTGGTGCATATCAGCACGACATTAGCGGTGATGTCGTTTGATAACATTCAAAGGATATTAAAATTGTTGTCTTTTATTTTATCAAAATCCAAAAAGATTTTCAATTTAATCTTATTTTTGATTAACTGATGTTGGTGCTCGATCCGATACCTGGCAAGCCGAAATACTTCATAAAACTGACCTTTGCAGAACTTCATAACGGGCAATTTTTCAAAACGGTCGTTTCAGAAAACTTTTAAAAATTTGAAGGGTTTGAATTACAAATTCCCAAAATCCAAAGTGTTGGTGAAAATCTGATCCTTCGAGGAAGCAATGGCCCTCGAAAGATCAGCTGGTCAATGAAAGTCAATCCTCATGGCCGAAAGATGAATTGGTCAACGAAGGATTTGACCAATTGGATCCTTCGAGCTCATCGGACTTTTCGAAAAATGGATCAGGTCGAAAGATATCCTTCGAGGGTCCCCACAAATATCTGGTATCTTTCGATCCAGATCCACAAATATCTGGTATCTTTCGATCCAGATCTGGATCCTTCGACCCAAAGCTCATCTTTCGAAGCGCCTTTTCATCTTTCGAAAGGTCATTGATCCTTCGAGATGGTTCGAGTTTCGAGGTCAGAGTATAAAAGTGGGTCATCTTCTTCATTTCAACATAACAGTTCAAAATTTCATCATACAAAATCCTCTGATCCTACCAAAACTCTGCCAAAATTGAGACTAAAGTTAGGTTATCAGGATTTCATCAAAAATCACGGTAGGGTAATCCTAATACACTTAACACCTCATCTGATCATGCGATCTTATGGTTCTTGTTCTCATTCTTATAAAAAATGATGGATGAAATGTGTTATATGTAATGTGAATATGGTGTAAATGTGTTAGTGGTAGGTTTTGATGGTCATAAGAATTTCATCTTGACTGATGTTTGTGTTTAGTATCCGGGTTAGGGTTAGTGTCCGGGGTTGGTTTTGAAATTGTTGTTGTTAAATGATTTGATGTTGATGATTTTAAATGGATTAAAACACACTTAAAACTGTCACCGGAAAACACACTTAAAACTGTCACCGGAAAACACTCTGATGAACAGTGTCACCGGAAAACACACCGATCTCGAAAGATGATGTCACTTAATCTCGAAAGATGGACTGCAAAATATCCTTCGAACTGAGACTCAAAGGATACTAAACTTCTCGAAGGATTCATCCTTCGATTGATCAGATCTTTCGATTGACCAAGACATCTTTCAAAATTAATGATCTTTCGTAAGTTGATCCTTCGATAAGGCCTTTCATCTTTCGAGGAAAATAACATCTTTCGATCAAATTGTCATCCTTCGAGGAAACAACACTTAGAAATTTTTTAAGAAATTGAAATTTGTCTAAGTGTGAAATCCTTGTTGACTGTTTGACAATTTTCTCATTACGTGTCTTTGTTTTTCATGAACAGAAATGGCACCGAAAGTGAAGAAGGAACGGGCAAAACCAACTAAGAAAGAAAAGTCCGAGGTTGAATCAATGTCCGAGCCAAGACACAACATGGCCGCGTATCTGCAACCGGTAGACAAAGTTAGTCCGGAATACAAGGGGATAATGGAGTATCTTCATCGAGCACGAATCAACTATGCAATTACTACACAACACACCGCTTACCAGTCCCAGATCAAGGAATTCTGGAATTCTGCTGTGGTTGAGACAGTGAATAATCAAGAAGTGATTAGAGGATTCGTTACTGAGAAACCCGTGGTGATCACCGAGAACACCATCAGAGCGCGTTTGCAATTGGGAGATCAACCAGAAGAATCGACTTCTATTGATTTACAGTGTCAACGTGGTTTATTGATGAGGCTACGTTACAACGACAATGTGCTAGCAAATCAGATAAACAAAGGGTTCATGCCGTTACGATACAAGTTTTTATTGCATATTCTTATTCACTGTCTGAGCAACAAACGGTCTGGATACGACTTGTCGCCTATTGAATTGACGGGATTGTTTACGGCTTTAATTCTGAACAAGCCGTTCAACATATCACGTTACATCTTTGACAATCTGAAAGAGAATGCTCGCAGGCCACTTCCGTCAGCAAATCAACGGACGTCAACCAAGTTTTGGTTATATCCAAGATTCTTGCAAATGATGATAGATGATCAGATTCCGGATCTTCCCAAGGTTGAAGCAGATGTTCTACCAGTTAATCCGATGAACGAGCGTACATTGTTGATCTTCAAGTCTATGTCTAAGTATAAGGAATCCGATCCAGTCAGAAAGCTTATTGGTCACCTCGATGTTCCGACCTACGAGGCACCGCAGAACAACAAGTGGCGTCGAGATGCAAGTGATTCTGATGACGAAGAGCCCAGGTTAATTGCGTTGGCTAACACACAACTCGAGGCTAAGCACGGAATTAAAGCATCAAGCAAGAAGTCTACTGGCAGTTCCGGTGCTGCAACACATGCTGAAATTGATGTGAATATTGTTGCAGAAGAAGTTCAAGGAGTGTTCGTCGATCCTGATATTCGTGGTAGTGCAGGTGGAGATGGTGGTACTGCAAGTCGGTCAGTCGATGATACGACCGACAAAGGTAAAGGTAAGGTGGACGAGCCGAGGAAGTTGGTGGATGAAAGCAGTTTGTCTTCTGATGATGAAGGAGGTTCTGGTAATGATGATTCGTCTTCTGAGGATGATAATCCTCCTCCACCAGGGATGCAAAAGGTTTATGATCAGCGCGAGAATTTTCGTGGCTTTGAACGTATAGAGAAACAGGTTAGAACCGCAGAATCTGACAAAGATGAGGATTATATTCCTGCTGCTCCTGGTTTGATTAGAAAGAGGAAAGCAAGAAGACAGGGTACTCGTACTTCAAAGAAATCAAAGGACGGATCAGGGTCAATGGGTGAAACTGCTGGTGATGCCCCTATACCTGATTCGATCCAGCATTCAACGCCTCCAGAGCATCAGCTACCTCCTGTCAGTGATCAATTAACTACATCAGAGATGCTAGCGCTGGTCTCTTCTCCTCAGACGTCTTCTGGGACACGCACGGCGACTGTTGATCAACAGCCGCCTGCAACTCCCGTCTCAGGTACACACGTACGTCCTCCTTTTGTTATTTCTGGTCCAACAGGTACTTCCGGTCCATCTGTTCAGTCTGGCTCCTCAGGACCTGAGCCTTCACGGCCGACTCTAGCAGAAACATTATCTAGTTTGTCTGAAGCTGAGAAAATTCACTTCCTGATCGAACAAATCAGTGAATTGGGTAACTTAGTCGTTCGGAATACTAGAAAGATTGGAGAGTATCGTGTACAGCGAACACGGGATGTGGTGGCACAAAACAAGCTAGTCTCTATCGTTGATGCTCAGAATCTTAAGATAAAAGAACAAGCTTTAGAGATTGAAATGCTGAAAGAAGCAAACAGGGCTCGTGATAGGGAAGTTGAGATAATGAAAGGGCATAGCACTGTGTTAGAGCATGAGGCAAAAGCGTTAAAGCAGAAGCATGAAGAGCTGTCGGATCGCTATAAAAATCGTGATGATCGATTAATAGAAGCCTTCAAGCCTGTCCACGCAAAGTTCAAGAAAATTGATTACAAAGTAGGTACACTTTGGTATGAAAGGTGCAAAGCATTAGGGATTGTTCCCTCAAAGCATGGCGATGACAAAGACGATGATGAAGCAAATCCTGATCAACCAGCTGCCTCAGGTTCCGGTGCAACTGCATTCGGTGCTGCAGGTGGGTCTGGTACGTCTCAAGATGCTCCTACTGCTCCCCCAACAACTACTACTGGTCCGTCTGAGCAGACTGAATCGTTGGAAGCTTCGGTAGGATTTGAAAATGTTAGTCTTGAACCGGAAGCGTTTGCCGATCTCCCTGAATCCTCAACTGTTCAACAGTATCATCCAGTCACGGGTGAACTATTAGAAGAGGGAGAACATGTTACAGAAATGTCTGATGAACGTGTATTAGCTCTGAAGGAATTGGATGAAGTTGATTTGAAGATGATTGATGCTACTTCGTTAGTTCCGGACGAAACCGATTTCTCTACGATTGATGAAATCTTCATCGGTTCGGATCCGGAACGTCCTGTTTATGTTGGTCAAGATAATGCGGAGTTTAATGCTCTTGATTATGAGTTTGTGGCAGCAAAGACAGCAGAATCTGCTAATCTGGCTTCAAATTCTCCTACAGCTCAAGAAAGCCGTGAGAAGACCGTGAACGAATGGCGAGCGGATTTCCTAGCTAGGAATCCTCCTCCGCTCCCTCCGTTGGATCAGGCCAACTACATGGATCTGGAAAAGAATCCGGCTCGGGGTCGTATTATCAGCTGGATGTTCATCAATGAGCTTCACTGCATGGTTGTGAAGCGAGAATGCGGCCTTCAGTACTTCAGGTCACTTCTCAGCATTCTTTCACTTCCTTATTATGATGTTGCTGTTTTGGCTCAGCTGGAGGTTATTAATCGAGTCGAAGACAAGATGGTGGATCTGTTCGCCAAGAAGATCAGGTTGGAACGAAGAAGGGGTTGGAAGGATCTGCTATACAAGCCGCAGTTTCCTCGATACGAGCAGATCAGGTTTACGCTTGATCCAGACACAAATACTGCTCGTTATCGTTTGGTTTATGATCCTCCAAAGTTGATGAAGAAGATACCGTTGTTGAAGATGAAGACAGATTTTCTGGGTAACTTTCGTTGCTGGGTTTATGATGCAGATACTGGAGAAGCGGTGATCGTATTCCAAGACAGTCAGGAGAACTTTCGAATGATAGATCCAATGTGGATTACTAACATGTCCAGGTCGGATATTATTGTTCTTAAGGATCACGAGATCAACTACTTGGTTAGGGATCGGGAACAAGCAATGAAGTTTCAGAAGATGGCTTTGTATTGCTTCAACCTACTTGTGAATGCGGGAAGTGCATGGTCAACGCATCACTTAACGGTTGAAAGGACGTCAGAGACGTGAAGACACGAAGATCGAGACAAAGCTACAGCCAAGGGGGAGTTTGTTGGTGCACTTGTGTCTGTACTTTGTCTGTATTTTGTAATGATATAAAACGATGTCTTTTGGTAGTCTTGTTTACGTCTTTTGTTGGTTTGTATATGTGTTTTGATGTAAGTTTGACCAAGTCAACCATCCTCCTGGTTTGACTTGGCCAAACAGTTAACATATTGTTTGTAAGTTGTTTGTGTCGAAGGATGAGTCATCGAAGGATTGTTTATATCCTTCGATGAGCTCGAAGGATAACCTTCGATGGATGTAGATGGACCTCGAAGGATATACCATCCTTCGAGGTATATGTGGATCCTTCGGTAGGTGTCTGGTCGATAGATGATCCTTCGATCAGTCTTTCTGATCCTTCGACCAGACAATCTGTTATGAGTATATATAGTCTTGTAATGGTTCACTTCACAGTTAGACAGTTTAGACAGAAAGACAGAAAGTGTGTGAGTGAACTAAGTCTTGTAGAGAGCATTTTCAGTTTGGTCAAGGGCTGTAACCGTGTCCACTGAAATACAAGAGAAAACTTTGATATCTCGTGTGTCTTTCTTTCTCTTTGTAGCTTGTGTTCTCATATAAACTACCGGTTTGCATTCTAGCTTGGATTCCGCACTTGCTAGTGTGTTGAACATAACAAGGATAAGGTTTAACCTCGACCTCCGGGGGACCTACATGACACCCGAACATGTTTCAAATGCAATCAAGTTGGACACATTGCATGAAAGTGCACCAACTCGAAGCCTAAGTCTGTGGTTGTCGAGAATCTGAAAAGAAAAGATGATGTATTTGTTGAGAAAAGGTTTTTGAAAAAGGAAAATGAAAAGGTTAAAACTGAATCTGTAAAAGAATCAGTTAAGAAAACCGAACCCATAAAATGGAAGGTAACGAAAAATGACAAGTTTTACAAGAGGGTTGCGTCATCTCAACAAACATGGAAGCCAAAATTAGTTGAAAAGAAATCAAGTTCTCCAAAACCAAAGGTTTCTGAGACAGAAAAACAATCATCCTCTACCACTCCGGTAAACATGAATGTTCCTTTGAATCACTATGAGAAACTTGAGAAACAAACTTCTACCTCACCAGGGAAGAAGTATGTTCCAAAAAAGAACCAACCATCTGGTCAACCTCAAAAAGACGAATTTTTCACATACAAAGAGGTTGAAGTTGGGAGTGAAGAAAGCTTAGAGTTAAATGATAAAAATTTCCCGCCATTATACACCAAAACCACAATTCTAAACGTAAAGCTACCTGAGTCAGAAGAGGCTTGGGTTGCTTCAAAATCTCACTAAAAACTTATTGAAATGTGCAGGAGCTTCCGAGATCCATCTCTCGTTGGATAATGGATAGTGGAGCTTCTCGGCACATGACGGGGAAGAAAACCCTACTGTATGATGTTCGAGGGTTTAATGGAGGATATGTGGGATTTGTAGGCAATCAAGGTGGTCGTATAATTGGTGAGGGAACCTTATCGAATGGTAATGTAACGTTTGAAAGAGTAAACTACATCGCCGAGCTGGAAAACAATCTTCTGAGCATTTCGCAAATCTGTGATCGGATGTATTCGACGCACTTCACAGACAAAGAATGTTTGATATTGAATCCACGGTTTGTTGTCCCTGAAGAGTGGGTCATCATGAGAGCTCCAAGAGTCGACGATCTGTATGTGTTGGATATGAGTGTAGTAACTACTACCACGGGTCAGGCTCACTGCTTCATGTCAAGAGCAACAGAAAGAGAGTCACAATTATGGCATAGAAAGATGGGTTACATTCACCTGCGAAAAATGAACCACCTAGTGCACAATGACTTAGTAACTGGTGTTCATTTGAAAGGTTTTCATCTTGAAGGGGAGTGCATTAGTTGTGTCAAAGGTAAACAACGAAAGAAATCTCACACTGGGAAGAAAGAAAACTCAATCTCGAGACTATTGGGGAGTCTTCACATGGATCTTTTTGGTCCGGTGAACGTCAAAAGCATAACTGGTGACCTTTACTGTCTAGTAGTAACTGACGACTACTCGAGGTTTTCGTGGGTAACATTTTTGCAGTCAAAAGATCAAACATTTGGGAGTTTAATAACGCTGTTCAGAAAACTTGAAAACTTGTACCAAACTCGTATCAGAAGAATAAGAAGTGATAACGGTACAGAGTTTAAGAGCTGCAAAATGGATGTATATTGTAATGAAAGAGGTATACTACATGAATTTAGCGCACCTTATACCCCGCAGCAAAATGGAGTAGTAGAAAGAAAGAACAGTGTTAGTCAAGAAAAACCCGTGATATCACTCAACGGTTCGATCGAACGCGGAATATAAGATCAAACCGGCAAGAACAAAAAGAAATATTTTATTAAAGAAATCAGTGTCGCTGCTTAGATCGCACACAGTCTCGAAGACTGTCTGGTACGATCTCCGAGAACCTTGCACACAATCCCTAGGATTGTCTGGTACAAGGCTCTCTATTTGGGGCTACATCATTACAATGGAGAGCTCTACTACAATAATCTAAACATGACTATATATAGGAGCCTCTACCCCATTGGCCCACATGGCCTAGCCCAAGCCCAAGTGCTAATCTAAACCAAATAATCATAATAAAATGTAATAACGTAAAGTGTAAAACTTTGGACCTAACAATCTCCCCCCTAGTTTTATGCTATCTTTATTGCGGTTTAGACGATCTCCAACCTTGGGTCTTCTCCTTTAGTGGCCCAGCAGTGAACGAGTCCAGCAGCGTATATCGGATGATGGTAGAATCTATGTCGGATGAAATATGATGATAACTAATGATGTCGGATGAACTTCAATGTATCACGGATGAAAGAATGTGATCTCGAACGAAAATGCATGATCTCAGATGATAGTCTAAATTTGATTCGCTAACAAGAACACACGGATTCAAGTGATCCGTCTGGTATTCAAGTTACGCAAAAACACCTTGTTGGTCCCGAAAAAATTTTAACCCAATGAAAATTCATCAACAAATGTCATCCTTCATGTGGGCTCAACATCCAATCGAGACATTCTTAATATGTCAATTGACATATGTCATCAAAAATCAAACAAATATTATTCAGTGATTAGTAGAGCCCATAAATAATGTGCATGGCCCAAAAAGAAACCATTGCTCCATTTAAACAGGCTCAATACTAATTGTTCCATCATCAACTACCATAAGTAAAGTTGCAATATGAGATGGCTTCCATTTGTAGCTGTTGGGCTTCAATATTAGAAGGTGGGTCATAAAATATTTGAGAGCTTTTTGGGCTTTAATATCACGTGTACCTGGGCTCTTTCCTATTTGGCTCAAAATAAGCTTCTCTGCTGCAAACACTGGCCCCACTGAATGTTGTGCAAAAATTCAAAATATGTCCTAATAATCTGACCGTAGATCATTATCTGACGATTGACAATGATTAGGGTTTTTGAAACCCATGTGCACAGCCGCCAAGGAATGTTCTCAACATTCTTGTTGATGTCATTCCATATCATCTGAAATCCATATGATATTTCATCGGAAAACATCAAAGTTATTCGATATCATCAAAGGCAGCCGACAACATCCTTTACTCATCATCATCTCATCATTACCTTTATTATGTCTCAATTTAAAATTCATCATCATTTTCAACAGACAACATCAGCCATCATCATATTAAAACTTCACATTAAAAATCATTCAGACTTCATAGGTACATCATCTTCGTCGCATCATTCGATACCCTCCATCGACCACCGTACACCGATCATCTTCTTCAAATCTTTCCGGCAGATACCATTAATGACATCCCTCTCCTCTGTTCGACGACCATCTTCTTTACCACTCCGACAACCGTATTCACCGACGACCACCACCGCTTCACCGTAAAGTCTCCGATTTCTTCCGCCGTCACCTCCGACACCCTCCATCTCTACCGATCACTCCGTACAAACACCGTAAACCGAACATCGTCTCCAGTTCCAGTCATCCCTTCCATCTCCGATCACCACTGTTACGCATCATTATCTTCAACTGTGACCTTCTTCCATCTCCTCATCGCCGGTGACCACACATACCCCGTTACTGAGCGAAGCTTCTTCTTCTACACCACCTCCGAAACTATCTCCAACTTTTGTTCATCTATTTGTGTACCATACGTCATAGTATCTGCCACCACTGCCGGGCCGGATCTTATGAACCGGAGATCTATTCTTTTTCGAACAAAATTCCCCAACACTGTATAAATATCTTATCGTTCTTCGAGTAATATCAAAACTGAGCCTTTGAAAGACTTCAATGGCTCTGATACCACTTGTTAGTCCCGAAAAACCCGTGATATCACTCAACGGTTCGATCGAACGCGGAATATAAGATCAAACCGGCAAGAAAAAAAAGAAATATTTTATTAAAGAACTCAGTGTTGCTGCTTAGATCGCACACAGTCTCGAAGACTGTCTGGTACGATCTCCGAGAACCTTTCACACAATCCCTAGGATTGTCTGGTACAAGGCTCTCTATTTGGGGCTACATCATTACAATGGAGAGCTCTACTACAATAATCTAAACATGACTATATATAGGAGCCTCTACCCCATTGGCCCACATGGCCTAGCCCAAGCCCAAGTGCTAATCTAAACCAAATAATCATAATAAAATGTAATAAAGTAAAGCGTAAAACTTTGGACCTAACAAACAGGATGCTAATTGAAACGACCAGGACAATGCTTACTGATTCGAAATTACCTATCAACTTTTGGGCAGAAGCAGTGTCAGCCGCCTGCTATACACTCAACCGGGTTCTTACAGTGAAGAAATTCAAGACGTGTTTCAAACTAATCAACAACCGCAAACCTAACCTGAAGTATCTGGAACCGTTTAGATCTCCTTGTACAGTTCTAGAACCTTTCGGGAAATTTGGTCCAAAGAGCATCGAAGGAATATTCGTGGGTTACACAAGTCCACTGAAACGAGTCTTTGTTCTAAGCTTGAAGCGGATCATTGAAGCACATTATGTTGAATGCCAAGGTTATACTATGCCACCTCAGAATCCCGACGACTCATGGCGTTTCAATTATGACACTTTGTGGGATTCATTTGACATGGAGGAAGAACCAGAGTTCTTTGACGAGTTGGATATTCTAAGAGAATATGAATCATCACAAGAAAGTTTCCGAGCAGAACCTCTTAGACGACAACGACAAACTTCCAATGATGATGAAGCTGGTCCAAGCAATGCTGGTGAACATGATGATATTCAGCAAACTCCATCATCTTTAGAACGTGAACATGCTCCTGACAATCAGACGGCAGTCAACGATAATCTAGAATCTGATGATAGGCCAATATTTGATCGTGGTGATTCAGAATCTGAGGGGGAGCAAATCCAGATTTCAAATCAAACAATTCCAGTCAGTGAATAAGCTGCGAATGAAAACGTTACAAATTTGGAAGGCGATGTGGATGTTCCAGGCGAGGTGATGCCGAGAACTCTTTCATATCATCCGGAAGAGTTGATCATCGGAGAGCTGCAATCAGGCGTCCGCACCAGGCGTCAAATTGACCAAGGCCTTACTTGTTTTTATTCTACAGTTGCTCCTTTACAAACAGAGTTTTCACTTAGTTGTTTCATTTCGCAGATTGAGCCGCGAACCTACAAGGGAGCACTAACTGAAGATTCCTGGGTCAACGCTATGCAAGAGGAGCTAAACTAGTTTGAAAAATTGGGTGTTTGGAAACTGGTGGATTTGCCTGATGGTCATAGGAAGATCAAAACCAAGTGGGTGTTTAATTGCAAGAGGGATGATCGAGGGGTTATTATTCGCAATAAAGCTCGACTCGTAGTCCAGGGTTTCAGTCAGCAGGAGGGTATAGATTTTACCGAAGTATATGCTCCAGTCGCACGACTCGAAGCGATAAGAATCTTCCTAGAATTTGCATCTTGGAAAGGATTTAAAGTGTACCAGCTAGATGTAAAGTCGGCATTTCTCTATGGTAAAGTGAAAGAGGAGGTATATGTCGGACAGCCACCGGGCTTCACCGACCCAATCCACAAAGACAAGGTTTATATCTTGGATAAGGCGTTATACGGCTTACATCAGGCCCTGAGAGCATGGTACGAGACCCTGTCTCAACATCTGCTAGCCAACAACTTCATCCGAGGAAAGATAGACGCCACCCTCTTCACAAAACAAGTCGACCACCATCTTCTGATAGTACAGATCTACGTGGATGACATAATTTTCGGGTCAACAAATGAAGATCTCTGCAAAGACTTTGAAAAAGTGATGAAGTAGAAATTCGAAATGTCATCAATGGGTGAGATGAAGTTCTTCTTGGGTCTTCAGGTCGATCAACTGCCCGAGGGAACGTTCATACATCAGACGAAATATGTTCATGATGTCTTGGAGAAATTTGGGATGTCAGGAATGTCACCTGTTTCCATCCCGTTAGCAACGAACCATGGAATAAACCCTGATCTCACCGGAGAGAGGGTAGATGAAACGTTATATCGCTCCATGATCGGATCGCTGATGTATTTGACGGCATCGAGACCGGACATTATGTATCCTACCTGCCTCGCAGCCCGATTTCAATCAAGCCCCAGAGCTTCGCATATGATGATCGTTAAACGGATATTGCGCTACCTGAAAGGAACTCCATCATTAGGGTTGTGGTATCCAAAGGATGGCGATTTCACGCTTGAGGGCTACTCGGATTCAGATTTCGGATGTTGCAAAGTGAACGCTAAATCAACAATTTCGGGATGTCAGTTTTTCGGACCACGATTGGTCACCTGGCAATGTAAGAAGAAGACTTCTGTTGCTTTGTCTACATGTGAAGCTGAGTATGTATCTGCTAGCAGCTGCTGCTCCCAGATCTTGTGGATCCAGCAACAGATGCGCGACTACGGTTTGCAATTTCTTACCACCCCTATTTTTGTTGATAATGAGGCAGCTATAAACATAACAAAAAATCCTGTTCATCACGCTAAAACCAAACAAATTGAAATTCGTCATCACTTCATAAGAGATTGTTTTGAAAAGAAGTTGATACGAATAGAAAAAATCCATACCGATGAGCAAAGAACTAACTTACATACCAAAGCATTTGACAAAACTCGTTTTCAATATCTTTTGAAACTTAATGGTATGAAGTTATTATCGGTTATGGATGGGATCATTGGCGTTGATGAAGGTACCACTGTAGATGATGTTGAAAAGCAATCTGCAATGGTTTGTCTATTTTTTAGCTGTTTTGGTATTTAGGGGGAGATAGATAATATTTTCGAAAAATACAAAAACAATAAAAAATTCAAAAACCCAAAAACATGAGATATTTCAAAACCCAAAAACAATAGAAAACTGAAAAAAGAGCTTGTGTAAAAAGGGAAAATGATAGTACATCAGCTAGACAGTTGCAGTATGCTAAAGAATTGTAAAGTTTAAATGTGTTAAGCAGTCTCGCTGATGATGTGCCGGTAGGTTTTTACACATTTAGTAAGTTTGTTCGGGATATAAACCTAAATCACAACTTGCTTATGCGCGGGGAACATCTCTCGGATATATAGGTAACCCCTGAAATCCTGTTTGAAAGGCTCTATTTCTGACATACTAGGTCTTTGTACGTGATGATATCTGGGGTATTATACCAGGACTTCTGATTTTGTGGAAGCAATAGCCTAGTCCTCGTATAATACTCTCCACAGCTTTATTCTTAAAGCCAACCCTCAGCATAGAAAATGATGAAACATTGAAAAATGCTAATCATGTGCTGTTGTAAAAGAAGATCCCCAACGGGGAGCCACCTAAAGTCAAGCCATCATCTCTCTGATTGAATGGAAGTTCTAGCCTGAGCTCTCATGGCCTCGCATTCACCCTTTACAGATATCATTAGTGTGCACTCACCTGTAAGACTGAATATAGTAGTCTGGATACGGGAGTATATTCTGAGGTGGTACACGCATATAAGTATAGATATTAAAACACTAAATTCATATCCTGATCAAATTGAAATTTGTGTGAAAGCTTAAGAGGATCAGTATATCGGCAATCTAAGCGAATTGTTTAATTCTGAGTATGACATCAAAGCTTAACGGTACTTGTAGCTTGTCGGAAGCTGATATGATTCCCTAACATGCTTACCAAAAATATGTTTGTTTATAATCTACTTTTATTGCATTTCTTTTCTGTCTATCATTCAAAACTCAAAAAGATTTCTTAGCTTTCTAGTTTAGAAACTTTCTTAAAATCCAAAAAGATTTTACATTTCTACTTTGTTTTATCGACAAACCAAAGCAGAAAGCTGATCTTCAGAATCACAGTTCGAAGCAGATGCAGGAAGTTTTTAAACTGGAAGACGGGTTGGGAGCTTATCATAATAAACCTGAGAAAATGCAAAGTCAATGCAAGTTCATTAAGTTGAAACTTGTAATTTTCAGAAAAATGTTTGGAAAATTTGAAATGTCAGTAAGCTTTGCTATGGGTCAACCAAGGTCATTAAGTTGGACTTGGTAGGCTAATTAAGTACCTAGAGTCATTAACTTGGACCTAGATACTTAAGTGGATTCTTAAACACTGATAAAATCAAAGTCAAAAGGTCAAAATGTCAAAGGTTTGAAAGTCAAAATTGTGCTTGGCTCGGACGTCTAGCCGATCGGTCAGCATTGCTAGCCGATCGAACAGCACTCCGATTCTAAGCCACCTATAAATAGAGGGTCAATGTTCAGTCAAACGTTTACAGGATCGTTCGGCCGACCTTTCTCTCTCAAAATTTGATCTTTGATTCTCTTTGGACAAGAACGTTGGTTTGTTGGGTTGCACAACTCTCACAATGCCAAAGGTAAGTTTTTCTAGATCTAAATCTATCAAATTTTGATGTTTGGTTTGAGAGTTCATCATGACGTCACTGTCAGAGTCCTTTATGATAGATCTGGGTAAATTTAAGAAGTTTTGTTAAGATTCAAGTATAGGGCTTTGATCGCGATGTTGAGATCTACATGTTTACCGTCTTGATTTGTGCATAAACTTGTTTAAATTCACAGATTGAAAGTATGAACGATACGGTAGTCGGCTAGGGTTTTAGTCAAATTAATCTCTGTTTAAGCCGTTTTAGAACATAATGAACATAGGGTTTGGATCGTGACAAGATTTTTTTACATAGATCTATGTTCAATTTGATATTTTGACTGAGAAAATTTTCATGTGCTTGTATGTTCTTTAAACGAGGAGCTAGCCGATAGGTCAGCATTGCTAGCCAATCGGACAACAGTCCGAACGAACAGCCATCAGTTTCATTGCATATTATTGTTGAATTGTCAGTTAGCTGGTGTCTAGG
Organism: Helianthus annuus; assembly: GCF_002127325.2. Lineage (NCBI taxonomy): Eukaryota > Viridiplantae > Streptophyta > Magnoliopsida > Asterales > Asteraceae > Helianthus > Helianthus annuus. The sequence continues at coordinate 45,914,893 of NC_035434.2, read as the reverse complement.
AATCTGTGCCTTTATGTGTTTAAAAATGTTCATCACATGACATGTATAGCAATTGCTAACCGATCAGTCAGCTTTGCTAGCCGATCGAACGACATTACTAGCCGATCGGATAACGTTGCTAGCCGATCGGACAGTATCCTTCTCATGTCTTGAAAACTGTGCAAATTTGCTAGCCGATCGAACAGCATTGCTAGCCGATCGAACAGCGTTGCTAGCCGATCGGACAGTGTTGCTAGCCGTACGGGCAGCATTGTTAACTATTCATATTTGCACAAGTTGGGCCAATCAATCGGTCAGCAATGTTAGCCGATCGGACAACTATCAGTTCTGTCACATAGGAAATTTCAAGTGTTAGAAATTTTTTTCAAAAACTTTCATTCATCCTATGCAAATGATTGATAATGAATATATTTACAGGGAAGAGCAAAGGATTCGGATAAGAGACATAATGTATACTGTGTGATTGATGAAGCTAGCACTGAGAATACTGTGGTTGAAGAGATGGCTAAGTTTTTGAGAGAGAGCAGGATTGGAAAAGCTTTAACTGATAAAACTATTGTGTATGAATCCCATGTAAGAACTTTCTGGAATACAGCTAGATACGAAGAAGATGATAAAATGATACATTATGTGGAGTTCAAGTTTGGTGTTGGAGACCTTAGACGAGTTCTAGACTTGAAAGATTCTGACGAAGATCCAACCATTATGTCTGAGCGTCTAGCAAAAGGAATGTGGTGAATGGGATTTACTAGTCATATCAATGGAAAGATGAAGAAAACAAGTTTTTCTAAGGCTTACAGATTCTTGATACACTGTGTGGTACACTCGTTATCACACAGAAAGGGAGCATATGATGAAACATCTGATTACATCATGAACATAGTTACAAGTTTGGTGCTGAACAGACGTTACAACATTTCTCAAGTGATTTTTGAGTATATGAAGGAGAACAATCAGGCTAAAGGTGACAAGATTATCATGTATCCAAGATTCATTATGATGATGATTAATGATCAGTTCAAGGATCTTCCGAAGAATAATAATGATATTATGCATCTGGGAAACATATCAGCTGATACTATTGCTAGAATTAGCAAAGAAGATGATGAAAGAACGAAGGGTATGATATGTAAAATCAGTAGGCCAACATATGTTGCTCCTGAAGATGACAAATGGAGACATGAGAACAGTGATTCCGATAATGAGGATGAGAATATGAGTGAGTTAAAAGAGAAGAAAACCAGATGGTGGGTTGAGAAAGAAAAAGGAAAAAGGAAAAGAACACCAAAGACGTCCCCTGCAGTTTCTATTCCGAAGATTGTAGAAAAGGGTATAGTGAAAGGGGGAGACATAAGGCAATTAGAATTTTAAACAAATATAAGTTTCTAATAAATCTGTCAATATCTGTTTTGCAGGGCCTTCTGTAGAGCCACAGCAAAGATTGGTGGATGAAACAGTGTTAGAACCATCTGAAGTTATTGAACGAGGAGCTGATCTTCTGAAACAAACACTTGAAAACTATCTAAAAAGAAATGAAGAAGTTGCAGCTCAAAAAGATCAAGGATCAAGTGCTCAAGCTGAAAATGTTAATTTCACTGAACCTGAAGGTGAAGTTCAAGATGATTCGAGCGAAGATGATTCTGAAGCAACTCAGTCTGAATCAGAATTGGATCCGACAACTCTTGGTAGAGGCAAAGCACAGTTAAAGAAAAAGCCTACAAAGAAGTAGAAAGCATCGGATGAAGAAGATTCCACTTATGAACTTGATGAACCAAAGAAACATATAAAGAAGTGTAAAGCAATTCAAGATGGTGTGATTCCAAGAAGAGTAAGGGCAAAGAAATCTGGTGCTGAACCGCCAAAAGACAAAGGTGGGAAGAAGGAAAACACGTTGAAAAGTCAAAGAGTAAAGAAACAGAAAAAGTTCAAAGTGTGGAGACCCCAAAAGAACCAGAGGTGCAGAATGTTGAAGTACCTATAGTGGAAGTTCAAAAGAAGACGAGTGGTGATGATTATGTTGAAATCACAGGATACAAAGCTGCTACTACTTCACTACCACCTCCACAAGATCAACCAGAATCCTCACATCCAAAAGATACAAGTTTTGATTATATGTTTGAAGGTCTTCCAACTGCAACAGGGATTTACACAGAAGACATCCCTGAAGATGACTATGATATGTTCAACAACGAAGCAGTAAATGAATTGATGAAGAAGGTTGCTGAACTCGAAAAGCAGAAAGTTAAAGCTGAAGAAGAGCGAAATGTATTGAAGAAACGAATTGAAGAGCTGATGATGGCAAATGATCAAATTAGATTGGTGTTGATAGATCAAGAAGAGAAGTTGGAAAATAACTCAAAGCAATTTGATGTCATGCAAGAAGAAATCTCAAAGTTGAATAAAGAGCTAGCTAAGCAGAACGACATCAATCAGACATTCAACTAGCTGATTAGTGAAATTTCTGAAGCATCAGCAAATGAAATACGAGCAATAAAGCTAGGGATGGAGGCCATGAAGGCTGATAAAGTGATGAAAGACAATCAGCTCAGCATGCTAACTATTATCATCGAAAGTCATTTAAAAGTTGATATCATGCTGCTTTCAATGAAGTTGAGGTGAAAAGAGCTGAAGAGCGTAGAATTGAAAGAGAAAGACTACTAGCTCAAGAGGCAACGGAACGAAGAAAGAGCGTAGTTGAGGATGTTGTTGGTTCGTCATGTCTACCTGAAGCTGGAGGATCGTCAACTCAGCAAGACATTGAAATGGTAGAAGTTGTAGATGTTCAGGATCAAGACATTGAAGATGTTATTGATGAACAAGGTCAAGACTTTATGCTGGTTGGTGAGTCTTCTGAACCCTTTGATGTTAATAAAGTTCTTCGGAGAGTTAGTGTTATTCAAAGGAAAAGAAAAGCAAAAGAAATGTTGTTGTTAGAATGGAAGACACAACAATTTGTTCTTGTCGGTAACCACAGTGCCTTATAGCGGAAAAGAAGTTGCTCATCAAATCAAGATCAAAGAAAAGCGAAGAAAAGGTAAGATAGCACGTGGAGAAATGGTTGATGACGATTCTGATATAGAATTGTTTGGAAAAGAAGAAGAAGATGAAGATGATAATGATGACGATAAGAAAGATGACAAGGATGATAAAGATGACAAGGGTGATGATGACGATGATCAGGGCGCTTCTGGGTTATTGATTGGGAATTTTAATGTTCAAGAAAGAATTGAAGACTTGCTTAATGATGAAATCAATGAACAGGAGGTTGATTGATGTGCAAAAAATGCAACATATACATTACATTAATTGTGGCATAAAACTAACCCTTTTTAGTACTAATGTTGGAAAAAGTGTGCCTTTGTCTTCCTTTTGTATTTTCAGGATTAAATGAGCTCAAATGAACAAAAGAAGCAAAAAGACAGCTAAATCTAACATAAGTACAAGAAAAGGAACAAAAGTGGCATGCCCGACCTCCCGACAGCATCTTCCCAAGCAAAACAAAGAAGACAGAAGACTGAACACGCCCCGTGCTCAGTGAGCACGGGGCCGTGCCCAAGCAGCAGCAGAAAAGACAAAGTCATAGAAGTTTCTGTTGCCCACCACAGGGCCGTGCCCAGCGGACACGGGGGCGTGGTCAACTTCCTACAGACGCATTTATTGAAATTGCGAATTGCAATTAATGAAGAGAGAGACACGGATGGACACGGGGTCGTGCCCGAGCCTCTGTTCAGCCTATAAATAGGAGTGTTTGGAGCTCTTGCAACTCATCCCTTGGCACACCACCTCTCTCACACTTCACCCACCACCCACCACCATCACAACACCATCATCCACCACCATCATCCATTGTCCATCAAAGAGTGTGTGAGTCGTCTCGGGATCCAAGATTGATCGTAAGAGTTCTTGACAATCAAAGGCCATGTTTGCTTAAGTCTCTTACATCACTTGGTGAAGACAAGTGTTTAGTGTAATACTTTTTATTTTTAATCTTTTGCACTTTTTAATTGGTTTTGTATTAATGACTTTAATTACTAGTTTCTTATGTTGAAGGTGATTCTTCCTTATCATTTGTCCGTGGTTTCTTGGCATTATTTTACTGTCTATATAAAATAAAAGATTTTCACCATTCATATCTCCACGGTCTATATGGAGGTATATTGGCTACCTGGTCGGGGGTTAAGGGAACGGTTTGGTAAGAGTCTTGCCATTGTTCAGTGTATATATCCTGCAAAGGACCTGGGTCAAATTTAGTAGGACCTCCTTCAATACCCAAAGGTATTAGATGGCGGGGGTCCAAACTCTTTGACCCCCTCATAAGTTAAACTACTATTAAAACTTTAACCCGGCTACTTAGGACTGTATCCCTGCTGACTCAGACTACTTAGCCGAAAGTAACGTCGCCTTCAAAAGAGGGGCCTACCACATTATGCATTAATAACTTAATTAATTATCTTCCAATAATCCGACCCTTTAGGATTGTATCCTTGCTGACTCAAACTACTGGGTTGAGGGTAACGTTGCCTTCAAAAGAGGGGCCTACTACAATAACTAAGATAATCTCTTAAACAAGTGCAAAAGTGCGAAAATAATCAAAGGTTACACTACACACGAGTTGGATCCAAGTGATTCATCTTGTCTATCTATTTTTATTTTTATTTTATTTTTCAGCATTTTAGTTAGTTTTATTTTCTTAATTTAAAAAACCTTTTTCTAACATTTTGATTGATTAGACGTTGAGGATAAACCGGTACTAAAAGCTCTTGTGTCCTTGGACGACCTCGGTGTCTTACCAACACTATACTACGTCCACGATGGGTGCACTTGCCCATATGTGTGTTTAGTGTTAGTAAATATCGTGTTTTATAAATTTAAAACTTGGCTAAAAAGTGTAAAAAGGGCTTAAAATATATATGTAATACTCAGAAATCTAATTCAATAAATGTTCTTTTATAATTGAAATATGATATTTAACTAAATAAATTAGATTAAATTAATTAGATTTTCTATACATAAATAATGTTCGAATTTTTTTTTTCATTTAAAAGTCTTGATTTTTCGTTTTTGATTTTCTTTCCATGTTTTGGAGTAAAAAAAAAAAGAAAGAAGATAAAAGTGTAACAATTGCTAGTTGTTTAAAGGTCACGTGACCCATATATTATAATTGAATCACCTTTCAAATCCTTATTGTTATCTCTTCCTACAAATTGGCCGAAGATTTCGAAATTCGCTAGCTTATTGCCGATCATAAACCCTTTTAAAAACAATCAAACCTTGTAATCAAAATCACTTCTAAATTGATCAGTTGTTCCGCTCGACACGCCGCAGCACCAATCCCTCCGGCAGACGTGACCGCAGCTGGAAGCCATTCCCTGTCGAGACCAACACTGCAACAATCTAATTTCAGCCTGTAAGTGTTCGTGCATCGTTTGTTTTTTCTTTGGTTCGGTTAAAGCCGCGCACCGTGTACCGAGTAGCGTTGTGACACCCTTTGATTTGCTCTTTTCCATTCGACAATTCAGGTGAGAGCTCTGACTTTCGCCATTTTTTTTTGTATCCTCTTCTGGTTCCTCCGAACAACCACCATAACTTCTAGCCGCTGCAATCGGACCTTCGACTCACGATTCAGGTACCGAATTTACTCGTTCCTTTATGTTAGATTCTGTTTCGGTTTTGACTTTCTCAATCCGAAAATATATATGTGTTGAACCAGTCTCCATAGGTACGTAAAAACACCTTTTCCGCTCACCTTAGTGCAGTTTGCGTAACCATCCGAAGAGCGAATCGCGTGCCTTCGGTTAGCTTTGTTTGACTATTGAGGTTTGCGTACTCGTTAAAGACGCGTTGTTCTTTTTGCTTGCTTGCTAATAAGGTACGGATTCTCGTTTTTGACATCGTAGTATTTGTATTTGTTATCTTGGTCACTCTTTGGTACGTATTCTTTGGTTCTCTCAAGTTAGTACATTGTTATTATCATGTCCGTTACTTTGTAGTACGGATTTTTTTTCTGTATCCATTTGTTGTCCCATATTCGTATCACACATCTGATAAGTTGGTTTTAGCATGCACTATACCTTAGTAAATGTAATCATTGTTGCACGTTCTCGTTAGCTTTAATTTTGTACTCTGTCACCTGAGCATGTTTGGTTTGGTTTGGTTTGGTTCGATTCGGTTTGCTTTGGTTTGGTTTGGTTTGTGGAGATGGAACAATGGGTGCACACCGTACTCACTGTCTCGTAGGTGCATGGACTAGCTAGCTGTGTACGTGTTTGTTTGTTTAGGCTCGTGGGTGCTTCCGTCTCACGTGACTTGGTTTGTTGTTATCTATAGTCACGTAGTCTGATATCTGTTTCTGATCTGATATGTTTATAATATTGCTTGGTATGCTTTGTATGTCTGATTATGTTCTACCTCAGATTATGTTCAGTTTTTGTTCAAGCGTCAGTTTTGGTTTTATGTTCAAAAAAATTTCTTATTTCTTTCTTTATGTCCTTTCCTTACTTGTACTATTTGATTTTTCCGTTACTGGGCAACCTTTGGCTCAGCCGTAGTTTTCTTTGTTGTGTTGTTTTTTTTTTGTTGTCAGGTAATCAGGGGAACTTGGGGAACCAGTGATGATGAGAGTAAAATGTGGTTCAGGAATAAAGAATTTGTTTATTTCAGTATTCAAATTAATTAAGACGTAGGATTTCTTGGTCTGTTTTAAGAATTTTGTTTATCTTTCGAACTCAACTTTTCTTCATTAAATGGATTATGTTTGGTTTTTGATATCTGTAATAGTGACACTTCAGCCCTATCTGGGTTAGGGTGTTACAGTTATGGTATCAGAGCCTAGGCTCCTTCCTGTAGAAAACTTTAACATTAATAATTAAACATGTGAGTTAATGGGTAGGCGTCGGGTTAGGATATCTCTCTTTCTTCTTCACGTAATTTGAAATTTTCTCCTCTCACACACATATCTCCTTTCAGATGCCTCCTAGAAGAAGTGTGAACAACCGTCGTAATGAGAATAACGACATCCCTATTGAGACCCTCATTGCTAACGCTGTCAATACGGCTATCGCGGGTTTGGTTCCTAACTTGTTGCAACAGCTTCAGCAAAATCACAACAACGGACCACCAGGAGGTAATAACAACAACGGACCACAAGGGGGTAATAACAACAATGGCCCTCAAGGAGGAAATGCTAACCTTCCTGTTGCCTTCATGATTGGCTTGATCGCTTCCAAAAGTTAAAGCCAAAATCATTTAGTACCGCTACAACTCCCGTCGAGGCGGAAAACTGGATTGCTCACATCGAGAAAAATTTTGAAGTGTTGGGTGTGAATGACGAATTCAAAGTCAGGCTTGCTAGTTACAAATTGGAGGACGAAGCTCATAGGTGGTGGAAGACTTTGAAGAATGCTCGTGGAGGAGATAATTATGCAGCCACACTTCCATGGAATGAGTTTCGTACATTGTTCTATCAGCAGTATTTCACTGATGCTGACCGCAGTGAATATCTAAGAGAGTATTCCTCTATCATGCAGGGGGACGATGAGCCTATTATGGAGTTTAAAACTCGTTTATGTCGTTTGGTCAATTTTCTGGGTCCGACTGCAGGTACGCTAGAGCAGCAAACCAACACTTTCAAGTGGGCTATATGTGACCGTGATAGGAAGTTTATTCTGAATCTTCGTTTCGCTGATATTAATGAGATTGTTGATGCGGTCAAAAACTTGGATAATGATAAGAAGCATCGCCAGAGGACGTTGGATGATAATCGTAAGCGACCAAGGGAAGATAACCAGAGTAATTCTTCTTTTCAAGGTGGTAATGATCAATCTCAAGACCGTAGGCACCGTTCTGACAGGAATTACGACGATCAGATACAGCAAGACAAACAAAACCTGCCACAATATCGTGACCCTCCTTGTGCCACTTGTGGGAAACCTCAGCGGGGTTTGTCGCCGAGCGGAACGTCTCTGTTTCAATTATGGAGATGCAGGTCACCTGGTTAAAGAGTGCCCTAAGTTTAACCCTAGAGCTAATACTAGGGGAAATGCCAGGCCTGCTGCTAATGATGTAGCTAATACCCCAGGTATGATTTTCGGTTAATTGCATATTAGTTAACGTGATATGCATGCTCTAATTGACACTCTTGCAACAATATGAGATGTCACTTTTATTTGCTAAGTGTTTGAAGTCATTGCCCCTAGCTTTAGAGTATCCTCTAGTTATATCTGCTCCTTTTAGAGATACTTATTTTGATTTGATTTAGTATTCGTTTATTTGCCATCTCAGAAACTCCGTACCTTAGTATATGTGATGTCTAATGCTTGCTGTATGTTAAGTCTTTTCTGTGTCCGTTATAATTGAGATCTTTCGTATCCGTGCTGTAACAATTTTGAGAACAAAATTTTTTTTAGAGGGGTAAAATTGTAATACTCAGAAATCTAATTCAATAAATGTTCTTTTATAATTGAAATATGATATTTAACTAAATAAATTAGATTAAATTAATTAGATTTTCTATACATAAATAATGTTCGAATTTTTTTCATTTAAAAGTTTTGATTTTTCGTTTTTGATTTTCTTTCCATGTTTTGGAGTAAAAAAAAAAGAAAGAAGATAAAAGTGTAACAATTGCTAGTTGTTTAAAGGTCACGTGACCCATATATTATAATTGAATCACCTTTCAAATCCTTATTGTTATCTCTTCCTACAAATTGGCCGAAGATTTTGAAATTCGCTAGCTTATTGCCGATCATAAACCCTTTTAAAAACAATCAAACCCCTTGTAATCAAAATCACTTCTAAATTGATCAGTTGTTCCGCTCGACACGCCGCAGCACCAATCCCTCCGGCAGACGTGACCGTAGTCGGAAGCCATTCCCTGTCGAGACCAACACTGCAATAATCTAATTTCAGCCTGTAAGTGTTCGTGCATCGTTTGTTTTTTCTTTGGTTCGGTTAAAGCCGCGCACCGTGTACCGAGTAGCGTTGTGACACCCTTTGATTTGCTCTTTTCCATTCGACAATTCAGGTGAGAGCTCTGACTTTCGCCATTTTTTTGTATCCTCTTCTGGTTCCTCCGAATAACCACCATAACTTCTAGCCTGCAATCGGACCTTCGACTCACGATTCAGGTACCGAATTTACTCGTTCCTTTATGTTAGATTCTGTTTCGGTTTCGACTTTCTCAATCCAAAAATATATATGTGTTGAACCAGTCTCCATAGGTACGTAAAAACACCTTTGCCGCTCACCTTAGTGCAGTTTGCGTAACCATCCGAAGAGCGAATCGCGTGCCTCCGGTTAGCTTTGTTTGACTATTGAGGTTTGCGTACTCGTTAAAGACACGTTGTTCTTTTTGCTTGCTTGCTAATAAGGTACGGATTCTCGTTTTTGACATCATAGTATTTGTATTTGTTATCTTGGTCACTCTTTGGTACGTATTCTTTGGTTCTCTCAAGTTAGTACATTTTTATTATCATGTCCGTTACTTTGTAGTACGGATTTTTTTTCTGTTTCCATTTGTTGTCCCATATTCGTATCACACATCTGATAAGTTGGTTTTAGCATGCACTATACCTTAGTAATTGTAATCATTGTTGCACGTTCTCGTTAGCTTTAATTTTGTACTCTGTCACCCGAGCATGTTTGGTTTGGTTTGGTTTGGTTCAATTCGGTTTGCTTTGGTTTGGTTTGGTTTGGTTTGTGGAGATGGAACAATGGGTGCACACCGTACTCACCGTCTCGTAGGTGCATGGACTAGCTAGTTGTGTACGTGTTTGTTTATTTAGGCTCGTGGGTGCTTCCGTCTCACGTGACTTGGTTTGTTGTTATCTATAGTCACGTAGTCTGATATCTGTTTCTTATCTGATATGTTTATAATATTGCTTGGTATGCTTTGTATGTCTGATTATATTCTACCTCAGATTATGTTTAGTTTTTGTTCAAGCGTCAGTTTTGGTTTTATGTTCAAAAAAAATTCTTATTTCTTTCTTTATGTCCTTTCTTTCTTTATGTCCTTTCTTATTTTTTCTTTCTTTATGTCCTCAGCCGTAGTTTTCTTTGTTGTGTTTTTTTTTGTTGTCAGGTAATCAGGGGAACTTGGGGAACCAGTGATGATGAGAGTAAAATGTGGTTCAAGAATAAAGAATTTGTTTATTTCAGTATTCAAATTAATTAAGACGTAGGATTTCTTGGTCTGTTTTAAGACTTTTGTTTATCTTTCGAACTCAACTTTTCTTCATTAAATGGATTATGTTTGGTTTTTGATATCTGTAATAGTGACACTTCAGCCCTATCCGGGTTGGGGTGTTACAATATACCTAAATTATATTACACTTAACGCACATCAAGTTTTTGGCGCCGTTGCCGGGGACACAAGGATTTTAAGAAAGCTTAAAATTGACGGCCTAATCAGTTTTTCAATACTTTTTCAAAACGCGCGCACATTTTTCTGCATATTAGTTTAGTTTGCATTTACAGTAGACTGAACACGGGGCCGTGTTCACTGAACTCGGGGCCGTGTTGCATATTTTCAGTTAAACACCCAGATACAGAGTCTGAACACGGGGTCGTGCTAGCTGCACATGCCCCCGTGCTCAACGAGACCATTAACTTTTATTAAAACGCCCAGATACAGACCCTGAACACGGGGCCGTGTCCACCAAACACGGGGCCGTGTCCAGCCTCTGTTTCCAACTTTATTTTTGTTTTCTGGTCGCGAGACTCGGTTGTGGTCTGTTGAGTGATTCTTATGGATCAATACTTAGGAGGCTACAACTACACCTATGAGGAGGATGATTACATGAGAGACTATTGCACTAATTGTGGTAACCCGCACTCGGTACAATGTTGTAACTTATTTCAACCATCCAATTCATACAACTATTATGAGGAGCCCAGGTACGAGCCATCGACTTCATACACATCCTATGAAGACCAAAGGTATGAACCTTTTCCCTCATACTCATATTTTGATGAACCAAGATATGAGCCTTCATACTCATACTTTGAGGAATCAAGATATGAGCCACCACCTTCATACTCTTATTATGAGGAACCATGGCGTGAACAACCCACCTCATATGAGTACTATGAAGCACAAAATTACGACCCTTATCCATCATATGCTTACAATGAAGAACAATGGTATGAACCATCTACTTCATATGAGTACTATGAAGAACCAAGGATCGAACAACCGGATTCAAGCTTTAAGGATCCCGATCCTTTCTCTATCACCGAAGTGGCCGATAGGATAATAGAAAAACTTAAAACTATTGAACGATGCATAAAAGAATCTCGCGCAAGGGAAGAGTAGTCCCGCGTGAGGGAAGAATTAAATAAAGAAACGATAGTTGAAAAGTTAAAAATGGAAGAACAAATAAGTGAAAAACCGGCACATGAGTTAAACAACGAAAGAATCGATCGTTCAAGTATTTGAAATTTCAGGGAACCGAGGGCATTTTGAAGAAATTAATCTCTTGTCACCTTCTTTTGAAAATCATTGTTTAGTATCAACTCATGCTAAGTTTTTAAAAGAGTTAAACACTAACAATAAAATTGAAGAAATGGTAAGTGTTAAGTTAACTAATGATCAGACTTCACTAATAAAAGAAGACCCTTTTGAAATCAACATTACACCGGTTCCATGTTTTTTTCAAAACTCATTTATTAGTAACGTCACCATTGATAAGGATCTTTGTGTTAACATAATGCCTAACTACATTTTTGAAAAATTGAGTATTAGTGACTTTGCTGCACTTCAAATACCCATTTTTCTATCCAATCGGAGAGTAATAAAATCAATCGGTGTAGTTGAGGATGTCTTGGTTCAAACAAATCAAATAGTAATCCCAACCGACTTTGTCATCCTCGATGACGCTCCTCTAGTGTTGGGAAGACCTTTTGTGAAAACTCATGAAGCTTTGAAAAACCGGAAGTTTAATAATCTACCTCTTCAATTAGGGGCATTCAAAAGGAGCATAGATCTTGAGCGTTCAATGAAATATCCTTTTGGCAACAATGACCCCCTAATTGAAGATGAAGATGAGCCACCCGATATAAGTGAAAAGATTGACCACTTTGTTGAAGAAGAGGTCGCCATAGACAAACCTTTAAAGTTCTTGATCAAAATGAGCCCCAACATAAGGAGTCTCCTAAAGACCCGCCGCTTGAGCTCAAAGAACTTCCGAAAGGTTTGGAATATGCTTTTCTAGACAAAGATGGTAATTCACCTGTAATTATTTTGTCTAAATTAAGTAGTGTAGAAAAAGAAAAATTAATTAAACTTTTGAAAAAACATAAAAATGCGATCGCTTGGAAGCTTGTAGATATAAAAGGAATAAGCCCTTCCATGTGCACGCACAAAATTCTAATGAACGATGACTACAAATCAGTAATACAACCACAACGAAGAGTAAATCCAAACGTCCAAGAAGTGGTTAAAAATGAGGTCATCAAACTACTTGACGCCGGACTTATTTATCCTATCTCCGATAGTCCTTGGGTAAGTCCCGTCCAAGTAGTCCCAAAGAAAGGAGGTATGACGGTAATAACTAATGAAAAGAATGAATTAATACCAACGAGAACCGTCACATGATGGAGAGTATGTATAGACTATAGACGATTAAATGAAGCAACAAGAAAAGACCACTTTCCTTTGCCCTTCATTGATCAAATGTTAGAACAACTATCCGGTCATAAATTTAATTGTTTCTTGGCTGGTTTTTCAGGTTACTTTCAAATTCCGATAGTGCCTGAATTCTAAGAAAAGACAACTTTCACATGTCCCTACGGAACTTTTGCTTATCGACGAATGCCATTCAGTCTATGTAATGCCCCCGCAACATTCCAACGTTGCATGGTGGCCATCTTCCATGACATGATAGAAAAACAATGGAAGTCTTCATGGACGACTTTTCTATCTTTGGAGATTCATACGACCTATGCCTCGATAACCTTGAACGAATGCTAACCCGATTTGAGGAAACTAACCTCGCCCTTAACTAGGAAAAATGCCATTTCATGGTAATAGAGAGAATAGTACTCGGTCACAAGATCTCGAGCGAAGGAATGGAAGTTGATCGAGCAAAAATAGACACAATTTCTCGATTACCTCCACCATCCTCCGTTAGAGCAATCAGAAGTTTCTTAGGGTATGCCGGATTTTATAGACGGTTTATCAAGGACTTTTCTAAAATTTCAAGACCTCTAACAAAATTACTTGAAAAAGATGCGCCTTTCATCTTTGACAAGGATTGCAATCAAGCATTTCTAACCCTCAAGGAAATGCTAGTCAATGCACCTATCATGATAGCGCCTGATTGAAAATTACCTTTCGAAATCAGGTGTGATGCAAGTGACTTTGTCATTGGAGCAGTCTTGGGACAAAGAAAAGAAAAGCATTTCCACCCAATTTATTATGCTAGTAAAACACTTAACGATGCACAAGAAAATTATACAACAACTGAAAAAGAGTTACTAGCTGTGGTATTTTCTTTTGATAAATTTCGTTCTTATCTTGTTCTTTCTAAAACAATAGTCTATACAGATCATGCAGTCATTCGATACCTCTTCAAGAAACAAGACGCAAAACCCCGTTTGATCAGGTGGATTCTACTCCTACAAGAATTTGATATTGAAATCAAAGACAAAAGAGGAGCTGAAAACACAGCAGCAGATCATCTTTCACGTTTAGAAGACCCAGCTTTGGAGGCAACCAGGGATGAGCAAATCAAAGAAAAATTTCCAACAGAGTCCCTGGAAATGGCGGAACATAGATAAGAGCCTTGGTATGCCGACTATGCTAACTACTTAGCTAGCGGTATAGTCACCAAGGGATGGCCACATCACCAAAGAAAGAAATTCTTTGCTGATGTAAAGCATTACTTTTGGGAAGATCCTTATCTTTTCAAAATGTGTGCCGACCAACTCATCCGAAGATGTGTACATGGCTACGAAGCACGAAGGATTCTCCGCCATTGTCATGAAGGTCCATATGGAGGACATCATGGTGCCGCTAGTACCGCACGAAAGGTATTTGATTCAGGATTTTATTGGCCGACCATTTACAAAGATGCGCAAAGTCTTGTCAAAACATGTGATGCTTGCCAAAGATCAGGTAATATTTCTTCCAAAAATGAAATGCCACAAAATGGCATTTTCGTTTGTGAAATTTTTGATGTGTGGGGACTCGATTTGTTGGTGCAGTTGTCTGTCGACTACATCTTAGTTCGAGTCTTAGGACAGGGTTGTTCGTATTGTATATGTGTTTAGAGTATTAGGACCGCTTATAGGGTAAATGAGTCGGACCGCTTTTGTGACATTTAAGTGGACCGCCCATATGTCAACTGGTAGGTTCGCTCATATGGACATGTCCATATGAGTGGTTCCTGACTCCTACATATAGGTGTCATATGGGTGGTTCCAGTAGATAGTGAAGTTAAGTGTGTGTTTTCTAAGGTGTAAAGACGAAGCCCTGTCCAATTGTCTTCATGTGCTTGTAAACTGTTATAGAATCAATAAAGGAGACGTTAAAGTGTGAAATCAAGCTTTACGAAGACTAATTCAATGAATTCCGCCTCTGGATTAGTCTAAGACCTCTTCTGATCGACTCATCGGGTCAGCAAACGATCCTACATGTGGTATCAGAGCTCAGGAGGAAGAGTTCTTGCCGTTTAGCTCGATTTTCACTCGAAATTCTCACTTCTACACCTTCTTTTTCTGATTCGGAAAGATTTCACGGTCGGAATTTGATCAAAATCTCAGGGATTGTGAGAAATAGTACCGTGACAAACCCTGGAAAGTTTCAGATCAAAATTCAAAGTTTTTAGGGGTCAAAATGATGTTTGAAAGTGGACCGTGTTTTTGAACATTGTTGGAACCGCTCGAAAATTTGGTCTGGAACCGCTCGAAATTTTGGTCTGGAACCGCTCATCCGGACGAATTGAGAACCGCTCTTTCGGTCGGATTACTCTTGAACCGCTCATCCGGACGGAACTTGAACCGCTCATTCGGTCGAATTGTCCTTGGATCGCCCATTCAGACATAGTGGAACCGTTTTTCTGTACGTTTGAGAACCGCTCATAAGGTCGATTGACTTTGGACCGCTCCAAATTCACTGTGTGAACCGCACATACGGACGAATCTTGGACCACTTATTTGGTTTAGTGGTTGGAATCGCTCATTCAGACAACATTCTTGAATCGCTTATTCGGACCAACTTGAACCGTTCGAACAGACTTTGTCTAGACCGCTTATTCAAACAAAGTCTGGACCACTTATTTGGGCTGATTGTGAACCGCTTATTCGACAAATTTGTTTGGACCGCTTATTTGACAAATTTGTTGGACCACTTATTTGTTTGTTGTCTGGTTCGTTCGAAAGGTTTGTGGTTTTGCCAGGTCCTTGAAAAGGTCATTCAGTCCGCACAGAAAAATCATCAGTATTTCCCGAAGTATTATCTGGTTTTTGAAACATGGAAGGGAACTTTTACAATGCTCTTGCTACACCGGATGATACAGTTTCAGCTGCGTTATTGAAGAAATTATTTGATACGTTTGTGGCTTTTGAAGATGAAACAACAACGCAGACAATTGATCGATATTGTCATCTGGTATTGAAAATGGATAAACTGAACATTAAGAAAGAGGATGATGAGTGGGTCGATAAGCTAGCTGAGGCTTTACCCCAACAGAAGTGGGGAACTTATCTGTTGATTGTAAAACAAATGAGGAAGTCTCAAGTTATGAATCTGGCACAGTTTATTCAGATAATTGAAAAGCATGAGTTGGATATTCAGGAAAAAGCAAAGGTTGAAGAATCTTTGAAGAATGAAACTTCAAATTCTGCATCAGTATGTTTTATATGTGACAGCTTAAAGACCGAAAATGACAAACTCGTGAAAGATGCGGAAAGTTTGACTTTGGAAGTCAAAGAGCTGAAAAATAGGAAGCAAGCTGGTGATAATCAGATTCTAGTTTTGCAGGAAAATTGCAAAAACCTGAAAGCTGAAAATGACAAACTGTTGGTTGGTTTGAACAGTTTGACATTTGAAAACAAGAAATTGAAAGAAAAGGAAAAGATTTTTGAAGAGAAAATTAAAAATTTTGAAATTGAAAAAACAAAAAGGGAAAAAGAATTTCAAAATCAACTGAAAATTCTTGAAGATGGGAGAAATGTTTTTAGCCAAAACAATATTGAGAAACAAAAACTGATCAATTCACATCTTCAGAAAATTATAAGCTTGGAAAAAGAATGTGAAGGTGCTAAAAAGAAAATCAAAGAGCTTGAAAAAGAGTTTGAAAGCAAAAAGAAATCGTCAAAAGATGAGGATTTCTGGATTAAGCTGGAAAACAAAAACTTGAAAGCAAGTGAATCAAAATTTCAGGAACAGATAAAAGTTTTGATGAATGAAAAATCTGTTCTTGAAAATTTGAAGAATGATAATGAGAAAACAATCAAGTCTCATTTTGGGAGAATATCTCAGCTTGAAAGTGAAGCTGAGAATTCGAGGAACAAAATTGATGAACTTGAGAAGAAATTGATAGGTTTTGTGACTAAATCAGACAGTTTGAATTTTCCCTGTCCAAAACCAATCAATTCTGTTCCAATAAGTGACTGTGTCACAAACTTTGACTCTGTCAAAGTTGAAGATTGTGATGAAACACCTGATGATGAAAATATCAAAAAAGAAAAACAAAAATTGTTTTTAAATTTAAAAGAAAAATTTCAGAAAACTGTTCTACAATCGACTGAAAAAGGTGAATGTTCTAAACAGAAACCTTTGAAGAAGAAAGTGGAACAGAAACAAAAAGATAATAAAAGTTCATCGGGTCGATCATCCAATCAAAAGAAAAAATTACAAAAATTAAAAAATGAAAATTCTAAATTTGTTGGTAATAAGTGGTGCAGGTTGGACCACAGTGCGTCAAAGCCAAATCCAGCAAATTGGAGGAGAGAATATCACCAGGCCAAACAATGTTACGACTTAAATATTTGGTACAACGATGGTGATAGGTACGATAACAGGGTATGCTACAGCTGCGGCTATCAGGGGCATATTGCTGTTAACTGCCAGTATTGGAGTTATGAGACCAGAAGGTGCTTTAATTGCAATATCAAAGGTCACATTGCCAGAGATTGCCCAAGGAGATCGAATGAAAGATTGAGGGCTAAGTCTCAGAAATTGGCAAAGATTCCAGTCAAAGTCAAGCCCCAGGAACAGAAGGGTCTGAAACCTAAAGTTCAAGAACAGTCAATTCAAGAAAAGAAAGTAAAGCTTTCACAGGGGCAGAAAGACAGACTGAGGAAAAAGAGAAAGAAGGCAAGAGAGTATCTTGAGAAGATTTTGTCCTAGGGTTCATCCGTTGGAAAGAATAAAAGTTCTGATGAATCTACTACCTCCGCTGTAAAGACAAGCAAAAAGAATTCATCAGATACAAATTTGGGGACAAAAGAGGAGAAGAAAAAGAAGAAAGTGAAGTTTTCACTTCCCGGCGATGAATCTGACTCATCAAAGTCAGACAAGCCACCTTCAGGCAATGATTCTGGTTCGTCAAAACCAGAGGAGCCTTTGGTTGAGGTAAAAGTTGAGAATTCTAGTTTAGCAATGGATGATGCAAATTTTCCACCATTGTTGAACAAGAATTCAAAATCACCCAAGGACCGTCAGGCTTGGGTGAATCTGTTTAAATGAAAAACCTGACTTGCCGGAGATCCCAAGATGGTATCGTGGATCATGAATCGGCACATTTCTTGAGAAATTTCACTTTGGTGATTTTTCGTCTCAAATGTGGTAAATCAGGGACATTAAGTTGTACTTGATTTTCTACAAATGGTTTATGTTAAAACTGAAAATGTTAAATCTTTAAAAGGTTTGAAGAAAACAAAATGAAGAGATAACCCCGAACCTACAAATGGTTGGTAAACAAACTAATTTTTCCGGAAAAAACCATTTTGATTGAAACAAACTTGAGTGTTTTGAAATCATTATGGGAAAATAGTTTGTTGTGAGGGGGAGTTCTGATTGTTTTTTGCACAAGAATGGTGAATTGAGGTAATTCACACAATGTTGTCAAATTTTTGTATAGTTTGTTTTCAATTTTTCCTCAGAAAATCAAAATTGAAACATATTTTGATTTTAGGGGGAGTAAGAAAATTTTGAAAAATTTAAAAAAATTGAAAAATGAAAATGAGTTTTGTTGCAAAAAGAGGAGATGATAGTACATCGGTGGACTATCACAGCATGCTAGAGATTTGTAAAGACAAAATTGTTTTTAAACAAGTCTTACTAATGATGTGTCAGTAGGCTTCACACAGTTAGTAAATTGTATTCGAGATATAAACATAAAATCAAAACTTACTTATTTTGTGGGGAACACTACTTGGATATATAGGTAACCCCTGAAATCTCGTTTGAAAGGTTTCTTATTCTGGAATACTAGGTTCTTGTACTCAAATGATGTCTGGGGTATTATTCCGGGACTTCTGCTGAACGGTGGTTCTGACCTAGTCCCTGGCTAATACTTTCTTCATATGCTTGAAACATAGCATAAATCCCTCAGCTGATTAGACAATAAAATTGATGATCAGTTGTTGTAGCTGAAAAGATCCTCTAAAGGGGACCCACTGCTAAGTCGAAGCTGGTATCTCTCTGCTGAACGGAAGTTCTGACCTGAGATCCCTCAGTTCTCGCATTTTTCCCCTAATTTATATACAGATATCATTTGTAGTTATACTTACCTGTAGATCAGAATATTGGGATCTGGATACGGGAGTATATTCAAGAGGTGGGACACTCAAATAAGTCTAAGTTCTAAAACATTAAATACGTATCTTGAATCAATTGAAAATTTGTGTAGAGGTTTAAGTGGACAACAATACTGATAATCAGAAGTAAATTTGTTTTTAACATTTGCTGATTAATCAAGATCAACGGTGTTGGTGATATGTCTAAAAAACCGATATGATCCTCTTGCACAATCTCTCAAAAATAGTGTTCATTTCTGTATTTCATTAAATTCAAAAATCCAAAAATATTGTATTTTTGTTTGATATTTGAAAACTTCAAAAAGATTTTCGACAACAGAGTGTGAAGAACTGATTTTCGACATTTCAAGTGCTAAACATGTTGAACTTGTGGTTTGAGAGAGAGTGTTAAATTGTGAAGATTTGAAATGCAAATTTGGTTCATTAACTTGATGAATAAGTTGAATGGTAACCTACAGTTTGATCTTCATAATTTTTCTTATATGATTTGCTGATTCATTAAGTTGAATTGCAAATTGTATTAGTTTGTAATAGTATGGTTGAGTTTTGCAGGTTTCTGATCCTGTTGCTATGGATAGCCAGGAGACTTATCAGAACCAGAGAAGAGCTTAAACAGAGAAAGCCAGGAGTTGATTTCAATGGTGATAACGATTTCCAGATAGAGATCCCAGCATGATGATAGGGAGAGTCTGATGAAAGTTAGAGCCAGAGAAAGATCCAGGCATATGTTTCCAGGAAGGAATTCCTGAAGAAGATTTGATTCCAGGCTGAGTTCCTGAAGAAGACCGAACAAGAGTGAAGAGCTGGATATGATCAAAGACTCTCACTGAAGATTCCGTCAACATTCAAGGGGGAGTCTGTTGGTGCAGTTGTCTGTCGACTACATCTTAGTTCGAGTCTTAGGACAGGGTTGTTCGTATTGTATATGTGTTTAGAGTATTAGGACCGCTTATAGGGTAAATGAGTCGGACCGCTTTTGTGACATTTAAGTGGACCGCCCATATGTCAACTGGTAGGTTCGCTCATATGGACATGTCCATATGAGTGGTTCCTGACTCCTACATATAGGTGTCATATGGGTGGTTCCAGTAGATAGTGAAGTTAAGTGTGTGTTTTCTAAGGTGTAAAGACGAAGCCCTGTCCAATTGTCTCCATGTGCTTGTAAACTGTTATAGAATCAATAAAGGAGACGTTAAAGTGTGAAATCAAGCTTTACGAAGACTAATTCAATGAATTCCGCCTCTGGATTAGTCTAAGACCTCTTCTGATCGACTCATCGGGTCAGCAAACGATCCTACACGATTTCATGGGACCTTTCCCACCGTCAAAAGGAAACAAATATATACTTGTGGCAGTCGATTACTTGTCTAAATGGGCCGAGGCTGAGGCACTTCCAACAAATGATGGAAGAGTCGTGGTAAGATTTCTGAAAAAATTATTCTCTCGTTTTGGAAGACCTAAAGCATTAATAAGTGATAGAGGTACCCATTTTTGTAATCATCAACTCGAAAAAATCTTAACAAGATATGGGGTCTATCACCGGGTCTTAACAGCATATCACCCTCAAACAAACGGACAAGCCGAAGTGACTAATAGAGGTTTAAAAAGAATACTTGAAAAAACCATAGGTTTAAATAAAAAGGAATGGGCCGATAAATTAGATGATGCTTTATGGGCTTTTCGAACTGCTTATAAAACAACTATAGGCACAACCCCATATAAGCTCGTCTATGGAAATAGTTGTCATTTGCCGGTAGAAATAGCTCACAAGGCCTACTGGGCAATAAAAAATGTAAACTTGGATTAAGAAATTGCAGGTAAAAATCGATTTTATCAAATAAATGAATTAGACGAATTAACGAATTATGCATACTCTAACTCTGAAATTTATAAGGAAAGAATGAAAAATTTACACGACAAACACATTAAACCTAATGAATTTCGAGTGGGAGATGAAGTTCTATTGTTTAATTCGTGACTTCGATTATTTCCGGGTAAACTAAAATCTAGGTGGTCAGGACCTTTTTCCATCACCCATATTTATTTCCGGGTAAACTAAAATCTAGGTGGTCAGGACCTTTTTCCATCACCCATATTTTTCCTCAAGGTGCAGTAGAAATTAAATCTCGGAATGGAATTCCATT
Source organism: Helianthus annuus (assembly GCF_002127325.2). Lineage (NCBI taxonomy): Eukaryota > Viridiplantae > Streptophyta > Magnoliopsida > Asterales > Asteraceae > Helianthus > Helianthus annuus. The sequence continues at coordinate 45,893,987 of NC_035434.2, read as the reverse complement.
CAAAGTCAATGGCCAACGGCTGAAACTCTATCAAGGATCCATTGAGGATGAGGAGGAAGAGATCTCGCTTCAAACAGTCGACGAGTAAAGGCATCAACGTCATACCTGGTACGTTACGAACAAGCGAGTAAACATCGAAACCGGTAAGTCTTCTAACCAAGTTTTTGGGAAAACAGGGAACTCACACGAGCACCGTTAAAAAAAATCAAAACTTTGCTCGGCACGAGGCCGTGTCCGCGCAACTGTCGGGATAAAACCCCTTTTTCATAACAGTTACATCATTCCACACGCCCCGTTTCCCCGAAAAACGCTCTGGTCCAAGCGATTTTCCGCAGATTTTCGACGTCTCCTCTCATTCTAACAACATCAAGGTATGATTCTATCATCATTAGTAGTTAGATTATTTACTTGCACGTAGTTAAAACATCAAAAATTTGGGGAAAAATCTAGGGTTCTTGAAGTTCATCCGGATCAAACCTCAAATTTTTGCTTAAATCTGTTAGCATTAGTTTAGATTAGTGTTATGGGAAGTAAAACCACTTGTATTGTTGATAGATTTTCCCGATTTCTCACAAAAACCCAAACCCTTGTTTTTGAACCGAAAAAGATAAAATTGAAGGGGTAAACGGTTTGTTTTTTGAAAAACGGCACTTGGGGTTTCATTTTCGGGGGAAACCGCACCTACTTGGCCAAAAATTTTCAGATTTTCGTGACCGGGTCGAAAAATGGAATTTTTGAGTAACAGACGCCTGGACACGGGGTCGTGCCCGCTGAGCACGGGGCCGTGTCCAGCCCACTGTTTGCAGTTTTTCTCCGAAAATCTCATTGTTTCATGCTAACTTTTGGTGTATTCTTTCAGATGTCGAAGAAGTTCACAAGATTCAATGCAAATGAGCTCGATGCTAGGGCTAGATATGACACACTTCAAACAAGACCCGAAGAATACCCAAGACAAGCATGCACGGACCTCTTAGCCATGGTGAACCAACTTGACCGGTTTAACAACCTCGTTACCGGCCCACTAAGGGTTGCCCTAACCACTCGACTTCGATCGGTACACGAGTGCACTATGGAGTTCTACAGCACCTTCACTTTCAATTCAAGGTGCGACCCTTTCGACAATAATGGGGTTGCATTTCGGTGTGGTGGAACTAGGTACTCGATCTCTATGGCACAATTCGGGGCAATAGTTGGGTTGTATATGGAGGAGGATTCGGGAAGTGAAGAGAAAACTAGAGGAATGCGAGAGTTGGAAGAGAACGAACGCCAAGCCGCATGGGCTCAGATTGGTGATAGGTTCTACAATCCGAGCAGCACTAAGAGCACTAAGCTGAGGGATCCGCTTTACCGCTACATTCATAGGCTCCTCGCTTACTCTCTTAGTCAAAGACATGACAGCAGCGGCGTTGGGTTGAGAGATTTGGTGGTCCTTCACTGCATTCACACCCAAAGACCCCTCGATGTTCCATTTCTCCAACTCTGGAACATGCATCTGAACCGGCTTGCTCATGCACCAACCCCTATTTTCTTCGGGGGATGGGTGTACTTCCTCTTCAAGCACTTCGCGAACATACCTAGGTCTTTCGAAAGGAGCCCATGGTCAGGACGGGTCGATGTATACATTTGTCGCTCCATGAACCTAATCTATGAAGTGGAAGATGGGTCGGTAAGCTTTTAGAGGATGCAAGGTCATGCATGGAACCCTCAAGAGGCGCTAGTCCTTCACGCTCCACCTCCCCAATACCAGTACCAACCCCACGGTGAACTGGGCCCGTCCTCCTCACAAGGAGGTGGTTTTCCTAACTTCCAGAGTTTACATGATCTTTTGCAGGAAAACCTTATGTGCACCAGGAACACCTACAACCTCGCCAACAACACATATCACCGGGTTAGAGCCATTGAAAGAAACATCTCCGATATCCAAGATGACATCGGAAGCATCCGGGAGTACATGGCGGGGCATGGGGGAGGAGGTGATGACAGTGATGAAGACATGGACTAGGCGGGTGGAGTAGGAGTAGGAGCGGATGGTTGGTGATCCCACAGGTTAAATTCCCTTTCCTATCGAACAATTTCCGGCCTGCGTGCCGAAGTGTTGAACAATTTACTTTCCCTAACTTATTTTTATTTTCTGCTTTTGTTCTTATTTTTAAATTGATGGTTTGGATGTTGAACATGGTAATCTAGGACGTTTGGTATTGTTTGGTGTGGTATTTATTGATAAAACAGGTACATAAGAGGCTTAGAGTGCTAAACATTAGTACTACTAAAGTCGGGGCAGGAAAACCGGAGAAAGAAACCTGTTTTTCAACCTTGCAGACTGTCCACACGGGGTCGTGTCCGGCCGACACGCCCCCGTGCCCACCTCCCAGACCTGCTGTTTGTCTAAATTCTGCAGATTTTTGCCAGACACGGGGTCGTGTCCAGCCAACACGCCCCCGTGTCCACCTTATGTAAGTTTTCGTTACTGGCAGTTGAACACGGGGTCGTGTCCACCCGACACGGGGTCGTGTCCAGAGTGCCAGTAACATAAAATTTTGCTTTTAACACCCTTTTACACATTCAATCAACCTAAAAACTTATTTTTGGGACACATTGAGGACAATGTGTAATATAAGTGTGAGGGGGGGGGATGCTAAAACCTTGAATCTTGCAAGTCCTAATAACAAGCCTTACACAAAACTCTATTGGAACCGCTAATAACCCGAATTTTTTTCAGAAATTTTCATTTTTTTACTTGTCCAAGTTTAAGTTGGGAATTCAAGTTCTAACAAGGTTATATTTTTACAAGTCTACAACCGATAGTGTCGTGATAAAAAGAACCAACGTAAGAAAATTATGAAACGACATGACAAGCTTAGTGAAAATTTGATTATATATACTTGTTCACATAAAAACCCATTCCCACAAAAGTGAGTTTTGAGCCTTTATCGAGGATACAAATACATATCTTTACACTAAATGCTCATTTTTCGTTTCTTGTGTGAATAGCCGCTTGGTTCGTACGACTTGCCGCGACAATACATTCCCGGTCCTTATCAACTTAAACCTAAGTAAGTAAATGATGGAGGCATTAGAACTAACCCTTTTTCTTTCTACACCATTATTTTTCATTTTTTTACCACCTACCCAAAATCCCCTTAGTTAACCCCTTTGAGCCTAAACCTTTTCATTACTTAACCCAAAACAATCACCCTTTTTACCCACCTAAACCTTTTTATTTTAACCCTTTCTTTTAGTAACAAAGCTCGGTTTTTCCTATGACTTTTCAAAAAAAATATATATAGTTGATGAAACCAAATAAACAAATAAGTTCATCAAAATTAACCTTGTTTGAAAGAAATGGTTCATCAAAATAAAAATAAAATTGTGAAAAATAAAAAGTCTTTAAAAAACCGATGCTTTTTACGCTTTTCGCCCTTTTACTAACCACTAACCCAACCACCCACCTTTAGCCCAATCCTAACCCTTCACCCCAAAAATCCTCTTGATATTTACAAAGGTATATAGTTAAAAAGGAGGAGGATTGATTGTTTGGCAAACTTATGGTAGGAGTAAGTTCCATGCCGCTCTCGAGTGATTCACTAAAAAAATACACCTTCGGCCGAGTGTTGAGTGATTCCCCGTGAGGTATGTGAACTTGTATATAAATGGAATTTTAAAAAAGGCATGTTATGCCCTAATAAGTAATTTATCTTATGAAACATTTTTAATAAATCATGACGAATAGGATTGTAAATAAATAAAAATAAAACTTAAATAAAGAATCTTGGAAATCCCGACACTCTATTAGAAGTAAAAAAAAAACCCCTTCTTTTCTACCCATTCCATTTGGGAGTGAAAAAGCCACATTATAAAGAGTTTTGCTTGAGGACAAGCAAAGATTCAAGTGTGGGGGTATTTGATGTGCACAAAATGCAACATATAAATTACATCAATTGTGGCATAAAACTAACCCTTTTTAGTACTAATGTTGGAAAAAGTGTGCTTTTGTCTTCCTTTTGTATTTTCAGGATTAAATGAGCTCAAATGAACAAAAGAAGAAAAAAGATAGCTAAATCTAACATAAGTACAAGAAAAGGAACAAAAGTGGCATGCCTGACCTCAGTGAGCACGGGGCCGTGCCCAAGCAGCAGCAGAAAAGACAAAGTCATATAAGCTTCTGTTGCCCACCACGGGGCCGTGCCCAGCGGACACGGGGGCGTGGTCAACTTCCTGCAGACGCATTTATTGAAATTGCGAATTGCAATTAATGAAGAGAGAGACGCGGATGGACATGGGGCCGTGCCCAGCGGACACGGGGCCATGCCCGAGCCTTTGTTCAGCCTATAAATAGGAGTGTTTGGAGCTCTTGCAACTCATCCCTTGGCACACCACCTCTCTCACACTTCACCCACCACCCACCACCATCTCAACACCATCATCCACCACCATCATCCATTGTCCATCAAAGAGTGTGTGAGTCGTCTCGGGATCCAAGATTGATCGTAAGAGTTCTTGACAATCAAAGGCCATGTTTGCCTAAGTCTCTTACATCACTTGGTGAAGACAAGTGTTTAGTGTAATACTTTTTATTTTTAATTTTTTGCACTTTTTAATTGGTTTTGTATTAATGACTTTAATTACTAGTTTCTTATGTTGAATGTGATTCTTCCTTATCATTTGTCCGTGGTTTCTTGGCATTATTTTACTGTCTATATAAAATAAAAGATTTTCACCATTCATATCTCCACGGTCTATATGGAGGTATATTGGCTACCTGGTCGGGGGTTAAGGGAACGGTTTGGTAAGAGTCTTGCCATTGTTCAGTGTATAGATCCTGCAAAGGACCTGGGTCAAATTTAGTAGGACCTCCTTCAATACCCAAAGGTATTAGATGGCGGGGGTCCAAACTCTTTGACCCCCTCATAAGTTAAACTACTATTAAAACTTTAACCCGGCTACTTAGGACTGTATCCCTGCTGACTCATACTACTTAGCCGAAAGTAACGTCGCCTTCAAAAGAGGGGCCTACCACATTATGCATTAATAACTTAATTAATTATCTTCCAATAATCCGACCCTTTAGGATTGTATCCTTGCTGACTCAAACTACTAGGTTGAGGGTAACGTCGCCTTCAAAAGAGGGGCCTACTACAATAACTATGATAATCTCTTAAAAAAGTGTAAAAGTGAGAAAATAATCAAAGGTTACACTACACACGAGTCGGATCCAAGTGATTCATCTTGTCTATCTGTTTTTATTTTTATTTTATTTTTCAGCATTTTAGTTAGTTTTATTTTCTTAATTTAAAAACCTTTTTTCTAACATTTTGATTGATTAGACGTTGAGGATAAACCGGTACTAAAAGCTCTTGTGTCCTTGGACGACCTCGGTATCTTACCAACACTATACTACGTCCACGATGGGTGCACTTGCCCATATGTGTGTTTAGTGTTAGTAAATATCGTGTTTTATAAATTTAAAACTTGGCTAAAAAGTGTAAAAAGGGCTTAAAATATATACCTAAATTATATTACACTTAACGCACATCATTGATTCACAACATAAAGCCTCATCATCTGGAAAACAACATGCAGATCAGGTATTTCTCTCTAACCCTACAGTCATTTATCGGAATGCTCAAAATAAGGGGGAGATTGAGATTCAGAGGACGAGGGAGGAAATGTTGGAAGAATTGGGGTTAGAAGATGGAAGATTTAAGTTTGATATTGAAGATGAAATTCCAAAGTCTTCTGAAGATGTATTTGAGCCAAGATATGCTTATGAAGCCAATCATTATAATGATGTTATTGTTGAAGACGCTTTAGATTCATCAGATGAAGAAACTGATTTCCACTATTCAAGAGTTGATGAAACATTTCCATCATTTGCGAAAATGTTCAATGTCACACCCCGACCACGTAAAACAACAAAACGTGGTGGAAACGTCGGGGAGTGTTGTAACAGAATCATTGTCTCACAACCATGGAATAAATAATTTCGTTTTATTGAATCATTGAATTCATTGTTCTATTACAAATCAGATAAATACAAATATTGTCTTTCAAATTTTAAAGTCGCTAAGGCATGAGTCCATCCTAAGTGTAGCATGTATCAACAATCATCACATAGCAACACCTGAAACATATGTAAAAATAGGTACGTCAGCATAAAAATGCCTGTGAGATACATAGGTTTTATTGTAATTAGGATTCATGACTTATGAGTTTAAAGAAAAAGTTTTAATAAAAGTAGTCATGATCCTTGTAAAAGGTTTTCTTTTATAAATCATTTATAAGAAATCAGATGATATGAAATAATAATACACAGGGAATTAAATAAGTAAGTAGAATCAGTTTGTATAAAAATATATTGTTTGAAAAACAATATTTTGATAAAAAGATTCATAGTATATATAAAAATATACTTTGGTTTAAGAAAGTCGAATAAATAATATATTAGAATATATTTCAGTTCCCGAACCGTTAACCCAAGTGTACTAAATAACGCCACGGTATGCAATGCGATGAAAACATTTATATATAAGAAGTACCAGCGGCGTATCTACCATGTTTTCATCACATTACAACCGTCCCGTTATCTAAACGCTAACCAAAAACTAGTCGTTAAGTAAATAGTATATTAACTATACTTTAGTTGGTAAAATAAATAAATTTTTCAGTAGTATATCAAAAAGTATACTTTGGATTTATAAATAACATATTAAACTATGCTTTGGATTTTGAGAATAACATATCAAACTATGTTTTAATGATTAACAAAATATATGTTGGTTTTGTACAATATCACATATGAGAGCATATCAAACTATACTTTTGGGAGTATAACTTAATATACAAAAATAATGTGATTTAAGAATTCATTCAGACCTAGTGCATCAAAATACACCTTTGAGACTATAGAAATACCACTAAGGCAATTCCTATTTGGATGGAGAAACAAATTGGTTTCAGACATTCCATGACAACAGGAATGGGGTGTCAAATCCTATAGCGCTATATCATACTACCAACCGGTCTGGTGGACAAAAATAGGTACTGTTCCAACAATTAATTTTATAATCTTTGAAAAATCAGTGTTTAAATCATAAATAATCATTCAGTTTGTCAAAAGATAAGTATTAACATGTATAATCAATTATACTTTGAAATCATGAAAATAACAGATAGGTACACATGCTTCACCCCAAAATATTTGCAAACAGTAAAAGAGGGGACTATGTACTCACTTGAGAGTGCTTAGGAGTCTTGAACAACTACCAAGCAAGCTAGAGGGAGCACGGAATCAAACGGCACCTAATATTGATAACTACATAAATAAACCGGACCTAAATCGGGAGATCGGATAGGATGAGGTCTCGTAAACCAAATGAGTGTGGGAACTCATGTAATATGGTCTAACAAAGCCTACATCCTAAAATGAAACCTATCCTAAGTGCTTTCGACCCATTATGATCCATTAAGGTAGCTTACGCTACTTTAACGTGTCGTGCGCACAAAGCGCGTTCGAGACGTCTAACTAGCCCTATGACAAGTATTATATGCCAAAACATGTTTAAATATGTTACATAATCAGTTATGTGACAAAAATTTAGGTTACATATGCTTAATTACCAATTATGTATGAAAAGGGCATTTTGGTAATTTACCTAAGGCATATAAACTACTTATCATACAACTACTTAAACTAGGTGACCACTCGGAAGGTTATTCCCTATGCAACTATGGTCACTAAACATGTTTGGTCAGATCCTAATGATCGACCAATCGGGTCGTGTTTGAAAGTCTAAGCGGGTGTTTAGTCCACTTGACTTACGACTCTACACAAGCACTAAACTAAAAGTGACGAGCTAAACATGTCGAAACATGTTTAACAAAGTTAGAAAACAGGTTTGGTATCAAAACAAACGGTTTTGATACCTAAAGGTAGCTTGGTTAGAAAATACGTGAGAATACGTATTCTGGCCGAAGCTACGACTCGTCACTGAGCCTAGATAACGTGGTAATCAGTAGGTATAGTCACTAGGGACTATAACCATCGTGATTACGCTCACGTTATGAAATTCAAACGAACTTCGTGTTGACCATAATCTGGTCAAAGTAGAAAGTAAAACGCAGTTTGACTTTAACGATAAAAACGAATGAAAAGAACGAAAGAATACTTACAAAAGGTCCCCGCAAGCTCTTGATCCGATTTACCTTCAGGTATGAAGTATAAACTTCAACTTAGAAGGCCAAAATCAGATCAAGTGTGAGTTTGCAAGTGAAAGGGGTGGGCTATTTATAGATTTTCTTGCACCGTTAAGATCGTTTATCGAAAACCGAGCTTCAATCTCATTCGTTCAAGTGGGCACATGGTATTTGGATACCATGGGCACTTGAAAACCATCAAATATTTCCCATATATTGATCAAAACCCATTTGCAAGTGTGCGGAACAGCTGGATCAAGCTGGAAAACATTTTTGCTGATCTGGGACATGCTTACGGACCGCAAGACCATTCCCATACGATCCGTAAGGACCTTGCAGGTCTGATACTTTCCAGAAATTGCAAAATGGTCCCTGCACTTGAGAAACATGTATTTCGGCCCATTTTTGACACGTTTAAGCCCCGTTAACCCCATTTCAAAGCTCTAAAATGAAGTTAAAGTATAGGGAACTTAAAATGTGCTTAAAAATATCTCGGATGTCAGCTCGTTTGGTCGTACGGTTGCGTTGTTCGGTAAATTACGACGTAAGTCGTAACGGACGCAAAAACGATCCAAATTGCGCGACGAATGAAATTTTATCATGCCAATCACTAAAACATAATATTTTAACGATTACATAAATATTTGGATGTCCGGATATATTCAGAACGTAAGATATGCGTGAAAATGCAAACTTATGCACTTTTTGACGCTTTTAGTCCCTGAATGACTAAAAGTTTATTTTTGCGCACCAAACACCTCAAATCCTATTTCTAAGCTATGTAGAGGATATTTAGGGCATATTTAACTTATGATCAAGTTCCAGAAGGTTCGTTACTATACAAATCGGTATAGTTTCGCAGTTTGACACAATTAGTCCCTGCGATCGAACAGACTTGATTTCAACACACCAAACCCTCCAAAACTTGTTTCTAAGTTATGTAAAGGTTATTTAAGGTATGTTAAGCCTATTTCACTATTCCGGAGTGTTCGTTGCATTAAACTGGTTATATTTACGCCTCAGAGTGCGTATAACCTTCCAGAAAGCGATTTAAAGCTTGAAATCGAACAAGAGTTGATATGTGCAAACGATACACATATTTTTACAAATCCCAAGTATGAAATACAATATTTCATTAGTTTGGTATTTGTTTGATGATTGAAGTGACACAGGTGTCACAGTCTCCCCTACTTTAGGAAATTTCGTCCCGAAATTTAATTTTAGGGGAAACTTGTGAAGACAACTGTGATGGTTTCGCTTTCGAACGAATCCCTCAAACCATAAGTAAAACTCTGGGCCATGTTAGGATTCTTAGCGAAGTTGCCAACTCTCAAAGTGAAGTCCTTGTAGTAAGAAAACATGGAGTTTAAAACTATGGACAGAAGAATGTTTCTTATGAAGACTTATCATAGGAAACTTGTGTGTGCTTGAAATCAGAATTGGGGAGTGTAAAACGACATCAGTCAAGGTCCAAGACTTATCCCGTATCATTACTCTTGTCACTATAGGTCATAACACATGACAAAACTTCCTATGGTTTCTGTGCACTAAATTCCATAATTATGTAGGCCTCCATAATTACGTAATTCCTTGCACAGTCCGCACAGTTCATTTCATAATGCATAGGGGAAAAATCAATTGAATAAACATGAAACGACTTGACTAGACCACCAAAGGGTCTTTTTAACTAGATTAACGAACAATCTTTTTAACTAGACCGTCGCATAATCTCCTTAAATAGACCACTTAAGGAATCTTTTCAATTATATCATCACATGATATTTCTAACCAGATTTTCAAATCAATCTGTTTAACTAGACCACTCAAGGGGTCCAATTATAGTATAGTACTTTAAAACCCAAGGGACTTTACTACAACGTAGAAGTCCATTAAGGATTTAAGATAGTACCTTTGGATATCCTACTATGAATCCCTCATATGAGATATGGAAGATTCTATGAGGATTTGGATGGATCACACAAAACATATAGGAGCACATAATCACATAATTAGTTAACTTGATCTTTAATTTGTTATCTTTGGACACGGATAATTAAAGCACACCAGGAATCCAATCCGTGGATTTCATTTGGCACTTTAATCATTTCTAAGAATCTATCTACGGAAATAGAAGGATCTTCAACAGAAGTTTGGCTTTGTTTCTTAAAAGAAACGAGCGTTTAAGATTCTTGGGGAGATCACAAGTGATCATAATAATGACAGAACCACACGAGTAGTTTTGTCTTTGTGTTGTCATCATAAGGTTGCATCAAACATTCATACAATCATATCAGTTTCAAAAATAAAAATGACGAATTTTTATTTATATAACAACTGACTTGTCTTTAAACGTTAGCAGATAACAACCAGAGGAAATAATAAAACACTAATTGTTCACTGCTGCATCATTGTTTACGTTTGCCTCATTGATGTTAAACGCCCGTCCACGTGCTGGAGGTATGTTAACAAGTCTTGGGCAATTGTTTCTGTAGTGAGTAAGGTCACCACAGTTATAACATGACCCCAGTGGGAACCGTGCTTGAACAGCAGCAGGGTTTGCAGCAGCTTGGTTTGCATAACGGCAAACATTGATCAAATGTCCCAACCGCCCACAGTGGGTACATTTGTGACACTGCTCTTGCTCTAGATGATGACGGTTGCATTTATTGCACAAAGGTGCGGTACCAACACCATTTTGCCTTTTGCGAGGTTGTGTTGGCTGGTTTGGTGCAACCTGTTTCTCTTGAGCAGTGATGCCGCAGTTTTGAGAAGCCTTACGCTTCTTCTTCTTGGATCCTTCAACCTGCTTTTCCTTTGGCTCAGCTGGAGCAGTCTTGTCGGATGGTCTTGGGTCGCCTTTTCAAAAAAGCTTTTTCTTCCTGATGTGGGATTCAGTTAAGGTGGCAGACAATTCAATGGCTTGTCTGACAGTAGTAGGGTTGCTGCCAGTAACAATATCCTGAACTAGGTCAGGAAGACCATTAATATATTTCTCAATCGTCTTATCCATGACATCACTTAGCCGATTGTACAACCAACCATGATGACGTCATCTTCAAGTAGACCAAATCGGGTGATTTCATGGTGAAAACGTATGATTTGATGAAGAATCAAGTGAGGAAGTGTGTAAAGATGAAAGTTGTCCAAGAATTACGGAGAAAACTTACAAGATTCGCGTGAAATCGAAGAAAAAGTGCCAGAGAAAGACTTGAAGTGCTCTGGGTCGGAGCAGGCTGTCACATCAGTGAAGAATGATGTGATAGCGGGTATTTATAGGTGAGGGTGACAGTAAGGCGGTGCAAGTATGCTGGGTCGGATGGTTGTTCGGTCGAATGGCCTTCCGATCGGATGACCATTCGGACAACCGAGACCCGTTTGCTAGATTTCTGATTTCGGTTCGTTTTGCGAGCTAGATTAAGCGTTGCATTGTGTATTATATGATTAGATTGTATATTAACCCAAAAGTTTCCATGTTTCGAGTCTACATAAGCTAGCTAGTAAGTGTCAAGTTTCAAGTTTCCCATTTAACAAAGTCTCAAAGTTTCTCGTTCAATAAGTCTCAAGAATCTCGTTCCATAAGTATCAAGAGTCAAGTATCAAGCATCTAGTATCAAGAGTCAAGTATCAAGCATCTAATATCAAGTATCAAGTATCAAGTCTCTAGTTTCAAGAATCAAGTATCAAGAATCAAGTATCGAGTATCAAGTTTCACCAAGAATCAAGATTCATAAGTATCAAGCATCAAGAGTTAAGTTTCAAAGTATCAAGAGTCAAGTTTCAAAGTTTCTCAAGATTCCAGTATCATAAGAGTCAAGTATCACAAAGTTTCACATTGAGTAAAGTTTTCACATAGTATAAGGACTAGACTTGCCAAAAGTTAAAAGTTTAGGGACGCAGGGCGTTACAGCGTAGTTCCTAATCGTGTGGTCTAAGGGTGTTAGAGTGGGTGTAATGGTCTAACGCCCCAAACTAAATTAGCATAGAGGGGGCCAAACACCGAGCCAGTGTGCCAACGGAGGGGAGCGACATGGGAATAACGGGCGATTGGGCATCAAGGGGGAAGGGAGGATGGGGTCCCACCAATGCAAGCGATCACCAATTTCTTAACTTTATTTTCTTCTTTTATGTAATTTTATAGTTAAATCTTAACTTTATTTATTTTCTTTTTTATTTATTTTCTTTTAGTTAAAGCATTACACTCATATGAATGTGTAGTTTAATAAAGCTTTACTGTGTGTGAGAGTGATAGTGATGTAACCATAATTTTGCACTTTTAAGTTATTCCATTAAACGTAATCTTATAATCTTCAATTGTTAATTCTTACAGCCCAAATCAAATTTTATTTTCATGTGAAAGTGAATTGCTTTTGTCTTCCTCTTAGCATAAGCAACCTATTTTTTGGTTGTTTTTTCTCCAATGGTAAATCCTCATATATGTGTTGTTTCTTGTTCAAAAGATATGATGGATCATGGGAATGTTAATATTTATGGTTATCTTCATGACAATTCAATGAAGATTTTATTTAATATACATATATTTTTTTAATAGTAAAGGCTACATTAATCCTACTTATAAACTACATCAATAAATACAAAATTACACCCTATGTCAGGATTTGAACCCGAGTCTTTTTTTCAAGAGGCAAGAGCCTCTGCCACTAACTATAGCTGGAATGACTTTAATATACTTATTATTTATTAATTTAATACGTATTTTGTTTAAATAGATTTATAAGATATAATCATATCTTATTCATTTTATATTTAATCGGTTTATATATATATATATATATATATATATATATATATATATATATAAGTATCTATAGAAAATCCACTTTAATTTAGAAAACCAAGGAAACTCAAAGCTCTCGATGTTTTTTTTTTTTTGAAAAAATTTACACATGTTATATACATGTTTTTAAGGGTTTTGGGCAAAAAAAAATCAAAAAAGCGCCGAGTAGATATTTAAAAAAAATAAACAAGTTTTGGTGTAACACATGTTACAAATATGTCAGATGAATGTAACATGTGTTACACCAAAACTTGTTTATTTTTTTTAAAATATCTACTCGGCGCTTTTTTGATTTTTTTTGCCCAAAACCCTTAAAAACATGTATATAACATGTGTAAATTTTTTCAAAAAAAAAACATCGGGAGCTTTGAGTTTCCCGGGTTTTCTAAATTAAATTTTTTTTACAAGTAGATGTGTGTATTATAAACACAGCCGTAAAAAATCATGGCGAACGGCGCTCCGTGGGGTGTAGTTTTTTACACCACAAGTTTGGTGAAAAAAAAAGAAAAAATTAAAAAACACCAAACTTGTGGTGTAAAAAAAAAACACCCCACGGAGCGCCGTTCACCATGATTTTTTACGGCCGTGTTTATAATACACACATCTACTTGTAAAAAAAAAATCATGGCGAACGGCGCTCCGTGGGGTGTAGTTCTCGCGGTTCTTACAACTCGGGGTGGTTCTCATTCTAGCAGCCCCCTATATATATATATATATATATATATATATATATATATATATATATAGGGAGCCGCTAGAATGAGAACCACCCCGAGTTGTAAGAACCGCGAGAACTACACCCCACGGAGGGGCGTTCGCCGCGATTTTTTTTTTACAAGTAGATGTGTGCATTATAAACACGGCCGTAAAAAATCACGGCGAACGCCCCTCCGTGGGGTGTAGTTTTTTACACCTCAAGTTTGGTGAAAAAAAAAGAAAAAAGAAAAAAAAATTAAAAAACACCAAACTTGAGGTGTAAAAAACTACACCCCACGGAGGGGCGTTCGCCGTGATTTTTTACGGCCGTGTTTATAATGCACACATCTACTTGTAAAAAAAAAAATCGCGCCGAACGCCCCTCCGTGGGGTGTAGTTCTCGCGGTTCTTACAACTCGAGGTGGTTCTCATTCTAGCGGTCCCCTATATATATATATATATATAGGAGAATTGACCTGTAATAATCTCAGCTACACGTTATTGGCCATTGCCAGTCCCATCTTTGAATATTCCTCATGTCAGTCCCACCTTCCACCAACTTTTAATCCACCAGTCCCCAGTTAAAAAAAGTTAACGGAGTTAAGTTTTTTTCCGAATTACAAACTAACGTATTAGGGATTTTGATCAGAACGAGGATACAAATCTATTACTCTAAAACTTACCTCGAAACAGTGCTTCAAACGACTTGATTTTTGTTAATTGGAAATTTAAACACCCGAATTGAAGCATCGTTTTCATAGCTTGGAACAAAATTTCAAGGTAAGTTTTACACCATTCGACTCGTATTCTCGTTCTGATCAAAATCCCTAAAACGTCAGCTTGTAATTCATAAAAAAAAACTTAACTCCGTTAAGTTTTTTTAACTGAGGACCGGTGGAGGAAAAATAAGTGAAAGGTGGAACTGGCACGAGGAATATTTAAAGATGAGATTGACAATGACCAAGGACGTTTAGTTGGGATTATTACAGGCCAATTCCCCATATAATAATACAGTATCAAGATTCTACATTCTACAAAAATATGACATGACAATCATTCATATATGTAAAAAAGTATAGTTTTTTATACTTATATAATTGAGATATAACAATTTTCTAATATTCTAGAGTTAAATGTCATTTTAGTCCCTGTGGTTTGGGTCATTTTGTTAAGGTGTTACAGTCTCCCCTCCTTTAGTAGATTTCGTCCCCAAAATCTAAGAGGAAAACAGCTCAAAGAGCTGCGGATACTTGGTCTTCATTTCACTCTTGAGTTCCCAAGTGAATTCGGCGCCACGCTTTCCTTCTCATCGAACCTTGACTATGGAAATTTTGTTGTGCCTTAATCGCTTAATACCTCGGTCCATGATTTCGACCGGTTTCTCCACAAAATCTAAAGTTTCATTTACTTGCAAGTCTTCGAGGGGAACCTGAAGTTCCTCGTCAGCTAAGCACTTTCTGAGATTAGATACGTGGAACACCGGATGCACGTTGTTAAGTTCATGTGGCAGGTCAAGTCGGTACTCCACCTTACCAATTCTTTCGAGTAGCGTGAAAGGACCCACATAGCGAGGTGCGAGCTTTCCCTTCTTACCAAAGCGAACCACTCCCTTCCAGGGAGATACCTTGAGCTGCACTCGATCTCCAACAACAAATTCCAGAGGCTTACGCCTTTTATCAGCATAGCTCTTTTGTCTGTTCCTAGCCTTGATCAATTTCTTATATTCTAGAGTTAAATGTCATTTTAGTCCCTGTGGTTTGGGTCATTTTGCCAGTTTAGTCAAAAAGTTTCATTTTTCACCTGTGTGTCCAAAAATGTTTCACCGTTGTCATTTTAGTCCACTGGGTTAACTTCATCCATTTTTTTTTGTTAACGAGAAGACCAATTCGGTCATTTTATATGGTCAAATTGCCCTTCTAGTTAACAGAATTACATATAAAATAACCGAATTGCCCTTCTCGTTAACAGAAAAAATGGATGAGTTAACCCAGTGGACTAAAATGGCAACGGTGAAACCTTTTTGGACCCACAAATGAAAAATGAAACCTTTAAACTAAACTGGTAAAATGGCCCAAACCACAGGAATTAAAATAACATTTAACTCTATATTCTATGACTATGAATATGATATAATATTTAAAATATATAATAGGTATCGATCCAAAGTTATATTCAAAATGTTATATTTTTTCAACTTTATCATGTATCTTCAAGATGAGCTTTCCTAGTGTAATTTAGGATAGCTCGAACTCTATATTAAACACCCGAGCTCTATGTTAAACACCTGAGCCTGACTCATTAATAAATTGCTGGGCTTAAATTCTGGTTATTGGTAAACTTCTAGTCATTTATTATATATTAATTACTTAATTCATATCTATCTATAACTAACTTTAAATCTATCTGTCTATCTATACTTTCAATAAAAGAAGAGACCTCAGTGACATAAGAAAAACTTATGTCGCAGCCATAGAGGCTGTCCAACAATGCTTTTTTTATATCATCAATGATGAGGTGGCAGCCACAGAGGGAGCATAATGACATCATAAAGTTTGGTTTAAAATACATTTAATATTCAAATATCTGCCATCAAACCATTGGCCCCCATAAGAAAAGGGCAAACCACTGTCCATCAAAACCACTGCCACGTTCAATAATGCATAAGTTTTGGCTCCATTTTCAAAATTCAAACGTGTCTCTCTCTCTCAAATAAATATAGTTCTGACTCAGTTTTAAAAATTTAAACTATAATTTCAATCCCACTCTCTCTCACTCTCAAATTTAGAGATTCTTCAAGAGGTTACTCTCTCTCTCTCTCTATTCATTCACCATTTGCTCTCTCTCAAATATCATTCACCAATTCAACTGCTTTTGGATTAAACGAAAGAGCTACCAGTCTCCACTCGAAGCTTTTTGTAAGTTTATTTCTACTTTCGTGTTTCCGATGATTTTTCTCATAGTTCCGCTCAGTTTTGGTCTAATTAGGGCTCGAAATCAGTGAAAGACCTGTGATTCAGCTTCCAAACTTCGAACAAAACCAAAACCGTAACCCTAACAATCAACATGATCGCTTTAACTAAACACCGAGACGTAATTGCAAGGTTTAAGAGACGAAAATAGAGAAGATACGCAACATGATCACTGATGAGTGGTTGAAAACCCTAGAAATAATTAATTGAGCTATTATGGCAAAATTGTACCGAATTGAGGATGAAATTGATCTGTTTGAAGTGGAAATTGTGAGGATTTAGTGGTGATTTTTGGTGGATTTGAACAAATTTTTCAGTATATTCGGTTCTGTTTCCTTCTTAAATCTGTCATTGATATTGGTTTTTTTTTTCTGTTTGTGTAAAAAGCAAATGATGGAGCTACAGGAACTCTACAACTCTCAGCAGTTAGTAACTGCAAATTTAATAGAGAAGCTTGAGAAGACAGAGGTATGCTCTTTGTTTTTTTTATTAAGTGTAGCATTATGTTTTCATTTTCCTGACACTAAGAAGCATATTTCATTTTCCTTCAGGTAAAACTCCAAGAAACTGAACGTTCATTGTTCGATCTTGAAGAAAAGCATAGACAAGCAAGTGTAACGATTAAAGAGAAAGAATTTCTTATCTCCAACCTTTTAAAATCTGGTAAGTTAATCTATTTTCAAGCAAAGTTACATGTGTTTTGACCCAAGTTGTTTGTTTCAATGATCAAAAAGGTCCAACGTTGTCCAAAGTGTATTTTTACTTCATACTACCACCTAAACTGTTTTATTTAGTTGACAAGCAAATGTAACGATTAAAGAGAAAGAATTTCTTATCTCCAACCTTTAAAATCTGGTAAGCTAATCTATTTTCAATCCTTTTGTAATCACAAGCAAAGTTACATATGTTTTGACCCAAGTTATCTGTTTTAGTGTTAAAAAAGGTCCAACGTTGTCCAAAGTGTATTTTTACTTCATACTACCACCTAAACTGTTTTATTTAGTTGAAACTTTAATTGTTTATAATTTTAAACAAAGTTAGAAGAAAGTATTCCGTACAGAATATGGCTTATGACCATAGTCAAACCTGTCTAATAACAATGGTCTTTTATAATTTCTATAGAAAAAGCACTTCTAGAGCGGACATTTGACCTTCGTGGGGAGCTGGAGAATGCTGCATCAGACGTATCTCGTCTATACACCAAGATTGGTACAAACTTTATAAATATTCTTGCATAAAAGGTGCAAAGACTGGTATTTATTTCAGTACTATGTTTACTTTAACAGAACGCAAGGATAAATTGAAGATGAAAACCGAATTCTTGTCCAGCAGTTCCAATCTCAGTTAACTATACAACTTGATACTTTGCATAAAACCATAGCGGCTTCTGTAACTCAACAAGAGCAACAGTTGAAAGGCATGGAGGAAGACATGCAATCCTTTGTATCAACCAAGGCGAAGGTATATTAATATTTTAGCAAGATAACGAAATGAGTCAGGTTAACCCCAAACACTTATTGCCCAAAAAGTTCAAGTTTCTAAAAACATTTAGAGAATTAGAGGAGGCAAAATAGGTGGTTCAAAACAAGTTGGATAAACTCGAAACTTGTTGGATTAACACGCAACATTTTGTCTATAAGTTATAAAATATTTATAAATATTCGGGGTCTCAAAAACCATTATATATTCTTTACTATATTATAATACATATTGGAAGGACCAAAAAGTAATTTCACGATAATTAAGAGTTTTACTTAAATACACGTTTTAAATCACAAGGTACACCATAAATCGAGCATTTTATTCTCTTTGATTTGAGTATGGTATTCCTATAGTTTTTTTTTTAATTTTAAAAAATAGTAATAAGTGATTACGCGTTTTACCGGTGCCTGTTCATACATGGCTTTGAAGGTTTTCCAAGAAATGAAGAGTCAAAAGTGCAAAGTAAATATCTGTACTTACACCACTTTGATACTCGCCTTTGCTCGAGAAGGCCTCTGTGAGAAAGCAGAGGAGATATTCAAACAGCTACAGGAAGCTGGATCGAGCTCGATGTTTACTCTTATAACGCACTAATGGAAGCCTACAGGTGATTCCTAAATCCCCTTTTCATTATTTTTTTTTTTTTGCATAAATGCATTTTTGGATGTATTCACTAAAAACTCATAACGTATATATTATGATTTCCATTAGTCTTGATGCTGGTGTCACAAAGGTAATCATAAATTTATGTAGATCTCTTATTCATAAATTAAACAAACTAAATTATTGAGTTTTGAAAAATGCTTTTTCTGGTGAGACTTGTAATGATTCCTGTGTATCCGTGAGATTTGTTACATATATTTCTGATTAAACGCACATTATTGGCCTGTTATATAATTTTGATAAATCAATTTTTTCCATGCTTCACAATTGCAAATTTTTGAAGTCAATATTTGTCTCTGTAGGTGATCGTGGCTGTAGGCGTTGGGACAAACTACATAAAAGTTACTGATGATCAAAATGTGAAGTTTGCTGAAAAGAGAAAGGAAGCAAAAGAGAAACTTTCAGTTGCAAAAGATAAGGTATAAATAGTTGTTTATATAAAAGAATAGCTTGAATTAGTTTGTTTCTAATGATTTAGTGTGTTTTATTTTTGAATCTACAGGAGAAAACTATAAAGCAGAAAATGCAGGATAATATTGCCAAAGCAATCATAGCGAAAGAAGGTCTTCCTCTTACTTTAAAACCGTGAGACTGTCCAAACCGGAATCCGGTTTGGTTTTGCGGTCAGTCTTTCAGATTTTTCAAACCGTAGCGAATGACTTGGTTTACGATCTATACCAAAAACCAACCATAGCGAACGTATTCAGTTAGAAGGTTTTAAAATGGTTGAAGAACTATTAAGTTTCGTATGAAGAGTCCTTTTTATCTGGTTTTAATTCAAAGACCATACATAAACGTCTGTTTGTCGTGAAACATGTATTTGTCAAAGGTCTGTTTTATGTTTTGAAATCTTTGTTTGTTGTGAACAACTGTTAGAAAATAAAACAGTAGTTGATACATCTGTTGACTTTGTTCAATAGATGGATGAAAACATATGTTTGAAACCACTGTTGGGTTAAAACAGTAGTTTGACTTTGGTCAAACAGTGTTTTGACTTTGGTTAAACAGACTTTGGTCAAACAGACTTTTGAACCACTAAGAATCATATTTTTGCAAAACAGGTGTTTGACTTTGGTCAAACAGACTTTAGTCAAGCAGACTTTTTTTTTTTTTGCAAACAATGGTTTGACTTTGGTCAAACAGTGGTCAAACAACGTTAGAAGAGTCAAGCCAGAATGAACTGTAGCGTAATCATGTTTAATATGATGTTATTTTCTTAATTTCGCTGCAAGTTATGTAAACTTTAAGGACTGATGATTTTTTTTCATGTGCAGAGTGTAGGTGAATAATATACACCTCTTTATCTAAATAGGTTAAGTGAATTGATAATAGATCAATGACCAAGCTCCCTTTGCACCACCAGGTTTCTTTTGACCCGTTTGTCGCTAGAAATGCCTAACTAAAATTTAATTTATGTGGATGATTATATGGCAAAATTTAACAAGCTTCCGTGAATAATAACTTGTGTTTAAAGTTGAAGAATGAACTGTAGCGTAATCATGTTTAAAAATTTGTACAGGAGCTGCTGTTTAGGCTACACAAGCCATGTACATGTACAACAAGTAGGTACATGACCATAAGCAATTGTAATGTATATATTGGTAAATTTGATGGTCTAATTGTATCCTTCATTGCACCTCTATTAGGAACATTTATGTTTTAAATATGTAAAAAATATGTTGTCATATAGACTTCATTTACAAAAATCCTTGATTATATTTGAGAAACTTTGAACTCAATTTTATACTTTGTGGTGCTTCATGATCTATTTATGCTAACAACATTGCCATTCTTAAAAGTTATATTGATCGGTATGCTTTTGAGACGGTCTTTGAACTTGAGTTGATTTGGTTTGATTTTATTTTTAAATTTTAAATTTTAAATTCTTAGAGCATTCACATCCATTCCACCATATTTTCACCCTAAATTACACTAAAACACACTACATTTTCTCTCTCCTTTTCAATTAAATAATATTTTTTATACCTTTATTATTACCTTTTCTCTCTCCTTCACTCACAATCACTTTCAAAATATATTAAAAAATTATAGGGGATGAACAGTGTCCCCCCAAATATACAGATGAACAGTAACATTTTCTCTCTCCTCCACTCACAACCACTTTTTATACTCTTTACATTATAAAAACTTCACACACACAATTTGATGGATTGAATGTGAATGCTCTTATACCAACTTGCATTTATTGGTATAGCTAATGCAATTGACTTGGCAGACCGATTTCTCCCAAAACAAGCGTGATGATCTAGAATATCTAGGATATGTGCTAATGTATTTCTTAAGAGGAAGGTAATGGTAGAACAAAGCAGGTGTCCGTTTTGAGTGTGCCTCAAGGTGTCATCAAAGCGAGTTTAGTGTAAATATGATATGTATTGTTTTAGTTAGTTATTTTAAACGATTTTTGGTGACATGTTATGTCATGGTGTCAAGTTTAGTGTAACTGATATATTAATCGATGCTCTATGTTTATAGTTGTCTATTATTTATAATAGATAACATTTTTTGGTACAATATCTATACAAATATCTATACGTTCTATCAATATGTGTTATGCATGGTTTTCTAAGAAACGACCCGTGTTTGTACACGGGTTTTAATGCTAGTACTATATAATAAAAGAAACCAATAAGAGGACACATGTCATTCATTGGAGCCATCTATTTTTTAGTTTTTTCCTTCCTCTCCTACTTAATTATAGATAATTAATATTAATTAAAAGATAATTATAAAATTAAATTTAATATAAATTTGAACAATTCATATAGGAGATAATATCATATTTTGAGATATTTATAAGATTTCAAAATTATTTATCCTGAAATTAACAAAAGACGTACATTAAATATAAATTAATATAATGTAAATGATTTATTTATTTTATTAAACTAAAGTAGCTAAGGGTAGAACCTATTTCAAAATTGTTTATAAGGAGTAAACAAAAACATTAAACAATGTTTATTGGTTCTATACTTTTATTTTCGTGTTCAACTCTCAACTCATATACGGTATTCACTATGTTTACGTGACATTTATAAGAATCATCTCCGCAATCACCCCATCCATCATACATCGAGTATATTTGTTAGTTTTTTTAAAGATATATTTTTTTATTAGATTCATTCAACCCGTGTAATAAACAAGGTTTTTTAAAGATATAATATTTTAATTATTTACTATACAAAATTAAATTTATGCAACTCATATAACATACCGGATTTTTAAAAATATAACTTTTTTTATTATGTGGTATATAAAATTAGATTTATTCAATCCATATAATACACATGGTTTATAAAGATATAACAATATATAACTTTTTATTAGTGCTCGACCCATACAATACATAAGGTTTTTAAAAATTAATATATAAAATTAAATTTACTCAACCCGTACAATAAACGAGGTTCTTAAAGATATATTTTTTTATTATTTAATATATAAAATTACATTTATTCAACCCATCTAATAAACGAGATTTTTAAAGATATATTGTTTTATTATTTGGTATATAAAATTACATTTATTCAACCCGTGTAATAGACGGGGTTTTTAACGATATATTTTTTTATTATTTGGTAGATAAAATTACATGTATTCAACTCGTGTATTACATGTGCTTCTAACCTAGTATATTTATAACTACAACTTTTTATAAAACAAAATATATATTATTCAATTATTTCTATTATAAATTTATATGCGATAATAATTATTATTTAGCTGTTTATTTATCAAATAAAATAAAAAGTATACTTTTATAAATAACATAGGCTCATTGAGTGTCATAAACTTATGCAAACATGATAATGTAAAGCTCGATCGGGTTCGAGATTGTTTATTCGAAGAGCTCCAATTTAGACCCAAGCTCGTTTTCAAACTATTTTACGCTAAGATGAGTTGGTCTCAAATAGCTCGGTAAGTTGATAGCGACTCAACTTATATATATATATATATATATATATATATATATATATATATATATATATATATATCCTAATGACTATAAATAGACTGCATATATTTTTTACTGTGGGGCTAGCCCACTTGGTAGAGGTATTGCCTCTTAGAGGAGAGGTCCCAGGTTCAAATCTGAGCATAGACGATTAATTTAGGATTATTGGTTTAATAGGGCAAGGGTAAGTGTTGCCATTCAAAAAAATATATATTTCTTACTAATTATAACAATATGATGTAATTTTATTATTACTGTTTATAAATACAGCTTATTTATACTAAGAACTATAAATAGATGACATACATGTCTTACTAATTATAACAATCTGATGTTATTATATTACTATTGTTATAAATATACCTTATTTTCCATTTATTATAAATGAAAATAAGCTACTATTTTACAAACCATTAACCACCTTATTATTTATTGTTTGCATTTGTATATTTAATGTGGTATCTTTATAATAAGGAATCCCACTTAATGCCTCCCTCATATGAACCCCAGAAATTCTACCAAACAAATCCTCAAGAAAAATGTGACTAATGTAAGGCATGTTTCATTCCTTCATGCTTAAATGCCATTATAAAAGTTAATAATAATGTTACTGAATTTCTGTAAATTCCTCTAACTAATTCATTTTCTAATTATTTAAAAATGTAATAAATTTTGTATTAAAAAAGGTAAGCAAATAAATTTTGTATTAAGAAAAGGTAAGCACATGAATCTCCAAATGGTCCTATATATATAAATTCAGACGTTACATTTTCTCCACCACAACACAAACAACAATACTACACAATGAATTACTCACTCGAAATCATCGTGTTATATACCTCTCTATTCTTTCTCATCTATGTCATATTCACTCGTTGGAGGAAGGCAAAATCGTCGGCGGGTGAAGCCCCAGAACTAGGAGGTGCATGGCCGATAATCGGCCACCTGCACCTCCTAGGCGGCGGGGATCAACTTCTCTATCGTACACTAGGTGCCATGGCAGAGAAATATGGCCCCGCCTTCAACATCCGTCTAGGCACCCGCCGTGCATTTGTGGTCAGCAGTTGGGAAGTAGCCAAAGAATGCTTCACCGTCAACGACAAAGCACTCATGTCCCGACCCAAAACCGCAGCCGCAAAACACATGGGTTACAACTATGCAGTATTCGGGTTCGCGCCATACACCCCCTTTTGGCGCGAAATGAGGAAGATCGCCATCCTTGAATTACTCTCCGTCCGTCGCCTGGAGATGCTCAAGGACGTCCGTTTGTTGGAAATAAATTCCGGAATCAACGAGCTCTACTGGCGATGGACGGAGAATTCACAGCAACCAGTGGTTGTGGAACTAAACAAATGGTTAGAACACATGATGTTAAACATAGTTGTTATGATGGTGGCTGGAAAGCGGTATTTTGCGGCTGGAGGTGGAGGCGGAGGCGATGAGGCCGAAAGGTGCCACAAAGCGATCAGCGAGTTCTTTCGGTTGATGGGGATCTTCGTGGTGTCGGATGCGATACCGTTTCTTTCATGGTTGGGTTTGCAGGGGTATGAGAAGGAGATGAAGAAGACTGCTAAGGATTTGGATTTGGTGCTTAGTGGGTGGGTTGATGAACATAGGCAAAAGAGGAAATTAGATGTTGAACATGATAAAGATGATGTTAAGGATTTTATTGATGTGATGTTGTCACTTGAAGATGAAGGGCAATTGTCGAATATGGAGCATAATTCGGATACAAGCATCAAGTCTACATGTCTGGTGAGTTAATTACATGTTGATGATAATAGGGTTGTTGAAAAAGCTATGTGCTTGTTTGAAATTGACTCGTTTGTAACGAGTTACGACTAGTGGGTGTGAGACGTTGGTTGGGGCTAGGGATGCCAGACAACGCTGGCTAACCCACACCGTGTTAGCATTGGCTACGGCGTTGCCCCTCTAGCGTGGCTTTGAAACCTGACGTTAGGCGGGGGAAGGTCTGAGGTGGCTGGTGGAAGATCATTATGACACCCTAATGCCGTCTGGCCACGCCGCTTCCACACCTTTTTGGGGTGATCTGGTGTAACTCAAACTCGCCACGTGTCGAGCAATGCCCCCAAGCCCCCACACCCCATAGTCTAAGCTTGAGTCAAGGTAATTAAATTAGCTTGTTGGTTAGTAGATTAACTTACTAGTTTGGCTGGTTTAAATTAATGACTAAATTTATATAGAAAGTAAAGCCCAGATTTTTAACATATAAAAATATTATTTTTTATATATATTAATACGTATAAAAATAAAAAAATATAGAAAATCTTAAGTTTTGTAAATATTTAAACAACACGTGTAAAGCTTGCTCAAAACCGACTCATTTGTAAACAAATTGAGCCGGAACTAAGATAACTTCGCTTGTTTGGCTTGTCTGAAACACAAATTTTAATGTTTCAAACTTATAATAAAAGACTTCAAATAATGTTTTAAATAATGTCACATGTCATTCTCTTCTTCAACCTCATAAATTTTATTTATATTTATTTAATAAATTTCTTTTAATATTAATATTAATTAATAACCAATATATAGATATCACTTAATTTTATCATTATCTTTATCTAAAATTAATAAATAGCTTCAATTTTGCAATTTAGACATTTTGTTTTTTTTACTTTTAACCCAAAGTTTTTCATCTTTTGCAATTTAATCCCAACTCTTTTTTATTTTCAGTTTTGGATCACAATATTTTTCATCTTTCCCAAGTTTTTTGTTTCGTTCTAAATTTTGTGAATTAACGCACTGCAACGTGCGTGTGTGGTTCAACATTTTTTCGTATATTTTTTCCCGTTTGACTGGCCCGTCGCGTCACATCTATTTTTCTGCGTTTGACAAGTTCGTCCAACACGCGGGTCCTGGATGGACTTAGTTATTTTTTTCTATGTTTTACGTTTTGGTTTAATTTCTCAGCAACGAGCGTGCGTGATTCAAAGATTTTACGTCTGCTTTTTGCTCGGCGTTATTTTTTTCCCGTTTTTATTTATTTTGTTTTTACTAGTTTTTCTGGTGTTGGTGGTCGCTGACAATGGTATAGTATTGCTACTATTTAACAAAGTTTTACTACAACCGCTGCATCGCAGGGGCTTAATACTAGTATGAAATATAACTCAATTTTATAAACCAAAATTTAATATATATAATTATTAAATTCTATAGCTTATCTAAAAATTATACTTTTTTCAGATATATTATGAGTAAAAACAACACATAATTAGAATTAATTAAATAAATGAGCTGGCTAAAGCTCAGCATTTAAGCTCATTAAGATAAACGAGTCGAGTCCGAGCCAACCCTAGCTCGGGTCGACTCGTACGTTAATTTACAGCCCTAGTTGATAGTTTACACTTCAACTAAATGTTCATCTACAGGCATTGATCCTAGGAGCGAGTGACACAACAGCAGGGACACTAACATGGGCAGTTTCATTACTATTAAATCATCCCAGTGTTCTAAAGAAACTGCAACATGAACTAGACGAGCATGTAGGCAAAGAAAGACAAGTCGATGAATCCGACATCAAAAACCTCGTGTTTCTTCAAGCTGTTATCAAAGAAACATTGCGTCTATATCCAGCCGGCCCACTTTTGGGACCGAGGGAAGCAGTGGAAGACTGTACTGTCGCTGGGTACAACGTTAAAGCCGGGACTCGCTTAATTGTCAATATTTGGAAGCTTCAAAGGGATGAGAGGGTTTGGAGTGATCCATCTGCATTTAAACCTGAGAGGTTTATGGGGGGTTCAGATCATGAACATGTGGACCTTAGAGGACAACAGTTTGTGCTCATGCCATTTGGCACAGGTCGTCGTTCGTGCCCCGGGGCCACCTTTGGGCTCCATGTGCTTCACTTGACATTGGCTCGTCTTGTTCATTCTTTTGATTTGGGTCAACCGGGAGGTCTCCTGGTTGACATGACTGAAAGCCCTGGAATGACGATTCCTAAAAAGAAGCCTTTGGAGGTCATCCTGACCCCTCGGCTTGCATCCAACCTCTATGCTTGATGTTTTTGTTTCGTTTTGTTTTTTTTCTTTGTTTTGTCCTTGAGAATAACTAGTATAATTGATGTAGTATAAGAGATTCTTGTAAGTTATAACTTGACAAAATCTCAATCTTCGTCGAACCTTATTCGCATATGTTGGTTTTTGATCCACCTTACTATCTCATACAATGTACCAAATGATATCAAATCATCTTTATTCATTGATCTCATCAATTAGGACATTTGTAGTGGTAACATGTTATAACATGGAGGAGGTTGGGTTATGTGACAAGTGTCACAAAAAGTGCATAGGTGGTGTTAGACCATCACCAATGTAAGAGGCTAAATGCACCTAAAAACTCATCTAGTGTCACTTTTACAAATTCATAAAAACACTCATTTATTCTCCAATCATTCAAACATATTTACTAATACTTTCATATCCATGTCATCACCACCTTTTACAGTTATTTTTATAAATACTCAGATACTTTTATAATTAATACATTTATTCTATTTTCTCATTATCAAAATAATTGATTATGAAGGAGAGGTAAATATTTTTTTTTATAATTAGTATGTAAATAAGATAACTAAATAGATTTTTAAACATTAGAATAATAAAACTAAGGAACTAAACATCACTTAATTTTGAAGGGTACGTTGTGAAGAAAAATAAAACAAAATAACTTAACATCCTTTAATTGTGATATGTGAAGGAAATTAAAATTATAGATAACAAAGCATTGCATATATTAAAAACTAGGTTAGAACCCCGTATATTATACGAAGTAATAAAATAGTTACATCTTTTAAAAACTCGTATATTGCACGATTTGAATAAACACATGTCTTACACGAATAATTTAATCTGTTAACACATTTAGTAATCAAGATGTGTTTTCTAACAAAATGAACTTTGAGGTACTATTTACTTATTGTAACATCTCACTTTTTTTTATTAGGTTAAAAAGGTTGTGTATTACATTGTTTATAACAATTTACTTTGTTTTTTTATTTATTATTAGGTTA
The DNA here is from genome assembly GCF_002127325.2 of Helianthus annuus. NCBI lineage: Eukaryota > Viridiplantae > Streptophyta > Magnoliopsida > Asterales > Asteraceae > Helianthus > Helianthus annuus. Next base: position 45,866,184 of record NC_035434.2, on the reverse strand, counting down.
GAAACTTACGTATTACCTGATGTTGGATAATCAACAGGAAAAAAAGAAAAGAAATATTTTAGTAAAAAATATTAAATATATAAAAGATAAGCTAGATATTATGATTTAATATTATTATTTCATTGGAGTATAAAATGGGATAATAGAATCCTTTGTTAGAAGTAGGATTCTAAATATACTACATGTATAAAAAATATATATAAAACGATAATATATTTTTTTAGATTTTAATAATTAATATATGAATATAATAATTAATATATTATTATCACTTATCTTTGTTTTTATCATTAAAATCTCTTCTACAAATTATAAATTATAAATTTTAAATTTTAAATTTAATATTATCAATAACTGATTTTCCATAATAAATATTTAGAAAAATTATTAAGAATGTCTCATAGAGCGCCATGTGTCCCTAACATGGTTTCTAGATTTGAAAGAACCACTAAACATTACATAATACATAAATTGCAAAAAAACAACAATTAAAAGTTAACTACTTATATTTAGCCATAAACATAGCACACATTTCTTCTTGGTCGGCTCGTGTGATGGGAATCATGTTGCTTGTGTCGATAAAGAGTAATTTCTTTTCTTCTAGTTCAAGGAAAGTGTTCATTTGAGTTTCGAAAGTTGTATACATTTTTATTTAAGCTTTAATGACTTGGTTAACTCCTCAAAAGCTCAGTTTTGTTTTTCTCATTTGATGGTTCTGCCTTAGCCTTCTCTTTCACCTTCTCCTTAGCCTTTTTCCTACCCATTTTACGGTAGGTGTGTTCAGAATTCGATTCGAAATCGAAAAATTCAAACTTTGACTCTATTCGAATTAGATTATCAAGGTTCAAATTCGAGTTGATTCGTATTCGAGTCCAGTAATTGAATTCGAATTCGAATTCAATTTATATATAGTTTATACACATACATATATAATCTCTAAATTTGGGCCAAAGTATGAATTATATCCATAAGTGATAAGTTTATTATTCATAACATTACCAAACCTAATGACAAATAATCCATCCTACTTATTTCTAAATTTTTACATAACTTAAATCGTTATCAATAACCAACCTATCTTCTAAATTTTGGTGTTTTGACATATTAATAGTTAGTTAATTTTACAGATTATTATATTTTATATTAAATATAATTAGTTTACAGTAGTTTTAAAAAATGAAAGTAAACTAATTTATTACTAGGTTGAATTTGAATTAAATCGAATTTATTCGAATTTGGTTCGAATTCGAGTTTCAAATACAAATCAAATCAAATACGAATTCAGATAAAAAAATAACAATTCGAAAATTTTGATTCGATTAATTCAAAAATTCGTTATTCGATTCGATGAACACCCTATTTGACAGGTTGGCAATTCAACATCACCATTAAGAGGGATTTCGTCGTTGACATTGAAATGGAAATGAGTATATAGTACATCAGAAACACTTGTGGTGTAGTTACCCGCACTAGTTGTCTTTGTTCGTTTTGATGCTTGTGTACCGTGTATATATATATATATATATATATATATATATATATATATATATATAGGGGACCGCTAAAATGAGAACCACCTCCAGTTGTAAGAACTGAGAGAACCACTTTCTAGCCTTTGGATCAAGGAGATGGATGGATGAGATTTAAAGTAACTAAAATTAATATTAAATAGATTTTGTCTTATTATGTCTTTAATATTATAATCCAAAAGGGTAGTATAGTAAAATTACACTATTTTGTCTTTATATATATATTATATTTAATTGTCTTTTTGTTTTATTCATTAATTACTTTATATTAAAAATTCAGAATTTTATGTTAAACAAAAATTTCAAAATTCAGATTTGTCTAACAAATTTTTATTAAAATCATTTTTTTAATTCAGATTTTGTGATAATTTTTTATTAAAAGAATATTTTTATTAAAATCTCTTTTTAAATTAACATTTTTTTAACAAACCGAATTTTTTTGCGCGCCGGTTTTTGGCGTCCCGTTTTACCATGACGTTTTTTACGCGCCGGTTTTTTCAACGCGCCGGTTTTTGGCGTCCCGAATTTTTTTGCGCGCCGGTTTTTGGCTTCGGTTTTTCAACGCGTCGTTTTTTTCAACGCGCCGTTTTTTTACGTTAACGTTATTTACGTTTTACGTGCCGGCTTTTTACGTTTTACACGCCGGTTTTCTACGTTAACGTTTTTTACGTTTTTACGTTTTACGCGCCGGTTTTTAAATGACATTTACGTAAAACTTTTTACGTTTTACTAAAAAAACTTTATGTTTTACGTTTTACCTAAAACTTTTTACGTTTTACGAAAAACTTTTTACGTTTTACGAAAAACTTTTTACGTTTTACGAAAAAAAAATTACGTTTTACGTAAAACTTTTTACGTTTTACGTAAAACGTAAAACTTTTTACGTTTTACGTTTATGTAAAACTTTTTTACGTTTTACGTAAACCTTTCTACGTTTTACTAAAAAAAACTTTATGTTTTACGTTTTATGAAAAAAAATTACGTTTTACGAAAAACTTTTTACGTTTTACGTTTTACGTAAAACTTTTTACGGTTTACGGTTTACGGTTTACGTAAAACTTTTTACGTCTTACGAAAAAAAATTTACTTTTTACGTTTTATGTAAAACGTAAAACGTTAACGTTTTACGTTTTACGTAAAACGTAAAACGTTTTACGTTTTGCGTTTTACGTTTTACGTTTTACGGTTTGCGTTTTACGTAAGACTTTTTACGATTTACGTAAAACGTTTTACGTAAAACTTTTTACGCTTCACGTTTTTACGTTTTACGTAAAAACGTTTACGGGTTATTTTTTTTTTTACAAAATTTTTTTTACGCAAAAACGTACACACCCAGAAATTGCAAATTCGGGAGGTGTCTCAGATATATTATTATCATCATCGACGCCTCAAAAAAAAATATAAAAACCCAACAAACATAAAAAACAAAGGGTATCTCGAAAAAAAAAACGGGGTTTGGCTCAGATTATCCAATAATCAACAGGCTGCAAAAGTGGGGTTGCAGGATCAAAAACCCTACCCTCCGCCGTCCTTGCCGCGCCATCGTCATCAAAATCTACGGTTTTTTTTTTCATCATCGCCACCCCGTCGATCGTATCAAAACCCACAGATTTAAATATCACAAATCAAAACCCATAGATCAACATAAACAACATTCAAACCCAAACTCAACCCAGATTCAACATGAACAAGCGGGCACCTGTAAAAACAACATCGAAGCCAACCAACAGAAGCACACAAAACATCTCTAATAAAACACCCAAATACCCATTTCATAAAGAATACCCAAAAATCAAAGGAATATTCAAGAACACAAAATCAACCCCTCAAAAAAGCACCAGATTCAAGAACACAAGTCATCCCCTATCAAACATAATCAACAGATCAAAACTTTCAAAAGCACTAGCAAAACATAATCAACCTATCAACAGTTGATTCCTAAACCTATCAAAAGAATCAACGATCAAAACAGATCAAAACCCACAAAAATCAAGAAACCCCCAATAAACTCAAAAAATTGTTTCCAGATTCAAAACTTTGAAAAGCACCATCAAAAAACTTACCAAAATAAACACAGCAACATCATCAGCCGTTAAACAAACCAACGAGGAATTATGCCACACCCAACCCCCCTGTATGGCAGTGACGTCCAGCGGTTCATCCGCCGCCGCTCACACAGCCACCGCCTCCAAACACCAAAACACCGCCACCCTGTTTTTCTCTGGTCCCCACTACACCGCCAACAAGACCCCCCCCCTTTCCCTTGCTATATAAACAGAAAATCAAAGGAGATGAAGGTGGTGCAGAGAACGAGGTGCCGTCGGAGAAATGAGGGGGCCGCCGGAGTGGGTCTGGTCTTTAGGAGTCGCCGGTGTGGAGGTGTGGTTGCGGTGGTGCAGGTAAGTTGTGGAGGAGGGATGAGGGTTTTGGGGTTTCTTTTATGAAGATGAGAGAGATGATGGATTTTTGAAAGTTGAAACAATTTGAAGAGAGAGAGATGTGAAGTCAGACATTTGTAGGTAGAGGAGAGAGGAGAGATGAGACAAGACACACATGATGGACATGACATATAAATAAAATGACCTAAATACCCCCTTTGGTTGGCATGATCTTATTGGTGGAAAGTGGTTCTCGCGGTTCTTACAACTGGAGGTGGTTCTCATTTTAGCGGTCCCCTATATATATATATATATATGTATAGATAGATAGAGAGTGAGAGAGAGATAGATAGATAGATAGATAGATAGATAGATAGATAGATAGATAGGAGAAAGATCCGTTAGAAACCACCCTTTATTGCGAGAACAACGAGAATCAATGTGAACACAACCAAAAATACCTAAAAAATCTAAAAAAACCACCCTTTATTGCGAGAACAACGAGAATCAATGTGAACACAACCAAAAATACCTAAAAAATCTAAAAAAACACACAGTTTTTTTTAATATTTTTTTATTCAGATCGCTACTTTTCGTTAATTATTTTTTTATACTAAAAGTAGCGATTAGAATAAAAAATATAAAAATTTCTTTTGTGTATTTTTTTTTATTTTTTAAGTTTTTTTTTTGGTTTAGCTTTATGGTTTAGTTTTTATCATTTAGCTTGGGGGGTAGGTTTTTGGGGGGTGGGGTGTTAGGTTTTTTTAAGGTTTAGTTTTTAGCATTATTTTGGAAGGGGGGGGTGGTGGGAGGGTTTAGGTTTTTTTTTGTGGGGGGGGGTAGGTTTTTTAGGTTTTTGGTGGTGTAGTGGGTTTATATTTTTTTGTTCACATTGGTTGTCGCGGTTTTCCCAATAAAGATGGTTCTCGCATGAACCCTAATATATATATAGGGGGAGAGAGAGAGAGAGAGAGAGAGAGAAAGTGTACTGTACAATAGGGCTTATCGTACGATACGTACGCGATCATCCCGGCCGTTCGATCTGGTGCGAATTCAATCTTCGCATGTTATAAAAAGGCAAATGAAATCGCATGGCTTGAAAATGCAATGAAATCGCATGTTTGAAATCCCATGCAAATGAAATCGCATGTGAAAAAATGGTTAGCATGGGGTAATGTGAAAAATGGCGTGGGGTGTGTAGATAGACAAAATCGCATATGGAAGATTGAATATCGCATGTGAAAAAATGGCTAGCATGGGGTAATGTGAAACATGGCATGGGGTGTGTAGAATCGCATGTGGAAGATTGAATATCGTATGTGAAAAAATGGCTAGCATGGGGTAATGTGAAAAATGGCATGGGGTGTGTAGAATCACATGTGGAAGATTGAATATAGCATGTGAAAAAATGGTTAGCATGGGGTAATGTGAAAAATGGCATGGGGTGTGTAGATGGACAAAATCGCATGTGGAAGATTGAATTCGTACAGTTCGCATGGAGATATGAAATCGCATGGGAGATGAAGATCTGACTGCTGAGGTTAGCATGGGGTAATGTGAAAAAGGGCATGAGGTGTGTAAATGGGCAAAATCGCATGTGGAAGATTGAATTCGCACAATTCGTACAGTTCGCATGGAGATATGAAATCGCATGGGAGATGAAGATCTGACGGCTGGGGTTATCACGTACGTAACAATCATTTTCTATATAAGTTTCAGAACTCCTAATAAACAATCATTTTCTATATAAGTTTTTGTATTTAGGATCTTTTTATCATCTATTGTATGTATTTCTTTGACTACATACATGTTAAAAGTAGTTTTACATATGTTTAATTGCCAAAATTATATATATGTGTCATAATTAATTACATATATGTAAAAAAAATTAGTTTACATATGTGTATTTATAAAATTACATATAAAAAATGATAAAATTACTCTTAACATGTATGTAATCATAAAAATATACATAATAATTGATAGAATTATCCTATACATAAAAATATATAAATAAAAAGATTGTTTATTAGGAGTTCTGCGAGTTCTGTAAATATTTATGGTTCTGAAATGATTCTGGCCCTACATATATATATATAATATATATATATATAAATATATATCGTGATTGGTGCCACCCACTTTTAACACTCCTTCACAACGTTCAAACATGCTCATATGGGAACGGTTGCGTATTTTCTCTATCGGTCATGTACTCTAATGTCATGATTTAGTCATCTGACATCCACTTTTTCTGTTTGAGCTTATGCGTATATATAGCTCATTAAAACTTTAGACGTGATCATATGCAAATGCTTCCTAATGTTGTGCACATCCCTAGCATTAACATATCCGCTTACAAGAAATACCCTTCTACTTGAGTCCAAAAAGCAGTGGACTTTCGCAAGTTGAAGCTCTTTTAATACGGTCCATTTAACACGCTTAATCAGTGATTTTGTAATTGCTTGGCCATTCTTATTTTTAGCCATTTTGAGATGCGGGGAAGGAGATTCATCAGCACTAAAGCTTGGTGGTATTACCGGTGATGTATCAATAGTCGACAAGGCTTAAATTTTTCAAATTGGGCTTCTTGAAATCATTATATAACATTTTTATAACATGTGGACAATAAAATTAAAAACACTATCAAATTAAAAAAACTGAAGTCCTATTAAGCTTTAGAGCCAATTCGAGCCAATTCCAACGCCTTTCTGATATGTAGTCGAATAGTTTTGAGTAATACTCAATGTCTCTCTCCTTTGTCTCCCCTTCATAAGCTCGACCACTTCCCGGTTCTGTTGTGTACGTTGAGCTCCGAGGGCGCGTTTTTCTTGTAGGAGTTGGTTCATCTCGGAAAACTCTTCTCTCAAGTCGGATCTAGGGTTGTTCATGAGCCGAGCCGAGCCGAGCTAGGGCAAGCTCGGGCTCGGCTCGATTATAAACCGAGCTGGCTCGGCTCGGATTTGAAACCAAGCTAAAAATCTAAGCTCGGGCTTGGCTTGGTTTTAAACCGAGCTGGCTCGGCTCGGCTTGGTTTGGCTCGATTTTAAAAATAAAAATTAATACATAGCTCTCAAAATTCAGTAATCTAAAATATTATTCAATACTTCAAAAGAACAAATTCAAAATAAGTTCAACCAAATACATTACAAGCCAAAATCACGTTCAACAACGCAAAATAAGTTTTATAATTCAAGTAAATACAATATTTGTTCATTAGCATGTTAATCAACCTTTAAATATGTCATAGATATCAAATTACAAGCCTAAATACATGTAAATAATAATCACTTTTTTGTAATATATTATATGTTTATAAAAATAAAATATATTATAAGTAAACTAATTCGAGCTAAGCCAAGCCGAGCTACCAAGCGAGCCAAACCGAGCCAATTTGGCTCGTCACGAACCGAGCCGAGCTAGGCTCACTTTCTAACCAAGTCGAGCCAGCTCGGCTCACTTTCAAACCGAGTCATATCGAGCGAGCTTTTTCCGAGCTAAATCTGAGTGAGCTTTGAGCGAGCTCCGAGCTTTTTGGACAGCCCTAGTCGGATCCCCCCGACGATGACTTCGGTCGCCTCTCTTATCTGCCGCTTCTTCTACAGGACGGTCATCACAGCTTCGCCTCCGACTCCTCCTCCTTGTTCTCCCCCGCAAACAAAAGATAAATATCGTTTAAGTCGATGTTTCGAGGTTCAAACATTAGTGTTTCGGGATCAACGGAAAAAGAGGTTTTGGACTTCTTTGAAGGCCTTCTATTTCCCGACCTTGCAGAAGAAGGTCCTCCCAGCGGAGGGATGTTGGCCCACTTTGGGATATCACGAAGAAGCCTCTAAACCCTTAAGTACGGTAAGGTCTCTCGTTTCGCTTGATATTCTATGATAGCCGCCGAAATTATATCCTCATCGTTCCCGCCGCTTTTCCAAACGTTTCTAACATGTTGATAAACCTATTGAAATCTTGTGCATTTAGAGTTCATGCCGGTCCACTTGCCCGATTTGAAATCATTTTGTCGATAACCGTCCTCTTTGCCGACGAGCCCAAAATATAGTTCTCGAGTTTGTTTCCAAAATAAAGTTTTATTTTCATTGTTAGCTACAAGAAATGAAATGAAAAAAATAGTACAAATGTTAACATTAAAATTAAAAATACAAAATAAAATATTAAAAAGTCCACAAAACTTATAAATTTTGGGGGTCCATCTACACGTCGAGCCAAGCCCGGGCTAACGCATATTCCTCGTCTGTCGTCCATGGTTGCACGTTTTTAGCTTTCTGATCCCCGGTTTCTTTCTTCTTATGTGACACTCGTTTGCCTCGTTGGCTTGGCTCCAGTTGTGTCTCCGGGACATAATCGGGATCGCCTTGTAGCGACTAGTAACCTTGTGATGACCAGTAACCTCCGGTGTTAAAGTTCTCGATTAAAACCGAATTAATTTTGGTCCCATGAGACGGGTTGTTTCAAGAGGTTCCTGAAACCAGTTTGGTTGTCTAAAAAGTCAGCAAACCCGGTTCGATAGGTCGTTGGTCGGGTGGGAACCTGAAAAAAGGGTTGGTTTGGAGAGTGGCTTTGGTTCGGTTCTTGCTCCGAACCATCGCTTGGAAGAGGAGGAACGAAATGCGGGTTGTTGGGATGCGTTTTTTAGAATTAAAGCTTATTTTCTTAGATATAAGAGAGCGAAGAGAATAAGATGTGGGATAGTGGTATAAAAATATAAAGTGATTAGTTTATATAGGTTTGAAAAGTAAAAAAAAAATAATTAAATGCTTTTGACCATTGAACGGTCAAAAAGTAAAACACATTCAAAATTCCACCCGTTATGCACATCATGAGATTTGGTAAAAGACAACCCATAGCGCCGAGAGGGCGGTGTTCCTGACGCTTTGGAGCGCCATGGACAACCTAAAGACTCGATAACGAGCCACTACACATGCTCTTATTAGAGGACCCGGGCGCCCCGTGGTCACGAATTCTTCACGCGTTGAAACAAGTGAAACACCGCCGCCACCATATATGTTCATGCGTGGAATATAAAACGCGTAGCCATGAACACGTGTTATGAAGTTACCGTTGTGGGATGAGGAGCCGTTGATTTGAATAATTTGAAGGAAGAAAATAAAGGTGAGTACACCTAAGCTAGTGATGGGCATTTCCACTAAAATCTATCACTAGTGATGGAATAAAGCTTGATGACGTGTCGGAACTTAATTGGATGTTGTGAGTGATGGAATTCCATCATTAGTGGAGCGCCCCTACCCCTTAATGTATGATTTAACTAACATGCAAATATGCTTCATTAGTATATATATTGGGCATGAACTTTGAATTAGATTGTGTCACACTCCAAAATACCACCTAGGGAATGTCCCTGTTAGGCATGTGACGTACCAACAATGAGCCACTAATTACATTGAACCCATACATGTTTCAAATAAAGTTCTCGATTATAAATAAAAATACCATCAACAAGTTTAAGTGAAAATCAAAGTGTTCAGCGGAAGAAAAATTAAACAAAGTTAAACAGTTTAAAAACCAATATAAAGTATCAAGAAATCAATAGCATAAATTCCTCTAGTCAACCCATGACCACTCCTGCTACTCCAGACAGCAAGTTCCAATGCAAGACAGCTAACGACCTACAAGCATGCAAACAAGTGTGTCAGACGACGCTGGTGAGTTCAAAGTTTTGTTACCGAGTTTAGTTACCAGATACATGTGTAAAACAGTTTAACAATTTGATTTGATGTTGTTATTAACTCGATTACCGAAATGGCTACAAGATATGTTTGCCCAACCCCAATGTCTCTATCAAAACATTGGTCATGCTTTAAGGAAATTAGTTCACGCCCGTCCTCCCCGGTACGGTGTGAGGGTGCCAAACCTAATAGCGCTATCAACTAATAACCTCGTTGCCTCCCCAGCAACTGTCGGTAGATGTAAGGGGTCTTATGTGATAGAAACTGAGTATAATAAAAAACATCCCAGTAAACAAGCGTTCCTCCCTGGAATGTTACCCGATATCCCTCCCCAGGATGCATACTTGGAAAAAGAGCAGTGAACTCACATTTGATTTGCTCGGTATGATTATTTACTCGTTCACAAATAATTCAAGCAAAGCCGACGGTTTTTCATGTATACGTGATCAGTTTACAATAACTTGGTACCAATTTATCCTAAACAAACCACATATGAATCCACAGCCCAAACCGACATATATTTTAAACAAAGTAGTTCAATATTACTCAGAATGAATTCGGCCCAATAATAACCATTAACATGCAAACCTGATGACTTGTAACCCACCTATTCTGTTTAACCAAACCTACCAACCGGCCCAAACATTAAATCCAACCCACCATTCACATATAATGCGGCCCATCTCCAGCTAGAATGAGCTTACTAAACCTTTTGGTTTGGTAACAGTGGGAAGCCCTATCACTTTAACATGTCACCAATTCAATTTACCCACTGATCTAAAGACTTCTAGTTTATGTTTAAATAAAATCAAGATCCTACATATCACTTGTATGAATTTTATGATCATAATAATTCCCATTGTCATCATTAGTCTAAGGTTACATCATGCATTCTAATTCAAGAAGTTGAGCCGCCACCTACACCAATTTCGATTACACACACAAAGCATCATCTCAACATTTATTATTCAAGCTAATGCTTACTAACAACTTATGAAAATAATTATTTTGCTTGATTTCACCTCACATGGCTGCCATTCTAATTTCAAAGTTAACAACTCAATCACTATTAGATCTCATATGGGCCATGTGCCTTAAATTATATTGGACCAAATAACCCACTGATATATCGATTTCCTAGCATATCACATAATTAATCTAATTCAAGTTCCTTATTTTCTTTAATCACAACAAGCATGGCATACATTCTTTAATCATAATAAGCATAGCAAGTAACACGCATACAAATCAAACAATAATGAATACTAACCAAATATCTAACTCGATCCCTTGATGACTCGATGATGGGGGGGGAAGGTTCTCCTGCTTCCACGATTTCAAGGGGGTGGGGTGTTTAGGGTTGTGTTTAGAGTTCTAGTTTAACGTGCATTAATAAAAGATGATAGTTGGGGCGGTTTATGTTATTAGCTGAGGTAATGGGCTCACGCCCAATCACACAAACAGGAAAAAGGAATAGGTTAGGTTATCCAACTTCAAAGTGGGCTGGTTATGTTTGCTAGCCAAAATAGTGGAATGGGGCCGGTTGTGTTTAAGATTTATTCAAGTGTTACATCTCCTGTCCGGGCCAAGTTCAATCAATCATATTAATGGGTTTCGTCAAACAAACACACACACATGGCGGCCCAATTATACGTTACGACCCAATCACCAGCACGACTTAGAGATTGACCCGTTACACACACACACCACACAGCTACAAAAACATAATAGCACGTTTATCAGAGTCGCGGATCGAGTAGATAGATTAAAACAAGAACGGGGAAATCACAAAGCCTAAGGCACTAACCTTGAAACTTCGGATTGTCACATCATCCCCAACTTGAAAGAAATTTCGTCTCGAAATTTGACAAGTAAGCATAAAGGAGTGAAGTGATAAATCAAGATTGTTGCACGTTTTCCCCAGGTGCCACATTATCCCCAACTTGAAGAGGAATTTCGTCCCGAAATTTGCCAGCTTTACCAGATTTAGACTTGTCCTTAGGAAAGAGTTGAGGATGCTTAAGCTTCATCTGATCCTCGCGCTCCACATGAACTCCGGTCCACGCCTTGAGTTCCAACGAACCCTCACGATTGGAATGCGACTAGGCTTACGCACCTTGACTTTCCGATCCATGATTGTCACACCCCCAAAATCCACCTGCGGAGTATCACCGCTCGGGAGCGTGACTGACCAGGATCAAGCCACCAATCATATTGAACATGTAATTAATATCAAGTAAAATAAATGTAAACCAATCATTCAATACGATAGGTGTTCAAAACATAATCGTAGTTTCAAAGTGTAGCGGAAGCATAAGTATGAAAACCCAATGTGTAACATAAGTTCAAATGTTTGAATGTTTTAACATGGCATCCACGATCCATGCTCCACAACGACCTGCTCCTCCCTGTGCAAGCTCCATGTATCTAACGACCTGCAAGGCATGTAAGAGAGGATCAACAACTAGTTGAGCGAGTTCACAGTTTATAGTTCGGTATATGTAATAGTATAGTAAGCCTTGTATTCGTTCATTAAGTCATGTATCGTAATAGTTCGTATCGCGGCCCTTCAGGCATGTATGCGAAGATTAGGGAAAGTTCTCAAGTATTCTAGACTAGGTATGTTCGTATCGCGGCCACCCGGCACCTGTGCGAAGTTTTAGTGTATAGTTCGCAGCCTTCCTAGGCATGTGTGCGAAGATTAGTCATATTATCGCAGCCAACCCTGGCATGTGTGCGAAGATCAGTCATATTATCGCAGCCAACCATGGCAGGTGTGCGAAGATCAGTCATATTATCGCAGCCAACCCTGGCATGTGTGCGAAGATCAGTCATATTATCGCAGCCAATCCCGGCGTGTGTGCGAAGATCAGTTCTATAAGCACTACTAGTCTAGCAGTATCTTAACCAAACCTTCCTCACCCGAGGATCATATCACTACGTTCCATTATCTAGAGAAGTAGAAATAAATAAATCAATCCCATTCCCACCCTGGGAACCCCATGCCTTGGCTGTGTGAACTCACCTTGGTTTGCTCGGTATGTTATGCTCTAGGGTTTATCAAATGTCTAAGTCCGTTACACACGACCTAGGATATGTTGCACATGATACGATGTAAGTGTTTGCATCCAATTAGGGTTTGCAAGTCATTGATATTCAAGCAACAGTGTTTTGTGTGTTTATTGTGTACAGGATGATATCACATAGAATGTTCATACATGCAGGATCATACAGTTGCATTCATTAGCATACAATCATATATAGAATCATACAGCAAGCTTCAACACTGATGTTTGTCGTAAACATATATCATATGTGGAATTCTGACTAGTAGCATGCAAATCAGAGTGACAATCATGTTTAATCCACAAAGGTTGGACAATACAGCACAACAGAAGGTCAGACAACATTCCAGGGTAACAAATTCGGACCAAGGGGGTTCCTTACCTAAAACTCGGACCAAGGGGGGGTTTCCTGGCTTAAAAACTCGGACCCCTTGTCCCTGGGTTAAAAATTCGGACAATGTTTTAAAACCCTGCCTCCCTTATAAAACTTGGACTTTCTTCCCTAGGATAAAACTGGGACTTTCTTCCCTAGGATAAAATTGGGACTTTCTTCCCTAGGATAAAACTGGGACTTTCTTCCCTAGGATAAAATTGGGACTTTCTTCCCTAGGATAAAATTGGGACTTTCTTCCCTAGGATAAAACTGGGACTTTCTTCCCTAGGATAAAATTGGGACTTTCTTCCCTAGGATAAAATTGGGACTTTCTTCCCTAGGATAAAATTGGGACTCCTCACCATCTTGGCCAAAAGTCTGACCCATGTTCACTTGTTTAAAATTCGGACCAGGCATGTAGTTACAAAACTCAGACTATTGATTATCACAAAACTCTGACCTAATCCACAGACTATCAACATACGTAATTTCCAAGGCAAATTCACAGAATCAAAACAACAGTTACATTCTTTTACAAACATCAGACAAACATATCAATCACTCGATCTTTGAAATTAAAGCAGTTACGTTTCTTGGTTTCTAACCCTAATTTCATACATATTGATGGCAGAATCATAATCAATCAACCTATGATCAACAACAACAATCTTTACAGGAACAATCTATCAAACATACAACTAATCATCATCATCAATAATTCAGAATCAAATCAAAATCACAGAAGTATCATATGAGAGCTAGGGTTTTCACATATTATAAGAATCAAGAATTGATGAAATCACATAATCAATAATCATTTACCTTGTGTTGATTCTAGAGAAAATGCGGAATCGAAAGTGATGAATAGCTTGCCAATGATGATGGTGATAATGATTGCTAGGGGATTAGAGAATACAGTACGTGCTTTGGTTTTGTGAAAATGATTAGTGAACAAGGGATTAGGGTTAAGTATAGTTTAATTTTCACTAATTACTCTACACACCCTGAATTACTATATCTTACACAAGCACACCATCTCACAACAAATTCACAGTTTCACCACCAAGTTTATGCATTTGACAAGTCTTTCACAATTAACACATAACCATGTATAATCACACAATACACTTCATTGTATCAAAACGTATACAATTTCCATAGCACATAATTGTGCAAATAATTAACTACACCAACAATGAACGTGCAATAAATGCGAAAAATAGAATCTTGGAAACTCGAGTTGTCACATTATCCCCAACTTGAAAGAAATTTCGTCCCGAAATTTAGCATGCGGTTACTGAGGAAGCTAGGTAAGTTGTATTGTTCACTGGTTTTCCTGGGGTGTCACATCATCCCCCCCTTGATTTGGAATTTCGTCCCGAAATTCCGCAGTAGTAGCTTCAGTCTCAGTAGTAGTTGCATTGGTTTCGAATAACTGGGGGTACTTTTCTGTCATCTGGTCTTCGCGTTCCCAGGTGTACTCTGGGCCACGTTTGGAGTTCCAACGAACTCGAACAAGAGGGATTCTCTTGTTTTTGAGGACCTTAACATCCCGGTCCGTGATTTCAACTGGCTCCTCGATGAACTGCAACCGCTCGTCGATAGTGAGTTCCTTAAAAGGAACTATGAGGGTCTCATCTGACAGGCACTTCTTCAGATTCGACACGTGAAATACATTGTGAACTGCACCGAGTTCAGCTGGTAGGTTTAGTCTGTAGGATACCTTGCCTATTCTTTCAGTGATTTCGAATGGTCCAACGTACTGTGGATTGAGCTTGCCTCGTTTACCAAAACGAACAGTAAAACCCGGTCCCCGACCTTAAATTCCAATGGCTTCCTATGCTTATCTGCGTAGCTTTTCTGGCGGTCGCGAGCTGCCTCCATGCGTTGTCGTATCTGTGCTATTCGTTCAGTAGCATCAACTACCATTTCTGGTCCTGTAATCTGACTATCCCCCACCTCTGCCCAACAGAGAGGTGACCGGCATTTACGCCCGTACAATGCCTCGAATGGAGCGGCTTGTATGCTGGTGTGGTAACTGTTATTGTACGAAAACTCCACTAACGGGAGGTGCTTTTCCCAGCTGTTGCTGAAATCGATAACACACGCCCGAAGCATGTCTTCTAGAGTTTGGATCGTGCGCTCAGACTGCCCATCTGTCTGAGGGTGATAGCAGTACTCATGTCTAATCGAGAGCCAAAAGCTTTGTGCATTGCTTACCATAGTTCTGAGGTGAATCGTGCATCCCGATCCGAAATAACGGAGGTGGGCACCCCGTGCCTCGAAACAACTTCTTTAAGATAAACGTCTGCGAGGGTGGAGAACTTATCCGTTTCCTTAATAACCAGGAAGTGTGCAGACTTGGTGAGTCGATCCACAATCACCCAAATAGTATCATTCCCGCGCTGGGATCTAGGCAGGCCAGTAACAAAATCCATGGAAATTTCTTCCCATTTCCACTGTGGTATCCTGGGTTGCTGAAGTAGGCCTGAGGGTTTCTGGTACTCTGTCTTGACTCTCGCACAAGTCAAACATTTGCCGACGTAAGTAGCAATGTGGGCCTTCATACTAGGCCACCAATAGGTTGTTCTGATGTCGTGGTACCTTTTATCCGACCCTGGATGTACCGAGTACCGAGACTTATGAGCTTCATCCATTACAAGTTCGCGTAGACCGCCATAAAGTGGGACCCAAATACGTCCTGTAACATAATAGGCGCCGTCTTCCTTTTGTTCTAATTGTTGCCTTGAGCCGCGTAAAGCTTCAGCCCTGACGTTTTCTGGTTTCAATGCTTCAACCTGAGCATTTCGTATCTGTGCAGGAAGATCAGTCTGAATAGTGAGCTGTAAAGCTCGTACACGCCTAGGTAAAGTATCCTTTCGACTGAGAGCGTCTGCCACAACATTGGCTTTGCCTGGATGGTACTTGATAGCGCATTCATAATCATTAAGTAGCTCGACCCATCGTAGTTGACGCATATATAATTCCTTCTGCTTGAAGATATGCTCGAGACTCCTGTGATCGGTGTAAATAGTGCACTTGGTACCGTACAGGTAGTGTCGCCATATCTTGAGCGCAAAAACAACAGCTCCTAGCTCTAAATCGTGCATCGTGTAATTCCGTTCATGAATTTTGAGTTGTCGCGAAGCGTAGGCAATAACTTTATCACACTGCATCAATACACAACCAAACCCCTGTATCGATGCGTCACAATAGACCACAAAATCGTCTGTGCCCTCTGGCAGTGAGAGAATAGGCGCGCTGCAAAGCCTATCCTTTAAGTACTGAAAAGCGGTTTCCTGTGAATCTCCCCAACGGTAGGTGACACCTTTCTGTGTCAGCATAGTAAGCGGCTGTGCGATCTTGGAGAGGTCTTTTATGAATCGTCTGTAGTACCCCGCCAAACCCAAGAATTGGCGTATTTCCGTTGGTGTGCGCTGTGCAGGCCAGTTCCTGATCGAATCTACCTTGGATGGATCGACATGAATCCCATCCCTGTTCACCACATGGCCTAAGAAGTGGACTCCACGAAGCCAGAAGTCGCATTTTGAAAATTTGGCGTACAGTTGTTCTTTTCGAAGTAGTTCCAAGATAAGACGTAAGTGCTGCTCGTGTTCCTCCTGACTCTTAGAGTAGATCAGAATGTCGCCGATGAAAACAATGACGAACTTGTCAAGATAGGGTTTGCACACCCTGTTTATAAGATCCATGAAAACTGCAGGCGCGTTCGTAAGCCCAAATGACATGACTAGAAACTCGTAGTGACCATAGCGAGTTCTGAATGCTGTCTTGGAGACGTCCTCATCCCGGTCTCTCAGCTGATGATAACCTGACCTTAGATCAATCTTGGAGTAGTAACTCGACCCTTGCAACTGGTCAAATAAGTCGTCACTACGAGGAAGAGGATAACGGTTCTTCAGTGTGACCTTGTTCAGTTCGCGGTAATCAATGCACATCCTGAAGGTGCCATCCTTCTTTTTCACAAACAGTACTGGAGCTCCCCAAGGCGAAGAGCTAGGACGAATAAAGCCCTTATCCAAGAGCTCTTGTAATTGCTTTGACAGTTCTTCTAGTTCAGTTGGAGCTAAACGATACGGTGCGCGTGCTATAGGTGCTGCTCCTGGAGCTAGCTCGATTTGAAATTCGACTTGATGATGAGGCGGTAAACCGGGTAAATCTTCAGGAAACACCTGAGGAAATTCGCGTACAATTGGAATATCCTCTATTCTCTTCTCTTTCGTTGATGCATCTATAACTAATGCCAGAATAGCAGTGTGCCCCTTTCGTAACCATTTCTGTGCCTTCAAGAAAGAGATGATGCCAACCACAGCACCACTCTTGTCGCCCTGAACTTCGAGAGGTTCCTTACCCGAACGAGGAATACGAATGATCTTCTCCTTGCATAGGATCTCTGCTTGCTGCTTGGATAACCAATCCATGTCGACGACGATGTCAAAACTACCCAAGACTAGGGAATGAGGTTGATGGAGAGTGTCTGACCAACTAAGACGAGGTTACAACCCTTGACTACCAGAAGATTGCTGACCAGTGCTCTGATAGTCATCAATCTTTCGCTGCCGTGCCTGAGACTGAACTAAAGTTGAACCCTTGCTGAAGGTTCCATCCCACCTTCTCTTGTTGTCACTGGGAATAGCAGAAGTAGTAGTAGTAGCACCAATGCGTCTAGGCAGCTTGTTCTGTTCCACTGCCTGATCCGTGAAGCGATGAGCAAGATGAGTAACATCCTGGATAGTAGCAAGGTGGGCCGATGTCACATAACTTTGAATCTCTGAGGCTAGACCCTTGAGGTACAATTCGATACGCTTGATCGGAGGGTCCACCATGGTTGGACACAAGATGGCCAGTTCGTTCGACCGTTTCGTATAAGCTTCAATCTCTGACCCCGTCATCTTCAAATGATAAAGCTCCACTTCCAACCTGTGGATGTCATCGCGTGTGCAGTATTCTCGTTTGATTAGTTCCTTGAAATCTTCCCAAGGTGTGGTGTTAGCAGCTGCCAACCCTAGGATCTGTACTTGCGCGTTCCACCAAGTTAGCGCTATTCCTTCGAGAGTGCCAGTGGCGTACTTCACCCGGCGAGCCTCAGGGCATTCACACATTTCGAATACTGACTCGAGCTTCTCAAACCAATGGAGTAGTCCCACTGCTCCTTCCGTGCCACTGATCGTGCTTGGTCGACAGTCCATGAAGTTCTTGAATGTGCAGACAGGTTGCTGTGCGTTTTGACCCGTTGCGCGAGAAAGATGGGTCAAGGTTAAGCGCGAGAGTTGGGTCACGAGAGTAGGATCTAACATCCTAGGATAGGTTTGGAATAGCAGGTTATACCTCCTGCTTGTGCGGCTGCAAGCGCCGCAGCAACTTGTTCGTTAATGAGAGCCGTCAACTGGGCTTGAGTCATGTTAACACGTCCAAACATGATCGAGTAGTAAAAGTAGCATAAGTGTGAATGGTTCGCGAGTAGTGCGATGACAGAAGAGTGTAAGCACATAGGTATTCTCATGTAATAGTGTCATGTGTATCTAAGCATACTACGAGCAAAGTTCTATGAAATTCTAGCAAGCAGGTAATAAACATAAACCATATTACCTAGGATGTTGAGTCTTGCACGTGGAGCGAAGCGTCGTTGTGGATCGTTGAGCACTGTACTGGTTATAGTCTGGTTTTAATAAAAACGTTTTCCCATATTAAAACCAAGTTCTCTATAACCAATGGCTCTGATACCAATCTGTCATACCCCCAAAATCCACCTGCGGAGTATCACCGCTCGGGAGCGTGACTGACCAGGATCAAGCCACCAATCATATTGAACATGTAATTAATATCAAGTAAAATAAATGTAAACCAATCATTCAATACGATAGGTGTTCAAAACATAATCGTAGTTTCAAAGTGTAGCGGAAGCATAAGTATGAAAACCCAATGTGTAACATAAGTTCAAATGTTTGAATGTTTTAACATGGCATCCACGATCCATGCTCCACAACGACCTGCTCCTCCCTGTGCAAGCTCCATGTATCTAACGACCTGCAAGGCATGTAACAGAGGATCAACAACTAGTTGAGCGAGTTCACAGTTTATAGTTCGGTATATGTAATAGTATAGTAAGCCTTGTATTCGTTCATTAAGTCATGTATCGTAATAGTTCGTATCGCGGCCCTTCAGGCATGTATGCGAAGATTAGGGAAAGTTCTCAAGTATTCTAGACTAGGTATGTTCGTATCGCGGCCACCCGGCACCTGTGCGAAGTTTTAGTGTATAGTTCGCAGCCTTCCTAGGCATGTGTGCGAAGATTAGTCATATTATCGCAGCCAACCCTGGCATGTGTGCGAAGATCAGTCATATTATCGCAGCCAACCATGGCAGGTGTGCGAAGATCAGTCATATTATCGCAGCCAACCCTGGCATGTGTGCGAAGATCAGTCATATTATCGCAGCCAATCCCGGCGTGTGTGCGAAGATCAGTTCTATAAGCATCACTAGTCTAGCAGTATCTTAACCAATCACCTTCCTCACCCGAGGATCATATCACTACGTTCCATTATCTAGAGAAGTACAAATAAATAAATCAATCCCATTCCCACCCTGGGAACCCCATGCCTTGGCTGTGTGAACTCACCTTGGTTTGCTCGGTATGTTATGCTCTAGGGTTTATCAAATGTCTAAGTCCGTTACACACGACCTAGGATATGTTGCATATGATACGATGTAAGTGTTTGCATCCAATTAGGGTTTGCAAGTCATTGATATTCAAGCAACAGTGTTTTGTGTGTTTATTGCGTACAGGATGATATCACATAGAATGTTCATACATGCAGGATCATACAGTTGCATTCAGTAGCATACAATCATATATAGAATCATACAGCAAGCTTCAACACTGATGTTTGTCGTAAATATATATCATATGTGGAATTCTGACTAGTAGCATGCAAATCAGAGTGACAATCATGTTTAATTCACAAAGGTTGGACAATACAGCACAACAGAAGGTCAGACAACATTCCAGGGTAACAAATTCGGACCAAGGGGGTTCCTTACCTAAAACTCGGACCAAGGGGGGGTTTCCTGGCTTAAAAACTCGGACCCCTTGTCCCTGGGTTAAAAATTCGGACAACGTTTTAAAACCCTGCCTCCCTTATAAAACTTGGACTTTCTTCCCTAGGATAAAACTGGGACTTTCTTCCCTAGGATAAAATTGGGACTTTCTTCCCTAGGATAAAACTGGGACTTTCTTCCCTAGGATAAAATTGGGACTTTCTTCCCTAGGATAAAATTGGGACTTTCTTCCCTAGGATAAAATTGGTACTTTCTTCCCTAGGATAAAACTGGGACTTTCTTCCCTAGGATAAAATTGGGACTTTCTTCCCTAGGATAAAATTGGGACTCCTCACCATCTTGGCCAAAAGTCTGACCCATGTTCACTTGTTTAAAATTCGGACCAGGCATGTAGTTACAAAACTCAGACTATTGATTATCACAAAACTCTGACCTAATCCACAGACTATCAACATACGTAATTTCCAAGGCAAATTCACAGAATCAAAACAACAGTTACATTCTTTCACAAACATCAGACAAACATATCAATCACTCGATCTTTGAAATTAAAGCAGTTACGTTTCTTGGTTTCTAACCCTAATTTCATACATATTGACGGCAGAATCATAATCAATCAACCTATGATCAACAACAACAATCTTTACAGGAACAATCTATCAAACATACAACTAATCATCATCATCAATAATTCAGAATCAAATCAAAATCACAGAAGTATCATATGAGAGCTAGGGTTTTCACATATTATAAGAATCAAGAATTGATGAAATCACATAATCAATAATCATTTACCTTGTGTTGATTCTAGAGAAAATGCGGAATCGAAAGTGATGAATAGCTTGCCAATGATGATGGTGATAATGATTGCTAGGGGATTAGAGAATACAGTACGTGCTTTGGTTTTGTGAAAATGATTAGTGAACAAGGGATTAGGGTTAAGTATAGTTTAATTTTCACTAATTACTCTACACACCCTGAATTACTATATCTTACACAAGCACACCATCTCACAACAAATTCACAGTTTCACCACCAAGTTTATGCATTTGACAAGTCTTTCACAATTAACACATAACCATGTATAATCACACAATACACTTCATTGTATCAAAACGTATCCAATTTCCATAGCAATTAATTGTGCAAATAATTAACTACACCAACAATGAACGTGCAATAAATGCGAAAAATAGAATCTTGGAAACTCGAGTTGTCACAATGATCTCTATAGGTTCTTCAACAAACTGCAACTTGTCGTCAATCTTAAGTTCTTGAAACGGCACAACTAGTGTTTCGTCAGATAAACACTTCTTCAACTGCGAGACATGAAAGACATCGTGAACATTACCCAACTCCACAGGCAACTCAAGCTTGTAAGCGACTTTACCGATCCGCTCCAAAATTCTAAAAGGCATGACGTAATGCGGATTAAGCTTGCCATGCTTCCCAAAGCGTACAACACCCTTCCACGGCAACACTTTCAACATAACACGGTCACCCACTGCAAACTCTAACGGTTTCCTACGCTTGTCAGCGTAGCTTTTCTGACGATCACGTGCCGCTGCCATACGATTCCTAATCTGAACAATCATTTCTGACGTTTCAAGAACAAGCTCAGGACCTATGATCTGCCTATCACCCACCTCGGCCCAACAGAGAGGAGAACGGCATTTCCGCCAGTATAATGCTTCGAACGGAGCTGCCTGAATACTAGTGTGGTAGTTGTTGTTGTATGAGAACTCGATCAACGGCAGATGTTTCTCCCAGGCTTTACCAAAATCAATCACACATGCTCGCAGCATGTCTTCAAGTGTCTGGATGGTTCGCTCACTCTGACCATCCGTCTGCGGGTGATATGCAGTACTCATATCGAGTTGCGCACCGAACGATTTATGCATTGACTGCCACAATTCAGAAGTAAAACCGCGGATCCCGATCCGTGATGATAGAAGTTGGCACCCCGTGCCTAGAAACTACCTCCTTAAGATAAACTGCTGCAAGCTGTGAAAACTTATCTGTATCCTTGATTGCCAGAAAATGTGCTGACTTCGTGAGACGGTCAACAATCACCCAAATAGTATCGTTTCCAGCCCGAGTCCTTGGTAACCCTGTAACGAAATCCATGGCGATCTGCGCCCACTTCCACGTGGGTATCTCTGGCTGCTGAAGTAGACCCGAGGGCTTCTGATGCTCTGCTTTGACTTTAGCACAAGTCAAGCATTTACGCACGTATGTGGCGATGATAGCTTTCATATTCGGCCACCAATACAAAACTTTAAGATCCTGATACATCTTATCCGATCCCGGATGAATAGAGTATCGTGACTTGTGCGCTTCATCCATCACAAGTTCTCTGAGATCACCAAACAGAGGAATCCATACTCTTTCCATAATATAATAGATGCCATCAGATCTCTGCTCGAGCTGCTTTTTCATACCTCGCAAACCCTCAGCTTCAATGTTTTCTTCCTTTAATGTCTCGGTCTGAGCCGTACGAATCTTATCAGGAAGGTTCGAATGAATAGTGAGTTACAATGCGCGAACCCGTTTAGGCTTCGTCTCCTTTCGGCTAAGGGCATCGGCTACGACATTAGCTTTCCCCAGATGATACTTGATGGCACACTCATAATCGTTCAAAAGCTCTATCCAACGATGCTGCTGCATATTCAATTCCTTCTGGTCAAAGATATGCTGGAGACTTCTGTGATTAGTGTAGATAGTGCATTTGGTACCGTACAGATAGTGCCTCCAGATCTTCAACGCAAATACCACAGCTCCTAACTCCAAGTCGTGCGTCGTATAATTCTTCTCGTGTACCTTCAACTGTCGAGAAGCATATGCTATCACTTTGTCGCGCTGCATCAACACGCAACCGAGGCCCTGAATAGAAGCATCACAATAAACCACAAAATCCTTGGTACCCTCAGGTAGAGATAAAATCAGCGCGCTACATAGCTTCTGTTTCAGTAGTTGGAACACATCCTCCTTGTCACACCCCGATTTCCACGTGTCTCACCAGTGGGCCCGGTGGGGGATTACCGTGACGTAGTTGGCAACAATATAGTCAAACCACACAATATATGAATGCACAGCGGAAGCATAAAGATAAATATATTTCAACGTTAAATATAATATCAAAGTATCACCATTGTTGAAATAAAATCCACAGGTGATCAATAGTAATAATAAAGTATTGTTCAACAGACTTCAGGCATCTTAAGCTTGCGAGACTTCAAATGATGCTAAGGAGAAATCCCAGCCAATTACGCATAGTACCTGCATTTAGTCTTTTTGGGAAAATACATCAGTTTACACTGGTAAATACATTCAACTGACACTTTTGTAAAATGTTTAATAAAATTGGTTTAAATGCACAAGGCACAAACTCTTTATAACTTGGGATAATTCATAATTAAATCTTGTAAAGAATTACATGTTTGCTATGCGTTCGGTCGCCCGGGTCGTGCCGGGTTAAAGGTTAATAGACACGCCACAAAGCATAAAGCCGTGGCGGGAAAACCAACGGTTATACCTCTAATATATATAGACACAATGCTGGGTGTACGCCTACACCCGGATGTCGAGGTAGTGGCCATTTCGTAAAATGATGCCAAGGATATCCGGGACATGGTCATTAAGCTCCCAAAGGCGTAAAGCCAACAAAACAAGTTTTTAAACGGGTCACACTGATAATACCCAACTACTAATAAGTTGGGGTCAATTGCCCGAGCAAGCGGTATTTTAAATACCGTAACCCAAGCCCGTATAACGGAAAATAAGTTAAAAGTATTTACCTTTGCAAGTATATATCCTTAATCGAAATAAATTGCAGATAGCTTTTACTGGTCTCCTAATCTGGAACGAAGGTTTAAATTAACCTATTAGAATCCTAACGGGTCTTTAATTTAGCCGTAGCTTAGGCCGGTCAGTTTCAACGGATAGTTACGGTTTAATCGCGTGAAAGGCGAAAACCGGGAATGGAATGTGATTTTGACCCAACAAGTTTGAAGACTTGTTTTATATGGGTATAATAACCACACTCTGGATTTTGGGGTCAAAACAATATGGTTTGACCCGTTTCGGCTATTTTATGTAAACTAGTTACATAAGCCGAACTGTGCGCGCAAATGGCGTAACGGGTAACTGTAAGAGTCCTACACTGGTTTCCTAAGTTAACATGCTCTAAAGAGGTTGTGGTATCATTAGGATACCTTCCATAATGCCCATAACGAGTTTAAATTCATTTTTATGCCCCGTAGGGGTATTTCGGTCTTTTTAAAGATTAATAAAGAGGTTTCTGAGTTCTACAGGAAATCTGAGTTTCCCGAACAGTTTATAAAGTCTAAAATACTTTATTTATTATTTAAAATTAGTAGCAACTGGAATCGGGTCAAAAGACCTTGTAGAACTCAAGTTATGGCCGAAAAGGGTATATTCGGTATTTACCGAACCGTTGCCATAACCGCAGGTTATGAGCAAGTCAAAAATAATTAAAAATCTTTAAAAATCCCAAAATATTATTTTACATCAGTGTGTAAAAGGTTTGGTGTCGAAATCTGGGTTTAGATAGGCGTTATGCTAATTGCGCTACAAAATTACTAAAGTTTCCGTAATTTGCGCTATTTAGCATAACTCCCGTTCTGGACCTCGGATTCACGTGAAATTTTAGGGACATGCTTAGAAATCAGTAACTAAGGTTATGATTCTTTCACATGTCCGAAATTCTCGTTTTAAATCAAAAAGGGCGTTACGGTCAACTTTTAAGCATTTAACGGAAATGTGTAAAAGACTCGGACAAACAACGAACCAGTCACAGAGGGTTATACCATCATGTAACCTGGTCCTAAGAGAGTCCTAAGGTATATCTAAATCAAACTTTAACGGGTCAGAACTGAAGTTAAATCAAAAGTCAAAGCTTTTGCGACTTTCGGCTCCGAACCGGGTCAAAACAATAAATGGTCGGATCAAACAAGCTTAGACTAGTTAATATACTTATTATCATGGTTTGTAAGTGTTTAAACAGGTTACATGTCATCTACTTTACCGATTATGCAAGAAATCGCAAAATAGCATTTCTGTTGACTTTTTCTAAGCACGTTTGACTCGACATTTGGACTAGTTAGAGTGGGAATCAGAGGGTGCCTTTTTTAGAGGTTTAAAGCCCACATGATTACCAACATATAACTATCTTTGATTCGACAAACCACTGGACCATTTGTGATTTATCGCGAAGTCAATCGTTAATTACGACGGATTGACTTTTAAGCTAAACTATGCATAAACTAAGCCACAAAAGGGTAGACACACTTACAGAAGCTTGGTGCACGACTAAGGATGATAGAAGAGTGCTTTGGAGCTCCAGAAGTGAATTAGAATGCAGGTTTGAGGTGTGTTTCAATTGTGCACAATGTATGTCCTTTTATAGTGAAAGAATGGGCTTAGGATCATTACAACTCACCCTACAATGGATCATGGATGATCAGCAGGTGGCCCTGGGTGCTAGGGGTCATGTAGAGGGCGCCCATGCTTCATTAATTGCCTCAATGATCGTTCCCAAGCTCAAACAGCAAGTCTGTCCAAGTTTCTGCATCTGGGGTCATTAGAGATCAGACCATGTGTACGCGGGCCGCCTGAATCTTCATGTCAGTAAACGAATCAACAAGTGGCTCGCGGCCCGCATTAACTTGCTTGTTTCACCCACGTGGGCCGCCTGAGGCCTGAATTTCAAGATTTTCAAATCTTTTGTCATGATTAACCTGACCTTTCGGTTTCGAAGGGGTAACTTTGCGATTTGGCCCTCGATTATTTACGATTAAGGGCCTCGTTGTCTTTTACCCGCATTGTTAAGTCCCCATTAGTTTAATTACTATCCGAAAAGCCTTAACTTTTATTGTTGACGCTTTTAACCCCTCGCATACGAATTTGATCATAACTTTCTAGTTTTAAAACGGAACTTCGTGAAATTTATATCGTATATTCTAGTGAGCGTATTTTACTGTTACAAAGCCTCGGGTTCGTCAAAGGGTCACTCAGAGGTATAAATTAAACATGTTGACACAGTTAACCCCTGTAGCTTGTAATCTCTCACTGTCTTCCGCGTTTCGCTCCGTACGATCCATGATTTATTCGTTTAAAGGTATGAGCATCGTTTAGGGTTACAGTATATTTACCCTTCGTTGACATTTATAACCCTCGAATTTACATACTTTCAAGGTTTGTCAACTTTAGTCCTTTATTTAATATTTAATGCCACGTGTAAACTCATGACACGTGTCAACACATTATTGGACACAAAATTTCGAGGTGTTACACTCCTGCTTTGTTCCCCAAGAATAAACTACGTTCTTCTGTGTCAAGGAGGTGAGAGGTTGAGCAATCTTCGAGAAATCCTGAATAAACCGACGATAGTACCCTGCAAGACCAAGAAATTGTCGCACCTCCGAAGGATTCTACGGTGCCGCCCAATTCCTAATAGCATCAATCTTAGCAGGATCCATGTGTATCTCCTTTTCGTTAACAATATGCCCAAGAAAATGTACTTCTCGAATCTAGAAATCACACTTAGAAAACTTCGCGTAAAGCTGCTCCTTCCTCAGGAGCTCCAAGATAAGACGTAGATGTCGCACATGGTCCTCCTCGCTCTTGGAGGAGATCAAGATGTCGTCGATGAACACAATGACAAAGTCGTCGAGATACGGTTTGCGCACGCGATTCATGAGATCCATGAAGACCGCTGGTGCGTTAGTCATTCCAAACGGCATGACCAAAAACTCGTAATGCCCATACCGCGTCCTAAAAGCCGTCTTTGGAACATCCTCCTCCCTGACTTGTACCTGATGATAGCCCGACCTTAAGTCGATCTTAGAATAAAAACTTGACCCTTGCAACTGGTCAAACAAGTCGTCAATGCGCGGTAAAGGGTAACGATTCTTGACTGTCACCTTGTTGAGCTCACGATAATCTATGCACAACCGAAAGGATCCATCCTTCTTCTTCACAAACAGCACTGGGGCTCCCCAAGGCGAAGAGCTAGGTTGGATAAAGCCCCTATCCAACAGCTCTTGGAGTTGATTTGACAACTCCTGCAACTCTCCTGGCGCAAGACGATAAGGAGCACGAGCAATCGGGGCTGCTCCTGGCGCGAGGTCAATCTGAAATTCCACCTGACGATGCGGAGGTAAACCAAGGAGTTCTTCAGGAAATACATCGGGAAATTCACGAACCACTGGAAGGTCCTCGATCTTCCTTTCTTCAGGTTGCGAATCGGTGACAAGAGCTAGAATGGCAGGGTAGCCCTTTCGTAGGCACTTCTGGGCCATCATTGCCGAGATAATACCAACCATTGCATCACTATGATGACCCTGAACCGATAAAGATTCTCCGCTAGGGAGAGGAATACGCACGATCTTCTCCTTGCAGAGTGTTTCCGCCTGGTGCTTGGACAACCAATCCATGCCAACGACCACGTCAAAACTTCCAAGAGTAATAGGGAGTAGGTCAATGTCAAACACTTGACCCATAAGATCAAGTTTACAACCAAACAGAACATGAGAAGCCTCTATCGATTTACCATCAGCTAGTTCTACTACATGCTTATTTACAAGAGGCGTGGGAGTCAACCCTAACTGACGACTGAACTCCAAGGACACATAACTCTAATCGGCACCAGAGTTGAATAAAACAGAATCAAATAAATCATTTATCGAAAACGTAACAGTCACTACGTTGCCATCATTCCTGGCTTCCCCAGCTCCAATAGTGAACACCCTCCCGTGTGCACCATTTCCCCCATTGCCCCCATTGTTGTTGTTCCTGTTGTTATTGTTCCCAGCATTGTTGTTGTTATTGGCATTCTGATTCAGCTGAGGGCAATCCTGCTTGATGTGGCCCTCGTCCCCGCACTTGAAGCACCCTTTCTTAAAACCCTGATTCTGCTGAGGTTGTTGCCTTTGCTGCCGCTGGTGCTGCTGATTCTGCGGTTACTGCTGCTTTGGCTGTGGGGCTCTAAAATCTTTGGCCTCATGGCCCACTTTCTCACACCTACGGCAAGTCCGGATACACTGTCCATAGTGATGATAGCCACACTTGTTGCATTGTGGCTTCTTTCCAACATAAGAGCCCTGATTCTGATTGCTGCCCTGGCCTTGATTAACTGAAGAAGACTGACTGAAACTGCGGTTGTTGCCGTTATCAGGCCTTTTCTGAGATTGACTTGCACTGGTTGCTTTGTTAGTATCGTTCCACTTGCGCTTGTTATCACTAGCAGGTGTGGTAGGGGTAGCAGTCGAGGTAGTAGCAGAAACACGTGGCGGCAAGTTGCCACGTTCGACCTCTTGGTCAGTAATCTTATGTGCCAAACGGACGATACGGGGCAGATTGTCTAGGTTTGCAACAGTAACGTACCCCTTAACAGCTGGTGCTAAGCCCTTGAGATACAACTCGATTCGCCGATGTGGGGGTTGAGACAGGTTAGGGCACAAAGTTGCTAAATCATTGGACCTCCTCGTGAATGCTTCAATCTCAGATCCCTACATTTCCAGATTGTAGTACTCATTCTCTAGTTTCTGAACCTCATCTCGAGGGCGATACTCCTCCCTCATTAACTCCTTAAAGTCATCCCAAGTGGTAGCATTTGCCATTTCGATACCCAACATCTGAACCTGGGTATTCCACCATGTCAGGGCACCATCCTCGAGTGTGCCTGTAGCATACTTCACTCTGTCCCCAGCAGGACAGTTACACATCACAAATACCGATTCTGCCTTTTCAAACCATCGTAGGAGTCCTACAGCCCCTTCAGTCCCATTGAAGGTCTGTGGCTTATAATCCATGAACATCTTGAACGTAGAAGTAGGTGGAGCAGGTAGATTGTTTTGATTCGCAGGTTGAACTAAAATGAAAGAACGTACAATGCACAGGTAAGATTCGAGTATATGACACAAGGATAGAGAATAATTGGCACATATCGTACCAGCCTGGTAAGCCGCTAGGGCTTCAGCTACACGAGTGTTGATCAAGTTGGTCAATTCGGCCTGTGTCATAGCAATGTGGCCACGTCCACCACCTCGGCCTCCTCCACGTCCACTCATGATTCTATATAAGAGAAGGGAACTATCTTAAGGGTCGAAACGTGGTAAAAGTCAAGTATCAAGTTAAAATCTACAACTATCAAGTTTACACATAATAGGGCAGAATCCTTCTCACATTTGGTAAGCCTCCTTGGGGCTTACATGCACCCCACATTATTATTATGTGTGCACCCATAATAATAAGGCAATTTGCGTGCTCACCTCAGTGCCTCTTAACTTGCGCTAAAAGTTTCCCCCCGCATTTAAATAGCCAAGCAGTGGGTACTACAGGATTATAATTCACAAAAGCCGAAGAGTAGTGTTACACTATCAAATTACCAAAGTATCTAGTATGTCGTTTTCATGTAGGTTGCGAGTGTGTGACTGCTAAACAAGTAATGCAGAAAGTAACAGAAAGCGAACCTTGCAATCTGGAGCTGAGTGTCATGGTTGATTTTCGTAGTTGTTCGGTTATAGTCTGGTTTTATAAAAACGGTTTTAAAACCAAGTTCACTATAACCAGTGGCTCTGATACCAAACTGTCACACCCCAAAATACCACCTAGGGAATGTCCCTGTTAGGCATGTGACGTACCAACAATAAGCCACTAATTACATTGAACCCATACATCTTTCAAATAAAGTTCTCGATTATAAATAAAAATACCATCAACAAGTTTAAGTGAAAATCAAAGTGTTCAGCGGAAGCAAAATTAAACAAAGTTAAACAGTTTAAAAACCAATATAAAGTATCAAGAAATCAATAGCATAAATTCCTCCAGTCAACCCATGACCACTCCTGCTACTCCAGATAGCAAGTTCCAATGCAAGACAGCTAACGACCTACAAGCATGCAAACAAGTGTATCAGACGACGCTGGTGAGTTCAAAGTTTTGTTACCGAGTTTAGTTACCAGATACATGTGTAAAACAGTATAACAATTTGATTTGATGTTGTTATTAACTCGATTACCGAAATGGCTACAAGATGTGTTTGCCCAACCCCAATGTCTCTGTCAAAACGTTGGTCATGCTTTAAGGAAATTAGTTCACGCCCGTCCTCCCCGGTACGGTGTGAGGGTGCCAAACCTAATAGTGCTATCAACTAATAACCTCGTTGCCTCCCCGGCAACTGTCGGTAGATGTAAGGGGTCTTATGTGATAGAAACTGAGTATAATAACAAACATCCCAGTAAACAAGCGTTCCTCCCCGGAACGTTACCCGATATCCCTCCCCGGGATGCATGCTTGGAAAAAAAGCAGTGAACTCACCTTTGATTTGCTCGGTATGATTATTTACTCGTTCATAAATAATTCAGTCAATGCCTACGGTTTTTCATGTATACGTGATCAGGTTACAATAACTTGGTACCAATTTATCCTAAACAAACCACATATGAATCCACAGCCCAAACCGACATATATTTTAAACAAAGTAGTTCAATATTACTCAGAATGAATTCGGCCCAATAATAACCATTAACATGCAAACCTGATGACTTGTAACCCACCTATTCTGTTTAACCAAACCTACCAACCGGCCCAAACATTAAATCCAACCCACAATTCACATATAATGCGGCCCATCTCCAGCTAGAATGAGCTTACTAAACCTTTTGGTCCGGTAACAGTGGGAAGCCCAATCACTTTAACATGTCACCAATTCAATTTACCCACTGATCTAAAGACTTCTAGTTTTTGTTTAAATAAAATCAAGATCCTACATATCACTTGTATGAATTTTATAATCATAATAATTCCCATTGTCATCATTAGTCTAAGGTTACATCAAGCATTCTAATTCAAGAAGTTGAGCCGCCACCTACACCAATTTCGATTACACACACAAAGCATCATCTCAACATTTATTATTCAAGCTAATGCTTACTAACAACTTATGAAAATAATTATATTGCATGATTTCACCTCACATGGCCGCCATTCTAATTTCAAAGTTAACAACTCAATCACTATTAGATCTCATATGGGCCATGTGCCTTCAATTATATTGGACCGAATAACCCACTGATATATCGATTTCCTAGCATATTGTAACACCTCGAATTTTTGTGTCCAATGATGTGTTAACACGTGTCATTTGATTACCCGTGGCATTGATATTAAATAAAGGACTAATTTTGACAAACCTTGAATGTATGTAAATTCGAGGGTTATAGATGTCAAGCAAGGGTAAATATACTGTATGGTAACCCTAAATGGTGCTTGTACCTTCAAACGAATGAATCATGGATCGTACGGAAGCGAAACGCGGAAGAAAGTGAGAGATTACAAGCTACAGGGGTTAACTGTGTCAACATGTTTAATTATACCTCTGAGTGACCCTTTAACGCTCCCGAGGCTTTGTAACAGTATTATACGCTCACTAGAATATACTGTATAAATTCCGCGAAGTTCCGTTTTAAAACGAGAAAGTTATGATCGAATTCGTATGAGAAGGGTTAAAAGCGTCAACAGTGAAAGTTAAGGCTTTCTGAATAATTAATAAACTAACCGGGGACTTAACAACACGGGTAAATAACACGAGGTCCTTAGTTGTAATTAACCGAGGGCCAAACCGCAAAGTTACCCCTTCAAACCCGAAAGGTCAGGTTAATAATTACCAAAGATTTCGTTATTAATTACCAGATTCTGTTCATCATTTCAAAAGATTTTAAAAAACCTGAAAAACAGGCCTCTCGCGACCCGCATTAGAGTTTGGGTTAAGTGAAAGCTGGCCGCGAGCCACCTAAGATACGCGCCTGGATTTAAACTTCAGGCGGCCCGCATTAAAACATGCATGGATCCTCCATGCGGGCCGCGTTGGACGCCCAGATGCAGAATGTTTGGATTTTTATGCCTTTTGAGCTTGTGAACGATCAAACCATCAATTAATGAAGCATGGGCGCCCCCTACTCGACCCATAGCTCTATGGGACACCTGCCCATCATCCATGATCAGTTGTAGGGGTTGTGTGATGATCTTAGGTGCCTTTTTCACTATAAATAGCCACATTTGGTTCATAACTATCACACAACTCAAATACACTCAACTGATCATTCTAAGAAGCTCTCAAGCATTCTTCTCTGCTCTCTAAGCAAGACACAACTTCTGTAAGTCGTTCACATCCATTGTGGTCTTGTATTTCCATAGATTTAGCTTATAAACCAAACCGTCGTAACTAACGGTTGTCATAACGATAATTCACAAATGGTCCAGTGAATTTTCGGATCAAAAGTAGTTATGAGTTGGTATTTATGTGGATAATAAACCCCTAAAAGGATTCCCTCTGATCACCACTCTAACTATGTCAAATGTCGAGTCAAACGTGCACTTAAAAAGTCAACAGAAAGCTATTTTGCCGTTTTATACATAATCTGTAATGTATATGCTATGAAACCTGTTTTGGCACTCATAAAACATGATATTAAGTATATAAACTTGTTTACGCTCGTTTGAATCGACCATTTGCTATATTGACCCGGTTCGGAGCCGAATGTCG
Source organism: Helianthus annuus (assembly GCF_002127325.2). Classification (NCBI taxonomy): domain Eukaryota; kingdom Viridiplantae; phylum Streptophyta; class Magnoliopsida; order Asterales; family Asteraceae; genus Helianthus; species Helianthus annuus. The sequence goes on along the minus strand of NC_035434.2, from coordinate 45,833,498 downwards.
CAAAAGTTTGACTTTTGCTTTGACTTCAGTTCTGACCCGTTTTAGTGAGGTATAGATATGCCTTAGGACTCTCTTAGGACCAGGTTACATGATGGTATAGACCTCTGTGATCGGTTCATGAATTGTCCGAGTCTTTTTCGCATTTCCGTTAATCGCCTAAAAGTTGACCGTAACGGCCTTTTTAAAATAAAACGAGTATTTCGGACACGTGAATGGACCATAACCTTGCTTACTAAATTATAAGCATGTCCTTAAAGTTTCACGTCAATCTGAGGTCTAGAATGAGAGTTATGCTAAATAGCGCATTTATAAGAAACTTTTGTAATAAACGGCGCAATTAGCATAACGCCTATCTAAACCAAGATTTCGTCACCAAAACTTTTACCCACTGTTATAAAATAATATTTTTGGAATTTTAAAGATTTTTAATAATTTTTACTCTGCTCATAACCTGCGGTTATGGCTACGGTTCGGTAAATACCGAATATGCCCTTTTCGGCCAAAACTTGAGTTCTACAAGGTCTTTTGACCCGATTCCAGTTGCTACTGATTTTAAGTAATAAATAAAGTATTTTAGACTTTATAAACTGTTCGGGAAACTCAGATTTCCTGTAGAACTCGAAAAGCTCTTTAAAAGTCTTTAAAATGACCGAAAAGCCCCTACGGGGCGTAATATTGACTCAAACTCGTTACGGGCATCACGGAAGGTATCCTACTGATACCACAACCTCTTTAAGGCATATTGACTTAGGAAATAAGCGTAAGAATCTCATGGTTAACCGTTTCGCCTATTGCGCGCACGGTTCGGCTTGTGAAACTAGTTTTCATAAATTAGCCGATACGGGTCAAACTATATTATTTTGACCCCAAAATACAGAGTGTGAACATTGAACCCATATAAAACAAGTCTCTGAACTTGTTTGGGGCAGAATCAGATTCCATTCTCGGTTTTCGCCTTTCACGCGATTAAACCATATCTATATATCGGAACCAACCGGTCTAGGCTACGGCTAATATAAGACCCGTTAGGATTCTAAGAGGTTAATTAAAACCTTCGTTCCAGATTAGGAGCCCAGTAAAAGCTATCGGTGATTTAATCAAATTAAGGAATATACTTGCAAAGGTAAATACTTTTAACTTATTTCCCCTATATGGGCTTGGGATACGGTATAATATTTACCGCTTGATTGAGCATCATACCTTCCATCGCTTAGGTGGTTAATTAAATATTATGATCGGCTCATTTAAACAGTTTTGTTTCTTAAAAGCCTTTGGGGGGTTAATGACCGTTGTCCCGGATATCCTTGGCATCATTTTACGAAATGGCCACGACCTCGACATCCCGGTGTAGGCGTACACCCGGTATATATTGTCGACACTTAATTAAAAGACGTAGCCGTTGGTTTCTATACTACGGTTTTACGCAATGTGGTGTGTCTATTAATCTTTAACCCGGCACAATCCGAGCTACTGAACGCATAAAAGAACATGTAATACATTCACAAGATTTTAATAATTTTCCCAAGTTATAAAAAGTTTGTGCCTTGTGCATTCAAATCAATTTTAATAAACATTTTCAAATGTGTCAGTTGAACGTATTTACCAGTGTAAACTGACGTATTTTTCCCCAAAAGATTAAGTGCAGGTACTATACGAAATTAGCTGGTAATAGCTTCCTAAGCATCACGAATAGTCTCGCAAACTCGATGCCGTATCTGATTGAAAAATATTTTATTATTATTTTGATCCGCAGTGGATACATTCGACTTCTGTAATACTTTTGATATCACAACCATAGGTTGAAGTATATATTTATCTTTAAGCTTCCGCTGTGCATTTATATAATTGTGTGGTTTGACTATATTGTTGCCAACTACGTCACGGTAATCCCCCACCGGGCCCACCGGTGATACACGTGGAAATCGGGGTGTGACAGGTTGGTATCAGAGCCAACATTGAGTGAATTAAACACATTAGGCAATGTGTTTAATCTCAATGACACAATTGCACATACTTGAGTCTAGACAAGAACTTAGGACAAATTCGAATTGTTATTCCAATTTTGCCTTTTTCTTTTATTATTGGTATTTAAAGTTTTATAAAGCAGGAAACATGCCGCCAATAATATTCCGAGGAAGAGGAAGGGGAAGAAGAGGCAGAAGAGAGATCGTTACTCATCACGATCACGAAGCCGGACCTTCTGGTACGCGAGCTCCTTCGACTACAAGGAGTGAAGAACCACAGAGGCGAAGAGACCTTTACGAACCCGCGAGGCATTCCACCTCGCACAGCTCGACGCCATCGTACCGGCACTCCTTTGGGCCAAACTCAGAGAATGATCCCAACAACCCACAACCTTCCTTCATACCTCTACAACGTTCGGTATCACACCGAAATTTCGACGACCCTACTCCATACTTCATAGGTCAGTTTAATCCAGCTGACTACATACAGGAACCTTCAGGCTTTGTTCCATTAGGGCCACAAGATCACTTCTCCGAAGACCATATGGATGAAGATACTGATCCAACAGAACCTGCTTGTGGTACGCCCACGCATCCGATAGAAGTCTCTGATGGGTTATCCTTCCATGGCACACCCTATCAGGGACCAGATAGTTTCCAAGCGTTGTTCGACCGACATGAGTGGTACTACACACCACCTCAACAGACATCACAACAACCGCGACATCCACAGGATCCCTCTGAGGATTCACGCTTTGTGGCAGTTACGCCACCACCTCCGCCACCGGCACAACCAGTAATGCCTGATCCGCCAAGGCGTAGGAGGACGAATGCTCGTATGTCCACACGAGGAGGAGGGGGTATCCACTTCAGCACCCCTCGACACTCTAGTAGTAGCCACTATCCGCCACTACAAGAAGAAGGACCTTCAAGTCCTATACAGGAGGCGAACTCCGCACCAGCTGCACCAAATTCGCCACCATTTGGGTACGACCAACCCATACCTGCTTACACGGGTCCAACGGCTTACAACCCGTTCGAACCGTCGCAAGCACATTACAACTACAATTATGAGCGCGACCCATATGTGGTGTCGGCTAGATATAATGCACGCTACCCTGACGGAGCTCATGGGAACATGGGAGCACCAGACTACTCAGCTCATGGGTATCCAATACCTCCCAGACCTCCAGTTCCGCAACAAGCGCCACAACCACGTTTCTCTCCTCCTGAACAGGAAGAGATACTCCATCGACTAGATCGTGTGGAGAGAGAGTTCGAGGAAGAGAAAAAGAGCCACCGAGGATTTCTCAAAGGCTTGGCGAACCTACTAAAGGGCAAAAAGAAGAAACGTGACCACTAGCCCTTAATAGTTGTACTAATTTCTACTTTGAAATAAGTCCCTACGTGGACACTTATCGTATTTCAGTCCCTACGTGGACTTATCTTTTAGTCCCTGCATGGACACCTATTTTATGTTAGTCCCTGCGTGGACTTGTCACTTATTTTAAACCTCTATGGAGGTATGTACTATTTGAAAGACCCGTTTAGGGCAATATGTGATTGTATTTGAGATTATGGAATGTATGTTATGAGTTTTGTTTTAATATGTATGAAATAAATCAAAACCATTCCTTTTAAATTGATCTGCCTAAATAAAGAATCTTACGAGTGAAACCTAGCCTGGTGTCTTTTAAGATCCGGCCAAGATGGTAGGACTTAATTAAAAGATTCAGATTCCCTGTTAACCGCTGCAAGCATGTTAACAATCATGGCAGATGTGATTCGTTAAAATCACGCACGTCATTCTTATACAATAATCCTTTAAGGATTTCAAAACCCAACTAAATGATTTATAAATCGTGGGTTAAATCACCAATGAAGGTGATCAATCATATTAAACATCCATTTGTGATGTAGTGCCTACGGGCCAACCTTATTAAAACATCCATTAGTGATGTAGTGCCTACGGGCCAACCTTATTTAAACATCCATTAGTGATGTAGTGCCTATGGGCCAATCATATTAAACATCCATTTGTGATGTAGTGCCTACGGGCCAACCTTATTAAAACATCCATTAGTGATGTAGTGCCTACGGGCCAATCTTATTAAAACATCCATTAGAGGTGTAGTGCCTATGGGCCGTAATAATTGTCTTATAAAGACAAAAGGCAGTGGTGGTCTATGACTCCCTGTCAGAAAGAGATAAAAGAACTACGGTTCAAATCTCTATGCCTTTGATTCTCTGAAATCTTGGCTAATAGTATAAAACATCCTCGTGATTAGGCTTTATGCCGCCAATATTATTGATATAGCTAAAATAGGATATATTCAAATCCTAAGAATAAATGAGTACTAAGTTAACCAAATATGGTCTCTGTTACCATGGTTGACAAATTGTCATAAAAGACAATTATATAATAATCTCCTGAATAAAATTTTGTTATCTTCTGTAACAGATTCAAGTTACAATGGCGGATCCCAATGGAGAGAATAGCCATACTAATGAAGATGACTACGACAATGCGCCAGTGCATTTGACAGGCGCACAGTTAAAGGCTCTGATTGACAACGCTGTTCAGGCAGCTCTGGATCGTCAATATACTGAGTCCCAAGGCAGAACCGTATCAAAACCACCCTCCAAACCAAAGTCACAATCCAAACCACTCTCCAAACCCAAGAAAGATGATGATAACCACTCGTCCGCTGAGAATAGTATTCGTCGTGAACGAGAATATACTGATGCGTCCGGTGCCAAGGGTTACACCTACAAGTACTTCGTGTCTTGTAAGCCCCGGGAATTCACAGGGGAGAAGGGTGCTGTTGATTGTATCACCTGGCTGGATGAGATGGACACTATTGTGGACATCAGTGGGTGTGCGGAGAAGGATGTGGTGAAGTTTGTGTCCCAGTCATTTAAGGGCGAGGCCCTGGCATGGTGGAGAGCGTTGGTGGAGGCATCAGGTAAGTCTGCTTTATACAAAATGACATGGGAGGAATTTATTGCTCTCATTAAGGAAAACTACTGCCCTCAGCATGAGGTTGAGAAGATCGAGGCTGACTTTGTGTCACTGGTGATGACAAACCTGGACTGCCAGGCTTATTTGATGAGCTTCGATGTCTCGCCTGGTTCCGTACCTTGTGACACCAGAGTCTAGAAGAATCGCCCGTTTCATTGGGGGCTTGGAGCCTGCGATAAAGGCTAGCGTGAAGGCCTCTCAGCCGACGACCTTCAGGTCAGTTACTGACCTCTCCTTGTCTCTCACTTTAGATGCTGTCCGTCTGAGGACGCTAAGGAGCAAGGAGGCTGAGAAGAGGAAACGTGAGGATGATACCTCACGAAGGTCAGGAAAGAAGCACCGTGGAAACGGTGACGGCAAAAGAGGGTCGGAGACAAAGAAAGATGGGCAAGCTGGTGAAAGACCCAATTGCAAGATCTGCAAGAAACCCCACTCTGGGAAATGTAGGTTTGGGTCAAATCCGCAGTCTCAGCCAAAGACTTTTGCCTGTGGACTGTGCAAGTCCAAGGATCATAAGACTGTAGATTGTAAGAAAATCAAGGACGCAACCTGCTACGGTTGCAATGAAAAGGGGCATATCAAGAGCAACTGCCCTAAGAATGCCAGGAAGGCGGAGGAGACCAAAAAGACAAATGCGAGAGTCTTCCGCATGGATGCAAAGGAGGCTGTGCTGAACGACAATGTGCTTACAGGTACTTTTCTCGTAAATAATATATTTGCAAGAGTACTTTTCGATTCAGGCGCCGATAAATTCTTTGTAGACCAAAAATTTTGCCAACTATTAAATATGCCTATCAAAACCCTAGATGTGAAATACGAGGTAGAGTTAGCAGACGGCACGATAGAAACCGTCTCCACTGTTCTAGAGGGATGTGAAATGTCCATTAAGAACCATTCTTTTCCTCTATCTCTACTTCCCTTCAAACTAGCGGGTTTCGACATTGTTCTAGGCATGGACTGGTTATCCCGTAATTAGGCCCAAATCATTTGCGGCAAAAGGCATATAGTGTTAAAAACTCCGAATGGTGAATCGCTTACCATTCGAGGAGATACACAGTACGGATTGCCCGAAGATGTATCTATGCTCAAAGCTTCTAGGTGTTTGAACAGAGGCTGTGTCATTTACATGGCTCAGGTGATAATTGAAGAGCCTAAGCCGAAGATAGAGGATCTTCCTGTCATTTCTGAATATCCTGAGGTTTTCCCTGAAGAACTACCTGGTTTACCACCAGATAGACAAGTGGAATTCAGAATAGATATCATTCCTGGAGCAGCTCCTATAGCTAGAGCACCTTACAGGCTAGCTCCTACTGAAATGAAGGAACTAAGGACCCAGTTAGATGAACTGTTGGCAAAAGGTTTTATCAGACCGAGTTCGTCTCCCTGGGGAGCACCTGTCCTATTTGTAAAGAAGAAGGACGGATCGATGCGGTTGTGCATCGATTACTGTGAACTGAACAAAGTTACCATAAAGAATAGATATCCTTTGCCAAGGATCGACGACCTGTTCGATTAGCTGCAAGGAGCGAGCTACTTTTCGAAGATCGACTTAAGGTCGGGCTATCATCAGCTAAAGGTCAGAGATGAAGATGTGCATAAGACAGCATTTAGGACTCGCTACGGTCATTACGAGTTCCTAGTGATGCCTTTTGGGCTCACAAATGCACCGGCTGCGTTCATGGATCTCATGAATCGCGTCTGCAAGCCGTATTTGGACAAATTTGTCATCGTCTTCATCGACGATATTCTTATATATTCCAAAAGCCAAGCTGACCACGAGAAGCACCTCCGTTGCATTCTCGAATTTCTACAGCGTGAGAAACTCTACGCCAAATTCTCGAAATGTGAATTCTGGCTACGAGAGGTTCAGTTTTTAGGTCACGTTGTAAGTGAGCGTGGTATCCAAGTGGATCCCGCTAAGGTAGAGGCAGTCATGAACTGGCAAGAGCCAAAGACGCCTACCGAAATTCGTAGTTTCCTGGGATTAGCAGGATACTACAGGAGATTTATTGAGAATTTTTCAAGAATTGCTGCGCCCCTGACTTCCTTAACCAAGAAGAAAGAAAAATTTATTTGGGGCCCAAAGCAGCAAGAGTCCTTCGAAGTTCTGAAGCAGAAGCTAAGCAACGCACCTGTGTTGACACTACCTGAAGGTACAGATGAATTCGTAGTTTACTGCGATGCATCACACATAGGCATGGGGTGTGTGCTTATGCAGAAGGGCAACGTGATTGCCTATGCTTCAAGGCAATTAAAGGTGCACGAAAAGAATTACACCACCCATGATTTGGAGTTGGGTGCCGTTGTATTTGCACTGAAATTGTGGAGGCATTACCTTTATGGTATTAAATTTGTGATTTATTCTGATCACAAAAGCCTCCAGCACCTGTTCAATCAGAAAGAGTTGAACATGAGGCAGCGTCATTGGATGGAAACCTTGAATGACTATGATTGTGAGATCAGGTACCATCCCGGCAAGGCGAATGTAGTCGCTGATGCCCTGAGCAGAAAAGAAAGGGTAAAACCTATTCGAATCAATGCCAAGAGCATTGAGGTCAAGAACAATTTAATTGAAAGGATATTAGCTGCACAGCGAGAGGCTGTGTTGGAAGCTAATTATCCTAATGAAAAGTTAGGAGTAACTGAGGAGCAGTTGACTCTTAGCAAGGATGGAATCCTTAGACTGAACGGACGTATATGGGTTCCGATTTATGGAGGACTACGAGATGTTATCCTCCAGGAAGCCCATAGTTCCAAATATTCGGTCCATCCTGGAGCCGACAAAATGTATCATGACTTAAAGGCAAATTATTGGTGGATAGGCTTGAAAAAGTCTGTGGCCGCCCATGTAGCAAAGTGCTTGACTTGTGCTCAAGTCAAAGCCGAGCACCAAAAGCCGTCTGGCTTGCTACAACAGCCTGAGCTTCCCGAGTGGAAGTGGGAATGTGTAACTATGGATTTTATTACCAAGTTACCGAAAACCAGGAAGGGAAACGACACGAGATGGGTCATAGTCGATAGGCTGACTAAATCAGCTCATTTCTTACCCATCAAGGAGACGTATAGCTCCGATATGTTAGCCCAACTGTATGTTGATAAGATTGTAGCCTTACACGGCATACCTGTGTCTATTATCTCCGACAGGGATACTAGATACACGTCACATTTCTGGAAGAGTTTCCAGCAATCTTTGGGTACGCGTTTGAATTTCAGTACGGCTTACCATCCACAGACGGACGGTCAAAGTGAGCGTACTATACAGACGTTAGAAGACATGCTTCGTGCATGTGCGATCGATTTAGGTGGTAACTGGGATAAGAATCTACCCCTAATCGAATTCTCCTACAATAATAGCTACCATACCAGCATAAAGGTTGCGCCTTTCGAGGCATTATACGGTAGGAAATGTAGATCGCCTGTTTGTTGGGCGGAAGTAGGAGAAGTCCAATTATCGGGACCAGAGATAGTTTTCCAGACAACGGACAAGATTGTCCAGATACGGGAACGTCTCAAGGCTGCCCGTGATAGGCAGAAAAACTACGCTGATCCGAAGCGTAAGGACCTTCACTTTGATATAGGTGAAAAGGTGTTGCTTAAAGTGTCGCCCTGGAAAGGGGTGATGCGTTTCGGCAAGAAGGGAAAGCTGAGTCCGAGGTACATAGGACCTTTTGAGGTCATTGAACGTGTCGAGTCAGTTGCCTATAAGTTGAACTTGCCTGAAGAGCTCAATGGAATTCACAATGTGTTCCACATCTGCAATCTCAAAAAGTGCTTCGCCGATGAATCATTGGTGATTCCACACACAGATGTGCATATAGATGAGAGCTTAAAGTTTGTAGAAAAACCTTTGTCGATTGAAGATCGACAGGTGAAGAAGCTTCGAAGAAAGCACGTACCGATTGTAAAGGTCAAATGGGATGCTCGTAGAGGTCCCGAATATACGTGGGAAGTCGAAGCCACAATGAAAGAAAAGTACCCCTATTTATTTGAGTAAATCTCGGGTCAAGATTTATTTTAAGGGGGTGAGGATGTAACACCTCGAATTTTTGTGTCCAATGATGTGTTAACACGTGTCATTTGATTACACGTGGCATTGATATTAAATAAAGGACTAATTTTGACAAACCTTGAATGTATGTAAATTCGAGGGTTATAGATGTCAAGCAAGGGTAAATATATTGTATGGTAACCCTAAATGGTGCTTGTACCTTCAAACGAATGAATCATGGATCGTACGGAAGCGAAACGCGGAAGAAAGTGAGAGATTACAAGCTACAGGGGTTAACTGTGTCAACATGTTTAATTATACCTCTGAGTGACCCTTTAACGCTCCCGAGGCTTTGTAACAGTATTATACGCTCACTAGAATATACTGTATAAATTCCGCGAAGTTCCGTTTTAAAACGAGAAAGTTATGATCGAATTCGTATGAGAAGGGTTAAAAGCGTCAACAGTGAAAGTTAAGGCTTTCTGAATAATTAATAAACTAACCGGGGACTTAACAACGCGGGTAAATAACACGAGGTCCTTAGTTGTAATTAACCGAGGGCCAAACCGCAAAGTTACCCCTTCAAACCCGAAAGGTCAGGTTAATAATTACGAAAGATTTCGTTATTAATTACCAGATTCTGTTCATCATTTCAAAAGATTTTAAAAATCCTGAAAAACAGGCCTCTCGCGACCCGCATTAGAGTTTGGGTTAAGTGAAAGCGGGCCGCGAGCCACCTAAGATACGCGCCTGGATTTAAACTTCAGGCGGCCCGCATTAAAACATGCATGGATCCTCCATGCGGGCCGCGTTGGACGCCCAGATGCAGAATGTTTGGATTTTTATGCTTTTTGAGCTTGTGAACGATCAAACCATCAATTAATGAAGCATGGGCGCCCCCTACTCGACCCATAGCTCTATGGGACACCTGCCCATCATCCATGATCAGTTGTAGGGGTTGTGTGATGATCTTAGGTGCCTTGTTTCACTATAAATAGCCACATTTGGTTCATAACTATCACACAACTCAAATACACTCAACTGATCATTCTAAGAAGCTCTCAAGCATTCTTCTCTGCTCTCTAAGCAAGACACAACTTCTGTAAGTCGTTCACATCCATTGTGGTCTTGTATTTCCATAGATTTAGCTTATAAACCAAACCGTCGTAACTAACGGTTGTCATAACGATAATTCACAAATGGTCCAGTGAATTGTCGGATCAAAAGTAGTTATGAGTTGGTATTTATGTGGGTAATAAACCCCTAAAAGGGTTCCCTCTGATCACCACTCTAACTATGTCAAATGTCGAGTCAAACGTGCACTTAAAAAGTCAACAGAAAGCTATTTTGCCGTTTTATACATAATCTGTAATGTATATGCTATGAAACCTGTTTTGGCACTCATAAAACATGATATTAAGTATATAAACTTGTTTACGCTCGTTTGAATCGACCATTTGCTATATTGACCCGGTTCGGAGCCGAATGTCGCAAAAGTTTGACTTTTGCTTTGACTTCAGTTCTGACCCGTTTTAGTGAGGTATAGATATGCCTTAGGACTCTCTTAGGACCAGGTTACATGATGGTATAGACCTCTGTGATCGGTTCATGAATTGTCCGAGTCTTTTTCGCATTTCCGTTAATCGCCTAAAAGTTGACCGTAACGGCCTTTCTAAAATAAAACGAGTATTTCGGACACGTGAATGGACCATAACCTTGCTTACTAAATTATAAGCATGTCCTTAAAGTTTCACGTCAATCCGAGGTCTAGAATGAGAGTTATGCTAAATAGCGCATTTATAAGAAACTTTTGTAATAAACGGCGCAATTAGCATAACGCCTATCTAAACCAAGATTTCGTCACCAAAACTTTTACCCACTGTTATAAAATAATATTTTTGGAATTTTAAAGATTTTTAATAATTTTTACCTTGCTCATAACCTGCGGTTATGGCTACGGTTCGGTAAATACCGAATATGCCCTTTTCGGCCAAAACTTGAGTTCTACAAGGTCTTTTGACCCGATTCCAGTTGCTACTGATTTTAAGTAATAAATAAAGTATTTTAGACTTTATAAACTGTTCGGGAAACTCAGATTTCCTGTAGAACTCGAAAAGCTTTTTAAAAGTCTTTAAAATGACCGAAAAGCCCCTACGGGGCGTAATACTGACTCAAACTCGTTACGGGCATCACGGAAGGTATCCTACTGATACCACAACCTCTTTAAGGCATATTGACCTAGGAAATAAGCGTAAGACTCTCATGGTTAACCGTTTCGCCTATTGCGCGCACGGTTCGGCTTGTGAAACTAGTTTTCATAAATTAGCCGATACGGGTCAAACTATATTATTTTGACCCCAAAATACAGAGTGTGAACATTGAACCCATATAAAACAAGTCTCTGAACTTGTTTGGGGCAGAATCACATTCCATTCTCGGTTTTCGCCTTTCACGCGATTAAACCATATCTATATATCGGAACCAACCGGTCTAGGCTACGGCTAATATAAGACCCGTTAGGATTCTAAGAGGTTAATTAAAACCTTCGTTCCAGATTAGGAGCTCAGTAAAAGCTATCGGTGATTTAATCAAATTAAGGAATATACTTGCAAAGGTAAATACTTTTAACTTATTTCCCCTATATGGGCTTGGGATACGGTATAATATTTACCGCTTGATTGAGCATCATACCTTCCATCGCTTAGGTAGTTAATTAAATATTATGATCGGCTCATTTAAACAGTTTTGTTTCTTAAAAGCCTTTGGGGGGTTAATGACCGTTGTCCCGGATATCCTTGGCATCATTTTACGAAATGGCCACGACCTCGACATCCCGGTGTAGGCGTACACCCGGTATATATTGTCGACACTTAATTAAAAGACGTAGCCGTTGGTTTCTATACTACGGTTTTACGCAATGTGGTGTGTCTATTAATCTTTAACCCGGCACGATCCGGGCTACTGAACGCATAAAAGAACATGTAATACGTTCACAAGATTTTAATAATTTTCCCAAGTTATAAAAGAGTTTGTGCCTTGTGCATTCAAATCAATTTTAATAAACATTTTCAAATGTGTCAGTTGAACGTATTTACCAGTGTAAACTGACGTATTTTTCCCCAAAAGATTAAGTGCAGGTACTATACGAAATTGGCTGGTAATAGCTTCCTAAGCATCACGAATAGTCTCGCAAACTCGATGCCGTATCTGATTGAAAAATATTTTATTATTATTTTGATCCGCTGTGGATACATTCGACTTCTGTAATACTTTTGATATCACAACCAGAGGTTGAAGTATATATTTATCTTTAAGCTTCCGCTGTGCATTTATATAATTGTGTGGTTTGACTATATTGTTGCCAACTACGTCACGGTAATCCCCCACCGGGCCCACCGGTGATACACGTGGAAATCGGGGTGTGACACATATCACATAATTAATCTAATTCAAGTTCCTTATTTTCTTTAATCATAACAAGCATGGCATACATTCTTTAATCATAATAAGCATAGCAAGTAACACGCACACAAATCAAACAATAATGAATACTAACCAAATATCCAACTCGATCCCTTGATGACTCGATGATGGGGGGAAAAGGTTCTCCTGCTTCCACGATTTCAAGGGGGTGGGGTGTTTAGGGTTGTGTTTAGAGTTCTAGTTCGACGTCTATTAATAAAAGATGATAGTTGGGGCGGTTTATGTTATTAGCTGAAGTAATGGGCAAGTAATTGGCTCAAGCCCAATTGCATAAACAGGAAACAAGAATAGGTTAGGTTATCCAACTTCAAAGTGGGCCGGTTATGTTTGCTAGCCAAAATAGTGGAATGGGGCCGGTTGTGTTTAAGATTTATTCAAGTGTTACATCTCCTGTCCGGGCCAAGTTCAATCAATCATATTAATGGGTTTCGTCAGACAAACACACACACATGGCGGCCCAATTATACGTTACGACCTAATCATCAGCACGACTTAGAGATTGATCCGTTACACACACACACCACACAACTACAAAAACATAATAGCACATTTATCAGAGTCGCGGATCGAGTAGATAGATTAAAACAAGAACGGGGAAATCACAAAGCCGAAGGCACTAACCTTGAAACTTCGGGCTGTCACAGATTGGCTCTTACACATGTACCAAGGTGAAAATTTAAGGGGAAGTATAGGGAGATATGGCTCTCGATTATTGATGAAGTCAAAGCAGGCTTGTCACATGAAGGCTGTCACACCCCGACCACGTAGAACATACAAAACGTGGCGGAAACGTCGGGGAGTGTTGTAACAGAATCAATTGTTTCAAATCCATGGCAATTAAAGTTTCGTTTCATTAATCAAACATGAAAGTTTACATTTCTTTAAACAAGAACCAAAGAATACATAACACAATTTAACTAGTTCCTGTCTCGTTTTAAGTCACTAAGGCACAGGTCCGCCTAAGTATGTCTTGATAAGTCCTATGCATCATCTCCTGAAAACACATGTGAAAATAGGTACGTCAGCATAAAAATGCCTGTGAGATACATTGGTTTTGTGAAAATGGAATTCATGACTTGAGTTTGAGAAAATGTTTAGTCATGAACCTCGTATTTTGCTTTGTCTTGTAAATCATTTGAAAAACGGTAAGATCAAATGATATGTATAAATAAGAGAACAATGCATGGTTAACTGAATAACCATGTAAAAAGAGTTTGTATAAGATATGTTGTTTGTAAATCAATGTCTTGTGAAAAGCGTGTTATTTGTATAAAATGTTCTATGTCTCAAATTGAAATGATTCAAATAACGCTACGATATGTAATACCATACAAACACTTATATATAGGAAGTACCAGCGGCGTATCCACCATGCTTGTATCATATTACACACGCCTCGTTACTTAATCACTTACTCAAACCAAACCATCAAGATGAAATGTTTAACAACGGTAGAAATGTTCATGTATAGTCAAATGTCTATTGTCAAATGTAATTCATGTCAACGGATACAACTGGTTTACATGGTTCAAAGGTTACAGACGGTTCATGAAATCAAAGGGGTAAGACGGTTCACATAGTCAAATGGTTACAACGGTTCAAAATGTAGTGTAATGTGTTCATATGCTGGATGAGCATATGCAACAGATATGCAATGTGAAATAATGTACTACGTATGCACACAATGGGCGTACGTAGCATGAAATGTATTGTGGAGTACAACGGTTCAAAATGTAGTATAATGTGTTCATATGCTGGATGAGCATATGCAACAGATATGCAATGTGAAACAATGTACTACGTATGCACATAATGGGCGTACGTAGCATGAAATGTATTGTAAAGCAATGTACTAAGTACGCACACAATGGGCATACATAGCATAAACACAATGAAATCATGTACTATATATGTACTATCGAACATAGCAGTATATGATGTGAAAACCGGAAAGCATGAAAGTAGCAAGTAGGCACATGTGTTTCACCCCAAAACAGTTTGGAAAACAGTAAAAGAGGGGTTCAATGTACTCACCTGAGATTGCTTTGGAGTTCTTGTATAATAACCAGATAATGCTAAAGACCACGGGATATCAAACGGCACCTAATAGGTAGCTATGTTAATATACCGGACCAAGTCGGAAGGATCGGATAGTACGCGGGTTCGTAAACCAAACGAGCATGGAGACTCGTGTAATATGGTTTAACAAAGCCTACATACTAAAATGAAACTTAACCTAAGTGCTTACGGCCCATCACGACCCGTTTAGGTAGCTTATGCTACCCTAACGCGTCATTCGCGTAGAACGCGTTCGGAACGCCTAACATTGCGACCACAAGGTATAACCTCGGAAGGTTATAGCTATGGTCACCTAAGGTGTTTGGTCGGATCCTAATGATCGACCAAATGGGTCGGGTTCGAAAGTATAAGCGATGGTTTAGATCGCTTACCTTACGACCCTATATAAGCACTAAACTAAAAGTGACGAGCTAAGCATGTTAGAACATGCTTAACTAAGTTTGAAAACAGGTTTGACATCAAAACAAACGGCTTTGATGCCCACGAGTAGTTTGGTTACAAAATATGCAAGAATGCACATTTTGGCCGAAACTACGACTCGTCACTGAGCCTAGATAACGTGGTGATCAGTAGGTATAGTCACTACGGACTATAACCATCGTGATCACGCTCACGTTATGAAGTTCCATGAACTTCGCATCGACCATAAGCTGGTCAATGCAGAAAGTCAACAAAACGTTGACTTTCGGACTCGAAAAGCGAATAAAAGAGCGAAAGAAGACTTACGAAGGGTCCCCGAGTGCTAATCTAGATCAAATAGCTCAGGTATGAAGCAAAGGCATCAACTTAGAGCATTTTGATCAGATTGTTGTGATTTTTACACTAAAGGGGGGGGGTATTTATAGGAAAAGTGGAACCGTTAGGATCGTTTATCGAATATCGTGCCGCGATCTCGAGCGTACACTTGTCAAATTCTTGTGGTAAGTCAGAAATTGCCCCTTGGCTCTTGATTAGGTGAAAGGGCATTGCCTCTTGATCGAACGAAAGGCCAACTGCATTAAATAGATACATTGAATCTGTCTGACAGTCTCACGCGCCCCGCGTAAGGATTTGGTAAATCCTTACGCGCCCCGCCTAAGGTTCCCAGATCAGAATTTACAATTTTGGTCCCTGCACTTCAGAAACACGTATTTTGGCCCATTTTTGGCATGTTTAAGCCCCGTTAACCTCATTTCAAGGCTCTAAGATGAAGTTAAAGTGTAGGGGACATGAAATATGCTCAAAAATATTCCGGATGTCGGTTCGTTTGGCCGTACGATCTCGATGTTCGGTTAATTACGACGGAATGCGCATAAGCGCGGAAAACGATCCAAATGACGCAACGAATGGATTTTTCTCATGCCAAACACTAAGGCATAACATTAGGATGCTTACATAAATTTTTGGATGTCCGGATGTATTCAGAACGTAAGTTATGCGCGAAAGTGCAAACTTGTGCACTTTTTGACACTTTTAGTCCCTGAATGATCCAAAAGTTTGTTTTAGCATACCAAACACCTCAAAGCCTATTTCTAAGCTATGTAAAGGATATTTAGGGTATGTTTAACTTATGGACATGTTCTGGAATGTTCGTTACAGTTCAAATTGGCATACTTTCGCAGTTTGTCAAGTTTAGTCCCTGTAAGCGAATTAACTTGTTTTTGCTATACCAAAGCCTTCAAAACTTATTTCTAAGTTATGTAAAGGTTATTTAAGGTATGTTGAGTATATGTTGATGTTCTGGAGTATTTGTCGCATTAAACTGAGTACGTTTACGCACCAGTTTGCGTATAATGCTCTAGAAAGCAATGTAGAGTTTGGAATTGAACAATAATTGATATGTGCAAAACATACACATATTTATACAAGATCCCAAGTATGAAATACAATATTTCATCGGCTTGGTATTTGTTTGATGGTCGCGGTGACACAGGTGTCACAATCTCCCCTACTTTAGGAAATTTCATCCCGAAATATATTCGTAGGAGTTTATTTGTGACTTTGCCAAATAACCACCAGCGATATGCAAGGCAATATCCTGTCATTTCCTTAATGGTCATTCCTCAGAAACGAATATGAACAGACGGAGTCATTTTCCTCAACGAGTATTCTTCAGAAATGGAAATGACGGAATAAGCAAACGGATGTTCATTTCCTCAATGGACAAATCGTCAGAAACGAAAATGAACTAACGGAGTCATCTTCAACGGTTGCTTCCTCAGAGATGGAAATGAAGGATTTCACAACGGATATTCATTTCCCCAACGGATAAATCGTCAGAAACGAAAATGAACTAACGGAGTCATTTTCAACGGTTGCTTCATCAGAATTGGAAATGAAGGATTACACAACGGATATTCATTTCCCCAACGGATAAATCGTCAGAAACGAAAATGAACTAACGGAGTCATTTTCAACGGTTGCTTCATCAGAATTGGAAATGAAGGATTACACAACGGATATTCATTTCCCCAACGGATAAATCGTCAGAAACGAAAATGAACTAACGGAGCCATCTTCAACGGTTGCTTCCTCAGAGTTGGAAATGAAGGATTTCACAACGGATATTCATTTCCTCAACGGATAAATCTTCAGAAACGAAAATGAACAGACGGAGTCATTTTCAACGGTTGCTTCCTCAGAGTTGGAAATGAAGGATTACACAACGGATGTTCATTTCCCCAACGGATAAATCGTCAGAAACGAAAATGAACTAACGGAGTCATCTTCAACGGTTGCTTCCTCAGAGTTGGAAATGAAGGATTTCACAACGGATATTCATTTCCTCAACGGATAAATCTTCAGAAACGAAAATGAACAGACGGAGTCATTTTCAACGGTTGCTTCATCAGAATTGGAAATGAAGGATTACACAACGGATATTCATTCCCTCAACGGATAAATCTTCAGAAACGAAAATGAACTAAACGGAATCATTTTCAACGGTTGCTTCATCAGAGTTGGAAATGAAGGATTACACAACGGATATTCATTCCCTCAACGGATAAATCTTCAGAAACGAAAATGAACTAAACAGAATCATTTTCAACGGTTGTTTCATCGGAGTTGGAAATGAATAGGGTTAACTCTAGACACATGACAGAACTTGCTGTGATTTTTATGCACTAAATTCCATAATTATGTATGCATCCATAATTACGTAATCCCTTGCACAGTCCGCACAGTTTGTTTTGTAATGTTTTGGGGAAGGATATCAAACTTGTGACGAGGGTGACTAGACTTCCATCGGTTCCTTTTAATTAGATCGACAGGGGATCTTAGTTAGGCCACCAAAGAGTCCTTTCAGCTATATCATCACATGATATCCTTATCCAGATTTTTGGATGAATCTGTTTAACTAGACCACTCAAGGGTCTAATTATGAAGTAGTACTTTATAATCCGAGGGACTTAACTATAACATAGAAGTCCATTGAGGATTTTAAGTAATACCTTTGGGTATCCTACTATGAATCTCTTGTACACAGATATGTAAGATTCTACGAAGATTTGGATAACATAACAACACATAAGGGAACACATAAGCACAAAGTCACATAATTGTTTAACTTGATTATAATTTGTTATTAACTTGTTATTGATCGAATACGGATATGGAAACCAATCGACGGGTCTCAATGTTCACTGGAATCTATCTGAGAAGATAGAAAGATCTCCCAAAATTCGATTTTTTATTTCAAGGAATCACCACATTCGAATTAAGGTATACACAATTAAGGACTTACGGGAAATCCTTTGGTACCCTATTAAGGATTTATAGTGGTACTTTGGGTATTCGTCATGTGTTGTAACCTGCGCCTTGTACTTCGTTTCCTTAGAATAAACGGGTACTTAGGAATTTCGTGGAAGACGCAAGCGATTATAGAATGGGAGAATTTTGGGGGTAGTTTGTTCTTTAAGGAATACGGTTCCTTGATTGTCGGTATTGTAAGGGGGTATGTCGTTTATATATGTAACCACACAAATACATTGCAATGTAAATAAAAATTTATTTATAAACAACGATAACAACAGTTTCTTGGACCTTGACAACAAAAGAAAATAATACATAAGACGTGATTATTTCTAAACGATGTTGTCTTCTTGTCAGTCAGATGCTTATCCCTGTGTTGGATTTGCATTAGCAAGCTTTGGGCAATTTCTTCGGAAATGACCCATCTCGCCACAGTTGAAACAAGAGCCTGGTAGAAAACGACCTTGAGCAGGATTGTTGCCAGCTTGGTTTGGCACAGCTGCAGTTGGGCAGACTCTTGCTGTGTGGCCTATAAGCCCACAAGTTTGGCATTTGCGGCACTGTACATTGGCGTGATGATGGAGGCTACATTGGTTGCACAAAGGTGCAGTTCCATTGTATGGTTTTCTAGTAGGGGGTTGAGCTGGTTGGTTGGGGACGGCTTGACCATTGTGAGCGACCACGGCGAAGTTCTGAGAAGCCTTTCGCTTCTTTGACTTCTTAGGAGATTCAGTCTGTTCATCCATGGTCTTTGATTCCTCGATTGGCTTCTTGTCACCCTTTCGAAAAAGTTTATGCTTTCTGATCTGCGATTCAGTCAAGGTTGCAGATAGCTCAATGGCCTGACGGAGTGTGGTAGGGTTGCTACCAGTGACAATGTCTTGTACCGAGTCAGGCAGGCCGTCGATGTACCTTTCGATAGCCTTGTCGAGTGGGGCGACCATAGTCGGGCAAAGTAGACTCAACTCCTCAAACCTATCAGTATATGCCCTGTGTTCGCCACTATCTTGTTTCAAATCATCAAACTCCTTCTCCAACGCTCGTTGTTCATGACGAGGACAAAACTCTCTCATCATAAGAGCTCTCAGTTCAGCCCATGTTTGTGCTAGAGCAACATCTGCACCACGGTCTCTCATTACCCCGTTCCACCATGTAAGAGCCCTCTTCTGAAACACACTCGAAGAAAACTCGACCTTGCGATTTTCCGGACACTGCACGTAGCGAAAGGTATTCTCGATGCTCTCGAACCATTGGAGAAGCCCAGTTACTCCCTCAGAACCACTAAACTTGAGTGGTTTAGCCGAGTTAAAGTTCTTGAAATTGCATGTACCATTGTTGTTGTTGGCTTGGTTCCATTGAGCAAAGAGATTTGGGAATTGAGCAGCCATCTGCTGCGCAATAATTTCTGCCAGCTCGGTAGTTGCTATCTGGTGTTCGCGTCGAGGAGGCATTCTAAAAGAGGAAAACATGAAAGGAAACAAATAAAATGGTATTGGGTAAGAATAGGATGTTACAATCAGCGACCATAATCACGGTTTATGGTCATTTGTTTGAATCATGAAGCAAACAAACAACACCAAGGCTGAATCAAAGCAAATAGATCCTCATAGTGTATCGCGAAGACATGCTCGCCTATAAGTGGACACTCACCCCAAGAGTTCCCAGGTAAGAGTGACTGGTCCGATTATGTGGATTTGTACGAACACTCTAACCTTAGACAGAAAACCCAGGGTACAGGTATTCACCCTTCCAGTTCGCACGTGTTCACACTATTTAGGACCCAAAACTTTGACGGGAGTTTTGAAAATTCAAAGGGGTTCAAAACCTTATAACAAAGGGTTCAAAACCTTACAATAGAGGGTTCAAAACCTAGTAATCAATCATCCTAGAACAGATGATTAGCTTTCAAGGCGGTTTTGAAATTTATGTTCTTGTTGTGGTCGTCGCCTAAGGGTAGGTGACGGTATTGTTTTGTGACTAAACGCAAGTAAACTCGCGTTAGGTTCCTAGGAAGGTTATAGACTAGGTCAAAGTATTACTAATAACCTAATTCCCTATAACCATTGGCTCTGATACCAACTTTTCTGTCACACCCCGACCACGTAGAACATACAAAACGTGGCGGAAACGTCGGGGAGTGTTGTAACAGAATCAATTGTTTCAAATCCATGGCAATTAAAGTTTCGTTTCATTAATCAAACATGAAAGTTTACATTTCTTTAAACAAGAACCAAAGAATACATAACACAATTTAACTAGTTCCTGTCTCGTTTTAAGTCACTAAGGCACAGGTCCGCCTAAGTATGTCTTGATAAGTCCTATGCATCATCTCCTGAAAACACATGTGAAAATAGGTACGTCAGCATAAAAATGCCTGTGAGATACATTGGTTTTGTGAAAACGGAATTCATGACTTGAGTTTGAGAAAATGTTTAGTCATGAACCTCGTATTTTGCTTTGTCTTGTAAATCATTTGAAAAACGGTAAGATCAAATGATATGTATAAATAAGAGAACAATGCATGGTTAACTGAATAACCATGTAAAAAGAGTTTGTATAAGATATGTTGTTTGTAAATCAATGTCTTGTGAAAAGCGTGTTATTTGTATAAAATGTTCTATGTCTCAAATTGAAATGATTCAAATAACGCTACGATATGTAATACCATACAAACACTTATATATAGGAAGTACCAGCGGCGTATCCACCATGATTGTATCATATTACACACGCCTCGTTACTTAATCACTTACTCAAACCAAACCATCAAGATGAAATGTTTAACAACGGTAGAAATGTTCATGTATAGTCAAATGTCTATTGTCAAATGTAATTCATGTCAACGGATACAACTGGTTTACATGGTTCAAAGGTTACAGACGGTTCATGAAATCAAAGGGGTAAGACGGTTCACATAGTCAAATGGTTACAACGGTTCAAAATGTAGTGTAATGTGTTCATATGCTGGATGAGCATATGCAACAGATATGCAATGTGAAATAATGTACTACGTATGCACACAATGGGCGTACGTAGCATGAAATGTATTGTGGAGTACAACGGTTCAAAATGTAGTATAATGTGTTCATATGCTGGATGAGCATATGCAACAGATATGCAATGTGAAACAATGTACTACGTATGCACACAATGGGCGTACGTAGCATGAAATGTATTGTAAAGCAATGTACTAAGTACGCACACAATGGGCATACATAGCATAAACACAATGAAATCATGTACTATATATGTACTATCGAACATAGCAGTATATGATGTGAAAACCGGAAAGCATGAAAGTAGCAAGTAGGCACATGTGTTTCACCCCAAAACAGTTTGGAAAACAGTAAAAGAGGGGTTCAATGTACTCACCTGAGATTGCTTTGGAGTTCTTGTATAATAACCAGATAATGCTAAAGACCACGGGATATCAAACGGCACCTAATAGGTAGCTATGTTAATATACCGGACCAAGTCGGAAGGATCGGATAGTACGCGGGTTCGTAAACCAAACGAGCATGGAGACTCGTGTAATATGGTTTAACAAAGCCTACATACTAAAATGAAACTTAACCTAAGTGCTTACGGCCCATCACGACCCGTTTAGGTAGCTTATGCTACCCTAACGCGTCGTTCGCGTAGAACGCGTTCGGAACGCCTAACATTGCGACCACAAGGTATAACCTCGGAAGGTTATAGCTGTGGTCACCTAAGGTGTTTGGTCGGATCCTAATGATCGACCAAATGGGTCTGGTTCGAAAGTATAAGCGATGGTTTAGATCGCTTACCTTACGACCCTATATAAGCACTAAACTAAAAGTGACGAGCTAAGCATGTTAGAACATGCTTAACTAAGTTTGAAAACAGGTTTGACATCAAAACAAACGGCTTTGATGCCCACGAGTAGTTTGGTTACAAAATATGCAAGAATGCACATTTTGGCCGAAACTACGACTCGTCACTGAGCCTAGATAACGTGGTGATCAGTAGGTATAGTCACTACGGACTATAACCATCGTGATCACGCTCACGTTATGAAGTTCCATGAACTTCGCATCGACCATAAGCTGGTCAATGCAGAAAGTCAACAAAACGTTGACTTTCGGACTCGAAAAGCGAATAAAAGAGCGAAAGAAGACTTACGGAGGGTCCCCGAGTGCTAATCTAGATCAAATAGCTCAGGTATGAAGCAAAGGCATCAACTTAGAGCATTTTGATCAGATTGTTGTGATTTTTACACTAAAGGGGGGGGGTATTTATAGGAAAAGTGGAACCGTTAGGATCGTTTATCGAATATCGTGCCGCGATCTCGAGCGTACACTTGTCAAATTCTTGTGGTAAGTCAGAAATTGCCCCTTGGCTCTTGATTAGGTGAAAGGGCATTGCCTCTTGATCGAACGAAAGGCCAACTGCATTAAATAGATACATTGAATCTGTCTGATAGTCTCACGCGCCTCGCGTAAGGATTTGGTAAATCCTTACGCGCCCCGCCTAAGGTTCCCAGATCAGAATTTACAATTTTGGTCCCTGCACTTCAGAAACACGTATTTTGGCCCATTTTTGGCATGTTTAAGCCCCGTTAACCTCATTTCAAGGCTCTAAGATGAAGTTAAAGTGTAGGGGACATGAAATATGCTCAAAAATATTCCGGATGTCGGTTCGTTTGGCCGTACGATCTCGATGTTCGGTTAATTACGACAGAATGCGCATAAGCGCGGAAAACGATCCAAATGACGCAACGAATGGATTTTTCTCATGCCAAACACTAAGGCATAATATTAGGATGCTTACATAAATTTTTGGATGTCCGGATGTATTCAGAACGTAAGTTATGCGCGAAAGTGCAAACTTGTGCACTTTTTGACACTTTTAGTCCCTGAATGATCCAAAAGTTTGTTTTAGCATACCAAACACCTCAAAGCCTATTTCTAAGCTATGTAAAGGATATTTAGGGTATGTTTAACTTATGGACATGTTCCGGAATGTTCGTTACAGTTCAAATTGGCATACTTTCGCAGTTTGTCAAGTTTAGTCCCTGTAAGCGAATTAACTTGTTTTTGCTATACCAAAGCCTTCAAAACTTATTTCTAAGTTATGTAAAGGTTATTTAAGGTATGTTGAGTATATGTTGATGTTCTGGAGTATTTGTCGCATTAAACTGAGTACGTTTACGCACCAGTTTGCGTATAATGCTCTAGAAAGCAATGTAGAGTTTGGAATTGAACAATAATTGATATGTGCAAAACATACACATATTTATACAAGATCCCAAGTATGAAATACAATATTTCATCGGCTTGGTATTTGTTTGATGGTCGCGGTGACACAGGTGTCACAATCTCCCCTACTTTAGGAAATTTCATCCCGAAATATATTCGTAGGAGTTTATTTGTGACTTTGCCAAATAACCACCAGCGATATGCAAGGCAATATCCTGTCATTTCCTTAATGGTCATTCCTCAGAAACGAATATGAACAGACGGAGTCATTTTCCTCAACGAGTATTCTTCAGAAATGGAAATGACGGAATAAGCAAACGGATGTTCATTTCCTCAATGGACAAATCGTCAGAAACGAAAATGAACTAACGGAGTCATCTTCAACGGTTGCTTCCTCAGAGATGGAAATGAAGGATTTCACAACGGATATTCATTTCCCCAACGGATAAATCGTCAGAAACGAAAATGAACTAACGGAGTCATTTTCAACGGTTGCTTCATCAGAATTGGAAATGAAGGATTACACAACGGATATTCATTTCCCCAACGGATAAATCGTCAGAAACGAAAATGAACTAACGGAGTCATTTTCAACGGTTGCTTCATCAGAATTGGAAATGAAGGATTACACAACGGATATTCATTTCCCCAACGGATAAATCGTCAGAAACGAAAATGAACTAACGGAGCCATCTTCAACGGTTGCTTCCTCAGAGTTGGAAATGAAGGATTTCACAACGGATATTCATTTCCTCAACGGATAAATCTTCAGAAACGAAAATGAACAGACGGAGTCATTTTCAACGGTTGCTTCCTCAGAGTTGGAAATGAAGGATTACACAACGGATGTTCATTTCCCCAACGGATAAATCGTCAGAAACGAAAATGAACTAACGGAGTCATCTTCAACGGTTGCTTCCTCAGAGTTGGAAATGAAGGATTTCACAACGGATATTCATTTCCTCAACGGATAAATCTTCAGAAACGAAAATGAACAGACGGAGTCATTTTCAACGGTTGCTTCATCAGAATTGGAAATGAAGGATTACACAACGGATATTCATTCCCTCAACGGATAAATCTTCAGAAACGAAAATGAACTAAACGGAATCATTTTCAACGGTTGCTTCATCAGAGTTGGAAATGAAGGATTACACAACGGATATTCATTCCCTCAACGGATAAATCTTCAGAAACGAAAATGAACTAAACGGAATCATTTTCAACGGTTGCTTCATCAGAGTTGGAAATGAAGGATTACACAACGGATATTCATTCCCTCAACGGATAAATCTTCAGAAACGAAAATGAACTAAACAGAATCATTTTCAACGGTTGTTTCATCGGAGTTGGAAATGAATAGGGTTAACTCTAGACACATGACAGAACTTGCTGTGATTTTTATGCACTAAATTCCATAATTATGTATGCATCCATAATTACGTAATCCCTTGCACAGTCCGCACAGTTTGTTTTGTAATGTTTTGGGGAAGGATATCAAACTTGTGACGAGGGTGACTAGACTTCCATCGGTTCCTTTTAATTAGATCGACAGGGGATCTTAGTTAGGCCACCAAAGAGTCCTTTCAGCTATATCATCACATGATATCCTTATCCAGATTTTTGGATGAATCTGTTTAACTAGACCACTCAAGGGTCTAATTATGAAGTAGTACTTTATAATCCGAGGGACTTAACTATAACATAGAAGTCCATTGAGGATTTTAAGTAATACCTTTGGGTATCCTACTATGAATCTCTTGTACACAGATATGTAAGATTCTACGAAGATTTGGATAACATAACAACACATAAGGGAACACATAAGCACAAAGTCACATAATTGTTTAACTTGATTATAATTTGTTATTAACTTGTTATTGATCGAATACGGATATGGAAACCAATCGACGGGTCTCAATGTTCACTGGAATCTATCTGAGAAGATAGAAAGATCTCCCAAAATTCGATTTTTTATTTCAAGGAATCACCACATTCGAATTAAGGTATACACAATTAAGGACTTACGGGAAATCCTTTGGTAC
This sequence comes from Helianthus annuus, assembly GCF_002127325.2. Taxonomy (NCBI): domain Eukaryota; kingdom Viridiplantae; phylum Streptophyta; class Magnoliopsida; order Asterales; family Asteraceae; genus Helianthus; species Helianthus annuus. The sequence continues at coordinate 45,807,966 of NC_035434.2, read as the reverse complement.
CCTATTAAGGATTTATAGTGGTACTTTGGGTATTCGTCATGTGTTGTAACCTGCGCCTTGTACTTCGTTTCCTTAGAATAAACGGGTACTTAGGAATTTCGTGGAAGACGCAAGCGATTATAGAATGGGAGAATTTTGGGGGTAGTTTGTTCTTTAAGGAATACGGTTCCTTGATTGTCGGTATTGTAAGGGGGTATGTCGTTTATATATGTAACCACACAAATACATTGCAATGTAAATAAAAATTTATTTATAAACAACGATAACAACGGTTTCTTGGACCTTGACAACAAAAGAAAATAATACATAAGACGTGATTATTTCTAAACGATGTTGTCTTCTTGTCAGTCAGATGCTTATCCCTGTGTTGGATTTGCATTAGCAAGCTTTGGGCAATTTCTTCGGAAATGACCCATCTCGCCACAGTTGAAACAAGAGCCTGGTAGAAAACGACCTTGAGCAGGATTGTTGCCAGCTTGGTTTGGCACAGCTGCAGTTGGGCAGACTCTTGCTGTGTGGCCTATAAGCCCACAAGTTTGGCATTTGCGGCACTGTACATTGGCGTGATGATGGAGGCTACATTGGTTGCACAAAGGTGCAGTTCCATTGTATGGTTTTCTAGTAGGGGGTTGAGCTGGTTGGTTGGGGACGGCTTGACCATTGTGAGCGACCACGGCGAAGTTCTGAGAAGCCTTTCGCTTCTTTGACTTCTTAGGAGATTCAGTCTGTTCATCCATGGTCTTTGATTCCTCGATTGGCTTCTTGTCACCCTTTCGAAAAAGTTTATGCTTTCTGATCTGCGATTCAGTCAAGGTTGCAGATAGCTCAATGGCCTGACGGAGTGTGGTAGGGTTGCTACCAGTGACAATGTCTTGTACCGAGTCAGGCAGGCCGTCGATGTACCTTTCGATAGCCTTGTCGAGTGGGGCGACCATAGTCGGGCAAAGTAGACTCAACTCCTCAAACCTATCAGTATATGCCCTGTGTTCGCCACTATCTTGTTTCAAATCATCAAACTCCTTCTCCAACGCTCGTTGTTCATGACGAGGACAAAACTCTCTCATCATAAGAGCTCTCAGTTCAGCCCATGTTTGTGCTAGAGCAACATCTGCACCACGGTCTCTCATTACCCCGTTCCACCATGTAAGAGCCCTCTTCTGAAACACACTCGAAGAAAACTCGACCTTGCGATTTTCCGGACACTGCACGTAGCGAAAGGTATTCTCGATGCTCTCGAACCATTGGAGAAGCCCAGTTGCTCCCTCAGAACCACTAAACTTGAGTGGTTTAGCCGAGTTAAAGTTCTTGAAATTGCATGTACCATTGTTGTTGTTGGCTTGGTTCCATTGAGCAAAGAGATTTGGGAATTGAGCAGCCATCTGCTGCGCAATAATTTCTGCCAGCTCGGTAGTTGCTATCTGGTGTTCGCGTCGAGGAGGCATTCTAAAAGAGGAAAACATGAAAGGAAACAAATAAAATGGTATTGGGTAAGAATAGGATGTTACAATCAGCGACCATAATCACGGTTTATGGTCATTTGTTTGAATCATGAAGCAAACAAACAACACCAAGGCTGAATCAAAGCAAATAGATCCTCATAGTGTATCGCGAAGACATGCTCGCCTATAAGTGGACACTCACCCCAAGAGTTCCCAGGTAAGAGTGACTGGTCCGATTATGTGGATTTGTACGAACACTCTAACCTTAGACAGAAAACCCAGGGTACAGGTATTCACCCTTCCAGTTCGCACGTGTTCACACTATTTAGGACCCAAAACTTTGACGGGAGTTTTGAAAATTCAAAGGGGTTCAAAACCTTATAACAAAGGGTTCAAAACCTTACAATAGAGGGTTCAAAACCTAGTAATCAATCATCCTAGAACAGATGATTAGCTTTCAAGGCGGTTTTGAAATTTATGTTCTTGTTGTGGTCGTCGCCTAAGGGTAGGTGACGGTATTGTTTTGTGACTAAACGCAAGTAAACTCGCGTTAGGTTCCTAGGAAGGTTATAGACTAGGTCAAAGTATTACTAATAACCTAATTCCCTATAACCATTGGCTCTGATACCAACTTTTCTGTCACACCCCGACCACGTAGAACATACAAAACGTGGCGGAAACGTCGGGGAGTGTTGTAACAGAATCAATTGTTTCAAATCCATGGCAATTAAAGTTTCGTTTCATTAATCAAACATGAAAGTTTACATTTCTTTAAACAAGAAACAAAGAATACATAACACAATTTAACTAGTTCCTGTCTCGTTTTAAGTCACTAAGGCACAGGTCCGCCTAAGTATGTCTTGATAAGTCCTATGCATCATCTCCTGAAAACACATGTGAAAATAGGTACGTCAGCATAAAAATGCCTGTGAGATACATTGGTTTTGTGAAAACGGAATTCATGACTTGAGTTTGAGAAAATGTTTAGTCATGAACCTCGTATTTTGCTTTGTCTTGTAAATCATTTGAAAAACGGTAAGATCAAATGATATGTATAAATAAGAGAACAATGCATGGTTAACTGAATAACCATGTAAAAAGAGTTTGTATAAGATATGTTGTTTGTAAATCAATGTCTTGTGAAAAGCGTGTTATTTGTATAAAATGTTCTATGTCTCAAATTGAAATGATTCAAATAACGCTACGATATGTAATACCATACAAACACTTATATATAGGAAGTACCAGCGGCGTATCCACCATGCTTGTATCATATTACACACGCCTCGTTACTTAATCACTTACTCAAACCAAACCATCAAGATGAAATTTTTAACAACGGTAGAAATGTTCATGTATAGTCAAATGTCTATTGTCAAATGTAATTCATGTCAACGGATACAACTGGTTTACATGGTTCAAAGGTTACAGACGGTTCATGAAATCAAAGGGGTAAGACGGTTCACATAGTCAAATGGTTACAACGGTTCAAAATGTAGTGTAAGGTGTTCATATGCTGGATGAGCATATGCAACAGATATGCAATGTGAAATAATGTACTACGTATGCACACAATGGGCGTACGTAGCATGAAATGTATTGTGGAGTACAACGGTTCAAAATGTAGTATAATGTGTTCATATGCTGGATGAGCATATGCAACAGATATGCAATGTGAAACAATGTACTACGTATGCACACAATGGGCGTACGTAGCATGAAATGTATTGTAAAGCAATGTACTAAGTACGCACACAATGGGCATACATAGCATAAACACAATGAAATCATGTACTATATATGTACTATCGAACATAGCAGTATATGATGTGAAAACCGGAAAGCATGAAAGTAGCAAGTAGGCACATGTGTTTCACCCCAAAACAGTTTGGAAAACAGTAAAAGAGGGGTTCAATGTACTCACCTGAGATTGCTTTGGAGTTCTTGTATAATAACCAGATAATGCTAAAGACCACGGGATATCAAACGGCACCTAATAGGTAGCTATGTTAATATACCGGACCAAGTCAGAAGGATCGGATAGTACGCGGGTTCGTAAACCAAACGAGCATGGAGACTCGTGTAATATGGTTTAACAAAGCCTACATACTAAAATGAAACTTAACCTAAGTGCTTACGGCCCATCACGACCCGTTTAGGTAGCTTATGCTACCCTAACGCGTCGTTCGCGTAGAACGCGTTCGGAACGCCTAACATTGCGACCACAAGGTATAACCTCGGAAGGTTATAGCTATGGTCACCTAAGGTGTTTGGTCGGATCCTAATGATCGACCAAATGGGTCTGGTTCGAAAGTATAAGCGATGGTTTAGATCGCTTACCTTACGACCCTATATAAGCACTAAACTAAAAGTGACGAGCTAAGCATGTTAGAACATGCTTAACTAAGTTTGAAAACAGGTTTGACATCAAAACAAACGGCTTTGATGCCCACGAGTAGTTTGGTTACAAAATATGCAAGAATGCACATTTTGGCCGAAACTACGACTCGTCACTGAGCCTAGATAACGTGGTGATCAGTAGGTATAGTCACTACGGACTATAACCATCGTGATCACGCTCACGTTATGAAGTTCCATGAACTTCGCATCGACCATAAGCTGGTCAATGCAGAAAGTCAACAAAACGTTGACTTTCGGACTCGAAAAGCGAATAAAAGAGCGAAAGAAGACTTACGGAGGGTCCCCGAGTGCTAATCTAGATCAAATAGCTCAGGTATGAAGCAAAGGCATCAACTTAGAGCATTTTGATCAGATTGTTGTGATTTTTACACTAAAGGGGGGGGGGTATTTATAGGAAAAGTGGAACCGTTAGGATCGTTTATCGAATATCGTGCCGCGATCTCGAGCGTACACTTGTCAAATTCTTGTGGTAAGTCAGAAATTGCCCCTTGGCTCTTGATTAGGTGAAAGGGCATTGCCTCTTGATCGAACGAAAGGCCAACTGCATTAAATAGATACATTGAATCTGTCTGACAGTCTCACGCGCCCCGCGTAAGGATTTGGTAAATCCTTACGCGCCCCGCCTAAGGTTCCCAGATCAGAATTTACAATTTTGGTCCCTGCACTTCAGAAACACGTATTTTGGCCCATTTTTGGCATGTTTAAGCCCCGTTAACCTCATTTCAAGGCTCTAAGATGAAGTTAAAGTGTAGGGGACATGAAATATGCTCAAAAATATTCCGGATGTCGGTTCGTTTGGCCGTACGATCTCGATGTTCGGTTAATTACGACAGAATGCGCATAAGCGCGGAAAACGATCCAAATGACGCAACGAATGGATTTTTCTCATGCCAAACACTAAGGCATAATATTAGGATGCTTACATAAATTTTTGGATGTCCGGATGTATTCAGAACGTAAGTTATGCGCGAAAGTGCAAACTTGTGCACTTTTTGACACTTTTAGTCCCTGAATGATCCAAAAGTTTGTTTTAGCATACCAAACACCTCAAAGCCTATTTCTAAGCTATGTAAAGGATATTTAGGGTATGTTTAACTTATGGACATGTTCCGGAATGTTCGTTACAGTTCAAATTGGCATACTTTCGCAGTTTGTCAAGTTTAGTCCCTGTAAGCGAATTAACTTGTTTTTGCTATACCAAAGCCTTCAAAACTTATTTCTAAGTCATGTAAAGGTTATTTAAGGTATGTTGAGTATATGTTGATGTTCTGGAGTATTTGTCGCATTAAACTGAGTACGTTTACGCACCAGTTTGCGTATAATGCTCTAGAAAGCAATGTAGAGTTTGGAATTGAACAATAATTGATATGTGCAAAACATACACATATTTATACAAGATCCCAAGTATGAAATACAATATTTCATCGGCTTGGTATTTGTTTGATGGTCGCGGTGACACAGGTGTCACAAAGGCCCAGCCCAAGTGCTGAACAATCGGCCCAAGAGAATGCACAGGAGGCCCACAAGGCTCCTAGATTGATCTGCAAGTTAGCATCGGAATATTCCATGGGATTTGGCAGTTGCATTTTTATTTATCACATGTTATTTCAATATTGTATTAGTGGGTAGTTAGTGGAGCATGGTAGGAGTTGTTGCATGCATGTCTCCAAGAAATAAGGGACATGGACATCATGTGCTCATAACCATTGCATATTTAAATTCTTGTAATTTGCTTTTGAGAACATATCCAGAAAATTGTTCCAAAAATCCATCACAGATCAACTAAGCCAACTAATTCAGATCACCACCGCGGCCGCTACCACCGCTGCCTCCACTTAATCCGATCTCCGAACCCAATTAGCCACCCTCGTTCAAGCCATAACCAACCTCAACGCCAAACTTGATACCCAAATGGAAACAACCGCTCGTCTTGTTAATCATGTACAACACTTAACCGATAACCTTGAACCAGAAAAAACCGTTAACCGACCGAAGTCCCCAGCCCGTCAAAACAATAATCAACAGACCTTACGCCAACCAAAAATTACCCTACCGCTCTTCGACGGATCCAATCCGCTCGGATATATTTTTCAAGCTGACCACTGTTTTACCTATTACAATATTCCACAGGCAGACCGCGTTTCCCTCACGGCTTTTCATTTTGTTGGAGACGCCCTCTCCTGGTATCAAAACCAATTCAACAATGAACTTCTGGGTTCATGGACAGATTTTAAACGCGAGGTGGAACTCCGCTTCGGTCCGTCGACTTATGAGAATCACGAGGCCGCCTTGTTCAAACACCGTCAAACCGCATCAGTCACCGAATACCAAACGTAATTTGAGAAGATTAGCAACCGTATTACTGGCTTATCTCAACAAACCCTAAAAAATTGTTTTATTTCGGGCTTAAAACCTGAATTACAAGCTGAACTTGCCATCTTAAAACCCATATCCTTTCACGAGGCTTGCGGGCTTGCCCGTAAAGTGGAAGATAAATATGCTAATACCTCCAAGCCCAAACCATTTTATCAGCCTAAATCATATCCCTCCCATAACATCGCCCCCCAAACAACGATTTCTCCTAATTCTCAGACGTCCACTACATATGCTGTAAAACCTACACCATCATCGACTCCTCCATTGTTGCCATCTCCACCGAAACCATTACCCTTCACTCAACTATCACCCGAAGCAATCCAACAACGCCGGAAAGACGATATTTGCTTCAGGTGCCCCGAAATTTATTTTCCAGGACATAAGTGTTCGCCTCAATTTTTACTAATTGTCGACAATGACGATCAGTATTCTCAGTCAGGGGATGATAACACATTGTCTATACTTGATGATCCAAATACACCACAAAAGAAGAAACGACCATGAAAGAATACGGGTATTACCAAAGTAACGCTGATCATACCCTATTCCTCAAAAGAAGAAACGGCCTCGTAACTTGCCTGATCATATATGTAGATGACATGATTATCATCGGAAATGACGTGGAAGAGATAGCACGGCTGAAAAAGAATTTGTTTTCAAAGTTTGAAATGAAAGACCTTGGGAATCTCAAGTATTTCCTCGGAATAGAAGTTCTCAGGTCTAAACGGGGGATTTTCATCTGCCAAAAGAAGTACGTCCTTGATCTCCTGGCGGAAACTGGTTTGATTGATTGTAAACCAGCAGATACGCCAATGGTGGTGAACCACAATCTTCACATGGAACTTAATGGCGAGCTTACAAACAAAGAGAGGTATCAATGGCTCGTGGGCAAGTTAGTTTATCTCTCTCACACTCGCCCTGATATAGCTTATGTTGTTGGAGTGGTAAGTCAGTTTATGCACCAACCGCAAGTTGCTCACATGGAAGCTGCTCAGAGAATTCTAAGGTACCTAAAGGGAACCGCAGGCCATGGAGTGTTGTTCAAAGCAAATGGACATTTAAATGTTGAGCTTTACACTGACGCCGACTTGGCAAGAGATAAGGGAAATCGAAGGTCAACATCAGGATACTTCTCCTTGGTTGGTGGAAACCTTGTTACCTGGAGGAGTAAGAAACAGAAGGTGGTCGCTCTGTCGAGTGCAGAAGTAGAGTTCACAGGCATAGCTCGAGGGTTAAGCGAAGTTCTTTGGATCATGAAACTTCTAGAAGACATTGGTTTCTCCTAAAGGGCAGCACCCAGTAAAATTACGTGCGACAATACAGCTGCAATACAAATCTCGGAAAATCCAGTTCAGCATGATCGAACAAAACACGTGGAGGTAGATCGACATTTCATCAAGGAAAAACTGGAGGACAGGATAATAGAGCTTCCGTATATATCATCAAAAGATCAACTCGCAGATATTCTCACAAAAGCAGTCAATGGAAATGCGTTTAGTAGCTGTTTGAGCAAGTTAAGTATTGGAGATCCCACTACTCAACTTGAGAGGGAGTGTCGGAAAGAAGGAAACAAATAGTATAGGGGCTAGTGTGTAATATGGTGGACTATAAAAACACCATCTTTGTATAACCCTATTTTTTGTAATATACAATTCTTGATCAATACAATTCAAACCCCCAGTTCATTCTCTATACCAAACAACATATGTATCAGTACATAATTACATAAGAACAGTTAACTATGTATTATTATGTGATTATGTGATTTTGAATGTCGATTACGTGATTCATTATAGTATTCATGTGAAAAAACCCACCAAGCATGACTGCACAAGCTGTTCCTTTCTCCCTAGTTGGCCGACTATTGAGTTAGAGTACTCAGGGAGTACTCGAATAAGTTATATTATAAAGAAATCAATTTTCAAGAAAAATTTATATATATATATATCAAATATCATAAATTTACTAATATTTATATCAAAATACGTGAATATTAATATAAATAAAAAAATACATGTTCAAATAGTAAAGTGTTTCAAAAATTGATATTCGTTTTTTTTTTTTTTTGAAAAATGGCATTCATTCTTTCTTTAAAATGACAGACATAGGAATTGTGTCTTATTTTTTTAAAAGTCAAACTCGGCCCGAGTTGACCTATTAGACCTAATTCTAGCCGAGGTTGACCGTATTTGATTGATTCCGAGTAATTAGGTGAAGTTGAAGAAAGTCACATCAGCAGCCTATTGATGTAGAATTAAAGAGATGTATGAACTTGATTGATTTTGATAATCTATGAAATGAACTAGTAGGACTTTGCTTTGAACACTTGTACTTTATGCTTTGTTGGTGCTATGCACACCATGTGTTTGATGAAATGCTTTAGTTAAGAGTTCCGCAATATTGACTTTGGACCCTATGTAATGATCATGATTTGAATATGAAAATGAAGTACGTGTTAAGTTTTTATGATGACTTATCAAGGAATGTATGTAAAATAAGCATGAGATATGAATTCTAAGTATAAGCGGTTATGTATAGGTATAAAGGAAGAAGGTTCGAGTCACTCGAAGCAACAAGAAAATCAAGAATGAGGTACGTTACTTGTACGATTAAGGCCTTTAATTATAGCTTTGTTTATTGTTATATATTGTGGCAATCGTAGTCCATTAGGGAATGATTATTTAAAAGACCCATTACGAATGGGCCGAATAAACTATAATGTTATGTAAAAGAATGAACTTGTAATAGATCCCTTATGAACGGGTCGAACGGACTAGAATGAGTATGTAAAAGAATGGTCATATTTTAACCCGTTATGAACGGGTCAAATGAACTAGAATGATGATTTAAAAAGGAATGATCATGTGATGTTATACCAAGAACGGATTCAAAAGAAAGGGTGATAGTAATAGTTTAACAAGAGAATATGAATGGTTGCCTTAATAGCATGTTTGTCATGTTTGTTGGAAGTTATAATTCCATGTTAGTAGGATGTGTCCATGTCTAAATGGTATTAACTCTTGTTGTTGTGTTATAGGTAAAACCCAAGTCTAGATGATCATGCTACGCTCGGATCTAACACACTTCTTTTGCTCTTCAACCGCTTCCGGAAAATTAAATATTGTAAACGGGTCAAAATGCTTTTGTTATGAAGTAGTTAAAATTTAGTTGTTAAACTTTAATCAATACTTATGTTATGTCTTTTGTAAACTTTGGTTAGTTTGTAGATGTTTAAACTGATCGATTTCGTATGTACAGCCAAGTTTTCTTTTAGTGGTGCGTAAAAGTTTAAATTGGGTCGTATATTTCGTTGTTTAAGTATTGGTATTTGACCATATGGAAACATGCGTTTCACAATATTCTAGGTTTAAAAAGAAACGAAAATTTCTAACACAAACCCTACACCCAGACAAGATCATAGAAATTAGCCTTAGATGTCTTGATCTTATTATTAATGATTTCGATTTTCCAACACGTCAACCAAATAGCTAAGTAGCTTCTGACGCTTCTCCCTTTTGTTCTATCGAATCCCATAAAAAAAACCACACCCTCTTTAGTTAGGATTGATATAAGTGACTTCCTTTGAAGCGCAATAGTTTTGCATGGTGCGTGGAGATGGTTAGGATTCGCAAGGCTTTGGCAATAAGTAGGAACATAACGTTAGAAGATTTGGAGTGCTCATTATGTGACTGTGACGAGGAGACCATTTGTCCATAAAAAACGTGAAGAATGGGGCTATTAGTATTTTTTGACAATTGTTATTAAACTTTAAGTGAGTTTAAATAAAGTCTGAAACTAGTTTCTTATAAAAATGAAACTTGAGGGTTCAATTCAGTTTTTATGTGTAAAACGACTTCTTTGAATAAATGAAGATTATTTAGTTTTATTTGGAGTTATTATTGTTTGACCCGACCAGAATTGAATAGCCGACCCGAACATATAACCCGGAACTTAGCGATAGGAAATCTTTTAGGGTCCCATGACTTTCCGCCCCTGCGGAAACTTTGGTCAAGCTTCGCCACTGTTTGGTGGCACCTAGTGATGATGGGAAAGTAGGCGAGTATGCGGCAATCACTAGTTCGATCCTTGAACCGAGAATGTTTTAACTCACCGCATTGCCGTGCCTTCAGGCGAGTGTTCACAGACTTCGGTACTAGGTGAGGGTTTTCCCCCATTCGGAGGCGAGTGTATCCTGATGTGATGAATTTCGCCAATAGGCTATTTGGAGGATTCGTTGGACGTTCAGAAAATGTAATACAACCTTTTATTCAGGTGCTGTTTGTTTTTGCAGACATAAACTGTCTGCAAGCTGATTTCATCTGTTTTCATGTCTGCAACTGAAGATGTGGTCTGAAGCTCTTCAAGCTGAAAATATAAGACTGTTTTTTTTTATAAATTAATACTGTCTGTACAAACTACATGAACTTTGTTTTATTTTCCAAATCAAAACATCCTAAACCAATTACCTCAACTACACATTCCAATTGTAATAACCAATCTGCAACCCAATTCCCCAGATTCCCAAATCATCGATCAAACTAAACACATTCCAAGCAAACATATAAAACTACAAAAGTATAGAGATATTTCATCTTAGTTTTAAAACTAAACCGACCAAATATAAACCTAGTTGTCAGTTAGAATGAAATTAATTTCAAATATGAATGAAGATTCTTTCAGGATAACCTAACCCTAACCGATTAGATACATCAATTTCTAGCATGACTGTAATGAAATTTCAAAAACACGAATTAGGTTTACTTTTTCGTTCAAATATGAATGGAGATTTATAAGGTGAAGAAAAGATCCAACATGTAAGCATCTGGAACAACCTTAACATGAATTGGGTTTACCTGTTTCCGATGACGTGAACTCTAGGAGATATCACGCGTTTGGGAGGTGAAGACGAAGGGTGAGTTGACTCATTTCGATTAGGTTTCATCTTCGACTTATGCTTCTTGGTGGTAGCGGTTGTAGGCGGCGGTGGTGGTTGTTGGCGGTGGTGGTGGTGGTGTGGTGTGGAGCTTGGGAGAGGTAGAACCGTAGAACTAGGATTTGGAGCAATGGATAAGAAGGAGCTGTAAGAGAGATAGGTTTTTTTGTGAAGATGTTTTAAGAAAGGGTGTCATAGCTTTTTTTTTAAGCTGAAAAAAGTTATTTTCAGATCTATTTAAAAAAAACAAACAGTCTTCAAGGGTAACGTCTGTGCGCTTGCAGACATCAGCCTCCTTAAAGATGTTTGAAGAAAAAACAAACACCCCCTTCAATATACTAACGTTATAAATTTGGAAAAGATATACATGATTGATTTTAATTTATGTATTATTAGTATTTATAATTACAATTTATAAATGTGGTAATTCCTATCACTTACTTGAGTGTCTATATTACATTAGATTAGATAGTATTAATTTGTAAGTTTTGTATGTATAATGATGTTTTACTTAATGCTTAGGGTGTTTTAAGGTTTTTTAAAAGAATACTTTTTTTTATTTTAATCTAAAATTTCTCATCTTTAACAATTCAACTTTGTATTTTTTTTTTTTTTTTGCTTTTAGCAATAAACTTTTGATCTTATGCAATTACCTCACAATTTTTTACTTTCAATTTTGGTTCCCTATATTTTTCATTTTTCATAAATTTTCGTTTTACATTCCGTTCTTAATTTTGCGAGTTAACACGACTCAACGTGCGTGTGTAGTTCAAGGATTTTACGTTTTGTTCTAAATTTTGTGAGTTAATACGGCGCAACGTGCGTGTGTGGTTAAACGTTTTTACATATATTTTTCCCTTTTGACTGATTCGTCGCAGCATGCTAGTCTTAGATCGACTTAGTTATTCTTTTCTATGCTTTATGTTTCAGTTTAATTAATTCGCATTAACACGTCGCAAATTCAGTGTTAACGGTAGCTGGCGATGGTGTGCCATTTTTGTTATTTGGCACGGTTCTACGCCCCCGTCACAATGTGCTGGTTCTGAATCGACTTAGTTATTGTTTTCTGTGTTTTAGGTTTTTCTTACGTGGTTCAAAGTTTTTACGTCTATTTTTTGTTCGGATTTTTTGTACGAGTTTTTTCGTTGTTGATGATCGCTAGCAGAGTAGCAGTGATGCGTCATTGGTGCTACTTGACATTTTTTTACGCTCCCGTCATAATGCGGGAGGGTTAATACTAGTTAAAACAATTTATTATAGCCCATTTATTTATTTTCTAAAAACGTGGTGTTTTAGAAATTTGCTCATAACTTAATATGTCAAATCCGTATAATGTTCTCTCTTTACAATTTTAAACTCGTCACATGTTTCTTTACTTACATTTTCCAATTTCAAATCAACGATTCTAGATTGACGAGGTTCTTGGAGCTTACGATATTAACAAAGAAAAGCCTTATCTTTTATCTCCATGAACAACATGACGGCAAATTATATTTCAATCTCAATTTTCAGTCAATTTTTTATTCATCTGCGTGAACTTTCTTATCTCCTTCCTCGATCAAAATCCTCTTGCTTATAAACCACTAGTCCACTAGTTTAACATGTACATTCTTGGACCTTAACAACAAACTATATGAGTTTTGCATCTCTCCTTCGTCACAACTATTAATTTTTACTAGACTCTAAACAAGGGAAAAGTTTAAACAAGAATACTTAGAAATTATATATAAAACAATAAAGAGTTAGATATGTTGATTACTTTTTATGTTTTACTCGTCAATGAATACAATATACATATATAGTGAACGTGTGGTATGTTCACCAGAAGTGGAGCCAAACATCGTTAGCCCTCTATGGAAAATCCGTGAGAAAGGATGAATAGGAGACAAAACCGCATGAGGCTCACATGTTGGTTGTTTCAGTCGAGTTTTAGGTGGTGTACTGGTGGTGTTCCTCTGGCGATGAGGGAGTAGGGATGACAATAAGATGAGTTTGGGATGGGTATTGATAATCCGAGTGTCATTTATCCGATTAAAAAAACTTCTCAGACCCGGCCAAATACTGGCGTTTCCATTTAGTACTTTATAGGGATATTGAATTTAAATAACCTCAACTTTCACCAATTAGCCGGCATCATTCTCAACTTTCGATTTACATTTATCTTCCCACCAGACAATTTGCTTCTTCCGGAAAATCATACTCATTGCCCGTGTCACTTGAATTTATTGTTCGTGTCGCTTGAATTTATTTGCGATGGCACATCCAAAGTTTCTTAAACCAACATAATAGAATGAGTAAATTGCAATTTTACCCTGTGGGGTTTTACCCCATTGACACTCTTACTCCCTAAAACCAAAATCATGTTGCCCTACCCTTGTCTATTCCAAAATGCATCAATCTTGGACCCTTTTAACAGTCAACGGTTGTTTGACTGTTATAGGTAAGGGTTTTTTCGTAATCTTACCCCATATTTATTATTATTATTGTTGTTGTTGTTGTTGCTGCTGCTGCTAGTTGTCACTTTCAATGGTTTAAAATTAGGAAAAAATCAAACAGTTTTCTCTTTGCCGGAAAGCAAAAACCCCACTGCATCACCACCAATGAATTTCTTTCAATCCGTCTTCTCTGACGATCCAAACCCTTCTACTCCACAGCCAGACTCAAAAATTCGAGAAAACCCTAACCCTAACTCTAACCCTAGCATCACATCCATCACTTCTGCATGGACTTTTGGCAACAACTTCATCAAAACCCTAGCCTCCAAATCCGACCCCGTCATCCAAATCTACCGCCGTGACCTCCGCGACTTCACCTCCAACATCAAGCAATAAACCGCCGTCATCTGTTAAGCAGTCGTTAAAGCCGTTAACAACGTACCGTCGTCACTCGAAGTCGGCGCCAGCTTCGTTGAGAACTCGCTCGAATCCGTCGGTCAAGCCATCGACGACCTCGGAGCCATCGTCACTGATATTATTACTCATGGTAAGGATTCAATTCCACCCGTCTCCATCTCGCCTCTCTCTCCCCTCTCACTCTCTCTCTCTAAATGTGTTCTCTCTCTATCTCTCTCTAAATTTTCTGTGTATAACAGTGTGTGTGCCAGCGGAGAAGAAACTGAATGTGTGTGTTTGGGAGAAGAAAAGAAATATAAGATAGCGGCAAAAACGACTTTTCACACATTATTAACAGTCAAACAAACGTTGACATGACAGAGTTGGGTGACAGGAGGTAAGATTGAGGCAATTGGAATTCGTCCTGAGGTAGGGCAGCAGGATTTTAATTTTAAAGGGTAAGAGTGTCAGCGAAGTAAAACCCTATGGGGTAAAATTGCAGTTACTCTAATATAAATCATGTCTTTTTGCTTTCGTCATCATCCAGCCCACTTAATATATAAACCATTTACTTATTACCATATAACTTAAAAAGCATGGTCGGTGACTCCTACCATGCTTTTTTACGTGACCATTGAAGTAGAATATAGAAGTTGTACATGTCATCTGAGACATAGACACAACCATTGGTCACTTTGTCCATTCTTATATATTATAAATATAAATCTTTTCAATTATAAATCTTTTCGGTATATATCTTAAAATATTTTGATGTAAAGAAAATGAAATAAATATTAGTTAAATAATAAGTAGGGGAAGGTTCATTTGAGAAGAAAATTTAATTAAGAAGAAAAAGAACAAAGGGTAATTTTGTAAAACATTAAATAGTTTTTTTCACTTATCTCATTTTTTTATCATTTTTGACTAATTAATTAGTCATAAAGACCATTATCCTCCACACTAACTTTTTTTGCCTACACATATCAAAAGTTATCCTACATACTTTGAAATTCATCCTACACGTTGAAATTTATCCTATACAACTCGTAATTTATCTTACACTACTCGTAATTTATCCTACACTTTAAATTATTTTATTTTATTTTTTTGAAAAAATATTTACTTTGAAGATAAGTTACAAATTATTTAATGTAGTTAACTATTAAAGAGGGAAACTACAAATTAATAAACCATGTAGATTTACCAATGTACGCTTATAGTAACATTAAATACTTATATTAAATAAAGTAAAATAAAACATTATTATTGGTTGAAATTTTTTCTTACAAAAAATTTTTTCTTATTTGAACTCTCTACATAATAAGTAATAAACATTAGATAAATAAAATAAAGAAAAATAAAAACAAATTTACACCGTAACATACAAGACATCCAACTTTAGAGATTTTATACGTTCAACCTTCATCTTTTGGTAAGTGACACATTAACTCGTAATTTTTTGTAATTGTCAACTTTGAACCTCATTTTTTTTCTACTTAATAATTTCACATATTTCAATTCTTTTTAGATTACTTTTACGAATTTACACTTCAACTTGCAAGACAACCACATTAATACCATGAACATAACGTAACAAATTCAAAAACGCGTCACGTCACAAACAGACGCCACACGTCAATGTTATCATCGTACTGTGTGTAGCAAAGTCGCAAACACGAAGTTGCTGCCGCAACGCGCGTCACGGGTAAAAACCTAGTTTTATAAAAAGAAAGATGCTTCAACTTTTTATAAAAAGACAAATATCAACTTCTGAAATACAGAGCATTTTAGAATTTGCACACAACATAACACGTCAAATCCCGTTTTCTAGTACTCTAGTGGTGTCTATGGATATTTAAATTCCACTTATGGTGGGTTCGGGTGAATTTTCTCCTACAAATCTCAAGTTCGAGTCTGGGTGGTGATAGGGGTTTTTCATTGAGGGGTTTAAATTGGGTATCTATTGTGTGAGGGGGCACTCTAGCGCGAACCCTGTTAAGACAACTAATGCTAGACCTCCCGACATTCGCGAATAATTTACACCTTTTAAAAAAAAATCCCGTTTTCTAAATATGTTCTTTTTTTCAAATATAAATACACCACATGTTTCTTTCTTTACATTTCTAAATTCCAAATCAGTTAACCAATTGCAGATTGATGAGATTTCTTGAACCTTACGATAACAAAAATGAACCGTTGCTCTAAAACCAAAACAACAAGACGCCAATTTAGACATTTAGTCTTCAATCTCAAATTTCAGTCAACTTTATTTATCTCAACGAACCTTCCTATCCCCTTCCTCATTCCAAACCCTCATGCTTATAAAACCACTAGTCCTCATTCTAAAATTCTTGTATCTATCGATCCATTGTTAATTGTATATACATCATCGATCGCATACCATTATGGACATCGATCCAGCCATCGAACACGACGTTAACTCTTCACCATACAACAACAGTTATCACACCAGTACCCCGTCTAGCCCAACACGACTAACTAAGTTGTATCAAGAGTTTGAAGACATGTTGATAGCGAACGATGCTAACCGCAACAGTTCTTGTGCAGCGGTCCCATTTGCGTGGGAGGAAAAACCGGGAGTTCCAAAATCAGTGGTCAGTTTATTTCAAGAAGAATTTTCATTTGATGTAAGTTGTCATATGGATAGCCAACCTGTCGCCGCGGATGATTTGTTCCACCGCGGCGTAATAAAGAGCGTTCACTCACCATACGGCGAAGAACCAAAGGTGGAGAGGGAAAGAGGGAGAGAAAGAGGGTTTTCGTCTTCTCGGTTACCTTCATCGAGAAGTAGAAGAACAAGATCTTTGCCACCACCTTGCGCGTACATATCCGATCAACGGAGGCAAGAAGTGGCGCCTCCGTCTCGTGTGTCATCTTCTTCGGAAAGTGGTTCAAGAAAATGGAGCTTCTTGGATCTTTTCTTGTTCAGAAGTGCTTCAGATGGTCGAGCAATGGACACAGACCCGCTTAAGAAATACTCGGCCAATTTTAGAAAACATGATCAAGATGTTAGAAACTCGGGATCCATGTCGAAGCGAAGGGGGCGAGTATCGGCTCACGAGCTCCATTACAATGTGAACCGGGCGGTTTCGAATGATATGAAGAAGAAAACATACTTGCCTTACAAGCAAGGTATTCTGGGAAGATTCTCGTTCAATCCATAAGATTTGTAGTGTGTGGTTATATAGTTTTTGATATCAGGTAGTTGTTTCCTGACCACCTTTATTGATGTAATTCCGTTGGTAACCACCTTTATCGACGGATTACATATATTCATCGTCGTCGGTGATATTCATTTGTTTTTTTTTTCTTTGGGTCTTGTAGAGTGTTTGATTTAGTAATATGGTTATCATCTAAAAAGAAGCTTTGAGTCGAACTTGTAAATATGTTGAAAGGTACACCCAATGGAATAGTGAAATATATTGAATCAAATTACAACTGTTATTTAATCATTATCGAGTTTTTCTTTAAGATGGCGTAAACAAAATATATAATAAACTTTTGAGCAACTTTTAATTACTCAATCTCTAGTTATATTCATTTGATTAGATAACATGCAAGTTACATGTACCGTACAATTACTGGTGCATGTAGTGAAATCAAAGAGCTGAACACTAAGGGCGTTGCCCTTACGAGGATTTTCTCTCTCTTCACATCACTTGAATGGAGTAGATTTTTCTCCACCTAAGATGGGTTGAGGATAGTCTAAGGGTTGTAAACGAAAAACTATGTTTTGTGCATATAGATGGCAAGGGCCCCATGGGCTATGGCTTAGTCAATAAGAATTGCACGCCTCTTTTTAAAAAGACCAAGTTTCAACATTAGAAGGGATGTAATTTAGTATAGTATGGGAAAAATAAGTTTAGCTGTTAAAAAAAGAGATGGCAATGCACTACAAGAAATAACAGCATTAGGGGCAACGCTTTTAGCGACGACATGTAAGAAGTCGTCGCTAAAAGTTTGATCCGTGTTTTGGCATCTTAGATGAGAGTCTAGCCCTTGATCAACAAAACAATCCAACAGTTGGTGTTATATCTTGATATATTGCTCCTAAGCATTAACAAAACCCTTAGACCGTGGGGTGTGGGGATGGTCCCCCCCCCCCCCCCCGGTCTCCGGCTCGTCCCCCTCGTCCCACACCGGCCCCTCCCCCTCGTCACGTTGCAAACGTCGGTTTCTTGCCGGAAGAGACGAGCCTGCAAAAGGTTTTTTCTCTCTCTCTCCTTCAATTATGTATTGGTTTCTCTCTCTCTCCTTCAATTATATATTGATTTTTTAATTAAATTGAGTAGTCCTCCACACCCTTGGGTCCTTAAAGGAATGATCCTCCACCAATGTGACGTGGCGCCTACGTGGCGGATACCCAAAAACCACACCCCATGGTCTTAGGCGGCTTTGTTTCCCACTCACCCCCCTAAATCGCACAACCACCACCGTTGCCTGCGTTTGAGACGACCACCGCCTCCTGAGACGGGCAGCACCGCCGGAGCACAGAGCCAGCCCTGAAGGAGGGCGGGGAGGACAACCGAACAGGGCCCGTGATTTCGTAGGGCACGTAATTTTTAAAAAATCCGATATTATATATGTAAAAAAAAATTAATAGGGTATAACCAAAAAAATATTAACATAGGCCCACTTAAAAAAAATCATATTGTTTAAACTATTTAGCCCATTAGGTTAGTAAGCCCAATACCCAAATATTTTTTCTAAAAACTAATGTCGATTTCTGTTATGTCGATTTCTGCAATTTATGTTGTCGAACATTATTTGGGCATTAATTCAGTTAACTTATGTCGATTTCAGTTAACTTTTGTATTTTGTTAATTGCATTGTTAATCGAATGCTATATTTATGTCAACGGTTCAAAGTTGTATGAAAAAGTAGTTTAAATTTTTTATTTAGTTAAGACCTAAGGGCACGTTTTTTTGAGCTCGGACAGGGTAAATGAATTCTCAGGACCGGCCCTGCCGGAGCACTAGGCACCCACCACTCGAGACCCCCAAATAACCAACGTATCTCACCATTCGCCTCTGCAGTGTCTGAGACTCACCATTCACCACCCCCGAAATACGCCGCACCACCGCTGGTTTCAAGGAACTCACCCAGTATCTCAACAATTTGATGAATTTGGTAGTTTGTCCCGATTAGTATCGATTTACAAGGTTGTGTTTAACCATAATCTCGAAGAATGGTGATGGTAGCTGATTTATATGGTTAGAAATTTGTTTGTTGAACGAATTTGAATGTTTGTTTTGTTCCCATTTTAGTTAGATTATACGAATATAATGTGAAGGTTAAATTTAAACGAATGTTAATAATATTATGGATTAGTTTTGTTGTGTACTGAATCTGGTTTTGGTTTCATTGTTTTATATGAAGAATTGGTGCCCTAGTTTCTAACTTGCTTGTTTTTTTAACTTAGGGGTTTTTACATTGTAGAAATCTAAATTGATTATGTTTTGTCTTCGGAGGTGATATCTACTAAATATTTTTGTCTTAAGTGGTATGTTTTGGTTTTTTGTTATGTTTTTAGGTTTGCTGATGTGTTATGGTGCTCTGTTGCAGACATTTGGAGAATCTTCAAGGTATAAAGGTGGTGGTAGGGGTGGGCGTGAGACCTACCGAGGAGGGCGGTCTTGTGGTGGTGGTTATTATGGAAGAGGATGAGGATGTCGAACTAGGCATATTGTTGCGAGTGGAAATGAGTTGGGCTGATTGGGTTGAAGCAAGAGATGTTTCAGCCAAAAATAAGGTTATTCGTTCAGCTTAGTTTCCACTTATTTAGATTATAAATGTGTGTTTACTTTTATTATTTTATATTACTGAACAATTGATAATTTACAATTTTAGCGTAAAATACCAAAAGATGCCGTTCTAGAACCGCATCTATTGAACCTGCATCGTGTGGCTTATCGCCATAAGATGCGGGTCTAGAATCACATCTCACAGCCAATTTAACCCTATCATTTGATCACTTCTATACTAGTACAGACAATCTTTAATATCAAAGGGATTATTGGTATGTTTACGTTGACTTAACTTCTGCAAATTCTATTATAAAATTTACAAACTTATAATGTTTATTCTCTAAAAACGTGGACATTACTGCTGGTGTAAAATTTGCAGATAGGAAATTCATGGATTGATGATGAAACAAGTTTGCTTGACGCCTACCCTCAGAAATACCTCGGCCATTCCTGATTCTGTAAGTTCTATATAAATTCTATCACCGATGATAATAACTGGGACGTGATGACTATCGTCAGAGTCAATCAGAAACCTAATTAAATTACGTAGATAGCGTAAGTAAGGTATCGTATCCACGGGGAATATGTGGTTAGTGTTTATATATTAAAGAAAAACAACTCCTACCCAGAATCTTGATTGCAAGTTTAACACAAAAACCCGTTTACATATTCATAACACCACATAGACATAGCCTTGGAATTAATGACTTTGATTAATTATTAGGGATAGTTTTTAAGATTCACCATATAACCTAATAACCCGTTTAATTATACCAATTACCCACCAATTTACCAACCCGCTAACAACGCAAGTATGTTGCCAATACGCTTGATAAACGACAAACAATTCAAATATAATAAACGTTTCACAAAATCAACACAAGTGGTCAAGATTTACCAGTTAATAAGAATCAGTAAAACAAAGTTTAATGTGAAAATCTAGAAATCAATCATCCGGGGAAAGTCACATAAGATAAAGGTAAAGTCCTCTAAGTTTCAGATTCTAGGTTCACACCAAACTCAGTTTAATCATTCATTAGACACCACATAGACATGGTGCTGAAAAGTCGGTCAATTTAAGTAGTAATAAAAAACAGGTCTTTGTCATAAGATCTTTTACAATTTAATTATATTATTTACTAATGTGAGTCAACCTACTCTATGTCACCCAACAAGCTACAAAGTTTTGTCATCAACCGAGCTAGTTGTAAAGCAAGAACTCAAACACATGCAAATAGTATAAATAAACCAACTCATCAAATTGTTAATACGACGTTGTCAATGTCAAAAAAACAAATCCAATAATGAATAAAACTAAGAAAAGTGTCACCCTATGAACTGTTCACTTAGAGAAAGCCACCTAGACGGTCATGCCTTGAACCGTGTACAGCCGCTTGCGGCTGCTCTTCTGCGTCCCCTCTCCCTCCCTTCAAAACTGTCGTCCAATAATCTAACTTCCGAACTCCTTCACCTATGCGTGCCCTCTTTTTATTTATATTCAACCATCTATTTTCTTTTTTTAGTGGTCCAACTCTAGTCCATGTGATGTGCTTGTCTAACTGGGCCACAAATTTGTTTAGAATATGTGGATTAATAAAAGCCCACTTAGAGTCATTATAAATCATTAAGTCCACTGTTTCAATATTCAATAGGGGTAAGATTAAATAAAAATTTATTTTGTCTAAGTAGGATGATAAGTAATCTTAACCATTTATTTTTCAAATCAATGGTTAAGATAAAAGTGTAGGAGAAAGGAGGAGTGCAAGGGTATCTTGGGAAAATCATATTTATTAACTTTCTCTCTCCACATGCAAGGCACATGCATATTCCACCCCCATTTATAAACGTTCATAACTTTTTTATATGACATTATTTTTTCATAAAAATTTCATCGTAAAATCGAGCGTCTTTTTGTCTTTAATTTGAGTACCATATTGCTATATAAAATATGAAAACTAAAAAAAACCCACTAAAATGTGTTGTATTTCTATGTTCTATAACATTTGTTTTGCTAGATTTTTGTACTACATTTTTGTGCTAAATTTTTTGTTCTGAATTTTTGTCTTAAATTTTTTTCTCAATTTTTTGTGCTGGATTTTTTTTGTACTACATTTTTGATGAATTTTTTCGTGCTATATTTTTTTGTAGAGTTAATTGCCATTTTAGTCCCTGTGGTTTGGACCATTTTGCCAGTTTAGTCCAAAGGTTTCATTTTTAACATCTGGATCCAAAAACGTTTCGTCGTTGCCATTTTGGTCCAACTGACTTAACCCCATCCATGCTTCTCAGTTACTCAAGGGGTATTTTTGTCATTTCATATTTTTAAAAATTTCACTTTATTTTTATGGTTGTTAAAACCATTTTTTTGTTATATAAAACAATTTTTTTAATAAATATAACAAATACACAGATCCACAATTTTCACCACCATCTGAGATTCACCAAGTCTCACAACCATCGACCACCACCATCTTATAACAACACTGTTAACCACCGTCTCATAACACCATCGTTCACCAACATCAAAATCAGACCCAAATTCAAACCAAATATCAAAATTAGACCCAAAATCAAACCACCACTGCTCTTGGATTCCCTTAGTCGTCGGAAAACCATCGAAGTCTTAGGGTTCTTAGTCTGTCACCACCGGCACCACTAGATCGTTTCTTGGAACTCACTAGAACAACCACAATCGCTGAAAAATTGCTCAGCTATTTCCAAAAGATTGCTTAGCTGTTTCCAACCCAGTTAACACTACCACCACACCACTGCCATCTATCTCCGCCCCTCACCAACCTCCGTGCCCCACCGTCACCAACCACCACAACACCAAACCTTAACCCTAACCCTCTTCCTTTTTCTATCTGTTACCACCCAACACCAACACCTCACCATTATCACCACCACACCATTGCCACCCATCTGAAAAACAACCACCATAACAACCACCCATCTCCACATCCCTTAAACACAACCACCACAGCACTACCACCCATATCCGCCCCTCACCAACCACCATTCACCACCACAACCATCGTGCCCCATCGTCATCAACCACCACAACACCAACACCACCACCGTCTGCTAATCAAAAGAGAACCGAGAAAAGAAAGAGAGAAATAGAGATAGAGAGAGAACCGTTTACCACCACCGTTATCTTTCTGATCTATTCCGATCTGGCGGTTTCGAAGAGACAGAGAGACCTAGTCGTCGCCCTTGTTGGCTTCTTGAATTGTTCTGGCGGTTCTGATCTGTTCCGATTTGTTGTCTTACTGAATTGTTCCGGCAGGGGTGGTAGTGGTGGAGGTGTGCCGACGGCCGGTGAAGGTGGAGGTTGAGATGGAGGTGATGGTGTTAGTAGCTATATCAGAGAGGGGTAGAAGGGGGAGGGTGGGTGTTGGGTTTTATAACCAGATATATGGTTTTATATAAAAACCCAAAAAGAGTTAAAAGAACAAAAACAAACCTTTAATTAACATAATAGACAAAATGACAAAAATACCCTTTGAGTAACTGAGAAGCATGGATGGGGTTAAGTCAGTTGGATCAAAATAGCAAAGACGAAACCTTTTTGGATGGAGATGTTAAAAATGAAACCTTTGGACTAAACTGGCAAAATAGCCTAAACCACGGGGACTAAAATGGCAATTAACTCTTTTTTGTACTATATTTTTTGTGCTATATTTTTTGTACTACATTTTTTGTGCTATATATTTTTTTTGTACTATATTTTTTTGTACTACACTTTTTGTGCTATATTTTTTTGTACTATATTTTTTGTGCTAGATTTTTTTGTACTAGATTTTTTTTGTTGTATTTTTAAAAAACAAAAGGGATGCCACATGTCATTTTCACTCATATTTTTAAGGATCAAAATACCCTTAATTCCTACTTATTAGGAGTGCCACATGTCAACATCACAATCCTTCTTAGGTTACTTAGGCAAAATCCACTTTTTAATGGATTCTTCCCCCATATTCAATATCTCGTTTCAATGCACTGCAATTAGAAAGAAAAATATTAATGTCAACAATTAACACTAATTTAATAGTTTCATATTTTTCACATTATATATAAAAACCAATGAAACTCATTTATTTTATGTTAATAACCATACATTTATATAATAATTAGTATCCGATAGAATGTACCTAAAATGTACCGATCAAGACGGGTCAAGAAATAATAATAATTTGATTTCTTTCTTTCAAACTAACAATTTTGATCCATGCTGGCAATCAATCTTTGAGTTCAATCTCAATGAATCCATGGTGCAAAAGACCTTGCACTCGAAACCTACTAAAAACTGATTAAAGAATGTTTGTGAAGAAAAACATTAACTATGTCGTGTCGCTTATGCGACTGCCTCTGAAGTAAAAGGCGTCGACTTGAGAGAAGATGAGTGTGAGGCAAGTAACCCCTGTTTAGGTAAGGCTGCTTTGTGCGGATCTTCATCCAGGTTAGTTCAACAGCTCTATTAGTTATACACGGTGTAAAAAAGTTGAGTCACTTTTAATATATATACTTCTAACCATTTAATTATTTCTGTATTTTTTTTTCTACTCGAGCATGTGATGGTGTTACCATATTAGTATTGATCAACTAGGTAGGTTAGATGTCAAATTTCATGGCTTATATTTTGACTTATTGTGTAGACAGGATGCTTTTGCAATTCCAGTGCTTGTTCTAAGTATCTTGGTTTATCACATTCAGAGCTTCTATTCAACATTGAGGTACGAAAATTATATATTACAAAATTATATATTATATAATACTATAATTTTTAACATTTCTGGGCATAACAGGTTGTATATCGTGCTTAGTTGGTGGTTTGTGCTTTGTGATGTTGTACATACAAACTCTTGATGCACAGTTTTTTATGTTTCTTTATATGTTTTTTGTTTATTTGATTTTTATCTATAGTATTGTTTCAGTATGTTCTTCGGGAGTTACATGGGTCATATACAAATTACACCAAGCTGATAATGGATATTCCATATATCATCATTATCTGAATAATTGTAGCATATGTTTATCTCTTTCTTGTAACAGTATCAAACTATCATGGTCTAGAACTTTGTTATATTCCAATATATGTTTTGTTGCCCACAACAGACCTATAATGTTCTGTACTTGTACTTGAAACTAAGCTTTCTAAGGGTAATTATAACTTCTTTGTTGTGATATCTGAATGCTTATTAACATTGTTAACTGCTTTAGATGATCTTTTATTTTGTATTTTAGCTTGTGTTATGCGTTATCAAGTAATTATCTGCTTCTTCTGGTTAGGAACTGATCAGGACTCAAGAGTTAACATGATGCATGCAGCTTCTGGTTAGGAATCTGATCGGGGCTCAAGAGTCAACATGATGCGTGCAGCTATATGCGACATGTTTCCCGAACCAATCGCCGTCTGTTACAAAGGTACATCCTTGATAACATTGACTAGTATATGTGTGAGTTTTGACCCGTTTACTTATGTATGTGTTGTTGATTTAGGTTTTGCTTTACACCAACTGGGTAAAAAAAACTTACAATACAACAGGTGAAATGGTTATTTATTGTTTATCTCTAGTGGATCAACCAAACCCAACTTACATAAAAAATTACCAATTTTGGCCCATTATCCACCCCATCGACCTGTCATATTTCCATTGTAGTTACTGAATTCTCTTCCATTTAGTTTATTTAATATGTTTCTCCAACTTAGATCACTATTCGCTACTAACATTGGCAGATTTTGATGACAATGGAAGCTGTTGCTGAGAACAAGGATGTGAATCGCTTGAGTGTTTCAGTTGTTGCTGCTTGTATGTCACTGTTACTTCTTAGACCCCTCTTATCTGGCGCATTGGCTCAGTTGTTGCAAAGGTTATGATTCTTTTGGTTTCATTTAATTGGTTGTTTTATGTTTGACTTAAACAAAGATTCGAACTAGTTAACGTTTATGTACTTTTATGTGTATATATGTATACATCAATGGTTTGGTATGTATTCGGGAAAATTGGATATAGTAGTAAAATGGATTTTTTTTACTGTTTTTGACTTTTAGTGGCGGCAAATGACTTTTAGCGAGGGACCATTAGCGACGACCTTTTCGCGGCGACTTGTCGTCGCTAAAGCCTTTAGCGGCCACATGTGGGACTTTTAGCGGCGACGATTGTCGTCATTAAAGCTCTGTTTTCCTGTAGTGATGGTACATATATACTTGGATGAACCTCATCAATGACTTAGGTAAGGCAAGACGAAAGCATCCAAAGCTAGAGTTTGAAAGTATGGCTAGCAGCAAATCTTATATTGGATTATTCATGGATACTTGTGAAGATCAGTTCTGTATAAACATAATGGAAAACATGTAGAAGTACCTGTAACAGCAGACATGCCAACAAATAATCCAGTCAGGAACACAACCATAGAGTTCGACATAGTGGTCAGCTTGATCTGGTTCCTCCTTAAGGTGTAAGTTCTTGATGGTAGTACCGAATTCTAGGGTTGGATTCGTATGGAGAGAGAGAGAGAGAGAGAGAGAGAGAGAGAGAGAGAGAGAGAGAGAGAGAGAGAGAGAGAGAGAGAGAGGGACAAATTTTAATGATGTTATGGTAATGATAATTGTGTAACCCTTAACCTCTCTAATTATCTCCTTATATATACACCTAAGAGGAAACCTAATTAGTTAATAAGAATAATATGGTCCATCAACAATTACAAACTAATTATATAATAGGTATAATATATTTTGTTCTATATATTATATAAATGATTATATGGCTACAAGACTAAATATCACTTTATTAATGTATTTAATCTTACATTCTCCCACTTAGCCGAGTAATCATTTATCAGGAGTATTAGATAAGCCTGATCAAGAGTTAAAACTCATTTTAGCTTTAAACCAAGAACCACAGCAGAGAAATCCAGCCGTTAAATCATCATGCGACTCAGGACCCCCTTTAGTCATACTACAATCTCAATTTAAAACCTAATAGTTATGATCAAAATATGCAAGTAAGCCCTTTAACGTTTGATTTGTATTTGTCTGTATGTCATTATACTGGCAGAACTTATGTTAGAGACATACAAAATCAAAACTGAGGAAATTTCATTAATTAAAAACGTAACTAAGTACAATATGCTATTAAATAAGGTGTTTAGTAAATCACATATTTGGAACATGTTCTTAGAAAACTTTATGTGGGAGACCTTTAGTCATCAGATCCGCAAACATATTTTTAGTACTAATACACTCAATACAAAGATGATTTTCCTCAAATCGTTCGCGTAAGGACAAATACTTTGTATCGAGATATAAACTAGCTCCAGTCGAACTGTTACTATTCGAGAAACTAACGACAGCTGAATTATCACAGGAAAGCTCCAATGGTATAAAAATGTATTTTGCCATCATTATGGGAGTTGTGGTTAACTGTTGTTTATGACTCTTCCATGAAATAGGTTCGCCTGCTAACATAAAGATATAGCCCGAAGTGGATTTCTTGTCATCTTTGCATTTGGAAAAGTGTAATCAGAATAGCCTACCACTTCTAAATGATCATTTCTTCTATAAGTCAGTTTATAGTCTTTCGTCCCTGCAGATATCAAAGTACTTTCTTAGCCGCTTTCCAGTGAACTAGGGCAGGATTAGTTTGATAACGGCCTAGCATTCCAGCAATAAAAGCGATATCTAGGAGACTGCAGACTTGAGCATACATCAAGATCCCGAATACTAATGCTCCTTTTTAACCTTTGTTGTCTGATATTGGAATGAACCGAAAACTTCTCCCTTAACTACTGGAGCGACTGGGAGTTTGCACCGTTGCATGTTGTAACGTGTAAGGACACAATCTATGTAGGCCTTTTGAGATAATCCTAAGATCCCTTTGTGTTTGTCTCGGTGAATTTCAATGTCAATGACGTAAGAAGCATCTCCGAGATCCTTCATGTCGAAGTTATGCGAGAGTAACCGGTTCGACTCATACAACATATCTATACTAGTACTTGCCAATAGAATATCATCTACGTAAACTACAAGTATTGTAAAGTTGTTCCCCCTCATCTTGAGGTAGGTTCATTGATCCACTTGATTCTTTACAAAACAACCAATTTCGCTTTGTAGCGTTCAACATTCCCATTCGGATCCAATTCTGTTTTGAATACCTATTTACATCCTACAGGTTTGACACCATTGGGTAATTCTACCAGATCCCAAACCTCATTTTTCTTCATGGATTCAAGCTCATCATTCATTGCTTTATTCCATTTAGAAGACTGATCATTGTTAATGGCTTCATTATAAGAGATAGGATCATCAAGCTTTCCAACATCTATTTCAGCTTCAGTCAGGTAGGGAACATAATCATCCCAATTAGTAGGCCTTCTAGGCCTGGATGACCTCCGGAGTTGATTATCGGGTTTAGTGTTGTCTTGGTTTTGAGCCTTTGATGTGCCTTCATTACGAGGTATAATGGGTTCTGATTGTGGTGGTGAATTTGGAATTGGTGTAGTAGCTTCAGGTGCAGTTGTTGCATCGGGTACAAGAGGAGTAAACGGAGTTATGGTATGCGATAAGTCTCTCCCGCTCGCACGTCTTGTACTTCTTGAAATTCTTTCTAAGGTTTGGTACTACTCCCACTGATCTTGAAATCCTCCAGGAATACAGCATGCTTGGTTTCAACAATATGGGTAACATGGGAAGGACAATAGAAACGATAACCCTTTGAGGGATTAGGATACCCGATAAAGAAATCGGTAACTGTTTTAGGGTTAAGTTTCCTTAGGAAAGGATTCTAAAGTTTTGCTTCAGCAATGCAGCCCCATACTTTCATATATTTAAGACTCATTTTCCTTCCTGTCCAAAGTTGATAAGGAGTTTTAGGGACAGACTTTGAAGGAACTCTATTGAGTATATGAATAGCTGCTTTTAATGCTTCAGTCCAGAGGAATAATGGTAAATTACTGTTAGCTAACATACTGTGCACCATGTTCATATGGGTACGATTTCTTCGTTCAGTGACACCATTCTGCTGAGGTGTACCTGGCATGGTGTATTGGTTCACGATCCTCTGACCCTTACAAAACTCATAAAATGGACCAGGAGCTTGACCCACCTCAGTATGTCTTCCATAATATTCACCGCCTCTATCTGATCTCACAATTTTCAATTTGACGATCTCGTTGTTTTTCAACTTCAGCTTTATAATCTTTAAAAGTTGTAAGATATTCAAGTTTTTCCTTAATCAGATACAAGTACATATAATGAGAATAATCGTCAATGAAAATGATAAATGAAGTATGTCCAGTGATGCTAGTGATTTGGTAAGGACCACTCATGTCAATATGAATGAGTTCTAATAAATTAGAACTTCTAGTGGCGTCTTTCTAAATGTTGATGCCACAACATGGATGAAGTCTCTAAGTCTCGTTTTTGTTTCATCTTTGTGATTGATTCATTAATATTATATGACAACAAAGATTTGGAAAAATCATCATCTAGTTCTACTCTATAGAGACCACCATCCAAAATGCCGGTACCATAAACAACAGAATCATAGAGAATAAAGTGTTTGCAATGACCATGAGAAACAACAAAACCGTCTATGTCTAACTTTGGTCCTAATACAAGCTTCTGAGTTACCTCAGGAACATATAAGGTATCATAAAGTTTAATGCATAAACCGGTTTTCAAAAGTAACTGTAAGATTCCTATAGCCTTCACTTCTAATTCTCGATCATCCCCAACTTTAAGTGTTCTTTGGTTTCTTCCTAGCCTCCGGACTGAAAGGAATCCCTGAGTAGAATTGGTTACATGAACCATAGAACCAGAATCAAACCACCAAGAATATTTAGCAGGAACATTTAAATTATAGGACTCAAGTATCATGAAAAAATAATTACCTTTATTTTCCAGCCACTCCTTAAAGTCAGGGCATTCCTTCTGCTTATGTCCTACCTTTTTGTAGAACTTGCAGTAAGGTTTGCCTAAGGAGTTCTTAGAGTTGAAGGTGCACTTGTATTAGGATTAGGTTTTGGACTTTAGAAGCATCCTTCCTTGAGTGATTTTTCTTCCTCTTCTTAGAGCTAGAGGTAGTAAAGTTTGCAACATCAGTAGTTCTATCCATCTCCATACGCTCTTCCTCCTGCACACACATGGTGATCAGCTCACTCATCGTCCATTTATCCTTCTGAATGTTTTAATTGATCTTGAATTAACATAGGACGAAGGAAGCGAAGTTATAATAAAGTGTACGAGAAATCCATCACTGATCTCCATGTCTAATCCCTTCAGCTTATGGGCCATGTCGTTCATCATCATGATGTGCTCACAGATGCCTCTCCTCCCGTCATACTTAGTAGTCACCATCTTGAGGATTAAAGTACTAGCGTGTGCTTTAGAAATACCCCTGAATTGATCCTCCATAGAAGCAAAGTAGGTTTTAGCATCATCAGAATCTAGAATGGCTCCTTGAATTGTAGTGCTAATGGATTGCTTCATGAACATGAGAGACATGTGATTGCACCTAGTCCACTTTTTTAAAGTCATTTGCTAAGCAGTGGTACTTTGAGGAGTAAGGTCTGAAGGCTTATCCTCTCTTAAAGCATAGTCAAAATCCAGCAAAGCAAGAGTAAGCATGAGAGAGTCTTTCCATGTAGCAATGTTATCAACAGTTGATGGTGGAATCCCGCAATTTGGTGCTAAGAATGGAAATAATATGAGCCCATTATGATACTAAGATAGAAGTCTTAATGTGATCTAAGGACATGTAAAACTAAGACAGGCATAAGTAATGACCATTTTAGTTATGAAGCTGTGATATTTTCTATTACTAACATCAAAATAATAGACTAAGTTATTAGAAAATTCTACTTAAATGAAGACAAATCACCTTTGGGCAGAAGTGTAATCATCTAAGCATATGTGCAAAGTAATTGTGACAAATTAGGTTTGGCCAGAAATGAGACAATTACCTTAGTTTTGCACTTGTTAAGTATGCTAGACATGAATGAATTAAATCAGCTTTGACCCAGAATGAGGCATTCACATTAGTAAGGCATAATTAACATTTCTTCTTATTGTACTTGAACAATAAATAGATGTATCAAATCACCTTTGGGCAGAAGTGATACATCAGAAGCTCATTCAAGTTAAGTTATTTGGTTTTGTAAAAAGTTATCTGATTCTATTTAAGTGTTTACAAAACCAGTTATTTAATAGAAAACCACTTGCTAAATTTAAGTTCACAATAATAGTTAATATAGTAATGAGATTTCGAGAAAATTAAGTTTTCTAGAACATGTGAGTTTTCGAAAAAACTTGAGTTTTCAAAAAATTTATGAGTTTCTGAGAAAATTATATTTTCAAAAAACAAGGCAAGTTTTCGAAAAAAACTTGAGTTTTCGAAAGAAGGTAAGTTTTCCAAAAAAATTTCAAAACAAGATAAGTTCTCTAAAAAATTTCGGAACAAGGTAAGTTTTCGAATTTTTTTCAAAACAGCTAGATTTCAAAAAGTTATGAAATCTCGAAATCTCATATGGTTTTCGAAAACTTGTTCTCCAAGGTTAGAAGGCTGATTATAGTAGTTGTGATAAGGGTGAAAGTCCGAAAAATAAGGGATCATGAGATCATGTTTCCTGTTTTAATGCTGATTTATATTTATCTGAATATTTCGAAAATTTTATCCATTGAATTATAACAGATTTCGAAAACAATTATTAGATAAGACTAGATCAAAATAGAAAAACACCCTTTGATCCTGAATTTTTCAAAATAAGGGAATAGTTTTTCGAATTTTCATAAGAACATGATGAATCCTGAATATTATAAAATTAAATTCTTTAATCCGAAATCTGAAAATTTAGTTCCTTATACATAATTCGAAATAGTGATTATGAATGATGTTATTGAACAACTTATTTCGAATTTGAATTTCGTAAACATTTAGTTTTAGCCGAAACACTGTTCTTGATTTTTATCAGGTTTTCATAAAGTCTGTTTTCCAGATTTTCATTCCAGATTCATGGAAACAAACAGAACAGATGTATTAACATATGCTCTGATACCACATGTAAATCACTTATGTAAAAACATAATGGAAAACATATAGAAATACATGTAACAACAGACATGCCATTAGAGAATCCAGTCAGGGACCCAACCATTGAGTTCAACATAGTTGTCAGCTTGATCTGGTTCCTCCTTAGGGTATAAGTTCTTGATGGTAGTACCAAATTCTAGGGTTGGAATTTGTATGGAAAGAGAGATAGAGAGGGACAAATTTTAATGATGTTATGGTAATGATAATTATGTAACCCTTAACCTCTCTAATTATCTCCTTATATATACATCCAAGAGGAAACCTAATTAGTTAATAAGGGTAATATGGTCCATCAACAATTACCAACTAATTATATAATAGGTATAATATATTTTTATGTATATATTATATAAATGATTATATGGGTACAAGATTAAATATCACATTGTTAATATATTTAATCTTACAACTTGAAGCAACCTTAAGTGGTTTATAAACTTCATGGATCCTTGGAATCAAAGATATCATTTCAAAATCCATTAGTCATGTTTTACGTGTCATCGAAAGTATATTAATCTGTTATATATATGTAAAGTTTATAATATGGTTTTAGATAGTTTAATTGTATTGGA
This sequence comes from Helianthus annuus, assembly GCF_002127325.2. NCBI lineage: Eukaryota > Viridiplantae > Streptophyta > Magnoliopsida > Asterales > Asteraceae > Helianthus > Helianthus annuus. Next base: position 45,775,537 of record NC_035434.2, on the reverse strand, counting down.
AATCCCATCTATAGTAACAAAGCTACTTCTTATTGTTACAAAACAACTTACATAGAAATTTGTTGGCTTTTATAAACTAACATTTTAATTTTGTATCATCAAACTGTAGGAAACATGTGATAAACTACTAAAGGAGAAATGCGAATCTTTAGATCTCGACATGTTAATTGTTGAAAACCAAGATCTGTCGTTGCAAAGTGTGACACTTGACAATTTCAGGTTAACACCGTTAACAGAAACTCTATTAGCTCAAACATTATCTAAAACATTCACATATGCATTTCACTTGATTAGGGTTAATAAAGTGTCACAACTCCCGTCCCCCTGGTACAAACCCTGGGACGGGCGGCCGCGGTCAGTTCTGGTGGTATCTTGTTTTTGTCTAATTTGGCAGCGGATTTTACATCAGGACCGTAGTTAGGAAATATTTTATCAGAGTAAAATACCACACTTTTATAATATTAAACACATGGGATAAAACCCAAGTTTTCAGTACACACACTTTCATAGGGATACACCCTATTTATTTAATAAAACATCTATTTATTTTTAGGTAACTTTATTGCCACTTTTCCAAGCCTTTAGTGCTGTCCAGCTGCCTTCTATTTGGCTTTCACATTTTGTTACCTGAAACGCGTTTTAAAAACATTTTGTCAGTGGGAAATACTGGTGAGTGAATCCCAGTTTAATCAAGTTTTAATAAAAACCATTGTACAGTATTGAGGGAGGTCTCACAATTACATTTGTTTCCAAGTTATACCAATTATCACCCGTGGTACTGTCAGACCCGACTTGTGGAAATGTTACCCCTCCAGTAACAAATTTTGTATACAAAACCCCAACATACCCACGATAATTGTATTCTTACAAATACTCAATAACTGCTTATATATAATTATTTATGTGAGGTTTTGTAAAAACAGTTAACAAAAGGTTTACAAAAAGCGGATAAACTCACATTGCTGTCTTAGATTATCCTTTAGGGTTTCCTGGTGATAATCTATAAATTACACAAATGCACGCGTGTTAGTATAATAACCCATTTTAACAGTAGTAATACCCTCCCCGAGACGGCATTCCAACGACAACGTCGGGCAGAACCACGACAGCCGTTACAGAACCCTAGATCAATCGGGCAGAGTATCTAATACGTCTCCAGGGGTTATGATACTTACAACGGAGTAGAACCTCGCTATTTAGGGGGGTATTATACCCGTGTATAATGCTTACTATGAGAGAATTTCTCGCTTAGAAAGAAAAGAATTGAGCGAGTTTTGATGAAACCCGATGCCTGCTTCTTATAGTGCCACATTTCAACTTTTACGTGGCCTGCGTAAACATAAACAAAGGGCTACGCGGCCCGCGTCAACTCTGGTCAACGGAGTAGGTGATCCTGGTCAGCTAGTAGGTTCAACATGAGTCGGACACGTGTCAGCACCGGGCTGCGCCACACTTTTGATCTCTAGCGACCCGCGTAAGATCCCTAAGGGGTCTACGCGGCCCGCGACAAACCCAAAAATTGAATTTTTAATTATTTTTAATAATATTTAGGGTATTCGGGGTCCGTTTTCGCATATGGGGTGTTTTTAGGGCATATTGGGATATTTTAAAAACATTTTGGGGTGTCGGAAAATTTATGAGGGTGTCGGTTTTCTTTAGGGTTGTTATATAAAGTAAGTCAGTTATTACGCGAATACTCACATAACGGTAATTCGGAGAATTACCGAATCGCACACGAGTCTGTCCCCGAACGTTGGTGAACAAGTGAAGTAATATGTTTGGAATAATTAATTAAATATAAATTGTGTGAATTTATATGATGTTGGCCTTTACGTGCTTCATGGTTTCCATAATATTCACCACCTCTATCTGATCTCACAACTTTAATTTGAGGATTTAGTTGTTTTTGATTTTCAGCTATATAATCTTTAAAAGTTGTAAGTGAATTAGATTTTTCCTTAATGAGACACAAGTACATATAACAGGAATAATAATCAATGAAAGTGATAAATGAAGTATGTCCAATTATGCCAGCGTGTGACAACCCTCAAAATTTCATGTATCCGTACGATTCATTAATGTTAATTTAAGTGCTTGATGTCTGTGCTGAATTACTTAACTGCTTTCTGATTAGTGCGTCATACTTATGTGTGCTTGTTAACATACTAGTCTTGTGCAGAAAATTGACTAAATAGTCCTGTATGCTTTCCTAAGTGTTGGGAATTAAAAGTATTACAAAAAAGTTGCATAAAAGACACTATACGGAATCACTTAGCACTTTAACGGAACGACATCTAACCGGACAACCGGACATTACCTGGAACACTAAAATATTGCAAGAAACACTGTTTTTATTTTTCTGAGCTAGTTATGGTTCCCGAGCACTATAACTCACTACATATTACATGTAACACATAACACTAGACTTTTAGCACATAACCTCCCACTAATTACCTTTTACCATCAAAATTTACAAACTTACCCCCTCCCCTCATTGTTCACGGCACCAAGGGGCCCCACCACTCCAAGATTTACCAAAATCTTCTTAATATCTCCTCTAATCTTTCCTTGGATTTTGAAGTGATCATGTTTGTACTACCTTGGACATTTAAACCATTGTGTAAAAGGAATTAGGAGATTATATAATGGATAAGTAACATCATCTTCTTCACAACCCTTCTCCTCTCTCCCTCCTTTGAAGCTCACGGCCGAAACACCCCTTACACTCCCACCATTTTCGATTTCCTTCCAACCATTCCAAGTTCATTTTGAGGTGCACAAAGGTGAATAACGAAGTGTAGAACTCACGGATCATCAAGGACCTCTCTAGTGCGCTTTTATCCTCTACATTTACACTTGTGATCTTCCCTAGCTTTAAGCTAGTTGTAAGCTTCTTGATAATCCTTATTTACTTCATGTTTATGGTGGTTAAAAGGTTTATTATGAAGAAAACATATGAACACCATAAGATCTTACACTTAAAACTTGAAACATAAGCTTAAATAAGATGATACATGAAGAAATAATGTTAGTATGATGTTGTTTGATATATGTTGATGCTTGCTTGTTGATTACTAGAAATATGTTGTTGATCATTACATGAAACTTGTTAACTTATGATTAAAAACATGATTTAACAAATAGGAGATGATTAGGGGTTTTCATGAAAGAATCACCTCCATATTTAGACATGAACTTGGTGATAAAATGATTTCTTGTAAAAATAATAAACCAAGTGAACTAGTGATCTTGTAGATCTAAAACTTGGGAGTGATTTTCCTAAATAAACCAAGATTAAAAGACGGTTTTCGAAAGATCATGATCCTTACACTATTTTGGAAATAAAGTAAGTATATGGATACTAGTGACACATGAAAATGTTGAAAATAAATATTTTTGTAAAATATGTTCACAAGTTGTGAACATCTAAAAATCCCGAGAATGAGATTTTAAATAAAGTAGACACACTTTGGAGAGTAACTAAACCCACTAAACACCCCCCCTAAGTAACTACGCGTTTCTATGAAAAACCAAGTTCATGTTGTTATGGAAAGTGCATTGTTTTTGCACTTGACTAGTGTAAAGTTTTTTAGTGACTTGTTGATGATTGTTTTAATGACTTTTTGGAAAAGAAAATGATATGCTTATTAGCATGGACGCCTCCATTTACAAAGGAAACTCTGGCGAAATTTTCTAAAAATTCCAACACTTAGAAATTATTTTTCTAACAAGTGTTCACATATACGTTTTAACTTTGTTTTTCAAAATAAACTTCGCCATGAGTTTTGTTACAAAAATACAAAGTATCGGAGGTTGATTTTTGCCAGTAAAATGGTTAAATATATATTTAGAATATATATTTTATACTAGAACACTTGTGTGGATACTTGTTTATTTTGTGAGATAGTTATATTATTTTAGGGTAAAATAATATAACTTAATAAAGTACCTTGACATTAGACTTGTGGGGTACGTAATAGAAGTAATGAGTAGATAAACCGTACGTAGGATACGTGTTATGCATGAGAAACTGATTGTTATCTGTACCTTATTAGGACGTGCTTGATTTCTGATTATTAGAGTAACTAATCTAACCGAGCAAACCAAGGTGAGTTCACACAGTTTCTAAGGCATGGGATTCCCGGTGGTTGGGAATGGGTTAATGAATTATAACGGAACCTATACATCCTCCGTGGGTAGGAGATGTACCGCCATCCTCCATGGGTAGGATGCCAATATTAATCCTGTGTATTCTCCTTGGGTAGAATACGTACGTTCGTCTTCCTTGGGTAGGACAACAACCTTAAAACTTACTAGACAAAACTCTATCATTAAGTCCCTCATTTTATATCGACTTAATCGCCGAGGCCAATGCCGAGCGGGTCATTAGTTAATAGCGCTATTAGGTTTAGCAAACCTCACACCGTGCCAGTCGGACGGGCGTGTACTAATAGACTATGGCAAACTGTCAATGATGATAGACATTGACGTAGGGCACAACTTACTTTCGCTAGTAGTCGATATGGTAACGATCTAGTGGTTCACATGGGGAAGCCCCCACTGATTATGGATATGGTTTGGGTAATAAAGAAGGAACTGGTTAATCATATTTTCAACTATGCGGTAACCCCCACGGCAAGTAAGCCAGCAAAAGACAAACCATGTTTTTGGAAACAACTTAAAACTAAACAACCAACTGTGAACTCACTCAACTTTGTTGTTGACTCGTTGTTACATGCCTTACAGGTCGTTAGATGCTTATGGAGCTTGTGCGTGGAGGAGGTCGTTGTGGGATATGGACTGTCATGTTCCGTGCTTAACATTTGAACTTTATGAACTTATTGAACTTATGTTTTGGTTTACGTTTTATGCTTCCGCTGTTAACTTAAAGTTGGTTACTTTCTTTTGGTCACCAATTGTATTGTGGTTGGCTTTATTTACTTAATTACGTTGTTCAATATGATTGGTGGCTTGATCCTGGTCATGTCACGCCTCCAAGCGGTGATACTCCGCATGGTGGATTTTGTAGGTGTGACAGATTGGTATCAGAGCCATTGGTTATAGTGAACTTGGTTTTAAAAAGGGAAAAGCTTTTTGATAAAACCAGACTATAACCTGTACAGTTCTCAGCGATCCACAACGACGCTTCGCTCCACGTGCAAGACTCGACACAATAGGTGGTATGATTTATGTTTACATTGTCTGTTTGATAGATCACATAGTGCATTAGTTAATGTGATAACTGCTATTTGAACCGTGTGTGCTTGCTCTCTTTTGTCGCCCCACACTTACGCACTTTCGTGACACTTTCCTCATTCATATTTACTTCGTTGTGAAGACCATGAACGGATGCGGAGGACGTATCAACCTAACTCAAGCCCAGTTGACGGCTTTGATCAATGAACGAGTTGCTGAGGCACTTGCAGTAGCTCCAGCAGGAGGTATAACCTGCTATTTCGACCTATCCTAGGACGTTTAGATCCTACCCTCGCAAACCAACCCTTGTGCTTAACCTTGTCTTTTATTCTCTCGCCACAGGTCAACATGCTCAGCCTCCCGTATGTACGTTCAAAACATTCATGGACTGCCGACCTAGTACTTTCAGCGGCACAGAAGGAGCTGTAGGTCTTCTTCACTGTTTCGAGAAGATTGAGTCTATTTTTGAGATGTGTGAATGCCCTGAAGATCGTAGGGTGGAATTTGCTACTGGAATGCTTGAAGGTGCTGCGTTAACCAGGTGGAAAGCACAGGTTCAACTGCTAGGGCTGGCGGTTGCTAAAGAACAGTACTGTAGTCGTGACGATATCCACAAGCTAGACGTGGAATTTTTCAATTTGAAGATGACGGGGTCTGAAATCGAGGCATATACAAAGAGATCGAACGAATTAGCTATCTTGTGCCCCACTATGGTAGATCCTCCTATCAAGCGTATCGAGCTGTACCTTAAGGGTTTGGTGCCAGAAATTCAAAGCCATGTGACCTCAGCTAATATTGGCACCATTCAGCAAATCATCCGGTTGGCTCATCGTCTCACTGATCAGGCAGTTGAGCAGAATAAACTGCCCAAGCGTATTAGCGCTACTACTACTGACGCTCCCACTGATAACAAGTGCAAGTGGGATGGAAATTCGGGAAGGGTTCTACTTCAGTTCAGTCCCAGTCCCAGCAGCGAAAGACAGATGAGTACAGGAGCCCCAGTCAGCAGTTTTCTGGGAATCAAGGTCAGGGTGGATACAAGGGAAATCAAGCTAAGTGCAATCGATGTAATTTGCACCACAGCGGGTCGTGCAACAAGGGTCGTTGTCAGAGATGTAACAAGCTGGGTCATGAAGCCAAGGATTGCAGGAGCTCACGTCCTGCGAATCAGAATCATCAACAGCAGCCACAAGCTCCACAGAATCAGCAACAGCAACAGCAGGGTAACAAGGGATGCTATCAATGTGGTGCTGAAGGCCACTTTAAGAGGAACTGTCCTCAGCTGAACCAGAATTAGAACAACAACAACCAAGGAAACGGAAACAACAATGGAGGCAACAACGGGGGTAACAATAATGGCAATGGCGCCTGAGGTCGTGCCTTCGTGATTGGTCAGGGTGATGCAAGGAATGATCCCAACGTTGTGATGGGTAAGTTTCTTCTGGACGACTTCTTTGTTACTGTTTTATTTGATTTGGGTGCCGATACTAGTTTTGTGTCCTTAAAAGTTAGCCAAATGCTTAAGCGCACTCCAACACTTCTGAACACCAAACACGCGGTAGAACTAGCAAACGGTAAAAATCTTGAAGCCACACACATAGTTAAGGGCTGTAACCTCGTCTTAGCTGGTCAGACCTTCTCTATCGATCTTATTCTTATCGTACTGGGTAGTTTCGATGTCGCTATTGGGATGGACTGGCTATCTCAACAGCAAGCGGAGATTATTTACAAGGAGAAAATCGTCCGTATTCCTCGTTCTGGTAAAGAACCCCTCGTAATTCGTGGCCACAAGAGTGGTGTTGTTATGGGCATCATCTCTTTCCTTAAGGCCCAGAAGTGTTTGCGAAAGGGTCACACTACTATCCTAGCCCTCGTTTCTGATACATCCTCTGAAGAAAGGAAGATAGGCGACATTACCATTGTGCGCGACTTTCCTGAGGTATTTCCTGTGGAATTACCTGGTCTTCCGCCTCATCGTCAAGTAGAATTTCAAATCGAGCTAGCTCCTGAGTAGCGCCCATAGCTCGAGCACCTTATCGTCTAGCTCCATCAGAACTTGAAGAACTGTCCACGCAACTACAAGAACTCTTGGAAAAGGGTTTCATACGTCCTAGCTCTTCGCCTTGGGGAGCTCCAGTGTTATTCGTGAAGAAGAAAGACGGTACCTTCAGAGTGTGTATCGACTACCGCGAACTCAACAAGGTGACCGTGAAGAATCGTTATCCTCTCCCACGCATTGATGACTTATTCGACCAGTTGCAAGGGTCGAGTTTCTACTCAAAGATTGACCTGAGGTCGGGCTACCATCAACTGAGAGTCCGAGCTGAGGACATCTCCAAAACAGCATTTAGAACTCGTTACAGGCACTACGAGTTTTTGGTCATGCCTTTCGGATTGACGAATGCACCTACGGTCTTCATGGATCTCATGAACCGAGTGTGCAAACCTTACCTGGATAAATTTGTCATAGTTTTCATCGACGATATCCTGATCTATTCAAAGAGTCTGGAAGAACACGAGCAGCATCTACGACTTATTCTGGAACTTCTTCGAACAGAGCAGTTGTATGCCAAATTTTCGAAATGTGAATTCTGGCTTCGCGAAGTCCACTTTCTAGGCCATGTGGTAAACAAAGATGGGATTCACGTGGATCCATCCAAGGTTGAGTCGATCAAGAACTGGCCTGCACCCCGTACACCAACAGAAATCCACCAATTCTTGGGTTTGGTAGGATACTACAGAAGGTTTATCAAGGATTTCTCAAAGATTGCGCAACCTCTCACTTCACTAACTCAGAAGGGTGTCACCTATCGTTGGGGTGATGCACAGGAATCTGCGTTTCAGCACTTAAAAGATAGACTTTGTAGCGCGCCTATCCTCTCATGCCTGAAGGCACAGATGATTTTGTGGTTTATTGCGACGCTTCCATCCAAGGACTTGGTTGCGTGTTGATGCAACGTGACAAGGTCATTGCCTACACATCGCACCAGCTTAAGGTTCACGAAAGGAACTACACTACGCACGACTTGGAATTGGGAGCATTTGTCTTCGCACTTAAGATATGGAGACATTACCTGTACGGTACCAAGTGCACCATTTACAATGATCACAGGAGTCTCGAGCATATCTTCAAGCAAAAGGAGTTAAACACGCGATAACGTCTATGGGTCGAGCTCTTGAATGATTATGAATGTGCGATCAAGCATCATCCGGGCAAAGTCAATGTGGTGGCCGACGCCCTCAGTCGAAAGGATACTATACCTAAGCGTGTACGTGCGTTACAACTTACCATTCACTCTAGCCTTCCCACTCAAATTCGGGATGCTCAGGTTGAAGCGTTGAAAGCTGAGAACATCAGGGCTGAGTCCTTACGAGGATCGAGGCAGCGGCTAGAACAAAAGGAAGACGGCGCCTACTATGTTAACGGGCGCATCTGGGTTCCACTTTATGGAAACTTACGCGAGCTTGTGATGGATGAAGCACATAAGTCTCGTTATTCAGTACATCCTTGTTCGGATAAGATGTACCACGATCTCAAGACTATGTACTGGTGGCCTGGTATGAAAGCCAACATAGCAACCTACGTCAGTAAATGCTTGACTTGTGCTAGGGTCATGGTCGAATACTAGAAACCATCAGGCCTACTTCAACAACCGAAGATACCTAAATGGAAATGGGAGCACATTTCCATGGATTCCGTTACTGGTCTGCCTAGATCTCAACGCGGAAATGATACCATTTGGGTGATCGTGGATCGACTGACCAAGTCTGCACATTTTCTGGCTATCAAGGGAACGGATAAGTTTTCTACTCTAGCAGACGTCTACCTAAAGGAAGTAGTATCAAGGCACGGAGTGCCAACCTCCATCATTTCTGATCGTGACTCACGTTTTACATCTGAGTTGTGGCGAGCTATGCACAAGTCCTTTGGTTCTCGATTAGACATGACCACGGCATATCATCCACAGACGGATGGGCAATCTGAACACACCATCCAAACCCTCGAAGACATGCTTAGGGCATGTGTAATAGACTTTGGTAACGGCTGGGAAAAACACCTCCCGTTAGTGGAGTTTTCGTATAACAACAGTTACCACACCAGTATCCAGGCCGCTCCGTTCGAGGCATTGTACGGACGAAAGTGCCGATCACCTCTTTGTTGGCCAGAAGTTGGCGACAATCAAATCACTGGCCCAGAACTTGTAGTAGATACAACCGAGAAGATTGCTCAGATACGACAACAAATGGCGGCAGCTCGTGACCGTCAGAAAAGCTATGCTGATAAGCGAAGGAAACCACTAGAGTTCCAGGTTGGGGATCGAGTGCTACTTAAAGTCTCACCTTGGAAAGGTGTAGTTCGTTTTTGCAAACGAGGCAAACTCAACCCGCGATATGTTGGACCCTTCGAAATGATTGAGAAAATTGGCAAGGTGGCCTACAAGCTGAATCTACCAGCAGAACTCAGCGGAGTTCACAATGTTTTTCATGTGTCGAACCTGAAGAAGTGTCTGTCAGATGAGACCCTCATAGTTCCTCTCAAGGAGCTCACTATCGACGACCGGCTGCGATTCGTCGAGGAACCAGTAGAGATTACTGATCGGGATGTTAAGGTTCTCAAGCATACCAGAATACCTCTTGTCCGAGTTCGTTGGGATTCCCGTCGTGGCCCAGAGTATACCTGGGAACGAGAAGACCAAATGAAACTCAAGTATCCCCAGTCGTTTAAGAAAAGTGCAATCACTACTGAGGCTGAAGCTAATGCAGAATTTCAGGACGAAATTCCAAACCAACGGGGGGATGATGTGACACCCAAGGAAAACCAGGAAAACCACGCAACTTAACTAGCTTCCTCAGTAACCACGTGCTAAATTTCGGGACGAAATTTTCTTAACAGGGGGAGAATGTGACAACCCTCAAAATTTCATGTATCCGTACGATTCATTAATGTTAATTAAAGTGCTTGATGTCTGTGCTGAATTACTTAACTACTTTCTGATTACTGCGTCATACTTACGTGTGCTTGTTAACAGACTAGTCTTGTGCAGAAAATTGACTAAATAGTCCTGTATGCTTTCCTAAGTGTTGGGAATTAAAAGTATTACAAAAAGTAACATAAAAGACACTATACGGAATCACTTAGCACTTTAACGGAACGGTATCTAACCGGACATTACCCGGAACACTAAAATATTGCAAGAAACACTGTTATTATTTTTCTGAGCTAGTTATGGTTCCCGAGCACTATAACTCACTACATATTACATGTAACACATAACACTAGACTTTTACCACATAACCTCCCACTAATTACCTTTTACCATCAAAATTTACAAACTTACTCCCCCCATTGTTCACGGCACCAAGGGGCCCACCACTCCAAGATTTGCCAAAATCTTCTTAATATCTCCTCTAATCTTTCCTTGGATTTTGAAGTGATCATGTTTGTACTACCTTGGACATTTAAACCATTGTGTAAAAGGAATTAGGAGATTATATAATGGATAAGTAACATCATCTTCTTCACAACCCTTCTCCTCTCTCCCTCCTTTGAAGCTCACGGCCGAAACACCCCCTTACACTCCCACCATTTTTGATTTCCTTCCAACCATTCCAAGTTCATTTTGAGGTGCACAAAGGTGAATAACGAAGTATAGAACTCACGGATCATCAAGGACCTCTCTAGTACGCTTTTATCCTCTACATTTTCACTTGTGATCTTCCCTAGCTTTAAGCTAGTTGTAAGCTTCTTGTTAATCCTTATTTACTTCATGTTTATGGTGGTTAAAAGGTTTATTTTGAAGAAAACATATGAACACCATAAGATCTTACACTTAAAACTTGAAACATAAGCTTAAATAAGATGATACATGAAGAAATAATGTTAGTATGATGTTGTTTGATATATGTTGATGCTTGCTTGTTGATTACTAGAAATATGTTGTTGATCATTATATGAAACTTGTTAACTTATGATTAAAAACATGATTTAACAAGAAGGATATGATTAGGGGTTTTCATGAAAGAATCACCTCCATATTTAGACATGAACTTGGTGATAAAATGATTTCTTATAAAAATAATAAACCAAGTGAACTAGTGATCTTGTAGATCTAAAACTTGGGAGTGATTTTCCTAAATAAACCAAGATTAAAAGACAGTTTTCGAAAGATCATGATCCTTACACTATTTTGGAAATAAAGTAAGTATATGGATACTAGTGACACATTAAAATGTTGAAAATAAACATTTTTGTAAAATATGTTCACAAGTTGTGAACATCTAAAAATCCCGAGAATGAGATTTTAAATAAAGTAGACACACTTTGGAGAGTAACTAAACCCACTAAACACCCCCTAAGTTACTACGCGTTTTTATGAAAAACCAAGTTCATGTTGTTATGAAAAGTGCATTGTTTTTGCACTTGACTAGTGTAATGTTGTTTAGTGACTTGTTGATGATTGTTTGAATGACTTTTTGGAAAAGAAAATGATATGCTTATTAGCATGGACGCCTCCATTTACAAAGGAAACTCTGGCGAAATTTTCTAAAATTTCCAACACTTAGAAATTATTTTTCTAACAAGTGTTCACATATACGTTTTAACTTTGTTTTTCAAAATAAACTTCGCCATGAGTTTTGTTACAAAAATACAAAGTATCGGAGGTTGATTTTTACAAGTAAAATGGTTAAATATATATTTAGAACATATATTTTATACTAGAACACTTGTGTGGATACTTGTTTATTTTGTGATATAGTTATATTATTTTAGGGTAAAATAATATAACTTAACAAAGTACCTTGACATTAGAATTGTGGGGTACGTAATAGAAGTAATGAGTAGATAAACCGTACGTAGGATACGTGTTATGCATGAGAAACTGATTGTTATCTGTACCTTATTAGGACGTGCTTGATTTCTGATTATTAGAGTAACTAATCTAACTGAGCAAACCAAGGTGAGTTCACACACTTTCTAAGGCATGGGATTCCCGTTGGTTGGGAATGGGTTAAAGAATTAAAACGGAACCTACATATCCTCCGTGGGTAGGATTTGTACCGCCCTCCTCCATGGGTAGGATGCCAATATTAATCCTGCATATTCTCCTTGGGTAGAATACGTACGTTCGTCCTCCTTGGGTAGGACAACAACCTTAAAACTTACTAGATAAAACTCTATCATTAAGTCCCTCATTTTATATCGACTTAATCACCGAGGCCAATGGTGAGCGGGTCACTAGTTAATAGCGCTATTAGGTTTAACAAACCTCACACCGTGCCAGTCGAACGGGCGTGTACTAATGGACTATGGCAAACTCTCAATGATGATAGACATTGACGTAGGGCACAACTTACTTTCGTTAGTAGTCGATATGGTAAAGGTCTAGTGGTTCACATGGGGAAGCCCTCACTGATTATGGATATCGTTTGGGTAATAAAGAAGGAACTGGTTAATCATATTTGCAACTATGGGGTAACCCCCACGGCAAGTAAGCCAGCAAAAGACAAACCATGTTTTCGGAAACAACTTAAAACTAAACAACCAACTGTGAACTCACTCAACTTTGTTGTTGACTCATTGTTACATGCCTTACAGGTCGTTAGATTCTTATGGAGCTTGCGCGAGGAGGAGGTCGTTATGGGATATGGACTGTGTTGGATCGATGTGTGACCCTAACGAGTCAATCAGAAGAGTTATACATCAATATCAAAGGCGGAATCAATGATATCAACGTGAAACAGCTTGATTCTCCTTAATTATCCTTTTATTAATGATTTCAAAGCAATCCAGATCATTTGACAAACTGGCAGCACCTCGGCTTCGAAATCAAGACCATTCCAAATGAATCGGCAGGTTGGGTATTTATAGGGTAGGTAATTTCACACGGAATTACCAAGCGAAATTACTTTCAAACGAAATTACTAATATCGTGTGAAATACCTGTTTAATTTCGTGCGAAATTAGCATAAGCTAATTTCGTGCGAAATTACCCGTTAACATTCAGAATCTGTTTTTCGACCTGCTGAGCGCTGGTTTAACCTATCTAGACACATGACTCGATACAAGACAAAGTTAACAGACATTTATGCACCAACAGACTCCCCTTGGATATTGACGAAGTCTTCGGGATCGAGTCTCCAGTCTTGATCAGTCTTGTCTTTATTTTCAAATTGATTTGACACTGAAAGCATCCTTCAATCTTTATCTTCAAACTCCCCTTTGATTGTTGATCCAGAATCTAGACTCCCCCTTTCGAAGACTCCCCCTCTCGATAAGCTGGGACTTGAATTCTGGTTCAAACTTTACATAAACTTTGCCATGGGGATTTCACTTTACTGCTATCAGACTTTCAAACCTGTTACCTGCTTCTAAAAAATCTGACATTACAATCTATTCACATTTGAACTTCTTTTGTTGGTCATCAGTTTTAATAATCCACTTAAGTCTCCAGATCCAATTTAATGACCCTGGATACTTAATTAGTCTACCAAGTCCAATTTAATGACCTTGGTTGACCTAAGGCAAAACAAACTGACTTTTGTTCAAACTTTTTCAAACATTTTCTGAAATTTACAAGTTTCAAATTAATGAACTTGTGTTGACTTTGAAACTTTCAGGTTTTATCAAGATTAGCTCCAAACTCATCCTCCAGCTAGAATCTTCCTGCATCTGCTTCAAACTACGAATCTGAAGATCAGCTTTCCACTTTGGTTTGTCGGAAAATAAAGCAGAAATGAAAAATCTTTTTGGATTTTTTTTAATAAAGATTCTAAACTAGAAATCTATAAAATCTTTTTGAGTCTTTGAAATTTAACAGAAATGAAATGCAGTAAATGTAAACTATTTACAAACATATTTTTGGTGAGCGTGTCAGGGAATCATATCAATTATCGACAAGTTACTAGCACCGTTAAGCTTGATAACATACTCAGAATTAAACAATTCTCTTAGATTGTCGATATACTGATCCTCTTTAAATTCTCACACAAATTTCAATCTGTTCAGGATATGAATTTAGTGTTTTAGAAACTTAACTTATACGTGTGTACCATCTCAGAATATACTCCTGTATCCAGACAACTATATTCAGTCTTACAGGTTAGTGTACACTAATGATATCTGTAATGGGGTGAATGCTAAATCATGAGAGCTCAGGTCAGAACTTCCTTTCGTGCAGAGAGATGATGGTTCGACTTTAGGTGAGTCCCGTTTGGGGATCTTTTATTTCAACAGCACATGATTAGCATTTTGCAATGTTTCATCATTTTTTATGCTGAGGGTGAGCTTTGAGATTAACGCTAATACAAAGCATTATACGAGGACTAGGCTATTGCTCCCGCAAAATCAGAATTCCCGGTATAATACCCCAGATATCATCACGTACAAAGACCTAGTATGTCAGAAATAGCATCTTTCAAACAAGATTTCAGGGGTTACCTATATATCCGAGAGATGTTCCCCACAAAATAAGCAAGTGATGATTTTAGGTTTATATCCCGAACAAACCTACTGAGTGTGTAAAAACCTTTCGGCACATCATCAGCGAAACTGTTTAATGCTTTAAAACTTTATATTTCTTTAGCGTACTGCAACTGTCTAACTGATGTACTATCATTTTCCCTTTTTACACAAGCTCTTTTTCAGTTTTCTATTGTTTTTGGATTTTAACATATTTCATGTTTTTGGATTTTTGAATTTTTTTACGGTTTTTGTATTTTCTGGAAATAAACTAATAACCTACCTACTCCCCCTAAATACTAAAACAGGTAAAAATTGACAAACCATTGCAGATTGCTTTTCAACATCATCTACAGTGGTACCTTTATCAACGCCAATAATCCCATCCGACACCGATAAAAGCTTCATACCGTTTAGTTTTAAAAGATATTTAAAACGAGGTTTATCAAACGCTTTGGTATGTAAATCAGCTTTTTGATTGACAGTGTGGATTTTCTCAGTTCGTATCAACTTCTACTCGAAACAATCGCGAATGAAGTGATGACGAATCTCGATGTGTTTAGTTTTTTCGTGATGAACAGGATTTTTTGTGATGTTTATCGCTGCCTCATTATCAACAAAGATAGGGGTGTTAAGAAATTGCAAACCGTAGTCACACATCTGTTGCTGGATCCACAAGATCTGAGAGCAGCAACTGCTAGCAGATACATACTCGGCTTCACATGTGGACAAAGCTACAGTGGTCTGCTTCTTACATTGCCAGGTTACCAGTCGTGGTTCGAAAAATTGACATCCCGATGTTGTTGATTTAGCGTTAATTTTGCAGCATCCGAAATCGGAATCGGAATACCCTTCGAGCGTGAAGTCGCCTTCTTTTGGATACCACAACCCCAATGATGGAGTTCCTTTCAGGTAGTGTAATATCCGTTTCACAATCACCATATGCGAAGTTCTCAGGTTAGATTGAAATCTTGTTGCGTGGCAGGTAGGATACGTGATATCGGGTCTTGAAGCAGTCAAGTACATCAGCGATTCGATCATGGAACGATACATCGTTTCATCTACCTTCTCTCCGGTGAGATCAGGGTTTATCCCATGGTTCGACGCTAATGGGGTGGAAGCTGGAGTAGATCCTGACATCCCAAATTTCTCTAAGATATCATGAACATACTTCGTCTGATGTATGAAAATTCCCTCAGGCAGTTGATCAACTTGAAGTCCTAAGAAGAATTTCATCTCACCCATCGATGACATTTCAAATTTTTGCTTCATAACTTTTTCAAACTCTTTGCACAAATCTTCATTTGTTGACCCAAATATGATATCATCTACATATATCTGAACTATCAGAAGATGTCCGTCGACTTCTTTGGTGAAAAGAGTGGCATCCACTTTTCCACGAATGAAGCTGTTGGCAAGCAGGTGTTGAGACAATGTCTCGTACCAAGCTCTCGGGGCCTGGTGTACACCATACAGCGCTTTATCCAGTAAATAGACCTTGTCTTTGTGGATTGGGTCGGTGAAGCCCGGTGGCTGTCCGACATGTACCTCCTCTTTTACCTTCCCGTAGAGAAAAGCCGATTTCACATCTAACTGAAAAACTTTAAATCCTTTCCACGACGCAAATGCTAGGAAGATTCTAATCGCTTCAAGTATAGCAACTGGAGCATATACTTCGGTGAAATCTATACCCTCCTGCTGACTGAAACCCTGGACTACGAGTCGAGCTTTGTTACGAATAATAACCCCTCGATCGTCTCTTTTACACTTAAATACCCATTTGGTGTTGATCTTCCTGTGACCATCAGGCAAGTCTACCAATTTCCACACTCCTAACTTCTCGAATTGACTCAACTCTTCTTGCATAGCATTGACCCAAGAGTCTTCAGTTAGCGCCTCTTTGTATGTTCGCGGTTCGATCTGCGAAATAAAACAACTAAGTGAAAACTCAGTTTGTAAAGGAGTTACTGTAGAATAAAAACATGTAAGGCCTTGGTCAATTTGTCGTCTAGTGCGAACGCCTGATTGCAATTCTCCTATAATCAACTCCTCTGGATGATATGAAAGAGTTCTTGGCATCACCTCACCTGGAACATCTACCTCACCTTCCAAATTTGTGACATTCTGAATTGCACCTTGTTCACTAACTGGAATGGTTTGACTTGAAATCTGGATCTGCTCTCCCTCAGAATCTGAATCACCACGATCGAAAACTGGCCCATTATCAGATTCTATATTATCATTGACTGCTGTCTGGTTCTCAAGAGCATGTTCCTGTTCTGAAGATTGTTGAATATCATCATGTTCTCCAGCATTGCTTGGACCGGCTTCATTATCATTTGAAGTTTGCCGTTGACTCATACTCTCTCAGAATATCCAACTCGTCAAAGAAATCCGAATCTTCTTCCTCATCAAATGACTTCCACAAGGTATCATAATCATAACGCCATCCGTTACCAAGATAATGAGGTAGCATATTATAACCTTGACACTCAACATTATATGCTTCGATGATCTTCTTATAGCTTGGAACAAAGACTCATTTCATTGGACTTGCATATCCCACGAAAATTCCTTCTATACTCTTTGGACCAAACTTACCACGAGGTTCTATAACCGTGCAGGGAGACCCAAACGGTTCTAGATACTTCAGGTTCGGTTTGCGGTTGTTGATCAGCTCGAAACATGTCTTGTTGAATTTCTTTACTGTGAGAACCCGGTTGAGTGTATAGCAAGCGGCTGACACTGCTTCTGCCCAAAAGTTGATTGGTAGCTTTGAATCAGCAAGCATCGTCCTGGCTTTTTCAATTAGCGCCCTGTTCTTTCGTTCTGCTACTCCATTTTGCTGCGGAGTGTAAGGAGCAATAAATTCTTGCAATATACCTCTCTCATCACAATATTCTTCCATTTTGACATTCTTGAACTCTGTACCAAAAAGACAGTATAGATCACCGGTTATGCTTTTGATATACACTGGACCAAAAAGATCCATATGAAGTCTCTCTAAAGGTCACGAAACTGAATTGACTTTCTTTTGAGGATGTGATTTCTTGTTTTGCTTGCCTTTGACACAGCTAATGCACTCCCCTTCCAGATGAAAACCTTTTAAATGAACACCGTTTACCAAGTAATTGTGTACCAGGTGATTCATTTTTCATAAATGAATATGGCCCATCTTTCGATGCCATAACTGCGACTCCTTTTCCGTTGCTTTTGATATGAAGCAATGAGCCTGACCCGTGGTAGTCGTAGCAACGCTCATCTCCAACACGTACAGATCATTGACTCTAGGTGCTCTCATGATAACCCACTCTTCCGGAACAACAAATCCTGGTTTCAAGATCAAACATTCTTTGTCTGTAAAGTGCGTTGTATACATTCTATCACAAATCTGAGATATGCTCAGAAGATTGTTCTCTATCTCGGTGATGTAGTTCAGTCTTTCAAATGTGACAATACCAATAGATAGAGTTCCTTCACCAACTATTCGACCTCCTTGATTTCCTGCAAAACCCACATATCCTCCGTTAAACCCTCTAACATCGTACAGCAGGGTTTTCTTCCCCGTCATGTGCCGAGAAGCTCCACTATCCATAATCCATCGCGAAACGGATCTTGGAAGCTCCTGCACATGTCACAAACACTTAGTTAGATTTTGATACCACCCAAGCCTCTTTTGACTCAGGTAGCTGAACATTGAGGACAATTCTTTTGGTGAACAATGGTGGAAAATTTTTGTCATTCATTTTTAAGCTCTCTTCAGATCCAACCTCAACCTCTTTGTATAAGAAAAACTCATTTTTAGGAGGTTGACCAGATGGTTGGTCTTTCATTTGAACATCTTTCTTTTCAGAAATGAGCATTTGTTCTTCAAGTTTCTCATAGTAATCCAAAGGAACATTCATCTTTACCGGTGTAGTAGAAGATGATTCTTTTTCTGACTCTGAAACCTTTGGTTTTGAAGAACTTGTTTTCTTTTCAACAACTTTTGGCTTCCATGTTTGTTGAGATGACGCAACCCTTTTGTAAAACTTTTCATTTTTAGTTATCACATTTTTCACAGGTTCAGTTTTGATTTTAGTGTTTTCATTTTTCAAAACTTTCTTCTCAACAACCATTGGAGCTTTGCCTTTTGCATCAACTTTCTTTTTCTGACTCTCAACGACTTCAGACTTAGGCTTTGAGTTGGTGCACTTTCGTGCAATGTGACCAACTTGATTGCATTTGAAATATGTTTGAGTATCAACTACCCGACTTGTACCTTGAGTCTGAGGCTGTGAGGCCTTCTTCTCAAGGAATTCTTCATTTGATTTTGAAAAAATTTTAGACTCTTCGTCAGAAAGTGAACTTGAACATGAACTTCTCACAAAAACCTTTTTCTCAACAAACTTTCTGTTTTGAAAGTTCTTTTTCTGATAATTCTTACCACCCTGATAACCACCTGACCATCTGTTTTGATTGTTGTTATGAAAACGCGGAGGTACAATAGGTTTTTTATATTAAGATTTGTCTTTTTCAAAGTTCAATTGTCTTTCTGAATGTTTCACACCTTCAATTTCAGACACATCAATCTCAATCAACTTGAACACATTTCTTAGTTTGCCAACATTCACATTTTCCAAAGGAAAATCACGATCCGAATACAACTTATCAGATCCTGCCATCTTGTACATCACAAGATTAGGTTCTTCACTTAAGTTTTTTTGGATTTTGATTTCGGGATGTATTTGTCCAAAAAGCATTCATCATCCTCAGTAGTGTCACTTTCAGTTTTCAAAACATTTTCAGCCATGCTTTTAACAATTTTGGACTGGACACTATCTTCATCGGAAGATGAAGTGAATGTAACATCAATTGTGTCTGGAAGCTTAACTTCATTTACTTCTTGATCATTAACCAACCCTGATTTTTTCTTTGAAAAATTGTTTAAAACTGGTGGTGGAACCTGATGATACCCAACCCCAGTTCCATCCGAGTATACATCTTCGCCTGCTTTGTTCTTCCAAATTGGTTTAGGGATGATATGTTGAAGAACAAAAATTGTAGAGTTGTAACTGTTCAGTTTCAACTGGATGCGTTCATTTTCAATTTTAGGTTCTTGAAACTGAAGCTTCAACTTAGCAATTTCATCCAGTTGCTGGTTGATTTGCTCTTCTTTTACTCTAAGAACCCCTGACAATTGCACATTTTCTTTGTTTGTCTTACCATTTCTCTCATCAGAATCTTTAACCGTTCGTTTTAGCTTATCAAAATTTTCTGAGATTTGACGATTTTCATGAATTAGTTTTTCGTTTTCTTTCCTAATTCTTTCTACGTCACTTTAATCATTTTCGATTTTCTCATTTAATTCTTTTAAACATTCATTTGTAGCTTTTAACATTTTGTCATGATTTAAGATCTGATCTTCAACGTCTCTGACTCTTTTTGTCAGTTCTTCGGTCTTTTCACTGTTGAGGTAAGCAAGTGTACTACAAACCTTGCAATTTTTCATGCAATTTTTGCAGTCGCTCTCAGTTTTAGCTTTCTTACCTAACTCATTGATTGCATCATTCTGACTGACCTTGCTTTTAGACTCAGTTCCAGAACCAGAAACTACCTCTAGCTCTTTTGCAGCAAGTACTTTGTCAGCCATCTTCTTCAAATATTCTGCAGTAAACTCTTGTGACGTATCAATAATCCTGTCATCAACTTTCTTTGTCTACCACTCTTTATCCTTTTCTTTTTCTTTTTCATTAGCTTCTCCTCCTCCCCACCACAATCTCTGATTTGCTTCTTCATATTCAGCAATTTGTTGGATGACAGCTTCAATACTAATTAAGTCCGGATCAACAACAATGTTTCCTTTGGGATCAAGATAACATTCTCTATCAGCATCCCATCTCTTCGCTTTTTTAGCTTCTTTGTATGTATTATAAATTCTGGTCATCCTGAATTGAGCTTGCATCCTTCTGTTGACGAATTTTTCTTCTTCTGTTCTGTTGTCTTTGAAAGGAACAATTTTTGTCACAAACGCATAGCCCACTGCATCCTCTTCTGGTAGCAGTTCACTCCAATCAAAACCTTCATCATCATGAATAACAGCAAGAGCTCTTGATTTTTCTTTGGGGCATCTTCAAGCTGCTTCATTCTAGGAGATTCAGATTTGTTCTGATGATAGATTGCTCTTTTATAATAATCTTCTCTGAATGGATTTGCAGTATCATCAACAGGTGCGTTTCGACATTCACGTTTGAAATGTCCATTTTGTTTACATCTGAAGCACGTGACTTTTGATTTATCAAAACCAAGTTTTGTGGAAGGTCCGCCAATAGAATGTCTGCTTGTAATCTCCATGAACCTTTGTGCACGTCGGGCCGCACTAGCCATACACCACCTGATATCTATCAACTCCATTTCTTCTGGGTCGATCTGATCATAGTCCTCCTTGGTGAGGTTAGTGTTTCCAATCATGCCCGCAACAAGGCTCTCGTATGATTCTAGGACAGAAGCTAAAAACACCATTTGCTGCTTTGCGGATTCCTCACTAAAGTTTTGTGCATTCTTCAGATCCACAGCAATATTACATTGGAACACATTCTTCGAAGCTGACTGGCTTGGAGTTGTTGACGATGAACCACTATGAAAACCACTGCTTGAACTCTCTTGATTTGATGTATTAGAATTTTCAGCTGAGAAAGCTGTCTTAGGAGACACATTCTTCGGGATCATACTTCCTCGATAATACAGCTCCACATTCTGCTGGTATGAGGAATGATTGACTTTATTTGATTTCTTGATCTCCAGCTCATGACTCTCCAGACTGATGAAGCAATGCACTTTTGTTCAGCAACAAAACTTTCTACATTATCAGTGCCTTCTAGATTTTCATAATCCGATCTTCCCATATTGAAACCATTCTTCATGCTCTTCCAGCTTGGATACGCAAACGCTTTTAGCCACTCTTCAAACCTTTTAGCCCATCTATTGTATTCTTCAATCGCCATTAGTTTGGGAGGTTTGTTGTACGTCCCATAAGCACTTTCCACACTCAAAGCATCAGACAGAGTTTTCTTTGCATTCGGATTTGAAACGTTTTCATTTGTGTTGTTTGATGTATCATCTTCTGTGTTTCCCGTGAAAGAAAAAATGTCACTGAACGGATTCATAAACTCATCCATCTTCACTTATCTGAAACAATCAACAAACACTTAGAAAATTTTTGGATTTTTAACAAAACACACTTTCAAACGAAATCAGTTCACGCGAAATTATAGATCAAACGAAATAACAGCCTTTAAGCGAAATATCAACTCAAACGAAATCAGTGTCTTCACACGAAACAG
Source organism: Helianthus annuus (assembly GCF_002127325.2). Lineage (NCBI taxonomy): Eukaryota > Viridiplantae > Streptophyta > Magnoliopsida > Asterales > Asteraceae > Helianthus > Helianthus annuus. Next base: position 45,753,559 of record NC_035434.2, on the reverse strand, counting down.
CTTTCAAACGAAATTACTTCTTCACACGAAATAGTGTTTTCGAGCGAAATTACCAAGCGAAAGATAATTCCGTGCGAAATTAGCTTAAATTCAAACGAAATTAAGCCAATTTGGTGCGAAATTAGTAATTTCGTATGAAGTCTTCAAACGAAATCTGATTTCGTGTGAAATTAATAGCACATTCAAACGAAATTAAGCACAAAGTGTAATTTCGTGCGAAATAACACTTGACCATTCGTGCGAAATTATGCTGACATCACCATTTCGGCCACCATTTTGTCAAATTGATCCGGTTTTTGTTCGAATTTTGGTCCAATTCTTTCAAGGATTCATTAAAACAGTGTTTTACGTGACATATGTGAAATTCAATCCATTTTGTCCGTTAAAACTTGTTCAATTTAGAAAAGAAGGAGTAGAAGTGATGAAAATAAGCTGAATCGGTATGAACTCTTCGTTCTGAGCTCTGATACCACTTGTTGGATCGATGTGTGACCCTAACGAGTCAATCGGAAGAGTTATACATCAATATCAAAGGCGGAATCAATGATATCAATGTGAAACAGCTTGATTCTACTTAATTATCCTTTTATTAATGATTTCAAAGCAATCCTGATCGTTTGACAAACTGGCAGCACCTCGGCTTCGAAATCAAGACCGTTCCAAATGAATCAGCAGGTTGGGTATTTATAGGGTAGGTAATTTCGCACGGAATTACCAAGCGAAATTACTTTCAAACGAAATTACTAATTTCATGTGAAATACCTGTTTAATTTCGTGCGAAATTAGCATAAGCTAATTTCGTGCGAAATTACCATTTAACATTCAGAATCTGTTTTTCGATCTGCTGAGCACTGGTTTAACCTATCTAGACACATGACTCGATACAAGACAAAGTTAACACACATTTATGCACCAACAGACTGTTATGTTCCGTGCTTAACATTTGAACTTTATGAACTTATGTTTTGGTTTACGTTTTATGCTTCCGCTGTTAACTTAAAGTTGGTTACTTTCTTTTGGTCACCAATTGTATTGTGGTTGGCTTTATTTACTTAATTACGTTGTTCAATATGATTGGTGGCTTGATCCTGGTCATATCACGCCTCCAAGCGGTGATACCCCGCATGGTGGATTTTGGGGGTGTGACACAGCGATGGGGTAAGGACCACTAATGTCAGTATAAATGATTTCTAATAAGTTAGAGCTCTTAGTGGCACCTTTCTTATTCGTTGATGTCATTTTATTTTTAAGGAATTTGACACATGTTCCAAAGTCAGTGAGATTGAGAGGTGGTAAGACTTCATCCTTTACGAGTTGAGTTAATCGTTCTCGTGAGATGTGGCCTAAACATTGATGCCACAACATGGATGAAGCCTCTAAGTGTCGTCTCATTTTCATTTTTGTGATTGATTAATTAATATTATATGACAACAATGATTTAGAAAAGTCATCGTCTAGTTCTAATCTATTGAGACCACCATCCAAAATGCCAGTACTATACACTATAGAATCATAAAGAATAGAGAGTTTTTGCGGTGACCATGAGAAAGTTTAATGCATAAACCAGTTTTCATAAATATTTCTAAGGTTCCCACAACCTTCACTTCTAGCTCCTTATCATTCTCCATTAAGTGGGTTCTTTGGTTTCTTCCCAACATCCGATTGTAAGGAATCCTGGAGTAGAATTGGTCACATGAACCATAGCACAAGAATCAAACCACCAACAACTAGCAGGAACATTTAAATTATATCACTCAAGTATCATAAAGAGATTATTACCTTTTGTTAGTCAGCCACTCCTTAAAGTTAGGGCACTCCTTCTGCTTAAAGAGTTCTTAGAGCTGGAAGGTGCACTTGGATTAGGCTTTCAGACTTTATATGGTTCCTTCCTTGGATGATTGTTCTCCCTCTTCTTGGATTTGGAGGTGGAGAGATAAGCAACATCAACAGTTATGTCCATCTTCATACGCTCTTTCTCCTACACACACATGGCGATCAACTTACTAATCGTCCATCTGTCCTTCTGAGTGTTGTAGTTTATCTTAAATGCTTCATAGGATGATGGAAGAGTAGTCATGATGTAGTATACAAGAAAACTATCATTGATCTACTTGTCTAATCCCTTCAACTTATGGGTTATGTCGTTCATCATCATGATGTTCTGACAAATACCGTTCCTCCCATCATACTTAGTAGTCATCAGCTTTAGAAACAAAGTACTAGCATGCACCTTAGACGTCCCTTTGAATTGTTCCTCCATAGAAGCCAAATAGGTTTTAGCACATTAGAGTCTGGAATGGCTCCTCTAGTTGCAGTGCTAATGGATTTTTTTCATGAACAAGAGAGACACGCGATTGCACCTAGTCTACTTTTCAAAAGCAATATGCATAGCAGATGTGCTTCCAGGAGTAAGTGCTACAGGCTTAGGCTCTCTTATGGCTAGTCAAATCCAACAAATAAGAGTTAGCATGAGAGAATCCTTCCATGTAGCAAAGTTATCAACAGTCAATGGTGGAATCCCGCAATTGGGAGCTAAGGGTGGAAATTATATGAGAGAAGTAAGATACTAAACTAGAAGTCTTAATGTGCTCTAAGGGCATGCTATCCTAAGAAATACATAGGTAATGACCAATTTAATTATGAAGCTGTGATATGTCTATTATTAACATCAAACTAATAGGCTAAGTTTATTTAAAATTCTACTTAAGTGAAGATAAATCACTTTTGGGCAGAAGTGAAATAATTGAAGTATGTGTGCAAAACAATTATGACAAATTACCTTTGGGCAGAAGTGTGACAATGATCTTAGATACGCACGGGTTAGATGCGCAAGGCATGAATGAATCAAATCACCTTTGGGAAGAAGTGAGACATGCATGTTTGTAAGGTATAAATAATATAGCTTGTAATTATACTTGACCGATAAAATAGATGTATCAAATCACCTTTGGGGAGAAGTGAAATATCAAAAACTCATTCAAGTTAAGCTATTTAGTCTTGTAAAAAATACTTAATACATCTTAGTGTTTACAAAAAAACCATTAAGTAAATAGCAAACCACTAGTTAGCATGGACCAAACTTATGAAACATCAAAACCTAAATTTTAATTCACAATAACAGTTCACGAAGTAATGAGTTTTTGAGAAATTGAGTTCTCGGGTTTTCTTATAATATCTCGAGTTTTATGAGATTTCAAGTTTACTGGAGATCTCGACTTCTTATGAGATTTTGAGTTTTAAGAGATTTCGAGCTTACTTTAGACCTTGACTTCTTATGAGATTTCAAGTTTTATGAGATTTCGAGTTTAATTGAGATCTCGACTCTTCTTAAGATTTCGACTTGTTATGAGATATCGAGTTCTCTTGAGATTTCGAGTTGTTATGAGATTTCGAGTTTTCTAATGAAATATCTAGTTTTATGATGAGTTCACGAATTCTCATAATAGTTGAGTTCTCGAATTTTATGATTCAATTTTCGAAAATTACTTATTATCTCTTATGAACTTGTGATAATTATGGATGATTTTGAATTGTTATAGTTATCTAGTTTCCTAAATTTGTGTTTTGGTAATTATTATCCTTGATTTTGAAATCTTGTTACTGATATACCATATCATTATTTCGAAAAAAAACTTATGGATAAAAATAATCAAAACTAGGAAAAACATAATCTTTTTATCGATTCATCTATAATTTTAATAATTCTTCAAATTTTAAGATGAACACGAAGAACCCCATCGAAGAATGAATTTCATGAATGTTTTATTTGGAATCGAAACCTTAAACGATTTTTTTTTTGTGAAAACTTTCATTTTAATAATAATTCGGATTTTTAATAAAGCTTAACCCGATTAGAACTCATTCTTTTCCATATTATTAATGGCAGAAAAGCGTGAACATATTTTAAAAATGTATTTTCATCAAAATTCTAGTTTTCCAGTTTTAATTCCAAATTTAGGGAAAAATAACAGAACTAATTTGAGCAACATAAGCTCCGATACCACATGTTGATCAGTTTTGTCTATGTAATGGAAACATATAAACATAATACATGTTACAACTTTCAGGCCAACAAATAATTTAGAAACAGATGCAACTATGGAGTTTGACATGTTAGTCAGCTTGATCTGGTTTCCGTTTAGAGTGTATATAATTGATGGTGATTACGAATTCTTAGGGTATGGAATTCGAGAGTATAGAGAGAGAGGAGTTCGAGATTGTGATGTTATCGTGTGTAACATTTAACCCTTTCTAATCATCTCCTTAAATATATATAAGGGGAAACCTCTATTAGTTAATAAGGTTAATACGATCCATCAACAATTATAAACTAATATTAATAACGAATGTTTATTATTTCATCAAATATAATATAAATGTTAATGATGGCTAGGGATAGGATCAAATAAAAAAATTGATTTTTTTTCTAAATAGGATAAGAAAGAAAATAACCTTTCATTTATAAATCACCAGTTAAGATGAAAGTATACGAGAAAAGATTGGTGTAAGGGTATTTTTGTGATAGTCGATTTGTTGACTTTTTCACTCCACATGTAGGACACATGCTGTAACGCCTTGCTTCTACGTACTTTCCATAATTAGAAAGCTCGCCTTGTAATGCTATTTTTGGAAATCTTGTATTATTATAGTCGTCTTCTCGTTGTAAAATCCGAGACTTGGATCATAAATAAAATTCGTATTTCTTTAAATTCACCATCTACATATTCATACATGTTCATACGTTCGAATTCATTGTACATCGAATCCTTATTTGTAATTCATACTTATACGATACTTATTCACGATGCATGTCCATGCTTGTCCTTAAATTGTTGATACCTAAAAACCCCTAATAATATGCTTATTTATACAACGGTTAATCATCTAATATGTGACATATACTTGTCACTTACAAACATGTTACATACTTGTACATTACACTTTTTACCTAGTTAAATCATGTTTTATTTCATATTTCACCTTGTTACAAGTTAGGGGAAACATTGTTGCATATTATTACACAACTTAACTAACAAAATTACTCATTATAATGTTTTAAAAAAATAAAAAAATAAAGAAATATGGCAGCCCCAATTCAGCAAAATTCAGCCCCATATAGTTGGGTTTTGTGGGCTAGTTTCAAGGTGTAACCCCTTCTAAACACTTCCAAAGCCCAACCCATTGAAACCCTAATCCTTCCCCCTATAAATACCACTTATAACCAGCCTCTCTACCACTTTTGCAACACTAAAAACTCTCAAAACATCCTCCAAACCATAGCTGAAAGCAAAGGTTCGAGCAGATTGACACCCCTTCACGAAAATGAGCATAACTCACTCATTTCTTAACGAAATCACTTGATTCTTTTTCCTACTTACTTGGATAATCATGGGGTTCGATTCCTAGACTTCTCCTTAGAGAAATCAGACCTGGAAATGCCCCGAAATCATCCATAAACTTTCTGTTTGATTTTTATGTTCTTCAAAACTTGTTTAAACCTATGCAACTTGTGTCTAACACATCTCATGCCTGTGTCCTAATGCTTACAACTTATCCCATGGTTGGTTAAGCTTAAAAACAAGGTTGAGACATTTGAAATCAGAGGATTAAACCTCATAAACTTGGTGTTTTGTCTAGGGTTTCAACCCACAAATCATGTCAAACATAGTCTTTGATACATGAGTGATTATGGAACAACTTGGGTTGTCCAAACATACAATCCTCACATGATTTGATGATTTCTATTAGTTAGTTTACTTTACATACATGTAAAGACCTTAGTTCATGACCCTCCTTGGTTGTTTTTACATCAAGTGTAGTGGTGAACATCAAAGGGGTACCTAAATGGAAGCCTTGTCTTCCTACCCCATCCATGACACCCATGACTCAACTTGAGGTACCTAAATGAAGATGTAATCTTCTACCTCTTACTTGAATACTTGAACATTTGGACTTAATAATATGTGTATATTATACAACCTAAATACTATCTATGTACACTCGAATCATTGATGTTGAAATCATATTCATTTGTCAAAGTAGTAGGTTATCATCTAAGGACCTAAACCTTGTTATGATTCTTATGGGTGTTCAACTCATGAAATCATTATAACCCTTGTGGTTACCAAGTGTCATACAAGTGTTATGTGTGAAGATGAATATTTTGGTATAATATTTTCATGTCACTTTCATTCCGAATCTCAACTCTAAACATGCTTGAACTTAAACCCTTACGCATTCAACCTTCCAACCTCGTCAACTTTGTCACATTGGATAATCGGAAAACATATGCAAACTTTGTGAGTATACTCGTATTCCCCTTTTACTTTTATCAATTTTGGGGTGTAACATGTTTTATCTACCAACAAACTTACACATGAACATTTTGCTTAACACATGAACATTCCTATAACATGCTTGTATACGTGATGGCTTGATACTTTAAACTTGGGTGATTCTTATGTGTTGAACTTATCATTAACTTCGTACGAGCCAAACCGTGACATATGTAGCGCTATAGGATTAACGACCCGCCCTTTATCATCGGTTATGTCATGAGCATATTGCGTTTTCTTGGTTTGATATGTTAGACACATGCCATGTTTAAATGTTTATCTTGAATCACATGCTTGCTGTGAGGAATTGTTCAAACTTATCTTTTGCTATGTACGTATCAAACTTGTATACTCGCCTTTGCTTTTGCATTGAACTTTATTTTAAACATGTTACAGGTTGAGGACGATGATGCTATGAAATGAAGTAGCGTTGATGCCTAGATACACATATAGACGTTTAGGTTTAATCGTTGTATCAATGTTGATTATGTTGTATTGTATTTCCTTTGAACTTGATGTTATTTGATTTCTTTGTAATATTGACAAAAGAATTATGAAATGAAATCGGTTTATTAAATATTGTCACAAATAGCGTTATGATGACTCTAGCAATCTTCACACTTCGTCTCATCCCGATGTTTCCACCATTGGTTGGGGTGTGACACATGCATATTCCTTCCTATTTTTTAAACATTGATAACTTTTTTATACGACATTATTTTTTAAAAAATTGCACCATAAAATCAATCATTTTTTTTATCTTTAATTTGAGCACCATATTACTATATAAAATATAAGATCTAAAAAAACTGTCTTAGATTTCTATTTTGTATAACATTTACTAGATTTTTGTGTTGAATTTTTTATACTAGATTTTTATGTTGTGCTGGATTTTTTTTTTTTGGTACAAGATTTTTTAATAAAAAAAAACCAAAATACGATTTTATCCTACCAAAATCGTATTACATTTCTATTTTGTATAATCTCCAAAATCCTTCTTAGGCTACTTAACCAAAACCCACTAAATGATTAAGTGCGTGCAATTGTATATTTAATCTAACAAATACATGAACTAGAAGGTGATCAATTATGGTTACCTGATGTTGATGGAATAGAGTAAGATAAACAAATGAATTTAGAAAAGCAAATACACACTCATGACTATTTGTAAACGTATGGGCGTATGGCTATATTTAGACAATTATTCTCTCACATAGATACAAAACATAAGAAACAAAAGGTGTCTGATTCCGTGCATATCTTAAGAATTAAGATGAACTAATATTGCAAAAACAACCATCCAGGGCTTATCTCTTAGGTGTCACACCTAGGACATCGTGACTTCAATAAACGAAAAAAAGACGTAACTAATTAGAGTTAACCAAAGAACTTGCAACCATAATCTCCTTACGGATTGAAGGAGAGTCTTCCAAGAATACCTTGCTTATACGGCAAATATGTTTTCTTCTTCATGTCATTCGAAACCGCCCAGTTCACATTGTAATGTAGCTCGTGAGCTGATACTCGCCCCCTTCGCTTCGACACTGATCCAGGGTTCCTGATATCTTGATCACACTTTCTAAAATTGGTAGAGTATTTCTTCAACGGGTCTCTGTCCATTGCTCGACCATCCGAAGCACTTCTAAACAACAAAAGATCCATCAAACTCCATTTTCTAGACCCATTATTTGATGAAGGCGCAGGAGATGAAGGCGCCACTTGTCGCCGCTGATAAGAGGTTCCAAGCGGGGACAACGATCTCGTTCTCCTGCTTCTTGAAGAATTTGAAAACCCTCTCTCTCTGCCTCTTTCTCTCTCACTATCAAAACGACAACTTACATCAAATGTAAAATCGTCGTCTTCAGGTAAGTTGGAGGGTGTTTTGGGTACTCCGGGTTTCTCTTCCCACGCAAACGGGATGGTGGCAAGAGAACTGGCGCGGTTAGCATCGGCTGCGATCAACAGCTCGTCAAACCCGCGATACAAATCCGTGAGTCGTGTGGGACTGGAGGGGGCGCTTGTGTAGCAAGTGTCAGCGTGTGATGCGAAACTGAAGTCGAAATCTGTAGGGGGAGCAACGTCCATAGTGGTATTAGTTAGGATGAGGTATGTTTTTGAAGAAAGTGAGAAACTAGCCTTGGAGTGTTGATGTTTATATAATTGGATCAAGGAAGAAGGTGAGAAAGCTCTTGAAACCAAGTCAAGTTGACTGAAAAATTAGAATATTGATCTCTTAATACATTATTATTTGTTATCTGCAACGTTTGTCTAATGTTGTTTTTAAAATTGTATTGTAAGGTCCAAGAAGATAGATTAATCTACAATTATTTGATTGATTTGGGACTAAAATATATCCGTGAACAAACTACCATGTTGATGTACTTTAGTTCATGTTATTTTTTTTTCATATTAATTGAATTTTTATTATGTTTTGTACAACTAGAGTTGGGAAAAAAATATTGATTCAAATTCAACATTGATCGAGTTATATACATCTTTGAGTGAGGCACTTGGCACATGTGGCAAATCCTTGCATTTATTTCCATATCATCAATACTTTTTATTTTTCATAATCAGATTGTTTTTATACCAAATCAAATCATTTCTAAACATTGATAACATATTATAAAAATAACTACTTTATTAGTTACAAATTTATTTAAGTCAAAGTATTGTATAGCAACAAAAAATAGTGAGAAAAAAATAACAAATTAATGTTTTTAAATAAAAAGAGACATAGTCTTTTGTTCATACTACACGAGTTTAATAAGGTTACATGCCTTGAATGCCTCTTAACCACAACATCCTATCAAATATAGGTTTTGTAAATGTTCTATAGATTACAAGCTCCAATTTAAGAGAGAAACAAGCTAATTAACCTTGAGCAAAGACTAAGAGATAACTACCTAAAATACTATATAACATAAATACAATAATCCCAAGTCATAAATCATGGCATAGATCATTTATGGTTAACACGCCCCCGCAAGATGGAGGCTCCGTTGGAGACTCCAATCTTGGATCGAATTGAGAGAAATGGCGTCCGTGGTAGTGGCTTCATAAGAACATCTGCGAGTTGATCTTTAGAGTTGATAGTAAAACTTGTAGCTTGCCTCCAATGACATGTTCTCTAACAAAATGGTAGTCCAAGGCAACATGTTTCATTCTAGAGTGATATACCGGGTTGGCGCATGGGTATGTGGCGCCGGTGTTATCACAAAACATTTGAGGAGTGTGTGGTGATTGGATTCCTAGTTCATGAAGAAGATTCTGCACCCAAGCAATTTCTGCAGCTGCATTGGCTACAATTTTGTACTCGGCCTCGGTAGATGAACGTGAGACAGTCTTTTGATGAGAAGAGCGCTAAGAGATAATGGTAGGCACAAATGTATGCTTTAGTAGACCTGCTGCCATCGTTGACCCCTCCCCAATCTGAATCAGAGAAGGCACAAAGTGTAATGCTAGAGTTACGATGCAAATAAAGCTTGTGGTGTACCGTTCCTTTCAAATAGCGGAGATCCCATTTGAGGGCTTGCCAATGAGATTGTCTAGGCGTGTGCATCAATTGTGAGAGTTTGTTGACAACAAATGAGATGTACGGGCAAGTGAATGCAAGGTATTGAAAGCAACCAACATGTTTGCAGTATTGGGTGGGATCAACGGTGGGAGTGGAGTCAAAGGGTACAAGAGGATCGGATACACTCATGGGAGTGAGAACATCCTCGACTGTTGATACACTTTTTATGTGGACGCGACTCGACTCGATTCGTTTCGGTTCGGTTTGACTCGGTTAGGTTCGGCTCAAGTCCGACGTCACGACATTCCTCCGTTGTGCGTCCCAGAGTTCGACACGCGAAGCACGGAGAGCCGAGAGCGTTTCTCGCCGCCACATCATCATGACATCATCATGATGATGTCATGATGATGTCATTTGTTGACTAAATTCTACAAATCTGAATTGTTGAGAATCATGAACGTATATATGCATGAAGAAATTGGGCCACTCATTTGGTTGGGCTTGCCTTTGGCGAAGTCTTGAATCCAACGAAGTTTCATCATGCGACGAAGACCAAGTCCGAAGCCCAGGCCCATCAAAGTGATGAAATCACTTTGATTTCGTCAAAGACAAATGTGATTTCTTCGTGATGATGGACGACGAACTTAGAGTTCGTCGTTGAACTTGTTTCGTCGACTCCCTGCTTCAGTTTCGTCATACCTGGTCCTATATAAACAAGACTGAAGACAGAAGACAAAGCAGAGAGACATGAGAGAACATAGTGAGTTTGTGAGAGCTTTATCGTTTGTAATCTTTGTAAACAAAACTCTCCGGTTCATAATAGATCTGAAGCTTTAAACGTTGTATTGTTTCTTTGCTTTATTTTGTGTCTCGATCTCGGTTTAACTTACCGGTTGGATTCCGCACAACCGTGTTTGTCGCATAACAAGGATACGGTTAACTAGATCCTCCGCTAGTGGACCTACAAGTGGTATCAGAGCCAAGGCTCTCTTCCTTGTTGAAAACCGAGTTTCCGATGCGATTTTCGAGTGGGTTTTTGAGCTTTTCTTGGACAAAAATCGAAAACCCAGTTTTTGTTGGCTGAAAATATGGATTAAAACTCGAAAATCTTTGTTGTTTGGTGTTGTCTTTGTTTAAAACTAGTTTAAAATCGTTGCAGACAATCGAAAGTACAAGTTGTTTTGAGATTTGAAGTTATAATCTCATCTCACCATTTTTTCCGGCGAACAAGCTCACCGGAAAGGTCACCGGAATGTTCTTTGTTTGAAAAGATAATCTTCAAATTTTTTTTTGGAAAGTGGTTTTGTCGTATGCCTTGTTGCTTAACTATTTTTGGATATTCACTAAACAACTTTCTAAATTTCAGAGACAATATTCTCATTTTTAAGGAAATAATTCACCTACCACCTGCATAAAGTGCTCCTAGGATTTCAACATGACAAGTCTTCGTGACATAGTATAGTCTGGTCTATCAAATCTATTTTTTTTTTGTCTACAAGTAATCTCTATGGTCAACTGAAATCATAGACTTTGTAAACTACAAACCAAAATTGAAATCTTGTGGAGTCTTAGTGGGCCATTATCACAATTGAAGTTTCGTGGTCATAATATCTCCAAGTGGTGGGCCTATGGATCTAAAAATTTTCGTGGGCCATTTCTTTTAAACATCTTCATTGGGCTGACACCATAATTTACACACAAACATTATTTGACTAAGTCTTTGTTTGAGTCCAACGAAGATTAAGTCTTTGTCACCAGAAGACTTCGTCAAAATAGAAGATTTCGTGGGTGTAACTTGTTTTTAGTTGTTTATTTTTCAATCCATCATGAGTTCAGATTGGTGGGGTTAGAAACCGGATCCGAATGCGGATATGTATACGGGTAAAGGTTTAGTTCCTTCATGGGCTCAGTCTCCCACAACCTCGTCATCAGCGCAAACGACTTCCATTACGGCAAACCAGTGGGCACTTGTTACTAACCAAAATCAAAGTATACAAAGTCTTCTTCTGAGCGAAAATGAAACCGGTAGTAACAATCGTCCACCGAAACTGATGCATATGAACGAGTATCCCGGTTGGGAAGAACGATTTCACACGTATGTTCTTGGGCAAAACACGGAGTTATGGTTATCTTTTACCATGGAATTCGATCAAGCACTTGAAGAAGCTGGTTCAAATGCTGCAACGTTTGGAGATCTTTCTGCCGAGGATAAAAAGGCATATGATTTAGAAAAGAAAGCATATTCAATTCTAACTCAAGCCTTAAACAAAGATATTTATCATCAGATTGTGAGATTCAAAACGACAAAAGGCCTATGGGATGCATTGAAGGCGCAAGGTCATGGAAATGCATCGTCACGCAAACTGAGACATGATCTGCTCAAAAAGGAATTCGACGGTTTCATGTGTATGGAAAGGGAATCGCTGGGAGATCTTACAAGCCGATATTATCATCTGCTGAGTGAAATGGGTAATTTTGGGGTAGTGGTAACTCCGGAAGAGGTTGTCACAAAGTTTGCTGATGCATTGCCAGTTCAATGGAATGGTTTCTTGGAGATTCTGAAGTATAATGGCACGCTGGCTACTGTCACACCCTGGCTTTGCGGAAGCGTGGTTAATCTGGTGTGACTTCTTAATACCATAGCTTAACCATAACAAGCTATATGAATTTAAAATCATGCAAAGTCATCCATTGAAATCAAAAACATAAAACATTGTCTAAATGGGTAAACACCCAACAACCATTACTTGTCTTAAACAGTACAACTACTACCATAATGCAAACATAAATAAACATGGTTCAGGGGCTATGGCTTGTCCAGGAAAGAGCCATAAGCCTTGAACCCGGATGACTCTGAGTCTAAATGCAGCGGGAAATCCTGCTAAACCGTGCCAGATCCTTAATTCCCTGAAATACATGTAAGTTGAAAAATCAACAATAATGTTGAGCGAGTTCATGCGAAAGTGAGTAAATAAACCTTTATCTTTATCAAAAACCCTGGTATGTAGCAAATAAGGAAAAAGAGATCACCAACGGTTTGCAAGGCCATTGATATGTGTAAATGCAAGTAGGAAGGCTCAAACCTAGCAAATTTATGCGTCGGGAACAAAGTCATCCCAAGGTCCGTTCTGCTGGACCTGGGACTGGGCTCGCTACACCCAAATAGATCTACCGCTCCTGCCCCTCGGTCCTACCCTGAGGATTAATGACCTCAAGTTTCCGCCTACCCATTCACATGATCTAAGTAACCCTCCTTACGCTAACCATACCATGTATAACATATCCATAATCATTGTAACATGTATTTCACCCCCGCAGTTTATAAAACTGAAAACAGTTAAGAGAAAAGGGGGACATGAACTCACAGTGAACGCGTCACAAAATCAAGCAATCCAATATCCAGGTGCTGTGCAACGACCTACATGTGCTAATTCTATTAGACGGATGGCCGTGCTTTCGCTTCATAGTTTACATTTTTGGGAAACAGTTAGTCAACCGTTTCGTATATATATTTGATACGCATTCTCCTTCCCAAGGATGGGGGAATTAAATACATGTATACTTATATTATTTTATTAAGTCCCACTTAATATATTTTATTTCTTATTTCAAAATATATTCATTTTTCTCAAAAATAATATATTTCCTTTTTCTCATAATATTTTCCCAAAATAATATATTGACAACATACGCGCTTATGAATACTTCTGAATAAAGCGTAAGTTACGTTTTGGTGATTAAGTGGTAATGATAATTACCGTTGTATCTTATATTCTCGACGTATAAGCGTTTGTATTATTTCGGGCTTGACAAGGTTAGTAAATATTATTTTTACTCTAAAAATAATATTTATATATCTTCACAAAATAATCATAAACAGTGAGGTGACAAAATATATTTACCGAATAAATATTTATCACTTTTAGTTTTGTGAAAATCCCACCTCCGATTATTTATAAATAAAGTTGTGGCGAAATATATTTTTGAAAACATGTCAAAGTAGTCTAACACTTGTAAATAATTCTAAGTGTTAGATTTTTAGAAAATTTCGCCAGAGTTTCCCCTGTAACTGGAGGTGGCCACGCTTTCAAGCGTATCATTTTCTTTTATAAAATCATCTCAACAATTTGTCAATTCAACCGAGTCATTTTTCCACTCTTCAAATAGAAGACTAGTATGTAAAACCGCGTTGTTTCATGAACTTGTAGTTTTTACAAAAACTACGGTGTAGATCTCGTTATTTTTAGTGGATCTATTCATAACATAGCTTAGTCTTGCAAAAACCTCGTTTTTGGAACAAATCACTTCTTACAACTTCCCGACAATTTTTGTAAACATTGTTATTTTGTCGGATCTTTTACTCTACAAGTGTTTCTACACTTGTAGTTTATAGAAATCGTATTTGTTAACACTTTATCCACTTTTATAAAAACATGATTTTCTCGACACCCGGTCCTACGAATATACCACTTGTACATACGTAGATCGGCTTGTTTTAAATACTATTTTTCATGTTAAAATACTTTTATACAAGTTCATGTTTCTCGTGTGGTGGAGTTTCACCTTTTAACCCTTGAACCGCTGGCATCTAGTGTATGCCAAAATTCGAGATCTTAACAAAGTCGGGTTAAACGATGATAAGAGCCACCACATCATAGATCGGGCCATTTTAATCAACATGTTCAAATACTACGACATTTACACGCGTTTTGAGCTTTTATCCAACAATATACACGTTTTAGTAGACTTTAAAGTTCCATTAAGCGGGTTACCGACATTCAACCGACAAATATCCTTTTAACCACTTTAGACATGACCAAAAATGAGTTTTAAACGTTATACCTCTAGCTCGGGGCTAGGGAAGAAACTAGTCGAAAACTGCGTGGATAATAGCAAACGGTAGAGGTCCTTCACGTTCCGTTTGTTCCGAGCTCCGTTGTACGTATCCACCGACACTTGAGTATGCTTGGAACTTGCAAGACTTGAACCGACAATGGATGTGGGGGTGGTGCTAGTGTTCGGCCGAGAGGGAGAGCAAGGGAGGGAGAGAGAGTGAAGGTGAGGTGTGTGTGTGTTTAGGTGTGAGAGGTGAGGGTTATTTATAGAAAAATGTGCCTCGTTCCTCGTGTAATCTAATTTAATATTATAAAGGTGTACTCTCCCGGGGCCCACTAGTTGGCCGATCCCATTGGGATGTAATGGTGCTCGGTTCGTTTCCAAACGTTCAGTTACGGTTTAGTTTGGTTAAGTGCGTTAAGTGCGAGGTCTAACCCCGTTAGTTGCTTTAGTGCATTAAAAGCGGGTGTTAGGGTAATCAGGGACCCTAACTGGCTCAGAAAAGTACTAATATTAATTTTGGCAATATTTTTATGTTCTGGGTATTGTCCGGTTGTTCAGTCGGATAGTAATCCGTTAAAGTGCTTAAGATATCCGTTAAGCGTCATAAATAATATTTTTAGCGACACAATTTATTCTGCAAAGTGTCGGGAATAATTCCTCATATTTTGGCACTTTATTAATTAGCTAGAAGCTAGTGTGTTGATAAAAGTGCTGTGCTCCGTGCTTAACGTATGTTTTAGGCACATCCAAATCTCTATATCTTATTCCTAGAGACGTAATCATACAACCCTTGTATCCCTACACACACTATGGGTGTAGTAAAATAATTCTGGCTCATTCAGGCCTTTAGAGGCAGTGTTTGCCTGATGCTGGCTATATCAGCATGTTCACTGTGTATCCGTTTAGTGCTACTGTGCTTTTGTGCATCATGTTTGTCACTAAGGTTCAGCAATTAAGTAGTGTAGTGACAGGAATATCAAAGTATGATGCAGATATGTACAAGTACCAACAATCAAGTAGCAGTTTATCAGCAAACTCAGTAAAGCACAGTAATTAGGCAATAATTAATAATTAATTAAGTCGTACGGATACCTGGTTTTGAGAGGGTTGTCACATTCTCCCCCCGTTAAATAAATTTCGTCCCGAAATTTAGGTTCTGCTTGAAGAAGCAGGGTTCTTAGGAAACAGGTGGGGGTATTTCTCTTTCATTCGGTCTTCACGCTCCCAGGTGAATTCAGGACCATGTCTAGCATTCCAGCGAACTTTGACGAGCTTGACACTGCTCCGGCGGGTCTTGTTAACTTTCCAATCTGTGACCTCAACAGGTTCTTCAACGAAGTGGAGCGTGTCATCAATATGAATCTCGTCGGTAGGAATGGCAACGTTAACTTGAGTTGGACTCCTCTTTAGATTGGATACATGAAATGTATCGTGAACGTTATTCAGCTCGGCAGGTAGATCCAACTTGTATGCTACTGTTCCAATTCTTTCCAAAACCTTGAAAGGACCAATGTAGCGTGGATTCAACTTCCCACGCTTCCCAAAGCGTGCTACACCCTTCCAGGGTGATACCTTCAACAAAACCATATCCCCAACCTCGAACTCTTGAGGTTTCCTTTTCAGATCTGCATAGGTCTTCTGGCGATCACGAGCCGCGCTAATGCGATCTCGGATTTGCGCGATCTTATCTGTAGTTTCCTGAACTACATCGGGACCTACCAATTGTCTATCACCTGCGTCAGACCAACAGAGCGGCGACCTGCACTTGCGCCCATATAAAGCTTCGAATGGCGCGGCACCAATACTGGTGTGGTAGCTGTTGTTGTATGAAAACTCAACCAGGGGTAAATGCTTATCCCAGCTACCGCCTAAATCCATCACACATGCTCTCAGCATGTCTTCCAATGTCTGAATCGTCCGCTCACTTTGGCCGTCGGTCTGCGGGTGAAACGCGGTGCTCATATTCAGCTTCGAGCCAAAAGCTTCCTGGAAGGATTGCCATATCCTCGATACGAACCTTCCATCTCTATCAGAAATAATCGAGAGAGGTACTCCATGGCGAGTGACAATCTCTCTCATGTAAATTTCCGCCAATTTGCTTGTATGATCCTTTTCGCGGATAGGCAAGAAGTGTGCTGACTTCGTCAAGCGATCCACTATCACCCAGATAGTGTCATGGCCCTTAGGCGTTCTTGGCAACTTCGTAATGAAATCCATGGATATTTCTTCCCACTTCCATTGGGGAATTTTTGGTTGCTGCAGAAGTCCCGAAGGCTTCTGGTATTCCGCCTTAACCTTAGCGCAAGTCAAACATTGGCTCACGTAGATAGCAACATCGCCTTTCATCCTAGGCCACCAATAATAATCCTTAAGATCTTGGTACATCTTATCCGCTCCCGGGTGGATAGAGTACCGTGATTTGTGAGCTTCATCAAAAATAACCTCTCTTAAATCACCAAACAAAGGAACCCAAATCCTTTTCTCAAAACATAACGTTCCTTCCTTGTTTGGAACCAATATCTTCTCCATCCCACGGAGATATTCTTTCTCAAGGTTTCCCTCCTTGAGAGCTTCTTTTTGCGCTGCTCGAATGCGTGAGGAAAGATCGGTTTGGATAATCATTTCCATAGCCCTAACCCTTATGGGCTTGATTCTCTCCTTGCGACTTAGGGCATCGGCGACCACATTCGCCTTCCCTGGATGATACTTGATCTCGCAGTCGTAATCGTTCAACAGCTCAACCCATCGCCTTTGCCTCATATTCAACTCCTTCTGGTTGAATATATGCTGGAGGCTTTTGTGATCTGTAAAGATCGTACACTTTGTCCCGTAAAGGTAGTGTCTCCAAATCTTCAAAGCAAAAACCACTGCGCCTAGCTCCAAATCATGCGTGGTATAGTTCTTTTCGTGCACTTTCAGTTGGCGTGATGCGTAGGCGATAACCTTTTGACGTTGCATCAACACACAACCCAATCCTTGACGCGAAGCGTCGCAGTATACCACAAAATCGTCGGTACCTTCCGGTAGAGCTAAGATTGGCGCGTTGCAAAGCTTATCCTTCAACAACTGAAATGCTTCGTCCTGTTTGATTCCCCAATCAAACTTTTTATCCTTTTGCGTGAGGAGCGTCAATGGCTGAGCGATCTTTGAAAAATCCTCAATAAATCTTCGATAATAACCAGCCAAACCCAAGAATTGCCGGATCTCGGTTGGCGTCTTTGGCGCTTCCCAATTCTTGATCGCCTCGATCTTGGTTGGATCCACATGAATTCCACTTTCATTTACCACGTGCCCAAGGAATTGCACGTCTCTCAGCCAAAACTCACACTTAGAAAATTTGGCATACAACTGCTCCTTCTTCAGTAGCTCTAAGATAGCTCTGAGGTGTTGCTCGTGCTCTGCCTTCGACCTTGAGTAGATCAAGATGTCGTCGATGAACACAATCACGAACTTATCCAGATACGGCTTACAAACTCGGTTCATCAAATCCATGAACACTGCAGGTGCGTTTGTTAAACCAAACGGCATGACAAGGAACTCGTAGTGCCCATAACGAGTTCTGAAGGCTGTCTTCGGGATACTTTCCTCCTGTATCCGAAGCTGATGATATCCAGATCGAAGATCGATCTTGGAGTAGAAACTTGAACCTTGAAGTTGGTCAAACAGATCATCAATCCTTGGCAAAGGATACCTATTCTTGATCGTCAGCTTGTTCAATTCTCTGTAGTCAATGCACATACGGAAACTACCATCCTTCTTCTTGACAAACAAAACTGGAGCTCCCCAAGGCGAGAAGCTTGGTCGAATAAAACCCTTATCTAACAACTCTTGAAGTTGCGTTGATAGCTCTTGCATTTCAGACGGGGCAAGTCTATAAGGTGCCTTAGCCACAGGCGCGGCGCCTGGAACTAAGTCGATGCGAAACTCCACTTGCCTCTGAGGCGGCAAGCCAGGCAAGTCTTCTGGAAAGACTTCCGGATACTCCCTTACGACAGGGATGTCTTCGATCTTCGGCTCAGCAGCCTTTTTATCCACAATGTGTGCTAGAAAAGCAACACACCCTTTCTTTAAACACTTCCTTGCTTTCAGACAGCTAATAATCCGCAACGGCGTCTCACGCTTCTCTCCATGAACAACAATGGTCTCACCATCGTCGGTCGGAATACGGATAATCTTCTCGCGACAAACAATCTCTGCTTTGTTACTTGCTAACCAATCCATCCCTACTACCACGTCGAAGCTCCCCAACTGGACTGGTAGTAGATCGAGAGCAAACTCACGCTCTCCTAACTCGATTACGCAATCTCTAATCACTTCATTGGCTTCTACTAACTTCCCATTTGCTAGCTCGATCGAATAAGGAATATCTAACTTACTAGCGGCTAAACCAAGCATGTTCTTAAATTCTAGCGATACGAAGCTATAATCGGCACCAGTATCAAACAAAACAGACGCATAACGTTGGTTTACAGGGAACGTACCAGTAACAACATTGGGATCCTGGCGCGCTTCCCTGGCCTCCATGTTGAAAACTCTTCCACGAGCTTGGTTCAATTCCGGGCAGTTCCTCTTGAAGTGCCCTTGATCTCCACAATTAAAACATCCGGGCCTCTGCCCGTTTCCACCATTGTTCCCAGCTTGGTGGTTTCCCTGGTTTCGGTTCACGGTGCCTGCTTGGTTAGCACGGTTTCCATCTCCACCCTGATTTCCTTGTGGGCGGTTCCCAGCACCACCACGGTTGTTTCTATTTCCATTTCCTCCCTGACCTCCCCGGCCAGCATTTGCCCAACAAGTCTCCTTCAGGTGGCCAACCTTTCCACATGCTTCACAAACTTTCAACCCACAACGACCGGAGTGATGTTTTTGACATGAGTTGCACTTGGGCTGTGCACCCATGTATCCCCTGCTCTTCTTTCTACCACCAACTGAATCTTGAGCTGGTGCATTCGATTCTCCCTTCTTAACCACCGTCCCGGTGCTTTGCTTGAAATTCGAAAACTTCCGCTTGCTACCACCAGAGGACTCCACATGAGTCTCCTTTTTCCTGGGTTCAATCTCATCGAACTTGTTTAACCGAATCGCTTCTTCAGTTAAAGCCACACTCAGATCAATGGCTTCTGTGATGGTTGCGGGTTTGGAAGAAGTCACCATACTGATTATCTGAGGAGCCAATCCCCAGATGAAGCGCTCAACCCTTTTAAACTCGGGCGTAACCATATAAGGTACCACGTGAGACAGATCGTGGAATCTCTGAACATATTCCGCTATATTCGACCCTTCCATCTTTAGGTGCCAAAACTCGGTTTCAAGCTTTTGAATCTCCGCGCGAGAGCAGTACTTCTTTCGCATAAGCTCTTTCAATTCGGCCCAAGACAGGGCGTAGGCGGCAGCTTCGCCTAGAGTTTGCACTTGAAGGTTCCACCAAGATAGGGCTCCATCTAGAAACAGCCCTGAAATGTAAGTGACCTGCTGGTCGATCGCACATTTGCTCATACGGATGGTGGAATCAGTCTTCTCTGCCCAACGAACGAAGGCAACAGCACCACCCGTGCCGTCGAAGTTTGTGGGCTTACAGTCCAGAAACTGCTTGAAGGTGCACCCTGCACATTCGTTTCAATATAGGAACTGCATTAGCAATTGCTACAGGAATCCAATAGACCATGGTACGTCTTAAAGACTTAGGGTTACCATGAGGGGGATTCTGGTTGCCGTTGATGTTCGTGTTGCTTCCGCTTGGTCCTTCTTGCGAGGCAGCATACTGAGCAATCGCGGCAGCAATGACTTCTTGCAGTTCTTCAGGAGTAGTGGGCATCGGCTGCGGTTGACGTCTTGGTGCCATTTTCTAAAGATGCGTACGTCGATTAGGCCATAGAAATCATACGTATATAGTAATAGTAATAGCATATAACATCTCATGTTATCAATATATCACACACAACATCCCATGTCCAACATCCCATGTCCAACATCCCATGTCCCAACACAAAAATAATCAATCAAGTAAATCAGATATGATGAGAATGCGGCGATTGCATATATATCAAGACCATAAGCATAGTAAGTGTGTTAGTACATCCATCAATCACATAGGGGTTACATCACCCCTGTACAAAATGCATCATATCAGTGTTACATACAATCAATACATCACATGTATCAACAAAAATCTGTGTAGTCAAATGGTCTTCAAAAGCTGTGCATAACAATCGCGGCTGTCTCACCGGTGTCTACCCTGGTAACGTCGATAAGCTCTAGACGGGTGGTGGTGGTGGAGGAGGGGGAAAAAGAGGATAATGCAAGCGGCGAAAGAGAAGCCAGTCCTCCTCCAGGGCCTGCTGGGTGCGGATCACGGATGCAATCTGCTGCTCTAGGATCGAAAGTCGAGCAGCAATGTCAGGAGGAAAAGACCGAAATGGCTGAGCAGATGAGGATGACGGACCATGACATGAATAAGGAGGCATCTGAGCTCTCTCGAGCTCCTGCAAACGCTGAGAATGGGAATCATGCTGAAGAACAAATGACATCAATAGGTCCTCTAGGGTATGCCCCATATGAGGTGGATCAACGGGTGGCATAACGGGTAGCGAAGACCAGAAAGAAGGCTCGCTGACAGTGCCAAAAGGCATAACAGGAAAAGATGAAGTGGATGCTGAAACAGGAGATATGACAGGTAATGGCATCGGTACATGGCCAAATGGATGGGCGGAAGAGCCCTCTCCAGGCCCCGCTGGAGGTATGAATGAAGGAATCTGAAACGAGAACTCAGGATGGTGAGCATCAGTGCGGTGAGGAGGAAGCGGCGGAACATCCTCGTCAGCCGGTATCCAACCGTGCTGAGCCTCCTCGTCAGGGGGATCCATGTGCTCTGCAAACAGAGCATGCTCGGGCTCAATAGGTAAGGGATCAACAGGAGCTAAAACAGGATCAACGTGAGCAACAACAGGATCAATATGATCGACATGAGGGTCAACTGGAACGTCAGCGATCGGAGGGTCAACAAGAGGATCAACAACATGGTCAGCATCTAACAAGGGAATATCATCAGCAGGAAGATCGCCAAGTGGCTGACCCGCCAAAATAGGATCAACAGGAACATCAGCATGCGCCAAACCATGCTCATGTGCGGGATCGAAAGCAGCGGCCTGCTCTGGAGCTACTGCAGGCTCGGGATCGACAAACGCCATATCGAAGTCAAAGTCCGGATCGATAGGATCAAAAGGGTCGGCGGGGTCAACGGGGTCCTCTACAGGCTGGTCCATATGAACGAACTCAATATCACGGTCTGGATCGAATCCAGGGGGAAATACAGGGTCAGAATCCTCGATATCGTCATGCTCAAAAACAAAGCTCGGCATAGGGGCGGCAGATGACGCCTGATCAGGATCTGAGTCATGAACGAAAAGCTGCGTGCTCGCCACATGTGATGGAGCAGATGCCACAGACTCAAAGGAGTCTGGGGCTGGAGAATGAATAGGCGAGTCTCCGACAGGAGCACCGGCGATCATCAAAAGACCGCCAGCGGGCAAAAGAGCTGGGTCAGGAACCTCGTCCTCGTATAGCTCATCATCGAAAAGATCAATATCGCCACCAGCCTCGGCATCAAGCATAAGCTCATAAGCTGGGTAGGATGCAAGAGGAATCGGGGCGGGAATCACAGCGAGAGGAAGATCCGCAGCAGGACCACCAACGATGGGCTCATCGACGCCGTCAGGTAGTGCGAACGGCTGAAAGTCGTCGTCGTCTGTACTAGTATAATCCGAGGTGTGCACCTCGTGCTCTGATGACATAATCTCGTCTGACTCCATGGGTCGGGGTCCAGTAGTGTCCGAGTCTCCAGTATCTGAGGTGTCCATGAGTCTGTATTACAATCACAAGTATGCACAAATATCAGCAAATCAGGTAATCACACAAGTTACCACATAATAATCACATATTCCTCCTAGTCCCACTAGCCTCCCAGCCTCCCAGACTGTTCTTCCTAGTCCCACTAGCCAACTTTTCCCAGCCTCCCAGACTGACTCCCTAGTCCCACTAGCAAACATTTCCCAGCCTCCCAGACTGACTCCCTAGTCCCACTAGACAACTACCTCGATCCGTTAGATCGAGCCTCGGCCTCCCAGACCGAGCCTCAGTCTCTCAGACCGAGCCTCAGCCTCCCAGACTGAGCCTAAAAATAATAAAATATGCTCAACATTTGTTTATAAAAAGTTTTGGATCTGGACTTAAGTGGTATGCAGAAAAACATTTTCGTGAGAGCCCTAGTGATCATAGTCTAGACTCAAAATGAACCCTAGTTCGCTATGATCAGAGCTCTGATACCAAGCTGTCACACCCTGGCTTTGCGGAAGCGTGGTTAATCTGGTGTGACTTCTTAATACCATAGCTTAACCATAATAAGCTATATGAATTTAAAATCATGCAAAGTCATCCATTGAAATCAAAAACATAAAACATTGTCTAAATGGGTAAACACCCAACAACCATTACTTGTCTTAAACAGTACAACTACTACCATAATGCAAACATAAATAAACATGGTTCAGGGGCTATGGCTTGTCCAGGAAAGAGCCATAAGCCTTGAACCCGGATGACTCTGAGTCTAAATGCAGCGGGAAATCCTGCTAAACCGTGCCAGATCCTTAATTCCCTGAAATACATGTAAGTTGAAAAATCAACAATAATGTTGAGCGAGTTCATGCGAAAGTGAGTAAATAAACCTTTATCTTTATCAAAAACCCTGGTATGTAGCAAATAAGGAAAAAGAGATCACCAACGGTTTGCAAGGCCATTGATATGTGTAAATGCAAGTAGGAAGGCTCAAACCTAGCAAATTTATGCGTCGGGAACAAAGTCATCCCAAGGTCCGTTCTGCTGGACCTGGGACTGGGCTCGCTACACCCAAATAGATCTACCGCTCCTGCCCCTCGGTCCTACCCTGAGGATTAATGACCTCAAGTTTCCGCCTACCCATTCACATGATCTAAGTAACCCTCCTTACGCTAACCATACCATGTATAACATATCCATAATCATTGTAACATGTATTTCACCCCCGCAGTTTATAAAACTGAAAACAGTTAAGAGAAAAAGGGGACATGAACTCACAGTGAACGCGTCACAAAATCAAGCAATCCAATATCCAGGTGCTGTGCAACGACCTACATGTGCTAATTCTATTAGACGGATGGCCGTGCTTTCGCTTCATAGTTTACATTTTTGGGAAACAGTTAGTCAACCGTTTCGTATATATATTTGATACGCATTCTCCTTCCCAAGGATGGGGGAATTAAATACATGTATACTTATATTATTTTATTAAGTCCCACTTA
Source organism: Helianthus annuus (assembly GCF_002127325.2). Taxonomy (NCBI): domain Eukaryota; kingdom Viridiplantae; phylum Streptophyta; class Magnoliopsida; order Asterales; family Asteraceae; genus Helianthus; species Helianthus annuus. The sequence goes on along the minus strand of NC_035434.2, from coordinate 45,729,539 downwards.
ATATATTTTATTTCTTATTTCAAAATATATTCATTTTTCTCAAAAATAATATATTTCCTTTTTCTCATAATATTTTCCCAAAATAATATATTGACAACATACGCGCTTATGAATACTTCTGAATAAAGCGTAAGTTACGTTTTGGTGATTAAGTGGTAATGATAATTACCGTTGTATCTTATATTCTCGACGTATAAGCGTTTGTATTATTTCGGGCTTGACAAGGTTAGTAAATATTATTTTTACTCTAAAAATAATATTTATATATCTTCACAAAATAATCATAAACAGTGAGGTGACAAAATATATTTACCGAATAAATATTTATCACTTTTAGTTTTGTGAAAATCCCACCTCCGATTATTTATAAATAAAGTTGTGGCGAAATATATTTTTGAAAACATGTCAAAGTAGTCTAACACTTGTAAATAATTCTAAGTGTTAGATTTTTAGAAAATTTCGCCAGAGTTTCCCCTGTAACTGGAGGTGGCCACGCTTTCAAGCGTATCATTTTCTTTTATAAAATCATCTCAACAATTTGTCAATTCAACCGAGTCATTTTTCCACTCTTCAAATAGAAGACTAGTATGTAAAACCGCGTTGTTTCATGAACTTGTAGTTTTTACAAAAACTACGGTGTAGATCTCGTTATTTTTAGTGGATCTATTCATAACATAGCTTAGTCTTGCAAAAACCTCGTTTTTGGAACAAATCACTTCTTACAACTTCCCGACAATTTTTGTAAACATTGTTATTTTGTCGGATCTTTTACTCTACAAGTGTTTCTACACTTGTAGTTTATAGAAATCGTATTTGTTAACACTTTATCCACTTTTATAAAAACATGATTTTCTCGACACCCGGTCCTACGAATATACCACTTGTACATACGTAGATCGGCTTGTTTTAAATACTATTTTTCATGTTAAAACACTTTTATACAAGTTCATGTTTCTCGTGTGGTGGAGTTTCACCTTTTAACCCTTGAACCGCTGGCATCTAGTGTATGCCAAAATTCGAGATCTTAACAAAGTCGGGTTAAACGATGATAAGAGCCACCACATCATAGATCGGGCCATTTTAATCAACATGTTCAAATACTACGACATTTACACGCGTTTTGAGCTTTTATCCAACAATATACACGTTTTAGTAGACTTTAAAGTTCCATTAAGCGGGTTACCGACATTCAACCGACAAATATCCTTTTAACCACTTTAGACATGACCAAAAATGAGTTTTAAACGTTATACCTCTAGCTCGGGGCTAGGGAAGAAACTAGTCGAAAACTGCGTGGATAATAGCAAACGGTAGAGGTCCTTCGCGTTCCGTTTGTTCCGAGCTCCGTTGTACGTATCCACCGACACTTGAGTATGCTTGGAACTTGCAAGACTTGAACCGACAATGGATGTGGGGGTGGTGCTAGTGTTCGGCCGAGAGGGAGAGCAAGGGAGGGAGAGAGAGTGAAGGTGAGGTGTGTGTGTGTTTAGGTGTGAGAGGTGAGGGTTATTTATAGAAAAATGTGCCTCGTTCCTCGTGTAATCTAATTTAATATTATAAAGGTGTACTCTCCCGGGGCCCACTAGTTGGCCGATCCCATTGGGATGTAATGGTGCTCGGTTCGTTTCCAAACGTTCAGTTACGGTTTAGTTTGGTTAAGTGCGTTAAGTGCGAGGTCTAACCCCGTTAGTTGCTTTAGTGCATTAAAAGCGGGTGTTAGGGTAATCAGGGACCCTAACTGGCTCAGAAAAGTACTAATATTAATTTTGGCAATATTTTTATGTTCTGGGTATTGTCCGGTTGTTCAGTCGGATAGTAATCCGTTAAAGTGCTTAAGATATCCGTTAAGCGTCATAAATAATATTTTTAGCGACACAATTTATTCTGCAAAGTGTCGGGAATAATTCCTCATATTTTGGCACTTTATTAATTAGCTAGAAGCTAGTGTGTTGATAAAAGTGCTGTGCTCCGTGCTTAACGTATGTTTTAGGCACATCCAAATCTCTATATCTTATTCCTAGAGACGTAATCATACAACCCTTGTATCCCTACACACACTATGGGTGTAGTAAAATAATTCTGGCTCATTCAGGCCTTTAGAGGCAGTGTTTGCCTGATGCTGGCTATATCAGCATGTTCACTGTGTATCCGTTTAGTGCTACTGTGCTTTTGTGCATCATGTTTGTCACTAAGGTTCAGCAATTAAGTAGTGTAGTGACAGGAATATCAAAGTATGATGCAGATATGTACAAGTACCAACAATCAAGTAGCAGTTTATCAGCAAACTCAGTAAAGCACAGTAATTAGGCAATAATTAATAATTAATTAAGTCGTACGGATACCTGGTTTTGAGAGGGTTGTCACAGCTACAACCAACATCCATGATTTCATTCAACTCTTGGAGAACAAAGATCAGGAGGAAATCAGGAAGGCAAAAAGAGTGCCGGTTCAACAAAATCCCGAGATGTACTATGGAAACTGTGGAGGGACCAGCACAGTTGCAAAACCTGCTCAACATTCTCAGCTTCAAACGGCTTTCGTCTCGAGCACCGATATGTATGGAACACCAAAACCAGCTGCCCCAGAGCAAAGCTATCAGTCTACTACAGTACCATCATTTCTTGATCCAAACTACAAAGGTCAACAACAAGCCTGTTATGGAAGCACTTCATCAACAATCAACGCTGGTCAACCAACTAATTCAAACACAATTCGGCTAGACACTTCAAGTTTCTCGAAAGTGAGTGTTGAGGTGGCAAAGGAACATATGGAGCTGTTAAACACTTTGGTGAACGCCTACTGTGGGTTGGTAGCAGGGCAAATTGGGAACATCAATTTGACTCAAGAAGATTATCAACAGATAGATAAGGATGAAATGGATTTGATGGATATCAAGTGGGCATTTGCTAGTGCTGTGAGGCGAGCAAAAGATTTTATGGAAAGAACCGGTAGAACCAGCTTGGAAAGCAAGAAGGAAACCAAGTATGGGTTCGATAAACAAGTGGTCAAGTGTTTCAATTGTGGTGAACCGGGTCATTTCAAACGGGAATGTACGAAGCCAGCTCAGCATGGGAACCAGAATCCGTTCAGAAATCAAGGCAATCAACAGAATCAGACTCAAACCAGGAATAATGAGCGTGCCTTAATGCCTGCAAACAATACTCATAAAGCAGGTCCATCAAACAACAACCGAGCTCTTGTGGTGCAAGTTGATGAAGGTTGTGACTTGTTGATTCAACTAGGTGGTGGTGATCAGGGTGGTACAGCTTGTTTTGCTGAAGTTGTAAAAGATCTAAAACGCGCATGTGGTGGAGAATCTTCTGATGAAGACAGTTCTGGTTATAGTGGAAGCTTAGATGAGGAAACCTCAAGTTGAGGAGAAAACGGCACGGATGAAGTGTCACATGAGTCCATTGATACAGATGTTGAGGAGCTCTTAAGGGAAGCTAAAGCAGGAAATGACAGAAGATCTATTCCGGTGGATCAAGCTGCTTATTCTTCTTCTTTGTCTTCTCATCATTCAGCCTTTATGGCTAATGTTGGTAGTTCGTCAAGTCAGGTATGTGTCGATGAATCTAAATCTGATAAATGTGATAATTGTGTTGATTTGGGTGGGAAATTGTCTGACTTGCAAAGCAAATATGATGATTTGCAAAGCAAGTATGACGTGACATTTATCCACAATCAAAGTTTGATCGTGGATCTTGCGAAATGCACAGAGGCCAACTTGTTCCATAAAAATCATGAAAAAGAATTTAAGAAAGTAATTGACACATTAAGGGAAGATAAAACCGAGCTAGTAAAAACAGTTTCAAGAAAACAAACTGCTATAAATAACTACATCACTAGGCTCGAGGAAGCACAAAAGGAGTTGGCCTGTGTCAAGTGTGAAAATGAAGCGATCCATCTTAGGATAGATAGTTACTCAAACTCTAGGTATGTGCTGGATCACATCATTGACATACAGAAGGAGAAAAAGGATGTTACGTGCATTGGATATAAGAAGTGTCCTCCACCGTACAGACACAATTATACCGCAATGCCTAATGAGGAAGATAAACCTCAATTTGAGCCATCTTTTCCTTGAAGTGTCGAGGAATTTGCAGCTGGACTTGGTTACCAAAAGGAAGTATCATCAGATTCGGATGGGTCAGCAAATACGAAAGTATCAACTACTAAACAAAATCAGGATCCTCCAGTCATTGTTGAGGATGCTGATTCTTCAGATGATGAATCCAATGATACTAACTCTGCACAGTCTGAAGTAGTTACCAAAGAAGAGAACATACCTCTCAAGAATCACATTCTGTGTGATCCTCCCGCAAAACCGGCTAAGACTGTTCAGGTTGAGTCCACTTCTGCACGAGAATCTGAGAGTGTGAATTTGTTATACACTCTGGTTGGTGATGATAAAGTTTATTCAAACAAAGATTTTCCGATTAAAAATGTCAATCAATCACTAATCTGCAAAGTTTTTGAAGATTCGACAAGTAAGTTTTTGGGAGAGTCGAGTTCGCGAGTTGTGGTAACAAATGTCCTCCGATTCCAAAAGCTGAAATTTAAAAACAATATGGCAATCAAAAATTACCAACAGAGAAATTTCAGCAAAATCACACCAAACCAAAGGGAAAATCAACAGCTCAGGGTCGAAAAGAACAAAACCAAAGAAAGAACAAGAAGGTGAACTTTGTGAAGTCGAAGGAAACTGATAAAATTGAAACATTTGAAAACAAATCTAACATAGATTATGTTAAGCAAGTTAAAATTTTGCAAAGAGATGGTCAAAGCAATTCAGGACCAAGTACTTCGAAATCACAAAGTTCATCAACGAGACATCAACATGATACTTCAGGGTTTGTTGAACGAAGATCATGTTTTGAGTGTGGTGAAATTGGACATATAATTCGAAAGTGTCCGTATCTTCATAAGTTAAAAGCTAAAGTTGATGTTCCCGGTGAGCAAAATTACGAAAAGCGATCTGTTTCTCCGAAACAAGATCCCCGTCTTGTGAAAGAAAGGGAAAAGAAACAGAAACGAAAGCAAATCAAGGTAATTGAAAAGGCTCTTAACACCGATGTGGTTCAACAACAATCTGTTTCAGGCAAACCAGAAATTACAAAAATTTTAAAAACTTCAAACAATCATGAAGTTAAAATTTCAAACAATCAAACTGGATAAACTCAACAGACATGGAAACCTAAATTGGTCACAAACTCAGGGGGAGCATCACCATTTCCAAATCATCGCGAAGTCGAAATAATCTTTATCGATGAAAATGGAAGACCCAAGTCCACGAAGGCTTGGGTCCCCATCTCCAACTGATCATTTGAGCTCATGTGCAGGGTGTTCCAGGAGGACCTATCAGTAGTCTTTGGATTGTTGATAGTGGGGCATCCAGGCACATGACAGGCGACATGAGGCTTCTCTACGACGTTAAATCTATTAGAGGAGGTTATGTTGCTTTTGCTGGAGATAAAGGCGGATATATTACTAGTGAAGGAATGGTTTCCAACGGGGTTGTCAGTTTCGACAAGATCAACTTTGTGCAACAACTTGATCACAATCTTCTAAGTGTTTCTCAAATCTGTGATAAGAAGTTTTCAGTGCACTTTGATGCTAATGGATGTTATGTGCTGAAGCCCGGTTTCAAGATCCCGAAAGATTGGATTCTCTTATCTGCACCAAGGGTTAATGATTTGTATATCCATTATATGATCCAAGCAATCACAACGTCAGCACAAGTAACATGTTTTGCTTCTAAAGCCACGGAAAAGGAAACAATCTCTTGGCACAGACGAATGGGACACATTCACCTAAGGAAAATGAATCATCTGGTGAAGAATGAGTTAGTAAATGGTGTTCCGGTAAAAAATTTTCACTTGCAAGACGTCTGTGTTTCGTGCCAGAAAGGAAAACAAAGTAAGAAATCGCACCCGATAAAGAAGATCAACACAGTTGCAGTGCCGCTTGAACGCTTGCACATGGATTTATTCGGTCCTGTCCATCGCAAAAGCATCAGTAATGACTCGTACTGCCTAGTAGTGACGGATGATTATTCAAGATTTTCTTGGGTGGCGTTTATGGCACACAAGAGTGAAACTTTCGAAATTATCAAAAACTTAATCATTACGATTGAGAATTTGTATACTTTGAAAGTCAGAAGCATACGCAGCGACAATGGTACTGTTAGGATCGGAGGCTGTCATGATTGTGTTTGTTTGTATAAATTTTACAAATCAATGGATATAGAATAAGATTAAGTGTAGCGGAAATGAAAACAAACTTTGTAAACACAATCTGTAACACCCCGAAAATATAAATTTTTATATTAAAGATTTTAAACGAATAAATAAACAAGAATCAACCAACTAGGAGTTTTAACCTAGTTAATTACAAGTCCTAAAATAAGTCATAATAGGGCTAAAACACTAAAACTTAAGGTTTTACCAAAATTGAGGGTTTAAACTTGTCAAAAACTCAAATTATGTTACTAATAGTAACAAAACAAACCAAACATCCCAAAATTGGGAGTCTGGTCGATCAAAGAACAAGCAGGAGGCGACATTCCCCAATCCCAAACCCTAACATCAAGCAAATCTCTAAATTGAAGCCTCAAATCAGCCCTAAATCAAGTCTTGAACACGAATTAGTGATCCCCTTGTAGTAAGGATCATAAAGGTATGTAAAATCTTGATATTTTGTTCCATCTTAAATTCTAGGTTAAGTGTGAAAAACAAGAAATTCAACTTGATTGTTGATGCATGGCTGAAATTAGAAGGGTTATGAGGTTTAGGATCAAACCCTAGATGATTTCTTGACATAACCTTGTACGATACTTGTAGGGTTACATAATCACCATTGTAGGTGAGTAGTGAACTCCAAGAAACTTGACAAATGCAGAATTTAAAACTCTTGTTCTAGCACAATCTGAAATTTGGAAGTGATTTCTGAAATGTTAATGATAAGATATGTGCAAAGTTGTTTAATTAAAGTGAAATTCGATGAAAATTACAAGATATGAACTTGGTAATGATTGTAGAAAAATCTGACCCGTTAGGTGTTTGTTGAAATGCCTAAGTGAGGATTTAGATGTAAAATTTTGATAAAAAACGCAGATTTGATAATGGTCCATAATGATGTGATTGTGGTCATAAAAAGAGTTCTAAACATGTTGTAAACTGAAATTTCTAGGCAAAGAGTCCGGATCGTCAAGCGGACAAGCCGAAGGGAATCCACGGGGAAAGGGCGTGCTCTAAAGGTACGAAAATACCGTTTCGTTACGTAAAGGTTAATTATTGTTTTTCTTTATGTCATAGTATAAAGCATGGTAAACAGGATAGACCCTTGTGTCACGAAAGAGACTTTGCGTCTTAAACAAGTGAACGGGTCAAAACAAGTGATAAGCATGAAATCTTGCATGTCCTGAATGGTGTGTAAATTCAGCACCCAAACGGGTCAAACAAGTTCTGGTGATAAGCACGAAGCAAGACACTATTATATAATGCATGATTTTACATGACGTGTAAGTCGTGTAGCGAATACAATAAGCAAATTGAGTAACTTTGCTCTTAATATAGGAGTTAAAGTTTAGAAATTTGACGCATGACAATAGCACAAACGACTAAACTAGAAGCCTTGGAATTTAGTTTGTAAGCTAATCCGTAGGCATACTCTTATGAGAATAGTGGAGTATTATCATAAATAAATTACGAGTATGGAAAGAAATTAGCCCGGTAGCTTAACAATTTATGTGAAATTTAGCTGTTTTGACGCACGAAAAGAATCAGCAAAACTGCATTTGAAACAAAGCAATTTTGTACCGGGCACACCGTAAATTACGGTGGTACTGTAATTTACGGTGGCCAGTATTTTGCTACGGTGGGATCCTACTGGTTTACGGTAGGTTCCAAATTGTCCAGAAGCCACCGAAACTTACGGTGACACCGTAAGTTACGGTGGAGCCCAGTTTGATGTGATTCCTATTTTAATTTCTTGAACACGCGTTCAAAGCTGATTAAATACGTGAAATTTTAGAATCATAATGCTAATGCTTGTTTTAAAATATCTAGCTTTCAGGTACCCCAAGAAAAAGGATGATGGTCAAGCAATCGAGTCGAACCGAACACACAATACAACGCTTCCGCGCTCGATCTTTTGTTTTGTTACTATGTAAACACTTGTAGCTTTTACCTTGAACATCGTTTGGTAGGTTAAACATGTGAATGTTGTAACTAGTTGGTTTTTAAATCTTGAAACAATTTTTGAAAACTCTGGAGTTTTGGCACGAAAATGTAAGGTTCTAACTTATAAATTTTAGTATTATACACGGGGTCTTACAAGTTGGTATCAGAGCCCAAGGTTGCCAATAAGTGTTCGGTTCAAGCTTGATCAAGCATCCGGTAAGAGTTAATCGTTTAAGTAGAAATTAGAGAATATAGAAATAAATCATGAACAAATATGCATGAAAAGGGTGTGTAAGCTCACTCAAATACAAGAAATGCATGACACAAGAATGATTAAATCAAGTTATGAACTTGATGAAATCAAAACAAGTAAAGCATGTGTTACAAATGGAATGTTTAACAATATATGTAAACATTTCAGTACTAAAGATGGCAGGCGGAGGTGATGGTGATGCGGTGCCAAGAGTCACCGAACAAATGAGAATAGTGATTGCCGAGGAGGTTGGAAAGGCAATCGAAAACAGTTTATCGAACTTCATTGATAAAATCCAAAACACGGTTTTATCAGTAGTAGAAGAGAGAATCAAGAAGCTAGAGGATAATTCGAATCTAGCAAAGGAAAAATCTGGAGGACGAAAGCCTTGTTCGTACAAGGAATTCATGGCTTGTAAACCACCCATATATAATGGGGAGGTTGATCCAATTGTGTGTCAACGATGGATAGGCGATATCGAGGGAGTATTCGAGAGAACTCATTGCGATGAGAATGACTACGTAGCTTATGGTACGGGTCAATTAAGAGGTCAAGCAAAAGACTGGTGGGATAATAAAAAGAAGGAGATTGGAAGTGAAGCGGCTAAGACCATGACATGGGAGGAGTTTAAGACGTCGTTTCTTAAACACTATAGTCCCAAAGCGGTCATAAACAAGATCAAGGAAGAGTTCATGCAACTCAGACACAAAGGTGAATCCATAGACAAGATCACGGGGATGTTTAAGGACAAGATGAAGTTCTGCGATGATCTGATAACGAATGAAGAGCAAAAGGTTTATTACTACCATAACATGCTAAGTGCAGAGTATAGGGAGTTCATCACCCCTTCAAAATACGAGACCCTTACCAAGATTGTCAATGCCGCTCGGGAAAGGGAAATCGAACAGAAAAAGAGTATAGAACGAGGTGAACGAAGGGCACAAGACGTAAATCCAAGCCCTACCAAGAAAGCAAGAACGAATGAAACCACGAAGAAATCAGATACAAAGGGTGGTACACCAAGTTGCAAGATTTGTGGCAAGAATCATAAGGGTGAATGTCGCTTCAAAGATAAGCCTTGTCCCATATGTCGAAAAACGGGACATATGGCTATATCATGCCCGGAGAAAGTGACTGTTTGTTACAACTGTTACCGAACGGGTCACAAGAGATCGGAATGCCCAGAACTGGTTGGAAAGAAAGAAGGGCAAGACTCGAAAGGTGAAGCCTCGAAAGCAAAAGCAAGATCTTTCCAATTGACCGCTGCTGAAGCAAAGGTCGAACCTGACGTGGTCTCAGGTATATTCACTGTAAACTCAATTCCCGCACGTGTGTTATTTGATACTGGTGCGAATAAATCCTTTGTTTCATATGGGTTTATTCGGCACCCTTCATTTGTTCTAACAAAATTACCTATGCCTTTAGAAGTAGAAATAGGTAATAACAAAAGCTTTATTGTTTGCGATGTATGTGAAAACTGTACAATGAACATTGATGACGAGGAATACGCAATAGACTTGATTCCGATGTCGATGGGAGAATTCCAAGTGATAGTGGGAATGGATTGACTATCCCGTTACCACGCGAAAGTGGTTTGTTTCCGAAAGGAAATAAAACTAACGTCTCCTAGTGGAAAACAAGTTACGATATATGGTGAAAAAGGAGGTAACCCGATGATATGCACAATGCTAGAAGCCCATAAACTCATGAAACATGGATGCAAGGCCTATATGGTATATGCAAGCGAAACGGAAAAAGAACCCCTCAAAATTGAGAATGTACCGGTGGTGCGAGATTATGAAGATGTGTTTCCGGAAGAACTACCGGGGATACCACCAGAACGGGAGGTAGAGTTCGGAATCGAGTTGATTCCGGGCGCGAAACCCGTGGCCAAGGCGCCATACCTACTTGCACCGTCGGAGTTACAAGAATTGATGTCTCAAATTCAGGAATTTCTTGACAAGGGGTTTATCCGACCGAGTGTGTCTCCGTGGGGCGCACCAGTCTTATTCGTGAAAAAGAAGGATGGCAGTATGCGCATGTGTATCGATTACCGAGAGTTAAACAAACTCACGGTGAAGAATCGATACCCACTTCCAAGAATTGATGATTTATTTGACCAATTACAAGGAGCAAGTTGGTTCTCCAAAATTGATCTCCGATCTGGTTATCACCAATTGAAAGGCAAGGAGGAAGACGTACCGAAGACGGCCTTTCGTACACGGTACGGGCATTATGAGTTCCTTGTAATGCCCTTTGGATTGACAAATGCACCCGCGGCTTTCATGGATCTCATGAACCGGGTTTGCAAACCCATGCTAGATAAGTCGGTAATCGTATTTATCGATGACATTTTGGAATATTCGAAGAATGAAGCTGAGCATGTGTGTCATTTGCGGGAAGTATTAGACACCCTCAGACGAGAAAAGCTATATGCAAAATTTTCTAAGTGCGCTTTCTGGCTAAGAGAGGTGCAATTTCTTGGACATATCATTAGTACCGATGGAGTACTAGTGGATCCGTCCAAGGTGGAAGCGGTGTCAAAATGGAACCCTCCAAGAAACCCCTCAGAAATCCGAAGCTTTTTAGGGCTTGCGGGATATTATTGGAAATTCATACAGGATTTCTCCAAAATTGCCTTGCCATTGATCAAATTGACTCGCAAGGAGGAAAAGTTTGTATGGGGCGTTAAGCAAGAGGAAGCTTTCCAAACGCTCAAAGAAAGGTTGACCCACGCTCCGGTGTTGACATTACCGGAAGGGACTGACGACATGGAAGTTTACTTGGATGCTTCCCAATTAGGGCTCGGGTGTGTTTTGATGCAACGAGGTAAGGTCATCGCCTACGCCTCGAGGCAATTGAAGGTTCATGAAAAGAAATACCCGGTTCACGACTTGGAATTGGCGGCGGTGGTGTTTGCTTTAAAGATATGGAGGCATTATTTGTACGGGGTAAGATTTACAATTTTTTACCGACCATAAAAGCTTGAAATATTTCTTCGATCAGAAGGAATTAAACATGAGACAAAGGCGGTGGTTGGAAACAGTCAAAGATTTCGATTGTGAAATACATTACCACCCTGGGAAGGCAAATGTAGTGGACGATGCGCTGAGTCGCAAAGCAGATTATACCCCGATACGGGTACGATCAATGCAACTTGTTGTGACTTCAAACTTACTAGAACGAATTCGAGAAGCACAGGATGAAGCTGTAAAGGTGGAAAACTGGAAAAAGGAAAGAATTATCGGCCAAGTTAAAGACCTTGAGATAGGCAGTCACGGCCTAAAGACTCGCTTTAATAGAATCTGGGTCCCTAACACATGTGAGGTTAAGAAGCTTCTACTTGATGAAGCTTATAAATCCTGTTATTCCATTCATCCGGGAGCGACCAAGATGTATAATGACTTGAAGCAAAACTATTGGTGGCCCGGAATGAAGCGGGACACCGTGAAATACGTGCAAAAGTGTTTGACTTGCCTACAAGTTAAGGCGGAACACCAAAAGCCATATGGTAAACTTCAACCATTAGAAATCCCGGTTTGGAAATGGGAGCAAATTACGATGGACCTATTGACCAAACTGCCTAAAACAATCCGTGGTTTTGATGCTATATGGGTAGTCGTGGATAGGTTAACTAAAAGTGCTCACTTCATTCCGATTCGTGAGACTTATACGTCTGAGAAAATGTCGGAAGTATACACCAATGAAATCATAGCAAGGCATGGGGTACCGATATCCATTGTGTCAGACAGAGATACTCGGTTTACTTCGAAATTCTGGTGTGAATTCCAAGAACAAATGGGAACTAAATTGTTCCTTAGCACTGCTTACCATCCACAAACGGATGGGCAGAGCGAAAGAACAATACAAACGTTGGGAGATATGCTGCGGGCTTGTATTATTGACTTTGGAGGTAGTTGGGATGTCCATTTACCCTTGGTCGAATTTGCATATAACAATAGCTATCACACGAGTATTAAAATGGCCCCGTATGAGCTATTATATGGCAGAAAATGTCGGACTCCGGTATGTTGGGGAGAAGTGGGTCCGCGGGGGCTAGCACCTGCCGATATAATCCGAACTACAAATGCGAAAATCGACATAGTTCCGGCACACTTGAAAGCGGCCCAAGACCGGCAAAAGGCATATGCAGATAAAAGAAATAGGCCAATTGAATTTCAGGTTGGCGATATGGTTATGTTAAAAGTTTCCCCATCGAAGGGTATTATTAGATTCAGAAAAAGGGGAAAACTAAGCCCAAGATTTATTGGGCCATTTAGAGTCACTGAACGGGTTGGTAAAGTAGCATATCGTCTTGAATTACCTGAAGAGTTGAGTGGGATACATAACACATTCCACGTGTCACATCTTCGAAAATGTTTGGCCGATGAGACCGCTCATATCCACTACGATGATATCGAGGTGGATAACAGCCTCAACTATGTGGTAAGACCTATTGCGATTTTAGATCGTAAGGTGAAAACCCTAAGGAACAAAGAGATTAACCAAGTGAGGGTCAAATGGGAACACAAGAAAGGGGCGGATACCACATGGGAATCCGAAGAGGAGATGCAACGGCTATACCCTACTTTATTCGGTACGTGATTCAGTTTCGGGGACGAAACCCCTTTTAAGGGGGGTGGACTTGTAACACCCTGAAAATATAAATTTTTATATTAAAGATTTTAAACGAATAAATAAACAAGAATCAACCAACTAGGAGTTTTAACCTAGTTAATTACAAGTCCTAAAATAAGTCATAATAGGGCTAAAACACTAAAACTTAAGGTTTTACCAAAATTGAGGGTTTAAACTTGTCAAAAACTCAAATTATGTTACTAATAGTAACAAAACAAACCAAACATCCCAAAATTGGGAGTCTGGTCGATCAAAGAACAAGCAGGGGGCGACATTCCCCAATTCCAAACCCTAACATCAAGCAAATCTCTAAATTGAAGCCTCAAATCAACTCTAAATCAAGTCTTGAACACGAATTAGTGATCCCCTTGTAGTAAGGATCATAAAGGTATGTAAAATCTTGATATTTTGTTCCATCTTAAATTCTAGGTTAAGTGTGAAAAACAAGAAATTCAACTTGATTGTTGATGCATGGCTGAAATTAGAAGGGTTATGAGGTTTAGGATCAAACCCTAGATGATTTTTTGACATAACCTTGTACGATACTTGCAGGGTTACATAATCACCATTGTAGGTGAGTAGTGAACTCCAAGAAACTTGATAAATGCAGAATTTAAAACTCTTGTTCTAGCACAATCTGAAATTTGGAAGTGATTTCTGAAATGTTAATGATAAGATATGTGCAAAGTTGTTTAATTTAAAGTGAAATTCGATGAAAATTACAAGATATGAACTTGGTAATGATTGTAGAAAAATCTGACCCGTTAGGTGTTTGTTGAAATGCCTAAGTGAGGATTTAGATGTAAAATTTTGATAAAAAACGCAGATTTGATAATGGTCCATAATGATGTGATTGTGGTCATAAAAAGAGTTCTAAACATGTTGTAAACTGAAATTTCTAGGCAAAGAGTCCGGATCGTCAAGCGGACAAGCCGAAGGGAATCCACGGGGAAAGGGCGTGCTCTAAAGGTACGAAAATACCGTTTCGTTACGTAAAGGTTAATTATTGTTTTTCTTTATGTCATAGTATAAAGCATGGTAAACAGGATAGACCCTTGTGTCACGAAAGAGACTTTGCGTCTTAAACAAGTGAACGGGTCAAAACAAGTGATAAGCATGAAATCTTGCATGTCCTGAATGGTGTGTAAATTCAGCACCCAAACGGGTCAAACAAGTTCTGGTAATAAGCACGAAGCAAGACACTATTATATAATGCATGATTTTACATGACGTGTAAGTCGTGTAGCGAATACAATAAGCAAATTGAGTAACTTTGCTCTTAATATAGGAGTTAAAGTTTAGAAATTTGACGCATGACAATAGCACAAACGACTAAACTAGAAGCCTTGGAATTTCGTTTGTAAGCTAATCCGTAGGCATACTCTTATGAGAATAGTGGAGTATTATCATAAATAAATTACGAGTATGGAAAGAAATTAGCCCGGTAGCTTAACAATTTATGTGAAATTTAGTTGTTTTGACGCACGAAAAGAATCAGCAAAACTGCATTTGAAACAAAGGAGTTTTGTACAGGGCACACCGTAAATTACGGTGGTACCGTAATTTACGGTGGCCAGTATTTTGCTACGGTGGGATCCTACTGGTTTACGGTAGGTTCCATATTGTCCAGAAGCCACCGTAACTTACGGTGACACCGTAAGTTACGGTGGAGCCCAGTTTGATGTGATTCCTATTTTAATTTCTTGAACACGCGTTCAAAGCTGATTAAATACGTGAAATTTTAGAATCATAATGCTAATGCTTGTTTTAAAATATCTAGCTTTTAGGTACCCAAGAAAAAGGATGATGATCAAGCAATCGAGTCGAACCGAACACACAATACAACGCTTCCGCGCTCGATCTTTTGTTTTGTTACTATGTAAACACTTGTAGCTTTAACCTTGAACATCGTTTGGTAGGTTAAACATGTGAATGTTGTAACTAGTTGGTTTTTAAATCTTGAAACAATTTTTGAAAACTCTGGAGTTTTGGCACGAAAATGTAAGGTTCTAACTTATAAATTTTAGTATTATACACGGGGTCTTACACAATCAAAAGAGAAAATAGTTTGGTAAACAAATGCTTCACATTAAGTTGAATGATTGAATTACCAAGCAAATGATTACAAGCATGCTTACAAAACTAAGCTCTCCCTCAGCCTGATACTCCAGGGTTGGTGGCACAAGATGAAAGGATTAGACATGAGGAGAAGAAACCACTTAGTCAATCAAATGTAATAGTACAGGGTACTGCTCCATTTATAGGCAAACCAAACCACTGAGGCATCTCAGCTGACGTCACCATGATAGTGACATCTAAAAACCTAACAACCTATAAACACTGTTCTATACAAACTACTGATGTTTAACAACTGATTATAAGTACAATACAAAACAAGAGAAAACAACTGCTTCACGTTCCACTGTTGTAGCCTGAGCACTGATGTTGAGCATCAGTGCTTTCTTCAAAGGTGACCAGTCCATGAATGGGCAGTGCTTGTGTCTTCAGCAGTACTTAGGAAACGACAGTAGATAGAGCGACAGTGTTTGTCTTCAGCAGTCTTTGGAGTTTCATCAGTGATTGGTTCTTCAGTAGTTCTAGTGAGCAGTACTTAAGATCTATCAGCTGTTAGATTACCACTGTCAAGGGGAAAGCCTAGTGCAAACAGCTGCTTATTTTGAGTCCACTGTTGTGATCCGGTTTTGGCTTTCGTTATCTGTTCCTCTGGTAGGGTTCAATCCCAACAATCTCCCCCTGGAACAGATAATGCCAAAACCCTTCATTATTCTGGAACTTTATTCCTCATCAGAAGTTCCTTAGTTTGCCTTTTAAATTCTTCTTCAAAATCCTTGGAACTTGTGTCATCTTCATCCCTACACAGTGTAAGTTCAAGGAGATCCTGCAAATCTTCAACACTAAGGCCTAGTGCTTCTTTCCTTGATATGTACTTCACTTCGCCATTGGATCTGAACAAGGTCAGTACATGGGTCTTTTGATCAGACATCCACTTTGGTACTTTTAATCCAAACGGGTTTCTTGGGAGAGAGTTATTTCCTGATGAGTTTGGAGATGTTGGCCTTGTGAAAAGTTGTAAGCTGTCAGACATTTGTTTGAGGGCCTTCTCAATGACATCATTTGCTGCATCTACATCTTCTGCAGTCTCTCTTTCAATTAGCTCTTGCCTCTCAATGTCTGTCATGCCTGTTGAAGTATTTGGTGATGCAGGTTTGGTTAATACCTCCTTAAAGAGGTTTTGAAGCTTTGCTGAGGTCTCTTCTTTTAGACCCATTTTCATGATGGTATCCTTGAAGTACTCAGCTTCCTTTTCCTTTACCTCTTCACTAGACAGCTGTTTTCCTTCTTCTTGGTTTGACACAAGAATAGGATTATCTGCTGATTTGAAAAGTGTTTGGAGGTTTTCAATCTGTTGTTCAAGCTTCATCATTTGTTCACGCTTCTTTGAAGTGCCTGAAACAGTTATCTTTCTTTTCTTCAGCCTTTCATAGGCTTCATTAGTATGCTGCTTTGACCATTTTGATATGGCATTGGCAGTGTCCACTTTTGCATCCACCAGCTCCTGTTTCTTTCTTTTGTACTCAGCTGTTAGGTCAGCGATGAGCTTTTTGTATTTGCTCCAATTTGGAGCATTCTTCTTCTTTCTAGGATCGTTCTTGATTCTATCAATCCTATCAGCCTCATGCTTTAAAGCCACTATTGGCCATTCTTCAAATTGTTTTTCTTCAGCACGATAAAATTTTTCTTGCATGATGTATGCAAGAAGTTTTCTTCTCATCTCTTTTCGTTGATCTGCCTTTCTTTGCTCAGCTCTTGTGCAAAATCTTTTATCTGTTTGACTTTTGTGAGCAGAAATTCCAATCTTTCAGCAATGGCTTCATCACTTTGACCTTCACATTCAACCTTGGCTCTTATCTTAGCTTGTCTTGCTTTGAGCTCAAGGTATTCATCCATGTCTTCTGGGACTATGAAGCCAACGAGTAAAGGAAATCTTCTGTTTAAAGGATCATCATTAGTGTAGAATTGCCTCATCTCATTTTTTATAGCTTCTAGTTCCAGCGGATATTTTGCAGCAATGGGATCATATTTGTCCTCATTTGCCTGAGTAAGTTTTCTTTTTCTGGTGTAGAGCTTTGCTGGTTGTGATGTGAGAATGGTGAGAGCAGTGGTGGATGGCTGACTAACAGCTGTTGAAACAACTGGTGTTTCAACCGCTGTTGTCATTACAACTACTGATGTGTCAGTAGAAGTCTTCTGCTTTTGAGCAGGTATTGGAATGGTAGTGATTTATGTGGCAGTGGTTTGTGGTTGACTAACAGTTGTTGAAACCACAGGTGTTTCAACCACTGTTGTCGTTACAGCAGATGTTGTAACATCTGCTATCTTCTGCTTTTTGGCAGGAGGTGATGATGGGGTGGCTGTTTTTGGTGGTGAATTTGTTATTGGTGATGTGATCACAGATGATGGTGGAGCAGTGGTTGTGGTGGTGTGTGGTGATGTGGTGTGTGTTGATACAGCAGCTTTGGTTTGGCTATTTTCTGGCTCAATATAGATGCCATCATCAATTCCTTTCTTCTTCCACTTGATCTTTTCCCCCTTTTTGGCATTATCTGGGAAGGGTTCATTCATGAAGAGGATAGTGGGAGGAACTTTTCCAGAGGCACTTTGGATATGAGCCTTGATAGCTTTAATATCTGCCTGAGTATCTTTAAATCTTGACTCCACCATGTTTGTCAGCTTTTGTACATGTATAGCATGCTGCTGATCAGCCATCTGCTTTTGTCTTTCCAGCAGTGGTTGGAACATGTTCCATAACTCATTTGCAGCAGGTGCCGGTTGTGCAGGTGCTTGAGCTGGAGGAGCAGTGGATTGGGCTTTCTGAGCTTTTAACAGCTGCTGCACCATATCCTTTATTTCAGTAACTGAGGTTTCCAGGTTTTCAACTCTGCCCGTCAATTCCTGATATTTTGAATCATCACCCAAATTAATGGGATCATCTGAATCTCCACCAGCAGTGTTTGTACCAATGTGTGACTTAGGAACTGAATCCCAAAAGTCATTCATTGATGCCCCTTGTTCTTCGTACTTGGGACTTCTTTCTTCAGCACTTGATAGCCTTTTAAGAGTACCGGTGGGCAAAACAACCTCACTGGTGGTTCTCAGAGGTGCTATTGAAGAAATTGCCTTCAAGGGAGTCTTATGAATGTGTCACGACCCCCGACCCCACCCTAGACGGAATCTGGCGCCGCGAGCAGCCAAGTGGTACCGGTGGTTATTTTAAAATGGATAAAACCCATGTTTTACAAAGGTAGCTTTAGCATGAACAACATTTCTTGATTTAATTTAATTGATAAAATAAGCCACTACTTTAAGCCTTTCGGTGCCGTATCATCACTCTTATTCCCATCTACTGTGATTACCTGAAACGCGTTTTAAAAAGGTTTTGTAAGCAGGAAATACTAAGTGAATCATTCATTTTGATAAAATGACACATTGTTATAATATACAGTATTAAGAGCGATTACAATGTTTATATGTCAACCAATTACCCACAGTATTTGTCACTCGACTCGTTTCTGTGACTATGGTCATATCACCCATTGGCTAACTCTTTGTCCAATGGTGAAGATTATCAAGTAATGTATACAAAACCCCACATACTGGCTGTAATTGAAGACTACAAAGACTTAATCCCTGTAATTATAACTTTGTAAACAAAAATGATTTTGAAAGTAAATTTGGTAAAAAGAGAACGACTCACAGTATAAGCATGCAGTATTGATTTAACAAGCTTCTTGATTCTACTCCTTCTGATAATTAAGCGTATACTTTATTGTTCTGAATCTTCTGATGATTTAACAGCTTGTTTGATTGTAACTGTATAGTTGGGAGTATTCTGATGGTTAAACATATAGTTTAACATAATGGAATACGTATTTGTGTAAAACCATATCAATCCTAACGATGATCACGAGATTCAAACCTTAACGAATTTCACAAAGTATAGTCTTATTCAGAGAGTACTTTGGCATCCATTTAATGAATTCACAAAGTAGATTACTTTGGATTCCGTTTAACGAAACTCACAAAGTATAACACTTTGGCATCCGTTTAATGAAATTCACAAAGTACAACACTTTGGCATCCGTTAGTTGGTTCCTGAATCGATCGGACAGAACATCGCATCGGTGATTATTGGTTAGAACACCAACGTATAGAGAGAAGAAGAAAAGAAATGAGCAAGGAAGAATGAAATCCTAGGATCCTATTTATAGGTAAGGAGTATGCCTTTCTTAGCTAGGAAGTTTTCTCAATTATTAAGTTTCCTTTTATTTATTTAGTTTTTCTTAACTATTAAGTTTTCTTAACTATTAAGTTTACTTAACCATTAAGTTTACTTTAACCATTTAACTAAATAACTTACTTAGCTTAATTAATCTTGCTTAACTTAATTAATCTTGATTAGCTTAATTAATCTTACTTAACTGGTTAATTAATCTCACTTAACCGGTTAATTAATCTTAACGGTTTAAGCAAGTAATTTACTTAGCCAATTAATTAAATAACCCAACTAGCTGATTAATTAACTTACTTAGCTTACTTAACTACTAAGTTTCCTTTCCTGTTAAGTTGCCGTAGCTATTCAGTTTTCTAACCCGCTAAATTATCTTAATAGCTAAGTTTGATAGACTAGTTTAACAGCTTCCTGATTATGAGTTCTAATTTCTAGACACAAGAACTCGTATTAGTGTATTAACTCAATTTAACTTTAACGATAATCACGAGATAGAAACCCTCACAATGAATGACAAAGTGTGATACTTCAACATCCATCGAATTCACGACGAATGCCAAAGTATAACCCGAGTTTGAGTAGCACTTAAACATCCATCGGATAGTTTCAATCAATCGGATAAAGTATCATACCAGTGATTAGAGTTATTACCCTAATAACGGGCAGAGTTTCAGGCATAATCCCGAGCTACTATTTTCTATAATAAAAACCGAAGGAAAGAAAAGAATTGAATAGTTTGAAACGTAGCAGTGATCGAGCTAATACCCTGTATCGTAGCAGTGCCTCGCTATTGTAACTATGATTTTCGAGCAGTAGAACTTCGTTTTAATTAAAACTTTCGACACCAGTGAACTGCTCATGGCCAACTCTATTTATAGCTGATTTTTGGGTTTTACGCGGCCCGCGTAAGCCTTAACAAGGCTTTTACGCGGCCCGCAAGAGGGTGTGGATCAGATCGGGATTGCTGAGTCATCGAGGGTCTTGACGCGTGTAACGACACGTGGCCTTCATGCACATCCGGAGACCTTCAAGCTGTCGCGGCCCGCGTAGGCTCTCCTTATTCTTTACGCGGCCCGCTTGAAACCTTCATACTCATCCGGAATACTCTTTAAGTTAACGCGGCCTGCGTAAGCCTATGCTTACTTTTACGCGGCTCGCCTGAAACTTGATTTTCTTGTTTTCTTTGTTTTTTATGTACGTTAAGGTTTCAGGGGTCCGGGTTTTCACCTACGGTTCAATTTGGGACGTTTTTGCAAGTCCTTGCATCCTCCCCACCTTAATTAAAATCTCGTCCTCGAGATTTATTCGAACAAGTAAGGATACTTCTGTCTTATTTTTGATACCCAAGTATATTCTTGTCCAAGCTTTAAGTTCTACTTCACCTTAACCAGAACTAATCTTGCATGTTTTTGGAATTCTCATGACTGACTGATACGGTCTTGCATTTACTTCTATATTTTTCAGGAGGTAAAGATTTCTAAGTATGAAATGTATCATGTATACTTGCCATCTTAGCTGATAGGCTACTGGTCCATTTCACTTAGTTACTTTAATGGTTTGGCATTCCTCGGACTTACTTTCCTTTCCAAATACAGAGAGACTTTTAGTGATATCCTTTCTCTGATTTAAATTTCAATGGTTTGTCGATCTCATGGCCTGATAGTTGCTCTTCTGATATGTATGTCTAACATACTGGATGATACTATCATCCATAAAGTGTTTTAAACTGTGAATACTAGTACTTGTAAACCGATTATTAGAGAATCTACGAGTGATAAATGATAGTCCTATTTATCGCACATTCACTTAGCATGTCTTTCTCGGTTAGTAGTGTTCTTTTATACTGCTCAAGATAGGTCGGGTTAAATTTTCCCAGAAATGAGAAGTAATGTGACTATCTTGATTTGATGCGATAGATAACGGAATTCTATGTAATGAGACTATTTTGTCTTCATATAACTTAACTAAGTGTCTTATACTAAAGGGTTTCCTTTATTGGTAGGGATTGAGCAGACTTGGTTAATCGATCCACAATCTCCCTGATTGTGTCGTTATATTTTCTTATGTTGGGTAATTTGGTAACAATATCCATTTGTTATCAATCCCATTTCCATACTTGCATTTCTAGTTGTTAAGGGAAACCTAAAGGGTTTTAATGTTTAGCTTTAACTTGTTAATAGATTAAATACTTAGAGGCATAACTTGCTATCTATCAGTAATCCTTATAAAACTCTTGATACCTAATATCACTTACACGATGCAACAAATACTTAGTTTTATGAGCTCCCTCGAGAATTCCTCCTCATAGGTTTCTTTGATTAGTGCCCACATTCTTTTCTTATGGAATCTCCAAATTCCATAAATTCCTTTTTCTGATTTCTTCATTATTCTTTTGCAATCTTTCAGCATCATCCTTGATTGCTGTTTCTTGGGTACTCATTAATTATCTCATTAAATTTATCTGCAATTAAATCTAAGAGCACGTACTTGATTTGGCTTCCTATGAAACCTATAACTTAAAGCATTAACTGCTACATTAGTCTTAATTTTGTGATATAACAATCGGTGTTGTTTCTAGTCATAGACGAATACTGAGTTTTTCCTCACGATCGGGTGATAGCCCACATAGATCCTCTGAGAAAACGTCGGTCGGGATTTCTTTCAGTTCCATGCCTCTAGTGTTAATGAATTACGAGACCATATATGCTATGTCTTTCTTCCATGCATAACTCGCAGCTTTCATCGCAGAGATGAACTTTGTCGGCTGGTCTGTCTTGTCTCCTTGTGGTCACTTCTTCGGCTGGCTTGCAAATCTTAACCTAAATCAGCAGTCACCTTTGGAATCATCGTTTCCATGTTATTCCTTTTTATGAAGCAGACAGAATTTTCTTTCTGTCAGTTCTTTCCATTCCATGGCATACGTTGTGATCAGGTGTTTTGAAGCTCGGGTCTCACTATCTTAATGTCTAAATTTTTTAAGCATACAGTACTTCATTCTTCTTAACATCTATACTAATGGTTTGGACAACTTTAGTCCTCTGGCAGCCCGTGTATTGTCGTAACAGTTTCTTTATTACTGGTAATCTTTAGTAGGATTATAGGTGAAGAAAGTCTTTGTAAGTGCATCCTTTCGTGGTTACTATTATCTTCGCAAGAGATCTTAAAGAAAGAAGAATTACATTCATTAGCGTAGGTTTCGTGCCGTTTTGTGTCTAGCACAAGTTTTAGTTACAGGTTTCCTACTGCGTTAATAACCTAAGGTAACGCAAATAATGTTTGATATCAGAATTATAGATGTATACGAGAGATTCCTGTAAAGAAATCTATAATTATTATTGACACATATGCTTGTGCTTTATTCTAAATTGTCAATTCTAATGGTTTTTGGATTTCCTTATAGATATACATATCTATATAATCACACATTTCACATACTGTAATATACATACCATTCATAAGGTCAATGTATTTAACAGATTTATTTTTCTAAAAACAAGTTAGATATCATGTCATGACACTATTTAGGGAATTCTTGTCACTCGTTTGACATATCCTATACCCCATCTTACGCGGTTCTCACCGGAGAGGTAACCCCATCTTACCCGGACAAGCTGGAGAGTCTGCTACACCATACCCAGTCTTTCCGAAGAGGTAATTTGAATTTCCCATAAATAGTTCTTTCTTAAATCCTAATTTGGAAAGTGCATCTTTTATTAGGACTTTCAACAAAGAATAAGGAAATTAGTATTCACATGACGGATCATATTCTAGAACAAAGTAGTACCAATAAATAAGAAATAACAGTGGCCAAGTGTTATTGCTTATTTACCATACTTGCAACGTTCTAGTCATCATCCTCACGACATACTAACATACATCACATTTTATCAATGCAAGTAATCAGTTTATCTCGAAGCTTATACTAAGGCATCTTTCTTAAGTTCATGTCTAAATACTATCTTGTTGCTACCAGTTAATAATAATTTCCTAACTCTTTTGTTTAAGCTTAGGTATTATTACAACACCCAATTGCTTAAACAAGTGGCTTAGCTCTGATACCACCTTCTGTCACGACCCCCGACCCCACCCTGGACGGAATCGGGCGCCGCAAGCAGCCAAGTGGTACCGGTGGTTATTTTAAAAACATTGCAGCGGAAATTTCATCAGGACCGTGAGTTAGGAAAAATATCAGAGTATAGAAACACCGGATTTTATTTATTAAATAGATGGGATAAAAACCATGTTTTACAAAGGTAGCTTTAGCATGAACAACATTTCTTGATTTAGTTTAATTGATAAAATAAGCAACTACAGTAAGCCTTTCGGTTCCGTATCATCACTCTTATTCCCATCTACTGTGATTACCTGAAACGCGTTTTAAAAAGGTTTTGTCAGCAGGAAATACTGAGTGAATCATTCATTTTAATAAAATGACACATTGTTATAATATACAGTATTAAGAGCGATTACAATGTTTATATGTCAACCAATTACCCACAGTATTTCTCACTCGACTCGTTTCTGTGACTATGGTCATATCACCCATTGGCTAACTCGTTGTCCAATGGTGAAGATTATCAAGTAATGTATACAAAACCCCACACACTGGCTGTAATTGAAGACTACAAAGACTTAATCCCTGTAATTATAACTTTGTAAACAAAAATGATTTTGAAAGTAAATTTGGTAAAAAGAGAATGACTCGCAGTATAAGCATGCAGTATTGATTTAACAAGCTTCTTGATTCTACTCCTTCTGATAATTAAGCGTATACTTTATTGTTCTGAATCTTCTGATGATTTAACAGCTTGTTTGATTGTAAGTGTATAGTTGGGAGTATTCTGATGGTTAAACATATAGGTTAACAGAATGGAATACGTATTTGTGTAAAATTATATCAATCCTAACGATGATCACGAGATTCGAACCTTAACGAATTTCACAAAGTATAGTCTTATTCAGAGAGTACTTTGGCATCCATTTAATGAATTCATAAAGTAGAGTACTTTGGATTCCGTTTAACAAAACTCACAAAGTATAACACTTTGGCATCCGTTTAACGAAATTCACAAAGTACAACACTTTGGCATCCGTTAGTTGGTTCCTGAATCGATCGGACAGAACATCGCATCAGTGATTATTGGTTAGAACACCAACGTATAGAGAGAAGAAGAAAAGAAATGAGCAAGGAAGAATGAAATCCTAGGATCCTATTTATAGGTAACGAGTATACCTTTCTTAGCTTGGAAGTTTTCTTAATTATTAAGTTTCCTTTTATTTATTTAGTTTTTCTTAACTATTAAGTTTTCTTAACTATTAAGTTTACTTTAACCATTTAACTAAATAACTTACTTAGCTTAATTAATCTTGCTTAGCTTAATTAATTTTGCTTAGCTTAATTAATCTTGCTTAGCTTAATTAATCTTGATTAGTTTAATTAATCTTGCTTAGCTTAATTAATCTTGATTAGCTTAATTAATCTTACTTAACTGTTTAATTAATCTCACTTAACCGGTTAATTAATCTTAACGGTTTAATCAAGTAATTTACTTAGCCAATTAATTAAATAACGCAACTAGCTGATTAATTAACTTACTTAGCTTACTTAACTACTAAGTTTCCTTTCCTGTTAAGTTGCCGTAGCTATTAAGTTTTCTAACCCGCTAAATTATCTTAATAGCTAAGTTTGATAGACTAGTTTAACAGCTTCCTGATTATGAGTTCTAATTTCTAGACACAAGAACTCGTATTAGTGTATTAACTCAATTTAACTTTAAAGATAATCACGAGATAGAAACCCTCACAATGAATGACAAAGTGGGATATAAACATCCATCGAATTCACGACGAATGCCAAAGTATAACCCGAGTTTGAGCAGCACTTAAACATCCATCGGATAGTTTCAATCGATCGGATAAAGTATCGTACCAGTGATTAGAGTTATTACCCTAATAACGGGCAGAGTTTCAGGTATAATCCCGAGCTACTATTTTCTATAATAAAAACCGAAGGAAAGAAAAGAATTGAATAGTTTGAAACGTAGCAGTGATCGAGCTAATACCTTGTATCATAGCAGTGCCTCGCTATCGTAAATATGATTTTCGAGTAGTAGAACTTCGTTTTAATTAAAACTTTCGACACCAGTGAACTGCTCATGGCCAACTCTATTTATAGCTGATTTTTGGGTTTTACGCGGCCCGCGTAAGCCTTAACAAGGCTTTTACGCGGCCCGCGAGAGGGTGTGGATCAGATCGGGATTGCTGAGTCATCGAGGGTCTTGACGCGTGTAACGACACGTGGCCTTCATGCACATCCGGAGACCTTCAAGCTGTCGCGGCCCGCGTAGGGTCTCCTTATTCTTTACGCGGCCCGCGTGAAACCTTCATACTCATCCGGAATACTCTTTAAGTTAACGCGGCCCGCGTAAGCCTATGCTTACTTTTACGCGGCCCGCCTGAAACTTGATTTTCTTGTTTTCTTTGTTTTTTATGTGCGTTAAGGTTTCAGGGGGCGGGGTTTTCACCTACGGGTCGATTTAGGACATTTTTGCAGGTCCTTACAGAATGTAACCACTGTCCAAATGTAAACCAGTGGGTTCAACATTTGTAGTGGCTGCTCCACTTGAACTACTGACAGGAGTTACCTGTAACTCCTGCAGTGTAACCTCCTTAGTTGTTGCTGGGATAACAGAGATATTAACATCAGACCCAGTTACTTGTGGGAGTATACTCTCAGTGATAGGTGTTTGAGAGGAACTGGTTTGTGTCTGAGTAACACCAACTGTATGCAACAAGGGTATCATGGATGGTGGTAATGTAGGGGGTGAGGGTAAAGGAGCTGAAAGAGACATGTCCTTGGGATCAGGACTGTGGAAGATGGATCCAAGTGGGTCCAGAGCTTCATATTGTGGGGTCCCTGTGTTCACAACCTGATCCTTTTGTGAGGATGTAGGAGGAGTTTGAGGTAATGATGGAGATCTTTCTTCCAACTGCTGTGAGGAAGTAGCAGCGTGGTTATTGGTGACATTTGTGTTGTCACAAGCATTTGCTCTGGGATCTCATCTTCCAGATGTGCCTTTGTTTTGGGTTTGGGGGGCTTTCTGGATGTTTTCTTTTTGTTCTTTTTGGTGGTGGCAGGTGTGGGTTTCAAAACAGTGGGTGTGCTGCTTTGATCACCTTGAGCAGTGGGCTCAGCAGCCGATACCTGAGGAGCAGTTTCATCTGCTAAATTCTGCTCAGGTACCTCTGCTTTTGTTTTTATAGGTGCCAACATTCTAGAGAATGTTTCAGGCGTTAAACCGTTTATTTTAAAATGAGCACCTTGTTTGGGCAATTCTGCATCTTCCTTTACAAATTTTTGTTCGAAGTAATAGCTTAAAAACCTTGGAAAGAGCAAAAATGCTTTGCTATCAACATTTTTTACCAGATCATCAAAAATTTCTTGGGAATAATTAAAATTTTCATTGTTTAAAATTGCATATCCCAGGCATTGAATTTTTGATGGTATTTCGTTAAAAGCAGTTGTTTTATTCGAAACACACATCAACAGAGTGTGAAATAAAAACCTTGGTGCAGAAGGGAAAAAACCTTTTTGTAAGGTATCCCTTTTTGGTTGCTCTGCATAACCTCTATTCATGAAATCCTTTTTCAACTCGGTTTTAGAAAATGAGGTTTTACCTTTCAAATCATCGAGTTTGAAGACTTCTGAAATGGATTGTGGAGAGATTTGGATCTTTTTACCCTGTATCGAGGAGTTGATGGCAGTGACAGTTTCTCCTTGTTTTTCAAGGGTAGCCTTGTTCCAGAACTCTCTCTGGGTTTGTAGATAAATGGAAGCGTCTGCTGTTATCAAAGTTTTGTACTTTGATGTAGATAAGATGTCGATGATGGAGTCGAAGGAGTTGTTGGTTGTGGGTTTTGTGAGTATACCCACATAGCTGCGAGGGGATTTGTAACGAATTTCTGTGGTTTCAGTGGCCATTTGAGTGGCGTCAGTGGGAGTGGAGGAAGAAGATGATTTTGATTTTGATTTTGATTTCGATTTTGATTTCGTCATTTTTGATGAAAAAATCGAAGAATGTTTTTGTGAAGAAGAGTGGGAAACTGCTTTGAGAAGAGAATTTTTTGGAATTCAATTCGACAGTGTGAGCCCCTGTTTGGGTTTAATCAGGGTTTTATTTTAGGGAAAAAGTGAATGCTGATGTGGCAGCGGTTATAATGATCGGACGGCTAAAAACTGACCACGTGCCAACCCCTGATGGAAGAGTAAATAATGGAGGACAGTTATTTTGGGAGCCACTGATGAAACAAACATCAGTGGTTACAACGGAAATAAATGAAGCAGTGGGTGATTTTTACCATCAGTGGATGCATATTAGTGGATAAAACACTGATTTTGAACAACAGTGCATATCATGAAAGTGAGAGAACAGAGGTTGACTTTCAGCAGTGGACAGACTTTAAAGAGCAGATGTTTGAGGCATAACAGTAGTTTAAGGAAAAACAGTGGTAGAAAACAAAATAAAGACCATTAGTATAACAACTGTTAGTGCAGCAGTGTTTGAACTTTTGATAAATAAAATTTGAGCATCTGCTTGTTCAGATGTGGGGATTGATTTTGTCTTGTGTAAGCTCAATATCATGTCCAACATTTGTTATTCTGCAGGAATGCTATACTTAACTACATTTTAGATGTAGATTATCAAGTTTAATTTGCCAGCAGTTTTTCTAGGAAATTACATTCTAGGTTTACCACATGTACATTATTCCTGACAGTGGTTCAGCATCCCAGATGATGAAAACTTCTTTACTAAGACTACTCATTTTGTGTCTAATTATTTGAACTAGAACATGAGTGTCTCAGTAGTTTTAAAATCAATTTGCTATCAATTTTTTTTTATGATAAACAAACTTGAGTTTAATATGACCTTGACATGAGCACTATTTCCTTTTGATCAGTTTTAGGAAAAGTAATTTCACACAAAAATAAGGAAATTACATCCTGACCAGAGATGAACTTTTTACTATCAAAAATGAGTAAAAGTACAAAATATATTATATAGAAAAAAAATAATATATCTGGTTTTATCTGAGAAAAACACCTTTAAAAGAAGTAAAGGTTATTTTGAAAATAACATCAAAAGGATCTGGTGACTTTACAAATAAGCTCATGATCACATCATTCTCAAGTTATTATGACCACTGTTTAGGATCATTTTCTTGTCAATTGATTGTAAATTTTTCTTTTAAGGTCAATCACTGGAGATGCCATTGTTACCTGAACTTTTCCTGAATTAATGAACGCACACAGTTTCATGATGACCATTGTTTACCCAACTTTGGACTCATAAGTGTTTTATGTTTATACTCTTTTTCTCTTGGCTTCAAAGGTTTTGAGATAAACACACTTTTGAGTTTTGTTCATTTTCTTCTTCCCTTTTTACCCTTCCCATTCATAAGTACAGAGATACTTACTGGGAGATTTTATTGAAGAAAAGCTTAATCCAGAATCATTTTGTAGTAATGTTTTGAGAGATCTGGCCACATTTGTACATGTTTTAGTACCAATTCTCACATTACGTATGATTTGGACTGTTTAGACCCCTGATTTTCTTAATGTGTTTTGACAGGGTTGATTTGGTCCTTTTGAGGATTCTCAACCTGCTTTTTAACACATAAGATTTCATGACTAAAGTTTTATTTCCCTCTTTCTATGTTAGCAAAACACTAATGTTTATATGAACATAGGTTTCGTTAATCTGAGGTTTATACTTTAGTATAAAATATGATGAAATCATCACAAATTTCATATCAACAGTTGAGATCAATTTTGAATGAGGATAGTCATACCATAGTTACCAGACATGTTTTCAGATCTGAAAACTATGGGTGATTTGTTCATGACATCACTTGTTGTTTGAAATTTATGAATTTTATGACATCTTGGTTGTTTTACAGAGCTTTAGAATAGTTACTTTGAACATGATTTCTCATTGCTCTGTTTTTCAACTAAATACAACCAACCTTAGTATCAATGAATTGTGAGCTGAACTGTTATGTCAAATTGATTGTTAGACCGAATTTGACTGTCCAAGCTCTGATACCAATTGTTAGGATTGGAGGCTGTCATGATTGTGTTTGTTTGTATAAATTTGACAAATCAATTGATATAGAATAAGATTAAGTGCAGCGGAAATGAAAACAAACTTTGTAAACACAATCAAAAGAGAAAATAGTTCGGTAAACAAATGCTTCACATTAAGTTGAATGATTGAATTACCAAGAAAATGATTACAAGCATGCTTACAAAACTAAGCTCCCCCTCAGCGTGATACTCTAGGGTTGGTTGCACAAGATGAATGGATTAGACATGAGGAGAAGAAACCACTCAGTCAATCAAATGTAACAGTACAGGGTACTGCTCCATTTATAGGCAAACCAAACCACTAAGGCATCTCAGCTAACGTCACCATGGTAGTGACATCTAACAACCTAACAACCTATAAACTCTGTTCTATATAAACTACTGATGTTTAACAACTGACTATAAGTACAATACAAAACAAGAGAAAACAACTGCTTCACGTTCCACTGTTGTAGCCTAGGCACTGATGTTGAGCATCAGTGCTTTCTTCAAAGGTGACCAGTCCATGAATGGGCAGTGCTTGTGTCTTCAGCAGTACTTAGGAAACGACAGTAGATAGAGCGACAGTGTTTGTCTTCAGCAGTCTTTGGAGTTTCATCAGTGTTTGGTTCATTAGTAGTTCTAGTGAGTAGTACTTAAGATCTATCAGCTGTTAGATTACCACTGTCAAGGGGAAAGCCTAGTGCAAACATCTGCTTATTTTGAGTCCACTGTTGTGATCCGGTTTTGGCTTTCATTATTTGTTCCTCTGGTAGGGTTCAATGCTAACAGGTACCGAGTTTAAGAATCATGCCATGGAGGAATTCTGTAGATCCAAAGGCATTCTTCCCGAATTCAGTGCTAGATACACTCCTCAACAAAATGGCATCGCTGAGCATAAGAATAGAACATTGATCGAAACTGCAAGGACTATGTTGGTAGAGTCACAGTTGCCCATTCCATTCTGGTGTGAAGCTGTGGCCTCTGCATGTTACACGTTGAACCGAGTCCTTACAGTAAAAAGACATAACAAGACCTGCTTTGAGCTTCTTCACAAACGGAAACCAGACTTACAATTTCTTGAACCGTTTGGGGCTCCTTGCACTATGATCGATCCGGATGGAAAGTTTGGGGCAAAAGCAATTGAGGGATACTTTCTTGGGTATGCCACCCCAAATTTAAGAGTTTGGAATCTCGAAACAAAAAGGATCGAGGAATGGTCTGAAGTCAGTGTACAAAGGCACACCTTGCCAGTCAGATGTCCAGGTCAGCCATGGATGTTTGAGGACGATGACTTTTTCAATTCGATCAATATTGAAGAAGAAGTATTAGAGGCTGCGGCACAGATGCTTTTCGAGAGTGACAACGCAACAGATTCACCGTTGGTTCGTCCCATTATTGTCAACAATCAAGAATCATCATCAGTTAACAATAATGCTCTCGAGAATGAGGATTTTCATGATGCTGCTGAACTGAACGAATCTTCAGAGGATGATGAATTTCTCGATGCAGACCAAGAAGCTCCTGCAACAGCAGTATATGGTACTTCTGAGGCAACACCCCCTAAGGACTGCCCTAAAACAGCTAAAACTACTGCATCATCCTCTTCGCCAGTTCAGGGTATTGATTTGGTTGTTGATCTCAACTTCAACAATCTGGGTATAAATGTTCTAGTTCCAGATAATCCAGACACAAGAATCCATAATACCCATCCTCAACAAAACATCATTGGCAATGTTCATAGTGGCGTGCAGAGGAGAAATCAGTTGAGAAACAACAACAATGCTGGCTTGTATGCAGCAAGCAGAGAATCGGGTTTACAGAATGATTGGTCCTTCGAGTGTTATGTCTCACAAGAAGAACCAAAGTCTTGGAAAGAAGCGTTAATGGATAATTCTTGGGTGGAAGCTATGCAGGAGGAACTGCTACAATTCCAGAAGCTAGGTGTCTGGAAACTGGTTGAGAAACCTGAAAATTACAAGAAGATTGGCACCCGTTGGGTTTTTAAATGCACGAAAGATGACCGTGGAGTAGTTATCCGAAACAAGGCAAGATTAGTTGTTCAAGGTTTCCGTCAGATTGAAGGGATAGACTACAATGAAGTTTATGCTCCGGTTGCACGTCTTGAAGCTATTCGGATTTTTCTAGACTATGCTTTCTTCAAGGGATTCAAAGTTTACCAGATGGACGTGAAAAGTGCATTCTTACATGGTGTGGTTGAAGAAGAGGTGTATGTCGAACAGCCTCCAGGTTTCGAAGATACTATTCATCCTGGTCGGGTTTGGTTGCTCAACAAAGCTCTCTACGGATTACATCAAGCACCGAGAGCTTGGTATACAACCTTATCCAACTATCTACTGGATAACGGTTTTCGCCGGGGTCTTATCGATTGCACTCTCTTCATCAAATAAAAGGATGGAGATCTTCTGTTGGTTCAGGTATACGTAGATGATACTATCTTTGGTTCAACTAACGATGTTTTGTGTAGGGACTTTGAGTGTGTTATGCAGGAGAAATTCGAGATGAGCGCCATGGGGGAAATGAATTTCTTTTTGGGCCTACAAGTTCAACAAACGGAGTCTGGGATATTCATCCATCAGACTAAATATGTCGATGAGATCTTGAGCCGGTTCCAGATGTCCGAAGCGACGCCCATTGGTACCCCACTTCCGCAGAATCACGGGATTACTCCGGACTTGAAGGGTGAAAGCGTTAACTCTTCATTTTATCGCACAATGATCGGATCTCTTATGTATCTCACAGCCTCGAGGCCCGACATAATGTATCCTACATGCCTGCTCGCTCGCTATCAAGCCAACCCGAAGGCCTCACATCTAGCAGCTGTAAAAAGGATTTTTCGCAATTTGAAGGGTTGCCCGGACACTGGTCTTTGGTACCCTAGGGATAATAGCTTCGACTTGATCGCGTTCAGTGATTTTGACTTTGGTGGCTGCAAAATCGACGGCAAATCCACAACGGTTGGATGTCAGTTTTTAGGAAATCGCCTGGTCACATGGCAGTGCGAAAAGCAGACGTGTGTCGCTACATCAACCTGTGAAGCTGAATACATTGCTGCCTCAAGTTGTTGCTCCCAAGTCCTGTGGATTCAACAGCAAATGCGCGACTATGGTTTGGAATTCCTATCTACTCCTATTTTCGTTGATAATTCTGCTGCCTTACAGATCACTAGAAATCATGTGCAGCATTCAAAGATCAAACACATCGAAATCAAATATCACTTCATACGTGATTGTTTTGATAAAAGACTTATCGATGTTGTTAAGGTCTACACCGATGACCAACGTGCCGACATTTTTACCAAAGATTTTGACAAATCACGATTTAACTATTTACTAATGGTAAACGGCATTAAGGTCAAACCAGAGTAAAACGAACATCGGAAAATCATTTTTGTAAATATTTGTTTGTGTTTTCTTAATTTCTCGTACTTTTTTCATTTTAGGGGGAGTAAAATCGAAAAATACAAAAACATTGAAAAATTTTAAAAATACAAAAACATCGAAAAATTTCAAAAACACAAAAACAATAGAAAAACAAAAGGAGTTTCATGGCGAGAAAAAGAGAAAATGATAGTACATCAGTGGTTTGTCCAAACCTCTTTAAACCTTAAATGAAAAATGTTAAGCAGCTCTATATAAGATGTATCGGTAGGCTCACAATCATTTTAAAGTGTCAGGGTGATATAAACCTAAATCGACTGAAGACCAGGTGGGAACCGCACATTGGCATATGGTCTTAGTACTGAAATTTCGTTTGATAGATTGCCGAGGTTCTAAGATATGTGGTCTTTATGCTGTTTATCATCTGGGTATCATGGTTGTTTCTTTTACCGAAAACAACGGGGACGCAAGTCTAGATCTTCCATGATACCATACATACGTGTACATTCTGCATACGACCTCAATAAGTGATAAACAATCACATGTCCAAACAAAATAAGTGATAATATATCACATTTATCCGGGAGTCAAGTTCGTCTCTTTGTTGTACGTTAGTACTGACCTGTTCACGGACTTGCTCCTGTGCCCTCATGCATCGAATACCAAGTTCCTCATCAATAAGTGATTTCATCATACAGGGCTTGTATTCATCCAAAATAAGTGAGTATCTCACCTCATATACGTTGAAAACATATGATAAATGGTATACTCACCAGTAAGATGAACTCTCCTGCATACTTTGATACGGGAATGTGTCGTGTGTGGATGAACACCGGTCGGTAAGTATAAATCATACACTAATCGTATCCCCTCACCGTGATTACATCTGATAAGTTGAGTTTAAGTGGACAACAATACCGATAATCGTTATAGGATGCTTATCTAAATGTTAACTAACTGAACAACAAGAGCGTTTTGGCGTGACCGTACACTGATATGATTCTCTTACCCACGAAACTCGCAAAAAGATTATTTGTAAATATTTATTTACTGCTTTCAGTTTCTGCATCTCTGTATATATTTATTTACTGCTTTCCGTCTTTACATTTCAAATATTCAAAATTCCAAAAAGATTTTAGGTGTGTTTTAATATAAACTTTATAAAAGCCAAAAAGATTTTATTTCTATCTTATTTTCGATTGCCCGATGTTGGAACTCGAGTCTTTGTTACCTGAAACCTGAACGGAAACCAAAATGACTAAATCTTCATAAACGGTCGAAATTTGCAAGTTTTTAAAAGTTAAAACCTAAAATTGATAAAAATGTGTTAAACTTTCAAACTGTCGGACGGTGGTTGATTCAAAACATTGTCACATGTGTGTCGTTCGTTTATGTTAACTATATCCTAAGCGGTTGTTCTTATTATGTGTTTAGATTCCTTGCATGTGCAGATGCTAAAGGCGAAGAGAACATGTTCGATGACAAGCTTCGGAATGAAGACACGACATGGAGGCACTCAAAAGATAACGATGATCGAGTTGCCGCTGACCTATCATCAACACCACAAGGATCTAAAGAATTGAAGATGAAAAGATTCACGAGCATAACTCAATGGAGAGTTTATTTTAAGGGGGAGTTTGTTAACACGCTTCCTAAATGAAAGGGGAGTTTGTTGATACACTTCTTGCTTTTGACATGTGAAGACTTTGAAGATTCTCCGACATGGAAGACATGGAAGTCGAACCTCACGAGTAGCGTCCAAGGGGGAGTTTGTTGATACACTTTTTGTGGACGCGACTCGACTCGATTCGTTTCTGTTCGGTTTGACTCGGTTAAGTTCGGCTCAAGTCCGACGTCACGACATTCCTCCTTTGTGCGTCCCAGAGTTCGACACGCGAAGCACGGAGAGCCGTGAGCGTTTCCCGCCGCCACATCATCATGATGATGTCACTTGTTGACTAAATTCTACAAATTTGAATTGTTGAGAATCATGAACGTATATATGCATGAAGAAATTGGGCCACTCATTTGGTTGGGCTTGCCTTTGGCGAAGTCTTGAATCGAACGAAGTTTCATCATGCGACGAAGACTAAGTCCCAAGCCCGGGCCCATCAAAGTGACGAAATCACTTTGATTTCGTCAAAGACAAATGTGATTTCATCGTGATGATGGACGACAAACTTAGAGTTCATCGTTGAACTTGTTTCGTCGACTCCCTGCTTCATTTTCGTCGTACCTGGTCCTATATAAACAAGACTGAAGACATAAGACAAAGCAGAGAGACACGAGAGAACAGAGTGAGTTTGTGAGAGCTTTATCGTTTGTAATCTTTGCAAACAAAACTCTCTGGTTCATAATAGATCTGAAGCTTTTAACGTTGTATTGTTTCTTTGCTTTATTTTGTGTCTCGATCTCGGTTTAACTTACCGGTTGGATTCCGCACAACCGTGTTTGTCGCATAACAAGGATACGGTTAACTAGATCCTCCGCTAGTGGACCTACATCGACGCCATCCATTTTGAAGGCGGTAAGAATGTCATGGATATGACGATGTTGAGATAGAAAGAGACCTTGAGGGGTAGGAATAACCTCAATACGTAATAAGTGGTGAAGAGGACCAAGGTCCTTGATTGAGAATTTGTGACCGAAGGAGGTGATGAAGTTTTCCAGGAAAGTGTTGTCACTACCGGTTATGACGATGTCATCGACATAGACAAGTAAATAACACGTGACACCACAGTGATTGTAGATAAAAAGAGATGGATCGGATAAGGATTTGCGATAACCGAATTGTATCAGAAAGGTAGTGAGCTCATTGTACCAGGTCCGCGGGGCTTGTTTGAGGCCATATAGAGATTTTCGAAGTTTGCAGATATGGTTCGGAAACTCGGAGTAGGAAAATCCCGGTGATTGAACCATGAAGACATCCTCATGCAAGGTACCGTGGAGAAATGCATTGTTAACATCAAGTTGACGTATGGGTTTTGTGATGAAAAGGTACAATGTTCTCATTGATGTACATAGATTATATACAGACTACAAGCTTCAATTTAGGAGAGAAACAAACTAATTGACCTTGACCAAAGACTAAGAGATAAGTACCTAAAATACTATGTAACATAAATACAATAATCACAAGGCATAAATCATGGCATAGATCATGTATGGTTAACACATCCTAGTAGAGATGGTGGAGACTAGTGGCCAGACGTTGTATTTGCATTTTGGCACCATTGTGACAAAATTGATAACACATTAATCCAACCATTGTATATTCCCAATGTATTGTTGATTTTCAAGAGTTTTTACGTTGAATAAGTTGATAGCGTTCAAACCTTAGGGTGTCTGGAGTGGTGCGGCAAAGGGGAGTGGCAAAGGGTTTTGCCGCGCGGCAACACCGCACCGACCCCTTTGCCGTTCAGTTTCATTGCCAAATCGTGTAGGCTTGCCGAAGTGGTGAAGGGAGGGTATGAGAGAGAGGGTAGTGTGGGGTGGGGTCCATTCCAATCTCAACCATTCACACCTTTTTTCCTTTTTTTAATAGTTTACCACTTCACCAAGTGTCTAACCATTGCCAACACTTTTGAGCATAGTTTACCACTTTAACATGGCACACTCTCATTGGTTGATTTTTTAGTTTGCCACTCTTAAGTGTTTAACCACTCCTTACACCTTTTTAAGTTGATAGAGTCTTGATTGTTCTCACCTTATTCATTTAGAAAGCATAGTTAAAATACAATGTAACATGATTGATAGCTTACCATGCTTGTTTGCAATACGGTTTATCCTATAGAAAGAGGCATAGGGGAAGAAGCCAAAAATAATTATTTTAATAGAGGTTTGCACCTTGTCACAGTAGGTTAGTGTGAACACTAATGACCCAAAGTAAGCACTTTGCTATGTGTTTGTACTAACCTATTTTCACAAAACAGTTATCTATACCTAATTAATACGTAATTTCACATATATCTTATCTCAAAATATAATATCATATTATAATTTCTAAATCTTACTAATTGTTTATATTTTTTATTCATGTAATACATGAGTCTGTAATAAGTATAATATACATATATATATATATATATATATGTATGTATGTATGTATGTATGTATGTATGTATATTAAGGTCCATTTTTACTAGCCGTCCAGATCCCTAAGGGCTTTCGAATTCTCAGGAATGACCCTAGTTTTGAAGATTTTAAAGGGTCCATTTTTACTAGTTGCACCGGGATCTTTAATTCTCAAGGAAGGCCCTAGGAAATAAAAAATTGAGGATACCCCTCAATTTGTCTTCTAGTTCCGCCACTGGTCATTTCACAGAGTTTTTTCTTTCGGTAAAACGTGTATTATATTCAAGCTCTGTTGCGTTACTAAAATCTTTGTTACATTCGCACAATTTATAGATATTCTCAACTTAACATATGGTGAGGATGTTTGCTCATTAACATCTTAAACTCAATATATATCGTTTGTGTCTACTTAAAAAGGTTGTTAAGTTAGGAGTTGTAAACTATATAAACTAATGATCAAAGGAGTATGCTATGTAATGTCAGACAGTTCACATATCCCCCAAAATTGTATTACCATTATATGCGTAGTGCTCGACTTCCAACAATCCCGGGAGATATTCATCTATATATTCATAAACCAACGTTTCTAACAGTATTTTGAACAGTAGAAAAGGGTTATTTTAGGTATTTCACCAACAACACGCTTCTTCATCTTCATCCTCATGATTGCACATATACCACTGAGACAGAAGGAGAAACAAGGGAGACGACGATTATAGCAATTTTGGTTACAAAGCGACGATGATGACGGAGATGGATGCGAAAAGGTTCAGTCGTTAGCGGCGGCGGCGGCGGCGGTTAGGGTTCCGCCATCAAACATGGTATCGGCAGTATTTTCTTTATCAGAATCGCTATCGGTGGGCTAAGCTCCAGGGTTCCGACCGCCATTCAATTGAAGGTAACGACGATTAAGAAGGCAATGATGGAGGTTCTGCTTATAGGCATGGCGTTGACTTCAAAAACGAACTCCGGTGACTCAGCTAGGGTTCCAACAAGATTACGGCGCCTTTTTACACTATAAGTTTGGTTTTCTTGAAGGTTCAAGGACCGATCATAAAATGAAGAGGATGGGTTGCATTGTTTTCAATCTAAGATTTGAATCATCTGCTTTCAATTATTATCAATGATTTTTACGGCATAAATTGACAATTATTATTATTATCAATGATCAAAACTGTTTAGTCGAGGTTAAATGCTTTGAAATTGCAGATTTCAGTTTTGACCTTCCTTCTCACATCATTGTGTAACTTTTGAAATTATTAAACTTTAGTGATTGAATGTGATATGTTTTGTGGAGCCGGGGGTGATCCGTTGGGTGCACCCACTAAGATTTGGTTATGTGAAGATGCTAATAATCCGTTGGGTGCACCCACAACCCCTTTATCGAGTCAATTTTCAAATTAGCATCTATATGTTTATGCACATCTAAGAGTAGCACGTGTACTCAGTTATGATTGTGTTTATTAACAGTTATGATTGTGTTTATCAACGATTGATTGGGTTATTGGTTTGATTTTGTGAAATAGGGTTATATTGTGGTTCAGTTTTGTTCTCTTAAGAAGATTCAACTTAGTCCTTATCGGCGGCTTGCACAGTGCCAACACCAACAGATTTGAACAGATCAATGCTGGCAAAGGTATGAACTGCACGACTCAACTTAGTACATATTAAATTACATCTTCTTAGCTATAGGAATATGGTAACTTACAAGTTATAAATCATAAGTTACAAATGCGTTAAGCATACATAGGGTGAATCATTTTCCACCGCCACAATTTTTTTCCTTCCTACTTCTCAAATCTTCTTCTGGATTTCGAATCTTCTGTTACTTCACAATCGTCTATTTCTCAGCACCTTGAGGTGGATAACGTCAAAAAAATCGAGTACAGTTTTTCTCAAGAAAGAGGAGTTGCATGGATGGTGGGATTGATCGATGAGTAAAACGGTGATGGAAGTCGGCGTTTGACGGTCTGAAAATGGGGATCAGTTCTGGCAGTAGCAATCAGATGTGGTGTCATCTCTGAGGGCGGTATTCATCAGCGATTGGTGGTGTTTAAGTGTTTTACTGTGGTTCAGGGGCGTGGTAGGTGAAGTTGGTACTGAAGCAATCAATTGAAGGGGAATCTGAACCATGGCGGTGACTTTTGTGGGCGATCATTTGTTGTTTGGTCTTGGTTGCGCTACTGGAACTGTAGTTGTAATCGGTTTTGTGGGGATCTTTTGTTGATCGCTGTCACCTCTTCATTGCAAGTCGCGGTAGTCTTCACTTCATGCTAGAAGGCATATAATTGTTTCATTTATAACAATTTTTTGTCGGTGCAGAAAGGATCTGAAAGCTATTTTTTTCAGAGATGGTTTGTTTTCTTTTAGGTATGTCGTAGTAGTTCTAGATATGATAGAAATAGAGGTATGGATTTCTGCCATTTATATCATTTTGAGTAACTATATACGTTCTACCAGTAGTATTTAGTTTAGGGTTTGTATAACTAAGATAAGTAGCTTCTGATTGAACATCTAAAGAATGGGATTTATAAAATTAAGAGAGATCTAAGTAGCTCCTGATTGAAGATCTCAAGAATAAGGTGACAGAATCATTGACAATGAAGAGAAGGGATTACAGAGAGATTTCTTGGATGATGCTTCATTGTGACACTCTGGGTTTTCCTGAGCACATATCTTGTAGTGACAATGTGTACGTATGAATTATTAAATGAAAGATGTGAATTATCTTGATGTCCTATGTGTTGATAACGTGTATGTAATATATATATATATATATATATATATATATATGTGTGTGTGTGTGTATAAATACTAGTGAACCGAGACCATGACCCGAGACCACTCGGTCTCGAGTGAATAGTAAATAGTTGGGCCGGTTGGGCCGCAAACCCCTTTGAGCCCCACTCGAAACCCTTGTAGGGCGCACCACCCAAACCAAGTATAAAAACCCATCATCCACCTTTTCCCTTACACTCTCACACACTCTCTCCCTCACTAAAACCCTAGAACCACAAAACCTCCTCTCCTTTCTCTCGGACCAAACCGGTGACAACAAGGACCCTCGGTTCAAGCTCGGAATCATCATTCGGAAGCCCACTCATCGATCCTTCATACCCTCACACTTCGAGTCTCTACCGGTTAGTGTTCTTATGTGTACTAGGTGTTATATGTGTACTAGGTGTCATGTGTGCTTGATGGATGAAATATATGCTTAGTCTCTTTGTACGATCTTGATTGATTTAGTGAGTAAAAATAATGAAATACATGAAGATGGTTGTTTATTTATGATGTAGATGCTTGATTTCTAGATAAAGTTATGGCTAGGAAGAATAGAGTGATTTATTATCATGCTAACTTGACACATGAATAAGTAGAAAAATGTATGAATATAGTGCTATCATGTTTTCGGATGTGTGTAAATGATGATGATTGATAATACATTAAACTAGGTGTATTATGCTAGCATAAATCGGTTTAAAGGAACATGTTTGTTTAGGATGAAAACCCTAAAGATGAACTAGATGAATATGTGTTGAATATGATATGAAGATTTGAAAAACTTGTTGTTTGATCCATTTTGGTTAATTGTTAGACAAAGAAACATGTTTGTGCATTTTCATTGGATAGTACATAGGAGCATGACATGGGCATTCTATTGGATAGTACGACTTGTGCAGACATGCAGGAAACAACAGGTGGTGAAGTCGAAACCCTTGGTCTCGACTCGAGACCATGGAGCTACAACTCGAGACCGCAGCGATTGCGACTCGGGACCTAGGCCAAGCAACTCAAAACAGACTTCAGGGACTCGAGACCATCAAGGTCTCGACTCGAGATCACATAGTCTCGGCTCGAGACGGGACTCGAGACCTCTGAGGTTGCGACTCATGCCTGCACCACTCGAGACCAGCCATTTACAACTCGAGATCTCCTGGATGCGACTCAGGACCACATGTTCTCGAGTCAAGACCGCCTGGTCTCGACTGGGCTGCTTATCTCCGTTATTGGGTCGAATTGTGTGGACTGTTCATGCTTGCTACTGTTTAACTGGACTATGTGTTACTATTAACTGATCAGGTGATAAGACTGGCCCAATAACCGTATATGTTATGTGTTACTATTAACCGCACATGGATTTTGGGGGTGTGACAGATTGGTATCAGAGCCATTGGTTATAGTGAACTTGGTTTTAAAAAGGGGAAATCTTTTTGAGAAAAACCAGACTATAACCCGTGACTCGCGACGACACTACACTCCAAGTGCAAGACTCAACACATTAGACCTCATAGCTCGGACTAGTGTTTACTTGCTTGCTTGCTTTATGCTTTTTGTTCTGCTATACGTACTAGTGTGTCTAGTTAGATAGATACACCTCCCTCTTCTATCTCATTCTCGCTACATTACGACATCACACTCATACTATGTTTTCTAATTATGAAGACAATGAGTGGACGCGGAAGGGGAAACATTAACATGACTCAGGCTCAATTCACTAACCTGCTTAACACGGTGGCTGCAGCTTTCGCAGCTCACCCTGGAGGTAACCTCGTTATTTTAGGATGTTTAGATCCTACCGCCGCATCGTCTTTTCACCCCTAAACCTATTCGCTTCGCTTCTCCCAACAAGTCAGCATGCGCCTGCGCAACCACATGTTTGTACTTTCAAAACCTTCATGGATTGCAAACCTCTCCCTTTCAATGGCACTAAGGGTGCCATAGGCCTCCTACACCGGATTGAGAAAGTCGAAGCCGTCTTCGCTGTCTGTGAGTGTCCCCCTGCAAATTGGGTGAAGTTTGCTACTGGTATGCTTGAAGGAAACGCGCTTTCCTGGTGGAAGGCGCAAATTCAGATGTTTGGTTTGGAAACTGCTAATGATACCGCGTGGGAAGATTTCACGGACATGATTAAGGAAGAGTATTGTCACAGGGATGACATCAACAAGCTCGAAAACGAGTACTTTGAGCTCAAGATGGTTGGATCAGAGATCAAGGCATACACCAAACAGTCCAACGACTATGCTGCTCTTTGCCCAAACATGTCTCGACCTATGTATCGAAGAATCGAATTGTACATCAAGGGTTTGGCTCCAGAAATCCGAAGCCATGTGACCGCAGCCAACCTCAATACCATTCAGCCAGTCGTTTGTCTTGCTCACAAACTCACTGATCAGGCTGTGGAACAGGGCAAGCTGCCCAAAAGGATCAGTGCTACTGCTGGAACTTCTAGTGATAATAAGCGTAAGTGGGAAGGAAATCAAAGCAAGGATGCTAACCCCACTCAGGCCCCAACCCAGCAAAGGAAAACTGAAAACAACAGGAGCCCTCAACAACAGGGTGGCTATCGCGGGAACCACCCCAAGTGCAACAAGTGCAACCGACACCACAGTGGGCCTTGTGGGAAAGGTCAGTGTCAGCGATGTAACAAGATGGGGCATGAGGCCAAGGACTGTAGGAGTCCACGTCCCGCAGGGCAGAACCAGCAACAGCAGCAACATCATGGGAATGTCAAGGGTTGTTTTCAGTGTGGAGCTAAGGGACACATTAAGAGGAATTGCCCTGAACTGAACCAGAACCACAACAACAATCAGGGAGCTAGAAACAACGATCAAAACAACAACAATGCTAGGAATGGTGCAAGAGGAAGGGCTTTTGTGATTGGAGCTAGAGAAGCAAGGAATGACCCCAACGTCGTGGCGGGTAAGTTCCTACTCGATGATCGTT
This sequence comes from Helianthus annuus, assembly GCF_002127325.2. Lineage (NCBI taxonomy): Eukaryota > Viridiplantae > Streptophyta > Magnoliopsida > Asterales > Asteraceae > Helianthus > Helianthus annuus. The sequence goes on along the minus strand of NC_035434.2, from coordinate 45,686,833 downwards.
ATGTTTCCATATTATTTGATTCTGGAGCCGATGCTAGTTATGTATCCCTACGTATTAGTAAGAAGCTTAAGCACCCGCCTACGCTACTAAGTTCTAAGCATATCGTCGAGTTAGCTAATGGTAGAAACATCGAGGCCTCACATGTTATCAGCAACTGCAAGCTAGTACTGTCTGGTCAGACCTATAGCATCGATCTTTTCCCTATCGTTCTTGGAAGCTTCGACGTCGTCATCGGTATGGATTGGTTATCCAGGCATCGCGCTGAAATCCTCTGCCAAGAGAAGATGGTTCGCATCCCCCGCCGATCCGGCAAACCCCTCATCGTACAAGGTGACAAAGGCGGAGAAGTCACAGGCATCATCTCGTTCTTAAAAGCCCAGAAGTGTTTACGAAAGTGGCACACCGCTATCTTAGCACTTGTCACCAACACACAGGAAAAGGAAAAGAGGATTGAAGATTTTCCAGTGGTACGCGTCTACCCCAAGGTATTTCCTGAAGAACTGCCTGGACTCCCTCCCCACCGTCAGGTCGAATTCCAAATCGAGCTAGCTCCCGGAGCAGCACCTATAGCTTGTGCGCCTTATCGACTAGCCCCCGCTGAACTAAAGGAACTTTCTACGCAGCTGCAAGAACTATTGGATAAAGGATTTATCCGTCCTAGTTCGTCAACCTGGGGAGCACCAGTGCTCTTTGTTAAGAAGAAGGATGGCACATTCCGAAAGTGCATCGACTATCGTGAGCTGAACAAGGTTACCATCAAGAATCGTTACCCTCTCCCGCACATCAACGACCTATTCGATCAGTTGCAAGGATCGAGCTACTACTCTAAGATTGACCTGCGATCGGGTTATCATCAACTGAGGGCCCGTAATGAAGACATCTCCAAAACTGCGTTCAGAACTCGATATGGGCATTATGAGTTCCTCGTTATGCCATTTGGAATAACTAACGCGCCTGTAGTTTTCATGGATCTCATGAACCGAGTGTGCAAGCCTTACCTCGACAAGTTCGTAATTGTGTTTATTTATGACGTCCTGATCTACTCGAAAAGTCAAGAGAAGCATGAACAACACCTGCGTCTTATTCTCGAACTCCTTCACAATGAACAACTGTACGCCAAGTTCTCTAAATGTGACTTCTGGCTTCGAGAAGTCCATTTCCTTGGGCACGTGGTCAATAAGGACGGAATTCACGTCGACCCAGCTAAGATCGACTCTGTAAAGAACTGGCCTACACCCAAAACTCCGACCGAAGTTCGCCAATTCTTGGGATCTGCAGGATACTATCGTAGATTTATCAAGGGATTTTCGAAGATTGCTCAGCCTCTCACGACTCTCACCCAGAAGGGTATCGCTTACAAATGGAATGAAGCTCAGGAATCCGCATTTCAGAAGCTAAAGGATAACCTCTGTAGTGCTCCTATTCTCTCGTTATCTGAAGGTACCGACGACTTTGTGGTTTACTGCGATGCGTCTATTCATGGGCTCGGTTGCGTGTTAATACAACGCGAGAAAGTTATTGCTTGCGCTTCTCGACAACTTAAGACCCACGAAAGAAACTACACTACGCACGACTTGGAACTGGGAGCAGTGGTTTTTGCTCTTAAGATATGGAGACATTACCTGTACGGTACCAAATGCACTATTTACACCGATCACAGGAGTCTCGAGCATATCTTCAAGCAAAAGGAATTAAACATGCGACAACGTCAATGGGTTAAACTCTTGAATGATTACGAATGCACAATCAAGTACCATCCGGGCAAGGCCAATGTCGTGGTAGACGTCCTCAGCCGAAAAGACACTACACCCAAGCGCGTGCGAGCACTACAACTTACTATCCAGTCTAATCTCCCTACTCAGATTCGAAATGCTCAGGTTGAAGCACTGAAACCAGAGAACATCAGGGCTGAGTCCCTGCGAGGATCGAGGCAGCGGTTAGAACAAAAAGAAGACGGCGCTTACTATGTGACAGGGCGCATTTGGGTTCCACTCTATGGAGAACTACGTGAACTTGTGATGGACGAAGCCCATAAGTCCCGTTACTCAGTACATCCTGGTTCGGATAAGATGTACCACGACTTAAGGACTACGTATTGGTGGCCTGGCATGAAAGCCCACATAGCAATATATGTCAGCAAATGTTTGACTTGCGCAAGAGTCAAGACCGAGTATCAGAAACCCGCAGGCCTACTCCAACAACCAGAGATCCCAAAATGGAAATGGGAGCAAATTTCCATGGATTTCGTTACTGGCCTGCCTAGATCTCAACGCGGAAACGACACTATCTGGGTGATAGTAGACCAATTAACTAAATCTACACACTTTTTGGCTATTAAAGAAACAGACAAGTTTTCTACCTTGGCAGATGTTTACTTAAAGAAAGTGGTTTCGAGGCACGGGGTGCCAACCTCCATTATTTCCGATCGAGACGCACGTTTTACTTCTGAGTTGTGGCAAGCTATGCACAAGTCCTTTGGCTCACGTTTGGACATGAGCACCTCATCCACAAACGGATGGGCAGTCTGAACGCACCATCCAAACCCTGGAAGACATGCTTAGGGCATGTGTGATCGATTTTGGCAAGAATTGGGAGAAGCATCTACCGCTAGTGGAATTCTCGTATAATAACAGCTATCACACCAGCATTCAGGCAGCACCCTTTGAGGCATTGTACGGTCGTAAATGCCGATCACCTCTTTGCTGGGCGGAAGTTGGTGACAACCAGGTCACAGGCCCAAAATTGGTGGTAGACACAACGGAAAGGATTGCCCAGATCAGACAACGCATGGCGGCAGCTCGTGACCGTCAGAAAAGCTATGCTGATAAGCGTAGGAAACCGCTAGAATTCCAAGTCGGGGACCGGGTTCTACTTAAAGTCTCACCCTGGAAGGGTGTGATTCATTTTGGTAAACGGGGCAAGCTGAATCCGCGATATGTTGGACCATTCGAAATTACCGAGAGGATCGGTAAGGTTGCTTATAGGCTGAACCTGCCAGAAGAGCTGAGTGCGGTGCACAACGTCTTCCACGTGTCTAATCTGAAGAAGTGTCTGTCAGACGAAACACTCATAATTCCCTTCAAGGAACTCACAATTGACGAACAGCTACACTTTACTGAGGAACCGATTGAGATCACGGATCGAGAGATCAAAACCCTCAAACGTAGCCAGATACCTCTCGTGCGAGTTCGTTGGAACTCGCGACGTGGCCCAGAGTTTACCTGGGAGCGGGAAGACCAGATGAAGTGCAAGTATCCCCAGTTGTTCCCAAATGAAATCCCCAGCACTGAAGCTACAACCGAATTTCGGAACGAAATTCCAAACTAACGGGGGGATGATGTAACACCCCGTTGAAACACTCTCACTCATACTAGCTTAACAGTGGCTGCCTTAACTTTCGGGACGAAAGTTCTTAAAACTTGGGGATAATGTGACACTCTGGGTTTTCCTGAGCACATATCTTGTAGTGACAATGTGTACGTATGAATTATTAAATGAAAGATGTGAATTATCTTGATGTGCTATGTGTTGATAACGTGTATGTAATATATATATATATATATATATATATATATATATATATATATATATATATATATATATATATATATGTGTGTGTGTGTGTGTATAAATACTAGTGAACCGAGACCATGACCCGAGACCACTCGGTCTCGAGTGAACAGTAAATAGTTGGGCCGGTTGGGTCGCAAACCCCTTTGAGCCCCACTCGAAACCCTTGTAGGGTGCACCACCCAAACCAAGTATAAAAACCCATCATCCACCTTTTCCCTTACACTCTCACACACTCTCTCCCTCACTAAAACCCTAGAACCACAAAACCTCCTCTCCTTTCTCTCGGACCAAACCGCTGACAACAAGGACCCTCGGTTCAAGCTCGGAATCATCATTCGGAAGCTCACTCATCGATCCTTCATACCCTCACACTTCGAGTCTCCACCTGTTAGTGTTCTTATGTGTACTAGGTGTTATATGTGTACTAGGTGTCATGTGTGCTTGATGGATGAAATATATGCTTAGTCTCTTTGTACGATCTTGATTGATTTAGTGAGTAAAAATGATGAAATACATGAAGATGGTTGTTTATTTATGATGTAGATGCTTGATTTCTAGATAAAGTTATGGCTAGGAAGAATAGAGTGATTTATTATCATGCTAACTTGACACATGAATAAGTAGAAAAATGTATGAATATAGTGCTACCATGTTTTCGGATGTGTGTAAATGATGATGATTGATAATACATTAAACTAGGTGTATTATGCTAGCATAAATCGGTTTAAAGGAACATGTTTGTTTAGGATGAAAACCCTAAAGATGAACTAGATGAATATGTGTTGAATATGATATGAAGATTTGAAAAACTTGTTGTTTGATCCATTTTGGTTAATTGTTAGACAAAGAAACATGTTTGTGCATTTTCATTGGATAGTACATAGGAGCATGACATGGGCATTCTATTGGATAGTACGACTTATGCAGACATGCAGGAAACAACAGGTGGTGAAGTCGAAACCCTTGGTCTCGACTCGAGACCATGGAGCTACAACTTGAGACTGCAGCGATTGCGACTCGGGACCTAGGCCAAGCAACTCAAAACAGACTTCAGGGACTCGAGACCATCAAGGTCTCGACTCGAGATCACATAGTCTCGGCTCGAGACGGGACTCGAGACCTCTGAGGTTGCGACTCATGCCTGCACCACTCGAGACCAGCCATTTACAACTCGAGATCTCCTGGATGCGACTCGGGACCGCATGTTCTCGAGTCAAGACCGCCTGGTCTCGACTGGGCTGCTTATCTCCGTTATTGGGTCGAATTGTGCGGACTGTTCATGCTTGCTACTGTTTAACTGGACTATGTGTTACTATTAACTGATCAGGTGATAGGACTGGCCCAATAACCGTATATGTTATGTGTACTGTGTGATAGATACGTGTAGAATATACGTGACTTCTCTGTACCCAAAACTGACCTATACTGGTAACCATGCTAGGACGTGGTGACCAGCGTGCTTGACCAAGTAACCTAATCTACCGAGCAACCCAAGGTGAGTTCACACACTAAAAGCATGCGTCCCAGGGAGGGATACGGACAAACTGCCAACTTTGGCAAAAATACTTTTGAACTATTATTTCCGGGGGAAATACGAATGGGTACTTTTAAATTACTATCTCCGGGGGAGATACGTTTGGATATTATTTATAAATCACAACTAGCAAAACTAAACGAAACTCTATCACATAAGTCCCTGCTTACAGTACCGATTAATCGCCGGGGGCGAACGGGTTATTAGTTGATAGCGCTATTAGGTTTGACAACCTCACACCATGACCAGGGGGATCGGGCGTGAACTAGTAGACCTTGCATCTTGGTCAATAATGATAGACATTAACTCGGGGCACAACAACTTTCCGTCAACAGTTTCAGTATCTACAGTTTAGTGAGCTTACAGATGGGGTAGCTCCCCATAACGTGATTATAAATGCTTTATCTAAACAACTTACGTTTTCAAAAACTAAAACTTGACACCTCGTGAACTCGCCAACATTATGTTGATACCCTACTGCATGCTTTGCAGGTACCCAGTGACTCAAGAGCTTGCAGCTTGTGGATGTGTAGTGGTCGTCTAACCCATGCGTTGGGTTCTAAATAAACTTGAACTATGAACTTCGTTTTAAACTATTTTGTCTATGCTTCCGCTACTTACCTAAACTACTATTTGAATCTAAAACTTTTGAACTTTGGTTATGATGTCTGCTAACCCTGTGGTTGGTGAATACTAATTATGTTATAAATTAAATTTCTCAGTATAATTGGTGGCTGGATCCTGGTCAGTCACACCCCCAGGCGGTGACACTCCGCACGTGGATTTTGGGGGTGTGACAGATTGGTATCAGAGCCATTGGTTATAGTGAACTTGGTTTTAAAAGGGGGAAATCTTTTGAGAAAAACCAGACTATAACCCGTGAATCGCGACGAAACTACACTCCAAGTGCAAGACTCAACACATTAGACCTCATAGCTCGTACTAGTGTTTACTTGCTTGCTTGCTTTATGCTTTTTGTTCTACTATACGTACTAGTGTGTCTAGTTAGATAGATACACCTCCCTCTTCTATCTCATTCTCGCTACATTACGACATCACACTCATACTATGTTTTCTAATTATGAAGACAATGAGTGGACGTGGAAGGGGAAACATTAACATGACTCAGGCTAAATTCACTAACCTGCTTAACACGGTGGCTGCAGCTTTCGCAGCTCACCCTGGAGGTAAACTCGTTATTTTAGGATGTTTAGATCCTACCTCTGCGTCGTCTTTTCACCCCTAAACCTATTCGCTTCGCTTCTCCCAACAGGTCAGCATGCGCCTGCGCAACCACATGTTTGTACTTTCAAAACCTTCATGGATTGCAAGCCTCTCCCTTTCAATGGCACTGAGGGTGCCATAGGCCTCCTACACTGGATTGAGAAAGTCGAAGTCGTCTTCGCTGTCTGTGAGTGTCCCCCTGCAAATTGGGTGAAGTTTGCTACTGGTACGCTTGAAGGAAACGCGCTTTCTTGGTGGAAGGCGCAAATTCAGATGTTTGGTTTGGAAACTGCTAATGCTACCGCGTGGGAAGATTTCAAGGACATGATTAAGGAAGAGTATTGTCACAGGGATGACATCCACAAGCTAGAAAACGAGTACTTTGAGCTCAAGATGGTTGGATCAGAGATCGAGGCATACACCAAACAGTCCAATGACAATGCTGCTCTTTGCCCAAACATGTCTCGACCTATGTTCATGCTTGCTACTGTTTAACTGGACTATGTGTTGGGTTCTAAATAAACTTGAACTATGAACTTCGTTTTAAACTATTTTGTCTATGCCTCCGCTACTTACCTAAACTACTATTTGAATCTAAAACTTTTGAACTTTGGTTATGATATCTGCTAACCCTGTGGTTGGTGAATACTACTTATGTTATAAATCAAATTGCTCAGTATAATTGGTGGCTGGATCCTGGTCAATCACGCCCCCAGGCAGTGACACTCCGCACATGGATTTTGGGAGTGTGACATTCATCAAATAGGCAATGGCTTCTTCCTATTTGAATCTTAAATTTAGTTATAAATACGCTGGCACAATCGGACTAATGGATCTGCACAAACGGATAGATCATCAGTTGTATTCTCTTCGATCTTCACCACTTAATTCTAGAGTTCTTAATTTAGGTGGTGGATTTGGGATTTATATAACAAAAAGGTATGTGATTCACAAATTTATTAAAATATGCAATCCATTGTTCTTCCTGCCGTTAGATCATACCAGCATCGTCAGAATTACTTACTCCCAATCAGAAGTCCCAGTATATGTTGATAGTTTTCCACTGGAACCCAAATCTCCTTCAAAAGCAAACCTTCCGCTTTTGCCATTTTTCCACCAATATAGAGTATTTAAACTGGCTACCCCCATAGTAATAGTGGTACTATTTGATATTAACTGCTTAGTATATTATTCGTAGGCATAGAGGATAACAACACCTTCCTTTGATAAAATCCGTGTAGAGAAACAAACATAATTGTACTATTAATATAGGTTATAAGATTTGAATTAGGTAATAGGTAACAAACCATTAACTTCGTCCACTTCGATTTCATACTTTTTTTAATTTCATCACATACCCGTTTAACCCATTTGATTAGTTATCTTTACCATGTCTTATTATTTTTTTTTTTTACTCATTTGATGAAATACAATGTTTAGATGGTGCAAATCGGGCAGGTGATAGGTCAAAACTGGCGGGGTCTTAGATTCTTAAATTTTGCACTCATTGTTTCTAAAATTTCATTTGTATTTCATTGTTTGTTTTGCAGCTCCTAGAAGTAAACCCGTATGACCCTTGGAAGACAAGAAAAAATAGAAGAGCGAAATAAAGTGTGAGAGTGATTTGTATAGGCTATGATGATCGTTAGCTTGAGCAAACATGGTATTTACATTGCTTTGTGACCACAGGTTTGGACCGAAGTTCTATTCTAGGAATTTTGTAGTCAACATTTTGGATCTGTGCAAGAACGTATGATATCTTATCCTTTTGTATGTACCTTTGTTAATTGTATTTGTTTTGTCTCTTTATTCTTATTATAGGATGATTTGTCATCTTATATCTATATCACTATAAATACTTTTATTATAGGATGATTTGCCATCTTATATCTATATCACTATAAATACTTGCATAAAAAATCGTACACAAATCGTCCCTCGCCACAACGCGCGACAGGGAAGAAACTAGTTTACTTCATTTACATTAGTTTTTCTGATCATTTTATTAAACAATATATTGTGTTTAGCAATTTATCTTCATTTTAGCATTGAACACTTATATTACGTGATTGAATTCGTACACATGTATCTCATCTTTAGTGCCAATAGTTTAAGACTTTAGAACGGTTTGTTGATCTGTTTAAACATAATGGAAAACATATAAATAACATACCTTTGATTGCAGCAGACAGGCCAGCAGAGAATCCTGATAAAGCCGCAACAATAGAGTTTAACATGATAGTTAGAGTGTTCTGGTTCCTCCTTAGGGTGCAATCTAATGATGGTGATGAAAAAACCGAATAGGGTGTTCGGTTGGGAGAGAGAGGTCGATTGATGTTATGAACTAATAAGGTTGTCTCAACTGTCTAACCTTGTAACCTCTACATTAGTCTCCTTATATATGCACCCAAGAGGAAACCCTAATTAGTTAATAAGGGTAATATGGCCCATCAACAATTACCAACTAATTATTTAATAGGTTGTTATATATTTTGATCTATATAATGTAATTGATTATAATGGCTACTAGATTAAATATAACATAAAAATATATTTAATCTTACATCCTCCCACTTAGTCGAGTAATCATTTACTATGAGTATTAGATAAGCCTGATCAGGAGTTAAGACTCATTTTAGCCTTAAACCAAGAACTATAGCAGAAAAATACAGCCGTTGAATCATTATGTGATTCTGGACCCCCATTAGTCATACTACATCCTCAATTTAAAACCTAATCGTTATGATCAAAATACACATAAGCCCTTTGTTTGATTTGTAATTTTATTTATCTATATGCCATTATACCGGTTTAACATATGCTTAGAGACATACAAAATCAAACTGATGAGGAAAATTAACTAATACTTAGTCATTCACAGTACGATATGCAGTTGCGCACGACCATCAATTAAAACCCGTCTATGAGCTCTCTTAATAAGACTTATGGGTAACAGCCCTTCAGTTATAGGATCCTTAAGCATATCATGAATGTATTCGATACAAAGATTTAGTTTCCTCAATTCGTTCACAAACGAATAATTAATTGTGTATCGAAATTTAATGCAGCACATCTCGAACTGTTACTGTTCAAGGAGACATGGTAGCTGACTTTATCACAATAAGTCTTCACTACATTAATTGTATGGAGTTAATAAACTTATGAGTCCACTGATAAATTTCCAACAGCATTTAGTGACTATATTATGTCGTTATAACTTAGGTTGTTCATATCAGCCCATTATGACTCCTCCATGAGATAGGTTTTGTCTACTGACATAAAGATATACCTGAAATTACATTTTGTCATCTTTGAATATCACAAAGTTAGGGTAATCAACCGGTTTAAGTTCTCACTTCTTCGTCAAATTATAGTCTTTCGTTTCTTTTAAAGATATTGTAATACTCTATTAGTTGCTTCACATTAATCTAGACATATCTAGTGTGTTGCAATGTGAGTAATATTTAAACGAGTACAGACTTGAACTTACATAAGGCTTCTGATTAATGATGCGTAAGGAAATGATCTCATTTACCATATTATCCTCTATAGGAGAGCAATATTGATTATTACATATGTAAGGACCCATTTAAGGTTAAATTTATGGAACGAAACTAATGCCCCATTGGGTCTATCTCGGTATGTTATAATATCTATCACGTAAGAGATATCTGAGATCTGTTATATCAAAGTTTGTGTTAACAATGCTTTAACTTATGTAACATATACTTGTCAGAAGAATATCATTTATATAGACAAGTTTATCTTAGTTTCTCCCATTCATTTTGAGGTAAGTACATTAATCCACTTGGTTCTTGATGAAAATAATTACTCTAAGTTTTCATCGCAGTATGATGCTTGCATTAACCCGTACATGGATTTTATTGGCTTACAAACAAAGTGTTCTTTAACCTTCAGTTTGGAACTTTCAGGTTGTTTTATGAACATGTAAATATGTCAGCCAGTTGTTAGGGAAAGTTCTTTTAATGTTCATCTAATGTAACTTTAAATTATTATAAGCTACTAGAACACTGATGATCCTCAAAGAAATCTTTGATAATTTATCTCTTCCTGGGTACAACCTTTGACAATCAATCATGCTTCTTCGTGTCTTAACGCTTATATTAGGATTTAGTTTAGTCATGAACACTCTTAGGTAATTCAATCAAATCCCAAACGTTATACGATCACATAAAATTAGTTTTACTAGAAAACAGTTTTATTCCATTTAGATTATTGATTGACACTAATGGCTTAATTAGAAGAGATTGGATCAGTAAACTTTTCCAAAATCCATTTCAACTTCAGTTAGGGAGGTTATGTAATCATCAAAGTTAGTAGTTTTTTTTAACCTAGATGACCTCCTGAGTTGCTTATTGGGTTTATTAGAAGTTTCAGTTTTATGGATTAGCTCTTGGTTAGGTTTCTATCCTTTTCATTCTAAGTTTGTAAGAGTTGGTGCAGTATGGTGTACAAGAGGTGTAATCGGAGTAAAATTTAATGACCCCCCCCCCCCCCGCCTCTTGTATTCCTTGCAAGTCATGAGAAAGACTTTTACTTCTCCTAAGGTTTGTTGTTTTGTAGAGTTAATAAATCTAGTTTTGTTGGATCTGGTGACTTATAGATATTGTTTTTTTAGGATGATTTGGTTAGTGATATTAGTTGTGTGGTCATGTAAGTGCAGTTCCTGCCGGGTAATAGTGCTTTAACAGTGGTATCACAGCATGGTTACCGATTCGGAATGGTCTAACCGCCTTCCGAATCACCATTGCTCTTGATTTGATGTTTGTTTCCGCCAAACATCTTGAAGACGTGAAGATTCTGCATAAAACATGAAGAAAATGAAGTTGTTCGTCGGCTGTGATGGTTTTTCTTGTTGCAGTTCTAGGGTTTTGATCCAAAAAAGGATTGTCCGAGTTTAAAACTTTGTGTTTGTGTTTCCGGGGTTTTGGTGAACCAGTGTGAAGTCACACTGGGGAAATAATCCGGAAGCTGGTTCTCAAGTTGGGTCCGAGTTTTACACCTCATTTCTTGGTCCGAGTTTTCCACTTTTAGTAAAAGTTGTCCGAGTTTTACTTAAAAGTTCTGGGTCCGAGTTTCAAACTTGGTCCATATTTTCCTTTTTTTGTATAATTGGTCCAAGTTTACCTCTATAGCTTTAGTCCGAGTTTCTTATAAAGGTTTCCAAGGTTTAAGTTCCAAGGTTTAAGTTCCAAGGTTTGAGTCCAAGGTTTAAGTTCCAATGATTAAGTCCAAGGTTTAAGTTCCAAGGTTTAAGTCCAAGGTTCCAAGGTTTGAGTCCAAGGTTTAAGTTCCAAGGTTTAACTCCAATGTTTAAGTCCAAGGTTTAAATTCCAAGGTTTAAGTCCAAGGTTTAAGTCCAAGTTTTACCTATACTTTATTTAGTCCGAGTTTTATATCTTCAGTACTTTGTCTGAGTTTAGTCAATTGATCTTTGGTCTGAGTTTAATTTTTGAGTGTTCGGTCCGAGTTTTAAGCCTTTCAATTACTCCGAGTTTATCACTTCATTTGGTCCGAGTTTCCATTTCAAGCTCCGGGTTTCTATGTGTCTACGGAGGTTTGAAATAAGTAGTTCGATTGTTCCGAGATTAGTCTTTCGGATAGCAGCCCCTGGGTTTCTTCAGAGCTTCCTTTATTTCTTTGCTTGTTTCGAATTCCTTTGTATTTTACATACTGTTCTGATGATCTGATCCAAGGTTTCAAGAGCTTCTAGGTTTTACGGGTTCCAAATTTGCTAAGAATTCCGGGTTACCTGGGGTACCGGATTTTTTAGCTAAATTTAGAAGTTTGTGTTGTTCGGAAGTTTCGAGTTGTGCGTGTTCCGAGTTTTTCTAGTTATTCGGGTTACCTGGGGTACCGGATAACTAACTAAGAGTCAGAATTATGTGTAGTTTGGAAACTTGAAGTCGGTTTCGGATTATCGAAAAGTTTTATGGTACTTATGTTGTCCGGATCAAGTGAGGAGGTGAAGAGAATAAGACTTGCTTGGACTTTTGTATTGTTTACAAAGAAAAAGGGGGAGTAAAAATTTCCTATTTTCTTCGTAAATATAAAGCTTGTGCGTGAAATAGCTCGTGTGTGATGGAGTTTTGTCACGTGTGTTTATGTTATTAATCAAGTGTTGACGTGATGAAGCTGAATTCTCGATTGACGACTAGTCGAAGATTGAGCCTTATTAAGTTGTTGTTTAGAGTAGAGAAGATTAGTTCTGGTCTCGAAATAATGTGGGGCTTCTTGATTTGAGGGGAAGGTCGGAGATGAAAGCCATCGGGGATTTAGCGGATTTGTGAAGATAGGAGATTGATCATGAGGATACATGAGGAGATGAGATCATACATGAAGGGTTGAAGACTTTTGATCAAGTTGGTGGATGTACTTTTACAAAGTTCAGTTTGTTATTAACTTATCGAACTGAGCTTCATATCTTTGTGGAATTTGAAGTGTTCAAGGTTGGGCATTGGAAATCCAATGTCTCTTTCTGCTATCGGTTAGGTTTGAAGATTAATGTATCGAGCGATATTCTTACATGTGGTTGTAGGTCGGTTCGCGTTAACTTGATTCGGGAGTAGTTTGAGGGGGAGGTTCTGAAGTGTTTGATGTTGGATTCTTCAGGTTTCTCAAAGCAGCTTTAAGTGATCATCAGCAAGTCTTTTATCAGAAGGGTTGAAGATCGCTGTGCTCTACCTAAAAGATCAAGTCTCAGCTAAAGTTGAAAGCATGCATGATATCATCAGTCAAGGGGGAGTCTGTAAGTGTAGTATCCGATGACTGAAGATATCAATGTCAGATAGAACTGAAAGCAACAGTTAAGGGGGAGTCTGTAAGTGCAGTTCCTGCCGGGTAACTGTGCTTTATCAGTTCTGGTCTACGATCAACAAAGTCCAAGCCAAGTCAAGAATTCGGAAGCTTTATCAGTTCCGAGTTTATGATGTTCTCATAAACTCGGAATACGTTGATTATCATTGTTCTCCGAATTATTTGTTTTATATCCCGGACAATATGTTTTATCCGGTTTAGTCCCTAGTCTATATATATGTGTTGTATAGGGTAGATTAGGGTAACCCTAGAGAAAGCTTGGTGCACCTCTCCTAACTTCTTGTTCCTCCTGGTGTGCACATCCTAGAGAGAGAGAGACTATGTGTTAGTGAGAGAAAGCTTGGTTTAGATCTTAGTGATCTAAACCAGCTTGTAGATGATGTATACTCTTTTGGTATGTAATCTGTGATGACTGATTCGTTAATAAAGAGATTCATCTTCTACATATTTCTATCTTGTTCATATTTTGTTCTTCATGTCTTGAATCAAGTGCAATGTTTGATGTTCGTCATCGATCCAGTGCTTTAACAGGTCATTTGTTTGATTGAATAAGTTAACATTGGGGGAGTTGAGTTAGATTCACTTAATGGTTATTCTAGGGTTTGTTTTGACCTTTAGGAATTTTATGATGGATTTTTAGCAAAATATAGGTGTAATATTAGATATTGAAGATGGGTGCTGAATGTATTAATTTTGTGTAGTTGATTTTCTGCATTTATTACTCAAATTTGCTGAGAAAATGATGGAAGTTTGAGGGAATGATCAAGTTTTGTGTTATAATAAAATTATATTGACCATTTTACCTCTGAGTAAAAAGATAAAATAACATGATTTTATTACCCAAATGTCTTTCATTTTTGGACTAAAATGGCAATAAAAGTGAAACCAGAGGAACCCAGATTTAAAACATTTGAGTTTTAGACTAAAGTAATAAAAATGACCAAACCTCATAAACCAAAAGGACAGTTTACTACCTAAAAACTAAAAACCTAAAAACTTATTGGGCCAATATTATTCCTTAACAAAGAAACTAAAACAAACTAGTTTATATAATTTAATTGGTTAAGGCCGGCCATTTTTTCTTTGACTTATACAAGTTATTTGAATTGTAAGAAATGACCCAGATACAAATGGATTTGGCAAGAAACATATCCAAAGCCACACGAGTGTTCAATAATTCATTAAACTTTTTGGGTCCTTCCTTTTTCTTGATTTTGCATTGGTTGCAAGACTTATTTGAATTCACATGTTTTGAACATTCGTAGTAGCCTTATTTCTCCCTTGTTTGACCATATATCAGCATTCATTTGCTGTGAATCCGGCCTCTAGATTTTTTTACACATTGCCTCGTTAATACTCGTTTGTTAGTAATTAAAATACATCTAACATGTTTTGGTCACAAATATTTAATATTTAAATTCAAATCAATCGAACAATTGTAGATTAATCTATCTTCTCGGCCCTTACAACAAATTATAAAAAAAAACAACAACAATAAACAAACGTTGCTGATAACTTAAAAATAATATATTAACACTTCAATCCAATTTTACAGTCAACTTCACTTGGCATCAAGAATCTTCTCACCTTCTTCCTCCATCCAATTCCTTTGGGTATTTAACCATCAATACTCCAAGGCTAGTTTCTCACTTTCTTCACAAACATACCTCATCATAACTAATACCACTATGGACGTTGCTCCCGCCACAGATTTCGACTTCACTTTTCCATCACACGTTGACACTTGCTACACAAGCGCCCCCTCGAGCCCCACGCGACTCACGGAGTTATATCACGGGTTTGACAAGTTGTTTATGGTCGCCGATGCTAACCACAGTGGTTCTCTAGCCACCATCCCGTTTGCGTGGGAGGAGAAACCCGGAGTACCCAAAATACCCTCAAACTTACTCGAAGACGATTTTACATTTGATGTAAGTTGTGGTTTTGATAGTAAATCAGTTCAACAAAGAGAAAGAGGAAGAGAGAGAGGGTTTTCAAATTCTTCAAGAAGTAGGAGAACGAGATCGTTGTCGCCACTTGGAAGTTCCCATCAATGGCGACCACAAGTGGCGCCTTCGTCTCCTGCACCTTCTTCAGAAAAAAACAACGAGTCAAGAAAATGGAGTTTGTTGGATCTTTTGTTGTTCAGAAGTTCTTCGGATGGTCGAGCAATGGATAGAGATCCTTTGAAGAAATACTCTGCCAATTTTAGAAAATATGATCAAGACATCAGGAACCCCGGATCAGTGTCGAAACGAAGAGGGCGAGTTTCAGCTCACGAGCTGCATTACAATGTGAACCGGGCGGTTTCGAATGACATGAAGAAGAAAACATATTTGCCATATAAGCAAGGTATTCTTGGAAGATTCTCCTTCAATCCGTAAGGAGATTTTTGAAACGATTGTTGTAGTTTGTTCGGTTAAATGTAATTATAAATGTTTAGTTTTTGAAGCCATGATGTCCTATAAAAGGAGATGATTTGGGTTGTTTGATTGGTTAAGTGGATAGTTGTTTGATTGGTTTTGCTAATATCCTATAAAAGGAGATGATTTGGGTTGTCGATTTACAAGAATAATGGATTAAAAATGTTGTGATGGCAGTATTGTAGATGTAAGGTCACATTGACTATTATTAACCTATAAACATGGTTGCAAAAGTCGCTAGGCGCTCCCTAGTCGGATTCGGGAGTACTCGGGAGGTACTCGGGAGTATTCGGGAGTACTCGGGGAGTAATTGGCCTGGGAGAAGAGTACTCGTGCCTCGGCAACCTACCTTGTAGCGAGTACTCGGGGAGTACTCGGAGCCTAGTCGGGACTTTTACAACCATGCCTATAAATAAGCAACTAACTTGTGCTTAAGGTTGTTGTAACTTTAGCTTTGGGAGTTTTTCAAAAAAAATGGAATTTTCCTTTTTAACCTTCAAGTTTTAATCCTTGACAATTTAAGCTTAAAGTTTTAATCTTTGTTTCCTTTTTAACCCTAGAGTTTTAATCTTTGACAATTTAAGTTTAAAATTTAATCTTTGGTAATTTAACCCCTTTAATTAATTTGATTTTTCACTTCTAATTCAAAAGTTTCAATCTTTTGCGATTTAACCACTTTGATTTTTTTACTTATGTGTTATAATCTTGGCTTTTGGGGGGTTTTCAAAGAAAAAATGGTTATTCATATGGTTGTTCCGTTGTTGTAACCTTGGCTTTGGGGACTTTTCAAATTTTTTCCCTTTATGGTTCATTCAAAATTTTGTGACTTAACACATCGCAACGTGCGTCTTTGGTTTAACGTTTTTACGTTTCGTTCTAACGTGAGTTAACACGACGCAATATGCGTGTGTGGGTGAACGTTTTTACATCGTCTATTTTTTCCCGTTTGACAGGTTCAACATAACGTGCGTATCCTAAATCGACTTAGTTATAACTAAAGAATCCCCGCCGCATTGCGGCGGGTCGTAATTCTAGTTTATTACTATTGCACATATGGTACCTATTACGTATTGGAAAAACAATTTTTTTTTTTGAAAATTAAGAAAACTAAAGCAATAATACTCAAATTAAAGTGAATAAAATACACGTTAATACGATGTAATTTTATTAAAAAATATTATTGTATGAAAAAATAATAGCCGTTTGAAAATCGCGGGTGAACTGGGTCGCGCGATGAAAAGACTATAATCCTCTTTCCCCTTAAATTAGAAAGAACATGTGTCACGATGAGCATGTACCCTGTAAGATATGAACGGAAGCAGACACTTATTGTTTCTTATATTTCGTATCTATGTGAGAAAATAATTGTGTCTAGATAAACCATACGTTACAAAAGGCATGAGCGTGTATTAATTTTTTATTTATTTTTTATCATATTGTATTCCATCAACACCAGCTAAACATCAAGCCGCGAATCACCATCGTGCATCACCATTTTGCTTATGTTACATGTATAATCAACAAAACATAGGTTCACCATCATGCATCGCCTTATTGTTCCAGCTTATTCATGTACATGTCTATTGGTCACAGGCATACTAATCCATAAAACATCATTCATATACAAATTTTGTTATGAACAAGTAACATTTTATAAAGAAAGATGATCATTACAAATTGGAGGCCTTTAGAATACGACATTCGGAAAAGTTCAAAAAGTAATCTCTTCAATAGGTATTCATACTTTGCTAAAATGTGTTGGTACAAATACATGTATACATGTTAAGGTGCTTACATAGGACCTTCTTCCTCCATCCTAACATCTTGTTCATTCAATAAAACATGTATTACATCTGAGCATTGTTGTGTTTCTAAAGTTGTATGACTTTGGGAAATCCGTCACTACACTTGTAAGGTCAAAGTAACTTATAGACACTCTCAACTTAACATAGGTGAGGATATTTTGACGTTAACAACATATTAAACGAAAATTATTGGTAATTACTACTTATAAAGCTAGTTAATTACATGATTGTACTCGCAATAAATTTAACATCCCAACTTTATTGGACACGGTTTTAAAAAATAAAAAATAAGAAGAATTGACAAATAAAACTAAAATACATCAACATCGTTGCTAATTTGTCACATTTTTTTAATTCCAAATCAGTTAAATATTTGTAGAATAATCATCTTGGACCCAAGTCCCAATAATACAATTTAAAAAACAACACTAGACAAACGTTGCAGATAACTAATAAACAATGTATTAAGAGAACAATCTAATAATTTTCAGTCAACTTGACTTGGTTTCAAGAGCTTTCTCACCTTCTTCCTTGATCGAATTATATAACCATCAATACTCCAAGGCTCGTTTCTCACTTTCTTCACAAACATACCTCATCATAACTAATACCACTATGGACTTTGCTCCCGCCACAGATTTCGACTTCACTTTTCCATCACACGCCGACACTTGCTACACAAGTGCCCCCTCCAGCCCCACACGACTCACGGATTTGTATCGCGGATTTGACGAGCTATTGATCGCAGCCGATGCTAACTGCACTAGTTCTCTTGCCACCATCCCATTTGCCTGGGAGGAGAAACCCGGAGTACCCAAAACATCCTCCAACTTACCCGAAGACGATTTTACATTTGATGTGAGCTGTGGTTTCGATAGTGAATCAGTTCAACAAAGAGAAAGAGGAAGAGAGAGAGAGGCTTTTCAAATGCTTCAAGAAGTAGGAGAACGAGATCATTGTCGCCACTTGGAAGTTCCCATCAATGGCGACAACAAGTGGCGCCTTCGTCTCCTGCACCTTCATCAGAAAAAAACAATGAGTCAAGAAAGTGGAGTTTGTTGGATGTTTTGTTGTTCAGAAGTGCTTCAGATGGTCGAGCAATGGATAGAGATCCTTTGAAGAAATACTCTACCAATTTTAGAAAATATGATCAGGACATCAGGAACCCTGGATCAGTGTCGCCAAGGGGGCGAGTTTCGGCTCACGAGCTGCATTACAATGTGAACTAGGCGGTTTCGAATTACATGAAGAAGAAAACATATTTGTCGTATAAGCAAGGTATTCTTGGAAGATTCTCCTTCAATCCGTAAGGAGATTTTTGAAACGATTGTTGTTTGTTCGGTCAAATGTAATTATATTTTTTTAGTTTTTGAAGCCATGATGTCCTTGGTGTTACACCTAAGAGATAGGGCGCTAATATATAGTTAAGTGGATAGTTGTTTGATACTTTGATTGGTTTTGCTATTATAGCAACTTTTTTTCCGATATATATATTATGGGAAAGCTTATTTTACACAAGAGGCTTATTCTATAAAATGTAGGAGATGATTTAGGGTGTCGATTTACAAGATTAATGGATAAAAAATGTTGTGATGGCAGTGTTGTAGATGTAAGGTCAAATTGAGTATTTATTATTACTTATACAAATGGTACGTGTTACGTATTGAAAAATATATTTTTTTAAATTAAGAAACAAAACCAATAGCCTACTCAAATTAAAGAGAATAAAATGCACGTTAATAAGATGTAATTTTTTTTAAAAAAAAATGTTATTATATCAAAAAATAATAGCCGTTTGAAAATCGCGGGCGGAGTGGGTCACACGATGAAAAGACTATAATCCTCTTCCCCCCTTAAATTAGAAAGAACATGTGTCACGATGAGCATGTACCCTTTAAGATATAAACGGAAGCAGACACTTCTTGTTTCTTATATTTCGTATCTATGTGAGAAAATAATTGTGTCTAAGATAAACCATACGTTACAAAAGGCATGAGCGTGTTTTAACTTTTTATTTATTTTTTTATCATATTGTATTCCATCAACACCAACTAAACATCGAGCCGCGAATCACCATCGTGCATCACCTTTTTGCTTATGTTACATGTATAATCAACAAAACATAGGTTCACCATCATGCATCGCCTTATTGTTCCAGCTTATTCAAGTACATGTCTATTGGTTTTCCTCTTTAATGCGTGAGAAGTTTAGACACAGGTATACTAATCCATAAAACATCTATTCATATACAAATTTCATCATGAACAAGTGACACTTTATGAAGAAAGATGATCATTACAAATAGGAGGTCTTTAGAATACGACATTTGGAAAAATTCAAAAAATAATCTCTTCAATGGTATTCATACTTTGCTAAAATGTGTTGTTACAAATACATGTATACATTTTAAGGTGCTTACATAGGATCTTCTTCCTCTATCCTAACATCTTGTTCATTCAATAAAACATGTATTACATTTGAGCATTGTCGTGTTTCTAAAGTTGTATGAATTTGGGAAATCCGTCACTAAACTTATAAGGTCAAAGTAACTTATAGACGCTCTCAACTTAACATAGGTGAGGATATTTTGTTGTTAATAACATACCAAACGAAAATTGTTGGTAATTACTACTTATAAAGCTAGTTAAATACATGATTGTACTCATAATAAATTTAACATCCCAACTTTGTTGGACACTGTCTAGTGACATGGAGAGAGAGAGTGAATCTTCATAAGGACATGGCCCTTATTGTTATGTGAGAGAAGGGAACTTGTCCGTAGGAAAAGAGATAGAGAAGGGCGAGCAGGGTGATAAAGAAGGGGAAAGTTGGTCGTTCCAGCCCAAGTTATGGAGACAATTATTTATAGAAACATGGTATGATTTCATTACGTGCACTAGTAAAATGTACGGTACATATAAGATGCGTGTTCATCTAATCAAATGAGTATACCTAGAGACTAAGTTGCTCAATTGTTTATTATATACTATACTTACACCATCTTAAATTATTTTATAAGAAAAACTCGACAATGACTAAATTGTTATAAATAACCATAAGTAACATATATAATATACCTTCATTCCCCTATTTATGTTTCACCGTATGTTACGATTAACACTTGTATATATATTATGTATCAAGTATTTGTTAGTTGGAAATGCTATGAATAAATAAAATTCCTCTCTCGATAATTTCTCTCTTATTTCTTTACCCGTTATAAGCACGAAAGTGCTCTAAAAGAAAACCCAATTTTCTCTCCATCACTTGTTACTTCAACACTACTTCCGGTAGTCCCATGCAGCAAGGAATCAACTTCTATAACACAAATTAAGAACGCAACGTTTTATTCCTTGTTTCGTGAACCAAATACACCGTCGACATCTTAGTTGTAGTGTCTTTTTCCTTCTTTGATAGTTCGAGAGTGATTCTAGTGACTTTACAACAAGCTTTGATTCACCAATAGGGTACCACTCGAACTCATTTTGTTGTTGAATATAGACTTATAATCTTAAATATACAATGCTAGAGGGTATCCAAAAATAAATTATAAGTAGAAGCTGTAACATTAAATATCCTTAGTATTGGATTTTTAGAGGACTAATAGACATAAAGTATATACCACTCGAACTCATTTTCCTATTTAATAGTAGACTCGTAGTCTTAAAAATACAATGCTAGAGAGTACCAAAAAACGGATTATAAGTAGAAACTGTGACAGTAAAAATTCTTAGTATTGGATTTTAAAGGACTAATAGA
The DNA here is from genome assembly GCF_002127325.2 of Helianthus annuus. Lineage (NCBI taxonomy): Eukaryota > Viridiplantae > Streptophyta > Magnoliopsida > Asterales > Asteraceae > Helianthus > Helianthus annuus. The sequence goes on along the minus strand of NC_035434.2, from coordinate 45,665,678 downwards.
AATAATGTGTATATTGCAACACACTGAAAGTCATGTTTCTATTTGTAACTCCCAAACCTACAAACTTCACAACATTAAGCAAAATCTCAAATATGATTGAACTCTTATTAATCCACCCCTAGTTCACCGAAAGCTTGAAAAGAACAGCGAGCTTTCTTTTTGTCAATAATATGCGCACGCACACACTGGTCACAGGAATTCTGGCGTGCTCGAAAGCTCCCAAAACGGATGTCCTTATAGATTCCGATTAATTTCCTATCGCATCTCACATATCTCGACCAATTGTACAAGGATGTTCACTTAGACCGTGGTCATAGGTAATGCTTTGCTAGCCATGTGAAGCCACTGGTGACCGGTCCAGGTGTCCTTTCTGGTACCCTTGTGGACATCGCATAATGTTCACTTGGATTTAATTAATGTATTTATTGGGAACATTCTTGATCATCAATGAAGTTGTTTGCTTCCAATGGTTAGTAACCGTGACGACATCAAATCTCATATCATTAACAATGGAATTGAAATGTTTTTTTTTTTTTTTTTTCTGGATTAAGTGGAATATTTTTTAGAACTTGTGGTACATGATTATTGTTACTAACTAGCACTCCTCTACGGCCGATGACGACGAAGAAGATGAAGATGCATAAACCTCTAAATGACTATAAAGATGACCACGATGATGCACAACTTGGTTATTCATTTTAATTTTACGGCAACTCTGTAGTAACCACATGTTTCTAGAGGACGAGTAAAGTTTAATTAATGTTTTTCTTAATTTAGTAAATATTGTAATAATTAAACAAATGGAAATTGGATTTTAATATAGTTCCACCTAGAGGTGGTTGCACAATATTAGACCCACTTTTAATATTTTCATTCGCAGTCCCACCTTTTAAATATTGTTTTCTCACTGCACATGCGTTAAAAAATACTTAACAATCCTTAAGTTTTTCCAAATTTCAAACTAATGTTTCAGGGATTTTGATCTAAACGAGAATATGAGTTGATTGATGTAAAACTTATCTCAAAACGGTGCGTCAAACGACGAAAACAATGCTTCAATTCAGGTGTTTAAACTTCCAATTAACAAAAATCAAGTCCTTTAGAGCACCGTTTTGAAGTAAGTTTTATATCAATAGACTCGTATCCTTGTTTTGATCAAAAACCCTAAAACATCAGTTCGAATTTCGGAGGAAAAGGTAACGGAGCTAAGTTTTTTTAACGAAGGTGAAGCGAGAAAAAAATATTTAATATGGGACAACTAATATTCAAAAGTGGGTCTAATATCGGCCAACCGCCCCTAAATGAGATTATTAAAATTCAATTTCCCTTAAATAAATTATTTTTTATTATTTTGTAAATATCTTTTTACCAAGGACTACAGGTTCATCTATTATGCCGACACATACGGTGACGGTGTTGAGAACTTATTCCCAGAAACCTATGGCCAACTAATCTTATAGCAACAACATGTCGTTGTGGAAATTAAAACACCCATGTCATCGCTACATGTTTTAATTCTTGTAGTTTAACAAATTCTTGTATTAACATCGCAGCTTACTATGAATTCCTATACTACTTAAACAGTTGATGTGAAATATATACTTAAAGACTTTTCAACTGAGAGACTCGAACTCTACATTTCATGATAAAACATCATTTTAGGCTAGAGGGTGTGGGGGCGTCACCCCCGCCACCTCAGCATGTATAGCGCCCATATGGGCTCCATCACTACACCCTCAAAGTGAAGAGGGGGCGCCATCTTCCATTCGCCACCATGGTAGCACCGAGTTTGAAATGTTCAGGTGGTGCTACTAGTTTTAGTCCAATCAATTTTTTTTTTTTTTAATTTTGTTCGAGGCTTCATCCACACCCTCCAAATTAAAGAGAGGCTCCATGGTGATGTGGATCCTACATGGCTTTATAAAGCCCCTAGGGGGCTCCAACCACACCCTCCAGCCTTACATAAATACACTGCTAAAACAAAAGCCCTATGGTATTTATCTTCCTCTCTCTCATCTTTACATAGCGGCTACACACCCAAGAGGCTTCACATCCAAGAGCTCTGCTATACGCCTACATATTATGAAAATAAGTTATTCCAACCAAAAAAAATGTTAAATACAATTGTCAAAGGTAGATAAAGATGTTAAATACAATTGTCAAAGGTATATACAATTTTCATCCTGTTCGTTAACTCCATTCATTTTTCTCCGTTAAGCCGGGGATATTTCCGTCTTTTTTGTTAACTTAAAGGGCAATTGTGTATTTTTGAGAGGTATTCGGTCTTTTTACATAAAGTGAAAAAGACCGAATTGCTCTTTAAGTTAAAAAAAAAAGAAGGAAATACCCCTGACTTAACGGAGAAAATGGATGGACTTAACGAGCCGGATGAAAATGACATTATTTTAAACCTTTTGGATCCAGATACGAAAAAACAAACCTTCGGACGAAAGTCACAAAACTGGCCAAACCTCAGGGACGAAAATGGCATTTTACTCTCAATTATATTATAAAACTTGTGAAAATTTCCAACTAGATTTATTACCTTTTCTGCAGGTTCCAAACTGCTAAGATCCTTTGAAAAATTAAGAACTTCAAGCACCTACAAGTATCAAACAGAGCTACCATGAACCAAAGTGAATGTAAGCACAAAAGGTAGTGCACTACTACTTGCCGATTTCTGATTAGGTATTACTGGTAAAACATTGATGACTTAGAGAAGAATAAACTTGAAGCTAAATATGAAGATCTTTTTAGCTTATAATCGTACATTGAACTGTAACTTAGAAGAAAAAACTCTAAGCTTAGATTCTGTACGTGGAACTTTCATTAGCTCCAGGAAGAACTACTCAAAATATATAAAGATGCGTCCATCAAGTTTGGTTTGATTTGTATATAAATTTCAAATTAACTTGTTTAAGTTGACAAAATGTGTATTACAAACCTGTTCACATTTTCCTAATTTATCCTTCTCTCCTTTGTACCCCTGAGCACAAAAGCCATTACTAATCATGAACAAATGAATAAAAGCTCTGAGTGCATATCAAAAACACCTAATGGAAGAACAATATCAAAGATACATACTAATCATGATCGGGACCATGCTTAAACTTGCTGCAATATTGGTAAGTGTGTAGAAATATCCTTACTTTTGGAATTAGATTCCAAGGACTTAATTGACATATTTCTAGCAGTTCAGGGTTTATTCTGTCTTTTAATCCTTTAAACTGTTTTACTAACAGTTTACGTGAAGCAGCTCCATCTCCTCTTTTGTTGGATAAAACTTTATGAGGTTGTCCACTTGATCAGCATCCATTGCTGAGTCTTCCAAAGCTAGAACATGATCCTACAAATGTCACAAACTAATAACTACTGGAAGACTGTCAAATCTTAATTACAAATTATTATATATACATAGAATTATAGTTGACCGTACCATCAATTCATTCCATGGTATTTTGACCTTTAAAAGCATGATCTCACAGTTACATGCAAAGAATTGCAAGGTCATTAATACCTTTTGACTTTTCACTTCCTTTCTCATTTTTTTATAAGTCTATAGAGTGTGGTCATCACCCTTATAGTCACCATAACCCTCTACATCAGCGCCATGTCACCCACTTCTAATCCATCATCTAAAACCACTATCCTAAGGGTGCGGTCATGACCAAAACCACTAATCTCTTATTTTAATTTATTTTTGTGAAAAGAAAAAAGAGATATTGAAAAAGGAAAGGAGCCTCATGGTTTCCATGGTTTAACCATGTGAACCATGGTGGATGAGACAATGGGTTGGTATAACAATCCATTAATGGTCTTACGTGACATTGATGACCAAACCCATGTTCCCCACACCCTTAAGCCTAATATTCCACCAACTCATAAAAACCCCTAACAAACATATTAGCCACCACTTATATTATTAAAACTACATTTTCTTAATTTAATTTAGTATTCCTTGATCCTATCTTAAAATAATAACCAAAATCCTAAATTTTGGAATATCAGAACAATGTAGCATACATTTGTTACCATTTTTTAGAATGGCTTTGGAATTTATTTCACACCCAAACTAAATACACAACACCATCTAGTAAATAACTAGAATGTAAAATACACACCAAGTTCGTGTCCCAGCAATTTTAAACTACCCACTCTTGTACCCCCACAATTTATTTTACAAATCAAACTACCTAATCCGGGAAATACCCAAATCCTAATTTATGTGTGTTTAGATATAGATTCCAGTCAAAGAGGAAAACAAAACAAAATTCAGTTGAATCTAATATGTGCAGAGTTCCAAACATCAATTTATATTAGGGTTTAAAAAAATCACCAAAAAGAAAGGATGCAAGCACAAGGATTCAGTTATCTACCTGTTGTAAAGAAGTCGCAAACCACCTACACGCCGGAAAAAGCTTCACGCCGAAACTCTGGAGGGGGGAGATTTAGGGCTAGAAAGAGAGCGACGAGTGGGAAGTTAGGGCTGGAAAGAGAGATGATTGGATTTGGGGGGAGAAAAGTAATCTCGTGAAGGTGGGAAATTCTCCCGCTTATAGTCCAGATGCCTTTAAAACCCTAGCCATTTGATCCACCTTTCATCAACGGCTTCCGTTGCTTCATGATGTTTATAAGACAGTGTTAAAAAACAACACCGTCTAAAGGTTGTATAAATTAGTATAAGACACTGTTTAAGCATTAGAGGGGGTTCTTTTGAATTTTCTTGAATATTTTAATCAAAACAACACAATGATCATATAGGTATTGATTTTTAGACGGTGTTATTGCTTTAACCCCGTCTAAAATAAATATTCAACACCGTCTAATACTCCATTTTGTAGTAGTGACGGTGGTTTGTTCACAATAAGGGTGTGCATAGGTCGATTTGGGTCGGTTTTGACTTAAAACTATAACCATAACCGTGATGTCGGTTAATGAATAACCATAACCGATCGGTTTTGGTGGTTATGGCTATTCGGTTTTGATGGTTATAGCTGGTCGGTTATGGGTGGTTAACCGTGTATTTAGCTTAGCTAGAAATAGCTTAATTTTTTTAACATGGAATAAATTATTATTGCATATTTGTATAGAGTGAGGTTATTGTAAAAAATGTGTTTTTTATGAGAAGGGTAAGAAAGAATCTAAACCATTAGATCTTTAATCTAATGGTTGAGATCTTGATGGCAATCTTGTAAATAGTGTAACAATTAAAATAATTAATTTTCCAGATTAAGGGTATAAAGGTAAAATTAATATTTTTAAATTTAGAAAGTCACATGCAATCCACATGCAAGTCCCCCTCTTCTTTTCTAAACGTCAATTAACTTTTTATACGTAACTTTTTTTTTAAAAAAAAAATTACACCATAATAACGAGTGTTTTTTTATCTTTAATATGAGTACCATATTGTTATAATTATGTAGAGAAAAAAATTATGTTTCGATTGGATGTTTTAGTCCATGGTGTTTTTTCTATGTTAATATAATGGTGTTTTCATTGTATTGTAATTCAAGGGGTTATGTTTTACAGTAAAACACCATATGGAAATATACAACTAATGCAGAAAACACCATTCAAAACTAACGATGTGCAAAAAAAGACACTGCAACACAATATCTACAACATAACACCATACGCAACTAATCAAACTGTAGAAAAGAAACAACTAGTATAAAAAACACCCTTCAACTTCAATAGTATACATCAAAACACCATGTACATATAAAAACACCATGAAAGGATTACACATGGTGTCATTAAATAAACTCGTATACTAAACAAAAATCACCCATGCAAAAAACACCATACACTGTAACATCAAAGGGGCAAAAACCATATTCATCAGAAAACTAATCAGATTTAAATTCAAAATTCAAAATTCGAATTCCTAAAATAACTACCTAAATTCGGTTACATTTATTTAAGGCCCGAACTATCTACACACTTGGTGTGTAGATAGTCACTCCAAAAAGGTGGTTTTTGTCCTTATATGCACACCCTGCAGTGTTGAACTGTGGCCAAAATGTGACGTTTTGGTCCGGTTAACCCGATAATGACCGATGGGTGTCTGACGGGTCTGTTGACGGGACCAAAACGCCGAGCTTTGGCCGCGTTTTGGCCCTGCAACCAGACCGGGTGTCAGTCTTTTGTCTGGTTGACAGGACCAAAACGCAGCCAAAGCTCGACGTTTTGGTCCGATCAACAGACCCGTCAGAAACCCGTCAGTCTTTTTCTTGTTAACCGGACCAAAACGCCGCGTTTTGGCCACAGTTCGACACTGCAAGGTGTGCATATAAGAACAAAAAACATCTTTTAAGGTGTGTAGATAGGCAAATGGGTGTGCCAATAGGTACACCCTTATTTAATCCTAAAATAACTACCGAAATTTGGTTATATTAATTTAATCGTTAATTAGAATTATTAGTACAATTACCATTATATCCTTGATCTAATAAAATGGATATGAAAAGATCTAAATGGCTGATATTCTTTCTTACCCTTCTCACACTTTTGATCCTTTTTACAAGATCCTCTACCTATTTGTATATATTAGTATATATTACATAGTATTAAAAAATACATATACTCTATAATATTAATATCAATTATTATCGAATATTCAATGTATATATTAGTATATATTACATAGTATTAAAAAATACATGTACTCTATAATATTAATATCAATTATTATCGAATATTCAAATAAAGTGATACGATACATTCCATAAATTCAAATAAACATTCAACCAAAAACCACAAAACGATATGAAAAATCAATAAATACAAAAATTCTTTAATTCAGTCAAAAACATCAAATATTAAAAATATGGTGAAAAGTCTTAAATCCTACAAAGATTTATTACATGTCGGTTCAGTTATGGTGGATAAGGAAAAAATGATAACCATAACCGACCCGCTACTTTCGGTTTTCAAAAAAACCATTAACCGATCCACCGGTTTTTTATTTGGTTTGGTTTTTCGGTTCGGTTTTATCGGTTAATTCGGTTATGATTCGATAAATTCGGTTTTTTTTGCACACCAGTATTTAATCCCAAATCAATCAAACAATTGTAGATTAATAATTTTCTAGAACCTTACTATATATATTATAGAAAACAACAATAAACAAACGTTGCCCATAACTACAATAAACAATGTATCACGGTTTAAAAAAAAATAAAAAATAAGAAGAATTGACAAATAAAACTAAAATACATCAACATGGTTGTTAATTTGTCAGAATTTTTTAATTCCAAATCAGTTAAACACTTGTAGACTAATCATCTTGGACCCAACAATACAATTTAAAAAACAACACTAACAAATAATAACTAGGATTATTCCCAACGCGCGTTGCGCGAGAGAGTCGGGTTAATTTCTTACAATCATAGCAATGTTTTATTTACAAAGTAAAACCGAACTATACAGATGGGTTCTATAAAAATACGAAGTAAAACTGAACTATACAGATTGATGCATTTAGTTATGCTCCTTACTTGCTGGGCTATTTGGAGAGCCAGAAAGAATGTTATTTTCATCAAAAAGAAGTTCAGCTAGAGTTCTTGCGTCGAAACGAACATGTATCTCATCCTCCTTTTTCCTTCAACTTCAGCCAGAGTTCATCTTTATTCTGATCCCTGGTGCGGCTTTTTGACTACGCACGTTGGTATCCTCACATATGCATTTTTTACACTAAATTCTCATATACATTCCTTGTAGTTAAGAGTATATATGAAGTTCTCCATTGGATATATGTGATTATAAACGACTCTTGCCTGAATAACAAAGAAGAGTGAGTTACTTGAATCTCAAAAACGAGTGAGTGATTGGAGTCGTTTGTTGGTAGTAGTGTTCCGCCACCTGTAATAATCAATTATGAGAACTCAGAAGCATGCTTATAAATAAAATGTCATGAAATTTAATAGAAAGCTACCAACGTATAACAGTCACATAATATTTTTATCATTATTAGTAGCATCCATTTTCAAAATATTCAAAGTTGCTGGGGAATGGGAGGCATAACAGATCTAAGAGTAACCCTTTTCAAAATATTAAAAGATGGTGGGCATTAATACAGTAAGCTACATACTTATTTCAAACAATTGACCCTATTCATATGAGAGCACAACAAAGTAGTATGTATTACGTTTACCTTGTATCAGGCTTCAGTGAGAACATAGCACGCATCCGGGCCAAAGCTTTTTTGAAATTTACATACGTACAACTTCTCATCCTTAGACCACACGGTGTGGGCATGGTGGAGCGGCGTTGTTGCCTTTACACGCCGCACACACCACACCGGGCCCGGTGTTGTAGACGGCGTTGTTGAAGGGGCAGCCAAAATTCCACCGACGTGGAGGGTGGCAGACAACGTGGCCGTGTGTGAACGCCTCATTTCTGACACGTGTTTACGTGTCGTCCACGTGTCGCACAACGCCCCATTTTCAAGCCCCCACCGTACGGTCTTACAGTCTATACACACCTTTTGTGAAACTTACATACCAAAATTCCGGATCCAACCCGTTTTTCGTCTTTGCTACATATCTTCTCTTACCAAAAACCCACCGCCATAGCCTTTCCAACCCGACGCGCTGCTGATTAGCATTCGTCACTTTGGATCTCATCCTAAGCGCGTTAAGCATTTGGAGCTGAAAACTTTCATCGTTGCTGCCAGTACTCAGCCCGGTCTCCTTGCTAGGTGAAAGTGTGAAACATAATCCTTTGACAAAGCGATCAAAACTATCAATTTAAGGACAACAATTAAAATGTATTGGGTGTTATGAATCAAAAAACAACATACTACTACAAATGAATAAAAAACACTACAAGGAATCTGCACAATAGCGATGACAAAAGTCGCCGCTAAAGGTTTTAGCGGCGACATGTCGCCGCTATTGCTCAGTCGCTAAAAGGTTGTATGCCGCCGCTAAAGATCTTTATCGCCGCTAAAGGAAGTACACTATTAGCGGCAAGATTGCATGTTCTAGCAACGACAATTGTCGTCGTTAAAAGTCAAAACCTGGGAAAAAAAATTTACCCAGCAATTCTGAGTTTTACCGAATACAATAACTTGCTATTCTTTCCGTTTTCCGCAGTCAAACAATACTTCAAACATAAAACACCGAGTTGTAAACATAAGACACCAAATTTTATACATAAAACTATAACAAAAGTATTTTGTTTGGTTAAGTTAAAGTTTTGAAACCCTTAAATTCTAAGCAAATATATCATTAATCTACCTAGTCCGTGTCATTTTCGTTGCTTTTTTTATCCCTTCTTCTTATCCACAGCTCGGTAGAGTTGTTCCATGAATCTCGGGTCTTCAAACGAATCGTCAAAATAATCCTACAAAATAAAATATATATTATTAGCTGACCCATTTGAACACTTTTAACTGAGATACAAACCCAAGTTTTCTGATTAACTTACCAATGTCACGATTTAACACTTTAAGTTAAAACTCACTGATGTCGCAGATTAACTTTCCGAAAAACCGACACGCTGGAAAGAAAAGAGGTAAACTATACCCATTGAAAACACTTAAAACTTGATTCTATATCATTAAAAAATGATAATGATATAAGCATTACACTCTTCCCTTTCTAGTTGAGTTAATAAGACATTATAACTAAAAATGAATATTACAGATTGAAAATAATAGTTTTTTTCCTTGTAAGTTTAGCACACATTTGAATTATTTTGTGATTGAACTGGAATACTCATATTAGTGATTTAAATAGGCCTTACCAACACCTTTTTCAATTATTTTGTGTTATAAAATCCTTATAAAACAGAATTAACAACGAAAGATGGATATCATTTTTATAGTTTTCAAATCTTCTTCCTCATTAACCTACTCCCTACAGCAAGGTAAACATTGGAACATATGTACAGGCATCAACAGATAAAACAATAATATACAATAAAACCAATACCTTTTAATCTTTTCGGTATCCGCATCTACAACTTTAAAAGCATCATCGTCTGGGTTTGAACTTCCATTGATGAAACAAAAAACACTTTTTTAGCAATAGATGAACGCTAAAATTGAGATGAGAAGCAATGGTGGCCGGATTTGGTGGTGCCGGAGATAGATGGTGGAACACGGTGATGGTGGGTTGGTGTATTCTTGCGTTTGCCGGACACCCGATCTAACCAAATAGCGAACATGCTACAGAAAAGGGCTTACCGAAGTTGATCGAAACCCTAACCGCTTGACAGCCGTCTATGCATCCGATCAAACATACCTCGTCGCTCTCCATCATAAACCATGTTCGCCGCCATAAAAAACTACCGCCACGACAATCAAACAATCACAAACCCTAGTTTGTGCCACCAAAGACTGTCGGTCTGCCGCCACCATAGTTATCAAAACACCATCGTCGTCTAGTGTTGTTGACATTGACAGACTGGTGGAACCATTGTCATCAGCCCTGCCTCTCTGTCTCTCAAAGCACACTCTCTCTCTGTGTGTAAGTCCTCATCTTTATCTAATCGCGGTTGTGGCAGTGGTCTCTCTTTTGACAAGCTTTTAAACCTATTAAACAACGAAATTACAAAATTGCCATTTTACTGTTCAATTGCCATTTTACTGTTCAAAGCGTAGGTTTATTAATATATAGGATAACTAGTAGATGCCCCGCCCGCGTTGCGGGGCGATGGCCGAATAATTCTCAACCAATTAAAAAAAATACTAGTATAATTTTGCTAGGAATAAAAAAACGATGATAAGACCGTAATTTTGGGCTTAGGGCAAAGCTATAATTTTTCTGGACTAATGAGTCAGTGTTAGGTGGCTCCTTCACACGAAAAAAAATTAAATCGAGTAAACCAATTAAAAAAAACCTTTATAGTTTTGGTAAAAAACTAAAACGATGGGGAAAACGTAATTTTTAACTGAGGGCCAAATCATAAATTTAATTCGGGGATAAATCGTAAACTAAATGGACTAACGAGGGAGTGCCAGGAAGCTGCCGGCACGACTGTAATTTTACACTTGGGGCAAACTTGTAATGTCACCAGGAAAACAAACAAAAACGATGGGGAAAATGCAAATTTAAGTTGAGGGTAATATCGTAACCTGGCTTTGAGAAAAAAAAAAAAAACTAATTGCAAAATTATAAATTTATACGGGGCAAAATCGTAATTTGGAACTAGGAGTAAAATTGGAATTTTTGGCTGGGAGCAAAAGCGTAAATTTATTTTTAAGTGGGGGTAAAAACATAATTTTCAACTGATGGGAAAATCGTATTTTTAAGGGAAAAAAACAATGGCAAAACTGTAAATTGAAACGGGTAAAATCATAATTTTTAACCGGGGGCAAAATTGAAATATTTAGTTGGGAGTAAAAACGTAAAATTATTTTTAAGCAAGGGCAAAAACATATTTTATAACTGATGTGAAAATCGTAATTTTAAATGGGGATAAAATCGTAAATTTGTTGGGCCAATAGGGAAGTGCCAGGCAGCTGCCTGGCACTATTGAAGTCGCCGCCCATTCTGCCCAATGAAGGGCCGGCACTATTGCCTGTCGGTGCCGACCTTGTGTTTTGTAGTAGTGGAGAATGTATTAAGAGATCAATATTCTAATTTTTCAGTCAACTTGACTTGGTTTCAAGAGCTTTCTCACCTTCTTCCTTGATCGAATTATATAACCATGAATACTCCAAGGCTAGTTTCTCACTTTCTTCACAAACATACCTCATCATAACTAATATCACTATGGACGTTGCTCCCGCTACAGATTTCGACTTCAGTTTCCCATCACACGCTGACACTTGCTACACAAGTGCCCCCTCAAGCCCCACACGACTCACGGATTTCTATCGCGGGTTTGAGGAGCTGTTGATCACAGCCGATACTAACCGCGCTAGTTCTCTTGCCACTATCCCGTTTGCGTGGGAGGAGAAACCCGGAGTACCCAAAACACCCTCAAACATACTCGAAGACGATTTTACATTTGATGTAAGTTGTGGTTTCGATAGTGAATCAGTTCAACAAAGAGAAAGAGGAAGAGAGAGAGGGTTTTCAAATTCTTCAAGAAGTAGGAGAACGAGATCGTTGTCGCCACTTGGAAGTTCCCATTAATGGCGACAACAAGTGGCGCCTTCGTCTCCTGCACCTTCATCAAAAAACAACGGGTCAAGAAAGTGGAGTTTGTTGGATCTTTTGTTGTTCAGAAGTGCTTCGGATGGTCGGGCAATGGACAGAGATCCTTTGAAGAAATACTCTACCAATTTTAGAAAATATGATCAAGACAATAGGAGCTCTGGATCAGTGTCGAAGCGAAAGGGGCGAGTTTCGGCTCACGAGCTGCATTACAATGTGAACCAGGTGGTTTCGAATGACACGAAGAAGAAAACATATTTGCCTTATAAGCAAGGTATTCTTGGAAGATTCTCCTTCAATCCGTAAGGAGATTTTTGAAACGATTGTTGTTTGTTCGGTTAAATGTGATTATATTTTTTTAGTTTTTGAAGCCATGATGTCCTTGGTGTTACACCTAAGAGATAGGGCGCTAATATATAGTTAAGTGGATAGTTGTTTGATTGGTTTTGCTATTATAGCAACTTCTTTTTCGATATATTATAGGAAAGCTTATTCTACACAAGAGGCTTATCCTATAAAATGTAGGAGATGATTTGGGTTGTCGATTTACATGATTAATGGATTAAAAATGTTTTGATGGCACAATGAGCATGTACCCTTTAAGATATGAACGGAAGCAGACACTTCTTGTTTTTTATATTTCGTATCTATGTGAGAAAATAATTGTGTCTAAGATAAACCATACATTACAAAGGCATGAGCGTGTATTAACTTTTTTATTTATTTTTTTATCATATTGTATTCTATCAACACCAGCTAAACATCAAGCCGCGAATAACCGTCGTGCATCACCTTTTTGCTTATGCTACATGTATAATCAACAAAACATAGGCTCACCATCATGCATCGCCTTATTGTTCCAGCTTATTCATGTACATGTCTTTTGGTTTTCCTCTTTAATGCGTGAGAAGTTTAGATACATGTATACTAATCCATAAAACATCTATTCATATACAAATTTCATTATAAACAAGTGACATTTTATAAATAAAGATGATCATTACAAATTGGAGGTCTTTAGAATACGACATTCAGATAAATTCAAAAAGTAATCTCTTCAATAGGTATTCATACTTTGCTCAAATGTGTTCGTACAAATACATGTATACATGTTATGGTGCTTACATGGGATCTTCTTCCTCCATCCTAACATCTTGTTCATTCAATAAAACATCTATTACATTTGAGCATTGTTGTGTTTCTAAAGTTGTATGAATTTGGGAAATCCATCACTAAACTTATAAGGTCAAAGTAACTTATAGATGCTCTCAACTTAACATAGGTGAGGATATTTTGTTGTTAACAACATATTAAACGAAAATTGTCGGTAATTACTACTTATAAAGCTAGCTAATTACATGATTGTACTCAGAATAAATTTAACATCCCAACTTTGTTGGACCCTGTCTGGTGATATGGAAAGAGAGAGAGAATCCTCATAAGAACAGGTCCCTTATTGTTATGTGAGAGAAGGGAACTTGTCCGTAGGAAAAGAGATAGAGAAGGACGTGCAGGGTGACAAAGAAGGGGAAAGTCGCTCGTTCCAGCCCAAGCTATGGAGACAGTTATTTATAGAAACATGGTATTATTTCATTACGTGCACTAGTAACTGTACGGTACATATAACATGTGTGTTCATCTAATCAAATGAGTATACCTAGAGATTAAGTGATTAAAAGTTGCGTAATTGTTTATTATATATTGTACTTACACCATCTTACATTATTTTATAAGAAAATTACTCGATAATGACTAAATTGTTATAAATAACCATAAGTAACTTATATAATATATCTTCATTCCCCTATTTATGTTTCACCATCTGTTTCTGTTACGATTAACACTTGTATATATATTATGTATCAAGTATTTGTTAGTTGGAAATGATATGAAAAAACAAAATTCCTCTCCATAATTTCTCTCTTATTTCTTTACCCGCTATAGGCAAGAAAGTGCTCTAAAAGAAAACCCAAATTTCTCTCCATCACTTGTTACTTCAACACTACTTAATATTAGACTCATAGTCTTAAAAATATTAGACTCAGTAGTCTTAAAAATACAATGCTAGAGACTACCGAAAAACGGATTATAAGTAGAAACTGTAACAGTAAAAAATTCTTAGTATTGGATTTTTAAAGGACTAACAGATATAATGTGTATATTGCAACACACTAAAAGCCATGTTTCTAATTGTAACTCCCAAACCTACAAACTTCACAACCTTAAGCAAAATCTCAAATATGATGGAACACTTATTAATCCACCCCTAGTTCACCGAAAGCTTGAAAAGAAGAGCGAGCTTTCTTTTTTGTCAAAAATATGCGCACGCACACACTGGTCACAGAAATTCTAGCGTGCTCAAAAGCTCCCAAGACGGATGTCCATAGAGATTCCGATTAATTTCCTATCGAACCTCACATATCTCAACCAATTGTACAATGATGTTGACTTAGACCGTGGTCATAGATAATGCTTTGCTAGCCATGCGAAGCCACGGGTGGATGGTCCAAGTGTCCTTTCTGGTACCCTTGACGACATCGCATAATTTTCACCTGGATTTAATTAATGTATTTATTGGGAACATTGTTGATCATCAATGAAGTTTGCTTCCAATGGTTTCTAGTAACCTTGACGACATCAAATCTCATATCATTAACAATAGCATTGAAATGTTTTTTTTTTTCTGGATTAAGTGGAATGATTTTTTAGAACTTGTGGTACATGATCATTGTTGCTAATCAGCACTCCTCTACGACGGTTCATTGATGATGACGAAGAAGATGAAGATGCTTACACTTCTAAACGACGATACAAGCAACGATGATGATGTAGGATCGAGATTCGATCAATACGAGTCATTCCGAGTCAAATCTAGGTTGCTTGAAAGGCGGAAACAATCTAGTAACCTTGAATCGGTGTTAGAATAGGAGTAGAAGCAGAGAAATACACTTTAAACAGGTTTTCCATTCATATAAAACATTTTTACATGCAGAGAATCCGGCAGCACTTCGTGACAGATTTCACCAGAATGTTGCAAATGAAAAACCCAACACGCCTATTTATAGGTGTTCCAGTTCGCATGGATTACACATGATCACTTCGCACGAACTGGCAATGTCTAGTTCGTGCGACCTGGCCTTACATAAGCCACTTCGTGCGAACTGGCACAAAACATATAAAATTACATTTTTAACCCTATTACATGCTACTGACACGACTCAGACTGATGACGTAGGCGATAGACATTGTGCACCAACAAACTCCCCCCTTGGATATTGTCGTAGTCTTCAGTCAGTCTGTCTTCAAAACTTTCTTCACAGAGACTTGAACTTCTCTTCATGACGCTTTGGCTTTTTCAGCAATGTCTTCCTGAGCTTTTCTTTCTCTATCACAGCTCTTTTCTCTTCTTCAGCAAACCTTTGCATAACTGTAAATCTAGCAATCTTTTCTTTCTCTTCACGTGCTTTTCTCTCCTTCTCAGCTTTCAGAAATTCTTCTTTCTCAATATTTCTCCACTTTGATGACCACATATTTTCAGAGTTTATACCTTTCTAAAAACATATCGTAGCAACTTTCTGAAATTGTAGAGCTTGATCTTTATCTTCTTTCTTGTAACCAATCTTGTTCACAAATAAACATTCAATATCTTTCGCAGAGCAATTTACAATCCACATCGGATCGTAAAGATGAATGTATCTGACTTCATTCTCAACTTTGTATGTAATCACTGCTTCAGCCGACATGCAGCTATACACCCAACATAAGAACCCTTCATGAAAGTTTTGTTCCATTTTCGGTAGTGGAATATTCTTCAAAACTCTAGGCTTTTTGATTTGCAAGATTGTTTCTTCAATGCCTGTGACTGGATCTATCCTCTTGACTTTCTTCGGATAATGAGGCTTCCAGTGTTTAAAATCTTTGAATACTTCAAACTTCATTAATCCCCCATGTAGGCATATCGCGTTCCCTGACTGGATAAGACAATGTTCTGACTTTGGGCAATTCCTCAACATCCCACCAAGGCAGAGACATTATATCTTGAATGTACTCGAAGTACTGAACACCAAACTCTCTTCGAATAGCATAAGCATTCACTTGTGGCAGATAACCCCAACTGATTATATCTCCCAAAGAAACTTCTCTCTCTTTTGTAATACTTCAGTGGTCTTTTGAACTTCCTTTCAGTATCTTTCTTGAACCACTTCTTTTTCTCTTTGCGTTGTTCATCTTTCGACATTTCATGAAAACTTTTATTCTTTACACTTTCTACAACATTTCTTCGCAATTCGTCTTCATTTGCTTGACTGAAGAATTCAGCAAGTGTCGGAAAGTTTGAAGTATCAATGTTCACATTTTCCGACTGATCTTCATCACTCCAGTCTATGACTTCTACTTTGTCGTAGTTATCAGCATCTTCAACGTACTTATACTGATATTCTGGCTGCTGATTGATATCAAAATGATTCCGCTCTTCTTTAAAATCAAAGTTAAACTCATTTTCATCAACATGCGGTGTGACAACCCTCAAAATTCCATGTATCCGTACAATTTATTAATGATAATTAAAGTGCTTGATGACGGTGCTGAATCATTTAACTGCTCTCTAATTTCTGTGTTATACTTACATGTGCTTGTTAACATACTAGTAGTGTACAGAAAGTTACTAAATAGTCCGGTATGCTTTCCTGAGTGTTGAGAATTAAAAATGTTACAAATATATATATATATATATATATATATATATATATATATATATATATATATATATATATATATATATATATATAGGACACTTTACGGATTAATTAAGCACTTTAACGGAATGGTATCAAATCGAACAACCGGACATTACCTGGAACACCAAAATAATGCTAGAAGCATTGTTTTTATTTTTTCTAAGCTAGTTAGGGTCCCCGAACACCCTAACACACTATAAATTTAATAACACACCATAACACACTAACTAAACACTTGATTTCCAACTATATCCCTAACCACCCATTGAAACCCAACTAGACCAACCCCCCCCCCAACCGGTTATGAACATGTGGGGCCACCCCATGATTTTTTTTTGAATTGTTTAATGGATTCTTGTCTAGCCATTAGAAACACATTACCCATTAGTCCATCACAAGTTGGAGATTATAAGAGAAACCATGGGACTTGAACCATCATACTCATTCAACACACTTTCAAACTCACTCTCTCTTCCTCTCCTCTTCCTTGGTTCGGCCGAAACCAAGCACACCCACCACCACCATCACTTGATCACCTTCAAGCATTTTACAAGCATACAAAGGTGTTAGAAGGCATGCAACGAAGCTCAGTGTGTTCGGAAGTTGAAGGACCACTCTCATCTTCTTTTAACCACCACTTTTCTACTCTTGAACTTCCCTAGCCTTGAGCTAGTGGTAAGAACTTAGATCTTTGCTTTTTACATCCTTTTTAAGTGGTTAATAATGTTTAATGGTCAAAATGATAAGAACTCTAATGAATCTTGTAAAGAAGTCTTGAACATAAACTAATTTGGTGATAAAAGTATGATTAAAAGATGAAGAAATTATGATATTCATGTGTTGTGATGATTGTCGGTTGTTGTTACTTATGTGGTTGATGGATCATCATATGGTCTTGCTAAATTGTGATTAAAAACATGATCTAGCAAGATGAGAAAGTAAGAATGTTGTAGGATGATGGAATCATCCACACATAAACTATGAACTTGGGTGAATGGGTGATTTCTTAAAAAATCAAGAACAAAGTAGGTTATAATCATGTAGATCTAAAGATCCATGAGTGGTTTTTCAAAAGAACCAAGTTAAAAATATGAGTTTCACTAAAACTTGGATCTTACATAAACTAATCACATTCTTGGTAAATAAACAAGTGTAGAAACACTTGTGTAATAAGAAAGGTTCACAAAGAAATATTTTTAGAAAATATGGTTGAAGTTAGAAACACGTAAAGTCTTTAAAAATAAAGTTTTTAAAGAACTAATCACATTTTAAAAGGTAACAAGACTTACTAAGTATGCTAGTAAGTTACTACATATTTTTATAAATTTTCAAGTTCATAAGTTTATAGTTTATGCTTGTTTTTGACAAGTTTGGTAAATAAAGATTGTATGTTAATGATTGAGAATTTGTTTGAATGAATTTTTAAAAAGAAAATGATATGCTAGTAAGCATGGACACCTCCATTTACAAAGGAAACTCTGACGAAATTTTCTAAAATCCCAACACTTAGAAAGTATTTTTCTAAAACAAGCGTTACGAGTGTATTTTATAACTTGCTTTTCAAATATAAACTTCGTCATAATTTTTGTAACAAAAACACCAAGTATCGGAGGTTGACTTTCGTAAATAAAATTTGATAAATATATATTTAAAATATATTGTATACTAAAACTCTTGTGTGAATATTTGTTTATTTTACAGTTATATTATTATAGGGTAAAATAATATATAACTTGACAAAGTGCGTTGACGTTTAAATTATGTGATATGTGATAAAAGTAATGGGTAGATAAACCATACGTGTTGTGCACGAGAAATTGATTGTTATCTGTACATTATTAGGACGTGCTTGATTTCCTGATTATTAGAGTAACTAATCTAACCAAGCAAACCGAGGTGAGTTCACACTTTTCTACAAAGCATGGTAAATTCTCGGTGGGAATGGGAACGGGTTCAGGAATAGGGATTCCTCGTCCTTTAGGACGCGTTCAGGAATGTGAATTCCTCGTCCTTGGGACGTACTTAGACTTACTGGACTAGAACTCTATCAGCGAAGTCCCTCCCTTTTTGTATCGACTTAATCGCCGAGGCTATGGCGAGCGGGTCATTAGTTAATAGCGCTATTAGGTTTAACAAACCTCACACCGTGCCAGTCGGACGGGCGTGTACTAATGGACTATGGCACGTCGGTGATGATAGACACCGACGCTAGGGCACAATTAATTTTCGTTAGTAGTCGATATGATAAACGAGTCCAGTAGTTTAAATAATGGGGTATCCTCCACGGCCGGAGTGCCGGGCTGGATAGCCAGGGAAGGTGGACATGGGATGGTTAACTAATTAACGTTTTCGAACTATAGGGTAACCCCCATGGCTGGATAGCTGAATGAGATTAAACTACGTTTTTGGAAACAACTCTAAAATGGACAACCAACCGTGAACTCACTCAACTTTGTTGTTGACTCGTTGTTACATGCTTTGCATGTCGCTAGATGCTATGGGGCTTGCACATAGAGGTGGTCGTTGTGGGATGCGAACTGTTATTAATGAATAAACTTTATGATCTTATGAAACTTATGTTTTGGGTCTTTAAACTTATGAACTATGAACTTATGTTTGGTTTAACGTCTTATGCTTCCACTGTTTAAATTGAACTTGGTTAACTTCCTTTTGGTCACCAATTGTATTGTGGTTGGTTTTATTTACTTAAAAACGTTGTTCAATATGATTGGTGGATTGATCCTGGTCATGTCACGCCTCCAAGCGGTGATAATCCGCATGGTGGATTTTGGGGGTGTGACATGCGGCATCTTTACGATCTCAGCTAAAGTATAAGTATGCAAGATTTCCCCTTCTTCAACATTGTGTTCAAGACGTAGAATCAATCTTGTAACATGATCAACATTCTCATCATCTTTCTCAGCATCACTATGCTCCCCCTTTCCACTTGCATTCTCAGGTTCTTCGTTAGCATCATCATGAAGATATTCATCAATCTTCTCTTCATTTGACGCTTCAGTCACTTTGATACCCGAAGTACCTTGATCATCATCGTCATTGCCATCGTCATCATCATCACTATGTACAGAATAAACATCATCTGCATCATCTTTCAAAACATCATCATCATCTTCTTCATCTTCTTCATCATCATTTTCAATTTCACCATATACTGAAGATATCGGACAAGGATCTAGAATAGACGTTTCTGGATCTTTTGTTGGCTCAGACACAACAATTACCCTTTCAGTTACTTGAGAAACACCTTCAACTTGAACATCTTTACCTTTGTTTTTCATTTTAGCTTCAATTTCAGCTTTACGTCGAGCTCTAACTTCCTCAAGCTCAATCTCTTCAAATCTTTGTTCTATTGGCTTTCCAATCAAGTTTTCTAACACTTTCTTCATCATATATGCTTCATGTTCTTTCATAGCGTTATTGGCTTCTAACTCTTTGTTCTTCAATTTAAAGTACTCATTCTGCTCATCTCTTCGAGCTTTCTCTTCTGCCAATTCTGCTATTCGAACTTTCAGTATATCTATATCGGCTTGATCGGCTTCAACTCTTTTCAACAAAGATAAATTTTCAGCTTCAACAGACTTTACACGTTTTTCCAACTTCTTTTTCTCACTTGACACCTCTTCCACCTTCTTTTGTAGCTTCTTTACAAGATCATCGTTCACGAAACTAAAATCATCAATCTGTTCAAGACCTATATTCTCTGGAATAGGTGGAAAATTTGTAAAACCAGATGATTCAGGTGTAGTTTGAACTGGTGGTGGTGGAATTGGAGGTTGAGTGGTTGGTGGTGTTTGTAGGACGTGTGGTGAAGTTATTGGAAGTTGTTCATGAATGGGTGATAAAGTATGATGTTGTTGTGGTGATTGTGGTGGTTGTTGTGGTGGTGGTGATGGTTGTTTTGGTGGTGATGGTTGTTGTGGTGGTGATGGTTGTTGTGGTGATTTTGGTTGTGGTTCTGGTGGTGGTGATGGTGGTTGATTTGGTGGTTCTTGGATAGGTTTTGATTTCAGCGTGATTTTTAACTTTCGCACCGCAGGAGATACGACACGTTTCCTTGAGGTAGATTTCTTTCTTCCTTCAGAAGGTGGTGTTTGTACACCCTGAACATCCTCTCTTGGAACATAAGTTTCATCATCATCGTCCGTACTCCTCTTTCTTTTCTTTTTTATCAATCTATCTCTTAGATCGAAGTTTTCTTTAATCCACCGTTCAGTTTCAGCATCAACATCACTTTCTTCAGGATCAGAAGAACTCTTTTCTTTATCATCAACTATCTTCTCACCAGCTGCTTCCCCACCTTCCAAAGTATCATTAATATCTCTCATCAACTGTTCAGTATCTGGAGTTAATGGATCATGATCTTTTTCAATATCAGCTTCTGTCTCATCTTCCTCTGGTTCATCAACCAGCATTGTCTCAACAGCTTTCTTTTTGTGTTTCTTTTGAGGTTGAGAAGATGATCCTTCTTCACTTTGAGCTTTAGGAGTTCTCTTTCCACCTCATTTCTTCTTTTCTTTTTCTTCTTTTGTAAACCACTCATTTCGAGTTTTACAAAAAACTGCTAACTTCGTTAATTCATCACCTGCACTTTTCTCTTTCATCTCTGCATCATTTCTCCACTTCAGATGATTCACAGGATCTGGATCTTCATACGTTTCATCTTTGATATGTAGGATCGTTTGCTGACCCGAACGAGTCGTTCAGAGGTTGTCTCTTGCGTTTCAGATGCGGAATAATAAGAAATGCAAGTAGATATAACTTGTTCTTCCTTCTAACTGCTTGTTTTATTGATTTGAAACGTTTTACAGCTCAATCTTCACACCGGCAGAGCTTCGGCGTGGAATCCGACTATCACTACTGAGGATCGCTCAAACTACCCTATATATAGACAGTTGGGTCCGCTTATGTGTCACATGACCATAAAAGCGGACCAGGCAAGTCCACATAAGCGGACCGTCATACACCTATGAGCGAACCATAATCCTCATGTCCATATGAGCGGACCTAGCCTATACAACCCATACAAACACATGTTTTCTCGTAAAACGTGCCCTATGCTATACAATACGATATAAGACCTGATCCTAGACACCTAGACGCAATCAACAGATGTAGTGCACCAACAGACTCCCCCTCAGATGTTGATGGAGTCGCCAATACACCTTGACTCCAAAACTGTGTTTTCATATCTTCAGTCTAGATCAGTCTCTGGGCTTTATCTTCTTTCAATCTTCAGACTCCCCCTCTCGATTTACTGGTATTCTTTTGTTCTTCAGTAACATCTTCAGGATCGTTGTCTGGCTTTAAAACACTCTAATTCTCTTGATCAGATCTCTTGATTCCTTAAGTTCATCAGCATCAACGATAGACGTGATCTTCAGAATCAGAATCTGACTCTACTCATTCTTTCAGAATTGTTTTCCAGGATTTAAACTTGGCTCTCTTCCATTAGAGATCTTCAGGAATCAAAACCTAGCTACCTGCACAATCTCAACCCTGAAATAAATTTTCTTTCATAAACATTTCAAACAATTTTGCACCAACACATGACTTCTCTCATATGCATCAAACAAACATATAATCGCAACAACTCAGACTTTCTCTCAAATATCTATGATGAACCACTTGAAGAAGGTTAGATTTAACAAACACAGTTAGATTTACACAAACACTCCCCCTCAAATGCTGCTCATCATGTTTAGCACTCAGAATTTTGAAAATCAGTTTTCCAACATCAGTTGCCGAAAATCTTTTTGACATTTTCAAAATTTAGCTAAAACACACTAAAATCTTTTTGGATTTTCTGAGAGATATTACCTGACACTACTAGTAAACACAATCATACAGAAATGAAATATTTACAAACAAGTTTTTGTGAGTTCGTGTAAGAGGATCATATCAGTTTATGAGACAAATCACCAACACCGTTAAGCTTGATTTCATTTTAAGCTTTAAACAATTTACCTAGATTGTCAGTATGTTTGTCCTCTTAAATTCTCAACACAAATTTCAATTGATTCGAGATACGATATTAATGTTTTAGAGACTTAAACTTAATTGTGTATCACTCCACTTGAATATACTCCTGTATCCAGATCCCAAATATTCAGTCTTACAGGTGAGTATACCTTAGATGATATCTGTAAAGGGGTTAGGTGCGAAACCGTGAGAGCTCAGGTCAGAACTTCCGTTCAGCAGAGAGATGACGGCTCGACTTTTGGTGGGTCCCCTTTAGAGGATCTTTTTTACAACAGCAATGACTATCAATTTTATTGTTTAATCAGATTGCTGAGGGCCGCGCTTTTTCAAGCATTTGCAGAAAGTATTATCCGGGGACTAGGTCAGTACTTCCATACAGCAGAAGTCACGGGATAATACCCCAGATATCACTGAGTATAAAGACCTAGTATCTCAGAATATGGGACCTTTCAAACAAGATTTCGGGGGTTACCCATATATCCAAGAATAGTTACCCACGAATCAAGCAAGTTTGAATTAGGTTTATATCTCGTTTCAACTTACTAAATGTGCGAAAATCTACTGACACATCCGCAGTAAGATTGTTTATCACATTTTGACTTTACATTTCTTTAGCATGCCGTGATAGTCCACTGATGTACTATCATTTCCTCTTTTCACAAAGAAACTCATTTTTGAATTTTATCATGTTTTTGGCTTTCAAATTTTTAAATGTTTTTGGATTTTCTAAAATTTCTTACTCCCCCTAAAATGCAAACACATTTCAAAGGAAATTTGAAAATAAAAGACTCTTGACCCACTTGAAAAATATAGAAAACAATACAAACTGTACAGAAACTTGACAACTGACACTGAATCACATCAAATCGCCATTCACTTGGCACAAACAATCAGAACTCCCCCTATCACAAACCATTTTCTCATTTAGATCTCAAAACACTTAAGTTTGTTTTAATCGAGATGATTTTTCCGGAAAATGAGTTTGTGTTGATAAAAACCACTTGTAGGTCTATCATTTTAAAAACAGGGATGTGGTTCATTATCTTGTCTATCTTTTGCCATGAATAGTAAATCAAGTACAATTTAATGTCCCTGATTTACCATTTGCATTTCAGAACCTTCTGTACCACTTGTAAAAACACAAACATCTCAAAATATAACCACAAATACCACTTGTAAGATCAAGTTTACCACTTGTAGGAATGTTACGTCTACATCATCATTTTACCAATCAGGATGCCGATTCCTGCTTCGCACTTACCAACCTGGAAGCTCCGGCGTAGTCCTTCATCCTGCAAAACATTAAAAAACACTATTCAAAATCTTTCAAAACAAACTGTTCAAATACTAGAAAGATGCCGATTCCTGATCCACGATAAAAACTTGGGATCTCCGGCATAGTCCTTCGACTATCATGGGAAACAAACTTCCATCCAAGTCTTCTCAGACTTGATGGCTTTCAGCTCTTGAGCCGTAGGGTTGTATGTTGCCTTTTTAGTTGCGTAAAAATCTTTTACCCCTTTAGCTCTCCCACTCAACATTTTCCCAAATATCTTCTTAACATTCCCGTTGAATGTTTTCTCGACATCAAAATCATTTTTTTCTTTATAAAACTGATTTGAAATCTCAGTTTTTCCCACTTTCTTCTTTACTTCCTCAAACTTCAATGATGGAAACTCTTCATCATTCACTGAAATTTTCTTCTCAACCTGTGGCTCTTCTGGCTTTGTGGAACCAGATTCATCGCTGACATTCAATTCACCTTTCTTCGCAACCCATACCTGGTTGTCTTTTCCTTTCTTTTTGTAAAAATTCTTTTCCAAACACTCACCAACCTCAAATTTTGAATTATCAAAAATTTTAGGTCTATTGGTTGGTGTGTCAACATCAACAACTTTCTCTTTCAACTTCTGAGAAGCTTCCTGTTTTGATTTGTCACTATTAGAACAATTCCATGCAATGTGACCAGCTTCATTGCATCTATAACAAGTTCTAGTCTCTCTTTGATAACATATATCAGCTCCATTCTTCTTTCTTTCAGCAAGAAACTCTTTATTAGACTGTCTCCAGAACGGTTTTTGCTGTTCCTCCTCAGCACTTCCACCTGACACAAATTCAGATTTTGTTTTAGAATTTTTCATATTTTTATCATTTTCTGGTGGAACAAAACCAAGACCTTTCTTTTTGTAGCTACATTCTGGTTAGGTTTCTTTTGAAAACCAGGACCAGGATTGTTGCTTTTTTCTTATTTAAACGTTGCTGAACTCTAGAAGTGTATTTTTTAGATTTTTTAAAACTTTTCAAAACTTTTAATTCTGGAATATTAATCTCTATAAGTTTGAAAGTTTTGTTTATTAGTTCCGTTTTAATACTCATTATTGGGAACTCTTTATTGTAATATAATTTGTCCGAACCATTCAAAGTATACACAACTTCGAATGTTTCATCATTCAAATCTGCCTTTGACAATAAAAATTCTTTATTATAAGACCGTTTATCCGACGAATTTGGACTGTTGACTGACGACTTTGACTTTCCAGACCCAAATTTCGACTCAGACTCCTCATCAGTATCCAACACCTAATCAACCACCTTTTTGATTAATTCAAACTCATGATCAGTATCGGACGAGGTATACGTGACATCAATATTATCTGGTAAAACGTCAGTTGTGTCGGTTTTAAGCTTTATATTGACTGCTTTTTCCAATTGCTCCTCATTTGGTCTCCTAGGTGAATAACCATCCCAAATCGGAGGCGGACATTTGTTGTAACTAACAGTCGATTTCTTACCACAGTCTTTCTTGTCTTTTAGCTTCTCATCTTTGAAAGCTTCCATACCTGCAACAGTTGGGTAAATACGATCAATGAGATAATCAGAACTAGAATAACTTTGCAATAAGCGTCTAATTCTCTCATTCTCTATCTTTTCCGTTTCCAACTCTTGCTTCCACTTAGCACTCTCTTCGATGTAGAAATTTATTGCCTTCTGCTTTGTCATTAAAACTGCATTCAACATCGTCAGTGCTTGTTCTCTCTCTGAGTTAGTCTTTTGAAGACCAGTTACTGTTTTATTCAGAACATCATATGATTCTTTCACATAGTTGAGATTGAACAGTAATTGCTCCTTCTTCTCGTACTCAGCTATGATGTCGTCTTTAGCTGCACAATACTTGCAAGCTTACAAGCACTTCTCACACGGCTTGACGACTTCAACAATCTTCTCAACTTCGATTGTTTTGACAACTTCAACCACCTTTTCTTCTTCTTTCACAACCTCAGTAATCTTCTCAGCAACATTCTCAGCGTTTTGAGTATCACCTTCAGATTCAGATTGTTGTTCTTTAGCAGCTCGTTTCTCTTTCAGTTTCTCCATTCTTTCCGCAAAATAGAAATGAAAACTTTCAGGAGAAAGATGAGTTTTTGCAATATTTATGTGTTTTTCTTCCTCATCATCACTGCTGCTATGATCAGGTGATTGATCAAACTGTACAAACTTATCAGAATCACCATCTGATACATCAGAATCAGACGGTGTTTTATCAAAAACAACTTCTTTTTCTTGAACATTTTCATTTTGTACACTTTTATCAAAACTCTGTAAATCTTCATCTGAACCCTGTAAACCTTCGTCTGAACTTTCTGAAACCTCCCCAGAATGTTCTGAAAGTTTATCAGTACTGTCTGAACTTTCATCAGATGACACAGACTTTTCATCTTCGCTTTTCACAGTCTCTCCAATAGATTTCATCCAAGTAGCAAACAAATCTGGCTCTCGGACAATCTTGGCAATGAAGGCTTTGAACTCTCCCTTCTTATCCACAAACATATCCCAACTGAAACCTTCTGGTAGTTTCTCATCATCTTGATCACTAATGCGTGCTGATGTGGCTTCAGATGATATGTAATTACTCCAGCTGAAATCTACCAAACATGCTCTTTTGGGATCTTCAATCTTTCTTCTGTGAGCTGTCTGCAGTTCTTGGGATTGACCAACTTGTTGATAGATAGCTTTGCGGTAGTAATCATCTTTCCCGAATGGATTCTGTGCTCCGCTAGCTTCTCTTCCTTAGCACTCCCGCTTGAAATGGCCTTTCTCCCTGCATCGAAAACAAGTAACTTTAGATTTATCAAAACCTAAAGTAGAGACATGTGCATCAAGAAAGTCATTTCTCCCGGTAATGGTTTTGAATTTTTCAGCTCGTCGAAGAACACTAGCAAGACACCATTTAATATCCATGAGTTCCATTTCTTCGGCGTCTATCTGATCATAATCCTCTTTGGTAAGCATAGGATTTCCGATCCGACCAGCAACAAGACCTTCATAGGATAACAGAACTGATCCCAGAAGTGCCATGTGGTCTTTAGCAGTGTCTTCAGAGAAACTTTGGCCTTCTGGAAGGTTAAGAGCTATATTGCACTGAATCACATATCCGTTTCCGGTTTTTGTACTCTGAGACTGAAAACTCGTGTTAGTCTCTTTTGGATTCACACTCGGAAACGATGAAAACCCGCTGCTACTCTTGTTTGAACCCTGATCAGCTTTCTCCGATGTATCACCAGCACTGAATGCAGTTTGAATCTTCGGACTTCTTTCAGACTCAGTAACTGGAACACTACCCCGGTAATACATCTTCACATCTTGTTGACCACTCGGACTATTCATCCTTGCGATCTTTTGCTGCTCAAGATCCTGACTTTCTATTTTCTCAATGAACTGTGAAATAGTCAGCCTGTCATACACACCAGTATTCTTTAAAATCATCAAATATGTTCCCCACTCTTTCTGAGGTAACGCGTCAGCCGATTTATCCACCCATTCTTCACGACCTTTTTCAACTCCTAACATTGATAACGATCGCACCAAGTGACAGTATCTCTCGATTAGCTTTTTAGTATCCTCTCCCGGCAAACTACTAAACAAATCGAATTCTTTCTTTAACAGTGCTTTCTTGCTCTTGATCATGTTTTCACTTCCCTCGAATTTAACCTTAAGAGTATCCCATATCGACTTAGCAGTTTTGTCGTGCTGTAACAAGATGAATATATCTTCCTTTATAGCCTGCTGCAACAAACTGATCATCATTTTCTCGGCTCTATACATCGCTCTTTCTTGATCAGTAAACTCGGATATCTCTTTAATAACTTGCAAATCTGTTCGAGGCAAAGTGTACTTCTTCAATATGCACTCCCACGATCTGAGATGGTTTGCTTGTACCCAGTTTTCAAACCGATCCTTCCACCCATAATACTCCTCAATGCTCATCAATCTAGGGGGCTTTTGAGTCGTTCCCGTCTCGTTTTCCAAATTCATTGCTTGAGCAATTGCGGCTGGAGTAGTCGATGTAGCAAAAGCGTTGTAGAACTCGGAATCCATATTAACTTGGCACGTTTTTCAAAGCAAGTGACAGAAAAGCGAACTGACAGATAAGCGAACCAGATGTTCACAAGGGCGAACCGTACTTTGGAGCGAACCTAATTTGGACACAAAAGCGATCCGACAATGTACTTTGGAGCGGACCCTAAAGACTTCCTTAGAGCGAACCAAATTTGACAAATAAGCGGTCCTGTCTTGATTTTTGGAGCGAACCAGAAGCGAAAATGTACACTCAGGCGAACCAGACTACTAATTTGGAGCGAACCAGACTTAAACGTGTACAAATGAGCGAACCAGACAGTGATCTATGAGCGGATCATGATGACGTCGTTACGAGCGAACCATATTACGAACATGATTTGACCCACTAAAACTTCGAATTTTGACACGAAACTTTCCAGGGTTTGTCGTTATACAGATGCGCACAATCCTTGAAATTTTGAGACGATTTCGACCGTTAAAACTTTCCGAACAAAGAAAAGAAGGTGTAGAAGTGAGAAAAATCAATGAAATCCGGCTATAATCTGCAGAAAACCTCCTCCCAAGCTCTGATACCACTTGTAGGATCGTTTGCTGACCCGAACGAGTCGTTCAGAGGTTGTCTCTTGCGTTTCAGATGCGGAATAATAAGAAATGCAAGTAGATATAGCTTGTTCTTCCTTCTAACTGCTTGTTTTATTGATTTGAAACGTTTTACAGCTCAATCTTCACACCGGCAGAGCTTCGGCGTGGAATCCGACTATCACTACTGAGGATCGCTCAAACTACCCTATATATAGACAGTTGGGTCCGCTTATGTGTCACATGACCATAAAAGCGGACCAGGCAAGTCCACATAAGCGGACCGTCATACACCTATGAGCGAACCATAATCCTCATGTCCATATGAGCGGACCTAGCCTATACAACCCATACAAACACATGTTTTCTCGTAAAACGTGCCCTATGTTATACAATACGATATAAGACCTGATCCTAGACACCTAGACGCAATCAACAGATGTAGTGCACCAACATGATAAACCCGAAAAACTCTGTCTTTGTCTTCGGTTCTGGCCAATTCTTGTGATACTTGGATAATCGAATCAACGTCTCATTATCCATGTGATTCAATACCAATAGATCATTATCTTCATCTTTTACCAGATTCGGATAGGCATGATCAAGCATCATTTGCACAAACCTCGGATACATCCAACTTCGACTTTTAGAAGTAATTTTATCTTTCTTGTAGTGGAAAACGATTCTTGAAAAGTTATACTTTTTGTTCAACACCAATGTTGTCACCATACACATCTGATAATCTTTCATCACATCATACTGTCACGACCCCCGACCCTACCCTGGACGGAATCGGGAGCCGCGAACAGCCAAGTGGTACCGGTGATTATTTTTTAAAAACATTGCAGCGGAAATTTCATCAGGACCGTGAGTTAGGAAAAATATCAGAGTTTAGAAACACCGGATTTTATTTATTTAATAGATGGGATAAACCCATGTTTTACAAAGGTAGCTTAAATAAAAAAAATTGATATTTCTTAATTTGATTTAATTAATAAAATAAGCCACTTCTTGAAGTCCTTTAGTGCCGGATCCAATCCTTACTCCAATCTACTGTAATTACCTGAAACGCGTTTTAAAAAGGTTTTGTCAGCGGGAAATACTGAGTGAGTTCATTCAGGTTTCATACAAAACAGATTTGTTATAATTTACAGTATTAAGAGTGATTACAATGTTTCTGATATCAAACCAACTACCCACGGTACTTTGTCACTCGACCCATTGGCCCTCTCATTGTCCAATGGTGTCTGTGTTTATGGTCATATCACCCATTGGCTGCCCCAATGGTGAAGATTATCAAGTAATGTATACAAAACCCCACATACCAGCTGTAATATGGTGACTACAAAGACTTAATCCCTGTAATTATAACTTTGAAAAATAATTTGGAGTTTTGTAAAACAGTTGATAAAAAGAGAATGACTCACATTATAAGCATGCAGTATTGAATTAACAAGCTTCATGATTCAGATTCTTCTGAGAATTAGCATCTACTTTGATTGTAAGTGTAAAAGGGTAGTGTTTAGTCTAATGATAAGTCTGATAACCTAATTTAAGCGATAATGCACACGAAACTAGGTAAATAACTAATACAGCATTTACGATAAATTCACGAGACTAAAACCCTCATGACGAATGACAAAATGAAATCACTTAAACATCCATCGGATTCACAACGAATGACAGAGTCCACCCCGAGTTTGGGCGGCACTCAAACATCCTGTCGGAATCACGACTAATGACAAAGGATAACACTTAAACATCCTGTTAGATAGTTTCAGTCGATCGGATATTGAATCGTAGCAGCGATCGAGTTAATACCGGTATCGTAGCAGTACCCCGATATCTTAAATTTGAATTTTGAGTGGTGAGAATTCACTTTTGTGAATTGGTTTCGACACAGACGAACAACTTGTGAACCAAGCTATTTATAGCTGAAAATTGACCCCCTCGCGTGACGCGAGGGGTCCCATAGGGGCGTCGCGTGACGCGGCGGCCTACGTTCCGTCATAGGCTTGCTACGTGCATTGATAGGTGACGTGCTTTCGTAGGTACACGCAAATTTAATCCCAATAACAACTAATTAGCTAGCGGTAAGTGGGTATCGATCTCAGGGAGTATGTGGAAAATGTGTTTATGTTATAGCTTTGTGATTCAACTACAATTACCTAAAATGCAGAAATTAAAATTCAAGGGTTGATTGTTTTGGTTTTAATAACTAAAATTAACTAATTAAATTGCAAATCAAAGACCGTAGTTTGTAAACAGATTAGGAACAAGCGACCATCCTAAATTTCCAGTTTGCTTTGGACAATTGTGTTTAAATTCACTAGAAAGAATCACATAGACATGATTCGTGTATAATTGTTTGTTGTGATAAAAGGGAACTAAGTACTCGGATTATGATAATGCGAGGTTGTTACCCGATAACCAATTGACTAATATCCAACCCTAATCCCTCCCGTGATATCTCGATTGTCAACGACACCAAGAACGTACGGTTTAGACTATGATTATAACATCAATCAACAATTTACAAACAAACATCCACACACCATAATAAACAAACAAACATTGCAAGTCTATTATTCTAGAAATACGAATCCAAACACAAAAGTCTTAGACAAACCTTCAATTCAGGATGATCACCATGAGTTTAGCCACACATAGCTTGGTGAATCATCATAGCACAAAGTTCAATGTTCGTACGGATCGAAAACACAAACGAAAATGTTTAGATAATGTTTACAACCAAGCAAGATCACCAAAATCGCCCCTAGCCAGTTCCAAAAACGTCCAATGATGAGAATAACCCAAAAGACACCCATAAACCGTCTTAATTGTGGCAGTTACAAAAGTGTTCGCAGATTCCACCGTAAGTTACGGTGGACTTGATATTGTTACGGTAGATTGAAACTGTTTTACGATGGGAACCAAATAGATTTCAGGTCCACCGTAAATTACGGTGGGACCGTAATTTACGGTGGCAACCTGAGTTTTGTGTTTTATTCATCTTTTGCTCCGCATCTCAACCCGTTCGACTCGAAAGCTTCCAAAGCTGCACTTTTCCTCCATTTGATCCGTTAAACCGTACCTGAGACATAGACAACAGTAGTTATCTAATTCAAGATAATTACATACATAAATGAGGGATAAACTTGTCTTTTAGCATCGCAAAGGGTTGTCCAATGGACCACCCGTCACATCCCCACACTTAACCGTTGCTTGTCCCAAAGCAACTCATCAAATCAGTTTCTAAACAAGTGATCAATGTAAACCAAGCAAAACAAGCAATCTTTTTACTAGCCCCTTTTTAACACCCAACCGATGCACCCCTCTCTAAATCTCTCCTCTCGGCTACAATTGAATACTAGCAAAGATAAGCTAGACACACAATAGGCAAACGGGTGGTTGCACAATCATAAGCTTGTACCTAAATCAATCCTTCTCCTATAAGTGCCAAACATGAATGCAAATCAAAGGGACTTCAAGGTTGTAACGTGGCTAGGTGTATAGGTAGGAAATGGGATATATATGAAGTAGCGAAAATTTGGCCCGGTCTTTTTATTACACAAATAAACAAAATTACAACTACCAAACTAACTACTAATAAATACAAGACAACTAACATCCTTTCTTTTCATTTTTCATATTTTTTTTTCTATTCTGATTTTTCTGGGTTTTTTTTTTTTTTTTTTTAGCAATAACCATGCAATAAGCATCACATATCTACATCACATTACTACAACTACTACTAATACTAAAAGACCGGGTCAAATTGGGCAAATTTTTAGGTAAGTAGCTAGGGGTAGCAAATGATAGGCTTTTAGGCACAAAATTGGGCAACTAAATTTCCAAACCCCCGCCCCTCTCACTACCATGCTCATATATATAACTTATGAGGTCCAACCCCCCAAATCCCACACTCGCTCACACCAACGACGAGGCTACCTAAATGCCCTTATCCTTTCTACATTCATGTCCAACTAAGGATTCAAATCACATTCAAGCACAAGTTCTAATGCACCCCCACCCGTAGCCACTCTCATCAAAGATAAGCATTATTTATATACAAGTGTGGCTACAATTCTCACCAAGAATGAAAGGGTACTAAGGGTTGCCGGTGCACCATTTGGGGTTAATCTAGGGTGTTCAAATTTTCACATCATTTTGCTTGGCTTAAAATTTTTCAAAATCTTCAAAAATTCCCCCCATCCCCACACTTGGGATACATTGACCCCAATGTATGGCTTTAGGAGGTTTTGATCACTAAAATCATTCAACATCACAAAAAGCTTCTTCACTCAAACCCCAAATTTCTTTTTGGATTTTTCATTTTATAATTTTTTTTTTATGTTTTTCTTCTTTTTTTTTTAAACACATGACACCACCAACAAGCACCAACCCAACAAAACAACACAATCATACTGCACCCAACCGCCCAACCGTAAACAAAACAAGACAAACTAACACATATGCACAAAAATATACAAAAGAGAAACACAACCTTACTAATAGTAGCGCGGCCTCGGAGGTCCAAAGATGGAAGACATCATGTCGTTCCAGTCTCCAAATGCAAAAGAGCCGCTACTACTACTTCCTCCTTGTTGTTGTTGGGCTCCCTCTTGTTGCCTTGGGTCAATCCATTGTGAGTGGTGGATCGGCGGAGTTGGATACGAAACACTACCATCATACGGTGGTAGAGACGCATAATCCACATGTTGTGGATCCACAACCACCGGCCGCCCGGCGTGATAATCAGCGTGCATCCTCCTCTCTTGATCTTCAAAATACCGATTATTCGTTTCCACCTCTTGGGAATACGCAAAGGTGCGGTTCCATGCCTCATTACGATCAAAATTTTGCTTCAAAGAACGCTCAATACATGCACTATTCCTCGTGTTTTGATCATACAACGTCCTCTCCGCCCCCGACCACGTATCAAACACGGATGCCGGAGGCCGTTGATTCGCAATCACTTCTTGCATTGTGCCTTCGTAAGCCCATCCCGACACATAAGATTGCTGCGTATAATCATAGAACGCACCACCAAAACCTCCACCATGACCCCCTTGGCCCACATTCAAATTCACACCGCCTTGTGGTTGCTCATCATAATCTTCATCCCCACTTGGGATCTCTGCTTCACTCTCGGGTTCATCCGCTTCACCCGATAACAAATCTCTCGCATTCGCCTTAAGAGCTCTCCATCTTTGACCCTCGGATTTTAACTTGTGATACCGCTCCGATTGGGTATATGTCCAACCACTTCCCATTTTGTCTAACGTAAACGGTTGGTGCCTCTTCGTTACCCCTCGATCCTCCGAAGTAAGAGCTTTCTGCTGTTTCATCAACCTCGTGATGATCCTACAATATGGGACAATGTCCCTTCCATATTTGTTTCGGCTGATCCACAGGTGGTGCATGATGAGATAGCGTATCGGAAAGCGGGGAGACCCACGCATTAGCGAATAGAGAACAGGTACCTCCGGATATCTCACCTGTTCCTTATCTCCTCTTCGCGGTATCACATTCAACAAACAAATAGCTAGCAACAGCTTTGCTTCGATTCTCAAATTTTTCCGGTACAAAATACCACTGTATGTACCGGGTAAAAATATTGCTGCCAACATATCATTCCATCGAACATGTTTCTCCGGTTTAATCAGGAGGTCATCGAGAGTGGGAACCATGTAATCACGATACTTCCCGAGCTTCTTCAATGTGTCAAATGACATCTCCACCGGTACCCCGTGCACCTCACCAATTAACTTCATCTGTGATGGCTTGTTAAAATTGTGACATTTCAGGGTCGCCATCCATTCTTGTATCTCGGTCATAAACAAGTTGCTCTTGTCTTTATCAAAACATTTAAGCGCCGATTCCCATCCTAACGCCCGAAACTTATCAAACACCCCAAATTGTTGGAACTCCACTTCCCGAACCTCTCGTTCACAAATGAAGGCCGCTGCCTTGTTTTTGAGCTTATTCATTCTATCATGATATAATGTTGGCTGCCACTCCTCGGGTTGATCATCCAGAGGACCCGAGTCCCATACCGGTTTATCATGTGGATCCAATTCCTTTTCTTCTTCACTCCCACTCTCGCTTTCACTTATCCGACCCACATATTGCCTTTTTCATGGTTGTTGTTCCACTTGTTTGCCTTTCCCTTTCGATGATGACGAACTGGATCCCGCTTTTTCTTTTGTCTTAACCATTTTCCTACACACATGAGAACAAACAACACAAGCAAACAAAACAAAATTAGGCTCCTTTCTCCAAAACATCCCCACACTTGCTTGTTACTATGGTTGTAGATGTTAGTGAACTACAATGTATAAGTTTTTTCAAAAATTTGGGCATGGCGTCTCTACAATGTAGAAATCCTCAAAAGTTCACTACTTACTAAACATCCTACATCTACAACCATAATCATGTCCATGAACAAGTAACAAATAACACTATGAACAAGCAAGTGGGTATGAACAAACATCAACAATAACCTTAATCTTCACAATGCATCATCAAAATACACAAATTAAACTTCCATACCTTGTTTTGAAGATGTACAAGTGCTTGTGAAACAAAAACTGCAAAAACCCCCAAAAATTTTCGGACTAGGGTTTGGGATTCGGACCCAAAAACTGCGTTTTCTTGTAAATCTTTTAACAAAATCAGAAACTACATGAAAAATTAGTCAAGATAGACCCCGATTTCACTTAGTTTGAACAAGAATTGATGGAGCTATGGAGGATTGAAGGTTGGGGAAGAAGAGAAGAAGTGGGTCTTTGGAAGAGATAATGATTGTGATAGATGAAGAAGAATTGTGTGGTTAGGGAAAGATTCACGTGACCAGATATGTTTGTGTTTTATTATACATATTTTTTTATATATGCGGAACCCCGACCGACGCACCAAAATTTTCTGCGCACCGTAACTTACGGTCCCACCGTAAGTTACGGTGAGACCTGGACATTAATTTTTCTACCGTAAAACAGTAGACTTTCACCGTAAACCCCCCCCAACTTTCAACACCCACCGTAAATTACGGTAATACCGTAATTTACGGTACGACCTGGGCACCTGAAGTTTTTCCAAAAATTGCATTTTTGAGGGAATTTTTTATATTTTTTTTTTGTTTTTTCGATTTTTTATGTTTTTTTTTAATTTTTTCAAAAACTTGTAAAAATCACCCTACCCCCTCAAAAGTCTCGTGTTGTCCTCAACACAATGTTAGAGTAATTCGTGACCCGAACGTCCCCACACTTGTTTCAAACACGGATTTCGAGGAAATATGGCAATCGTGCAAACTATACAAAACAAACAAAACGAAACACTACTATGTACACTACCAAACCTGGGCCTCTCATGGTTGTTCCTCATCGACCGGGCGCAAGATGTAGCCCGCTTTGTCAAGCTCCAAGTTGTTGATGTCGTTCCCCTCCAAGTATGGCTTCAAGCGGTGACCGTTCACCGTTTGTTGTTTCAATGTTTGCTCGTCTTGGATATCTACATCACCAAATCTCCCAACTCTCCGAATGACATACGGACCCATCCATTTGCTTTTGAGCTTGCCCGCGAACATCTTCAATCTTGAGTTATACAACCAAACTTTTTGCCCCACTTCAAATGTTTTCTTTCTCAATTTCGCATCATGCACCTTCTTGAGTTTATCTTTATAGGCCGATGCACATTCGTACGCCTCATCCCGAATCTCTTCTATTTCGCTTAATTGCAACTTCCTCAACTTTCCCGCCTCGTCATAATCCGCGTTAACCGTCTTAATTGCCCAATGTGCTCTATGCGCCAACTCCATTGGCAAGTGACAACCCTTACCATACACCATCCGGTAAGGCGTTGTGCCAATAGGAGTCTTGTAGGCCGTTCGGTATGCCCACAATGCATCGTCTAACTTGCTCGACCAATCCTTCCTATCCGTTCTTACCGTCTTCATGAGAATCTCTTTGATTTGACGGTTGGACACTTCGACTTGTCCACTTGTTTGCGGATGGTAAGGTGTGGCAATTCGGTGATTCACGCTATACCTCTTCAATAGTTTCCCGAAGTTGAAGTTCTTGAAATGCGAACCACCATCACTTATAATGACCCGCGGGATTCCAAAACGAGAGAAAATGTTGGATTGAACAAATTTACAAACAACCGAATGGTCGTTTGTTCGTGTTGCAATGGCTTCAATCCACTTCGAGACATAATCCACCGTTACCAAAATGTATAGGAAGCCATTCGAATTCGGGAAGGGACCCATAAAATCTATACCCCATACATCAAATATCTCAACAACCAAGATTGGTTGTAACGGCATCTCATCCCTCTTCGATATACTCCCCATTTTTTGACAATTTATACAATTCCTAGCAAATTCACATGCATCCTTGAAAATGGTGGGCCAATAAAACCCACATGAAAGAACCCAATAGCCTGTTTTGTGCCCACTAAAATGACCCCCACATGCGGACGAATGGGCATGGGTCAAAATTTCCAACACTTTTGTTTCGGGCACACACCTTCGTATAACTTGATCCGGTCCAATCTTGAAGAGATCCGGTTCATCCCAAATGTATTGCTTTACTTGGACCATGAATTGTTGTCGACGCTTTTTGGTCCAATGACTTGGAATGGCACCCGTGGCTAAATAGTTGACATAATGAGCATACCACGGTGCAACGAAAGTGGAAACGGCTAAAAGTTGCTCGTCGGGAAAACTTTCATTGATTTCACTCACATCATCGGTTCCTTCCACCGGAATCCGAGACAAATGATCCGCAACTACATTCTCACTTCCCTTTTTGTCTCGGATTTCTAGATTGAACTCTTGTAACAATAAGACCCACCGAATCAAACGAGGCTTCGCATCCTTTTTCTCCATCAAATACCGGACTGCGCTATGATCCGAATAAACCACCAGTTTGCTTCCCCAAATATACGAGTGAAACTTATCCAAAGCGTATACCACCGCTAGTAATTCCTTCTCGGTTGTGGTGTAGTTAAGTTGTGCTTCGGATAAAGTCTTACTCGCATAGTAAATCACCACCAGCTTTCTATCAACCCGTTGACCCAAAACTGCACCAATAGTGGTGTCGCTCGCATCACACATTATCTCGAACGGCTTTGACCAATCTGGTGGTTGCAAAATAGGAGCCTTGACTAAGTGTTCCTTCAAAACAGTGAAAGCTTGCATACATTCGTTAGTAAAATTAAATGGGGCATCTTTTAATAACAAGTTGCACAAGGGTTTGGTGATAACACTAAAACCCTTAATGAAACGTCTATAAAAACCCGCGTGTCCCAAGAACGACCTTACACCCTTAACATTTTTCGGAGGTGGCAAAAATGATATTACCCGTATTTTTGCCTTATCCACCTCCATCCCCCTTTCAGAAATCACATGACCCAACACAATGCCCTCTTGCACCATGAAATGACTTTTCTCCCAACTTAGCACTAAATTTTTCTCAACACATCTTTTTAACACTTTTTGTAATTCGTTGAGACAAGCATCAAAACTAGTGCCAAAAATGGAGAAGTCATCCATGAATACTTCGAGCGACTCTCCAACCATGTCCAAGAAAATACTCATCATACATCGTTGGAAAGTTGCCGGAGCATTACACAAGCCAAATGGCATTCGCCTAAAGGCAAAGGTGCCATATGGACATGTGAAGGTGGTCTTGTGTTGGTCATCCGGGTGTATGGCAATTTGATTGTAACCCGAATACCCATCTAAAAAACAATAGTATTTTTGACCCGATAGTTTTTCAATAATTTGATCAATGAATGGTAGCGGGAAATGATCCTTAGAAGTGGCGGCATTCAATTTCCGGTAGTCAATACATACACGCCACCCGGTAACCGGTCGGGTGGCAATTTGTTCACCACTTTCATCCTTGACTACTTGAATGCCGGCCTTCTTAGGCACAACTTGGGTGGGACTCACCCAAGCACTATCCGAAATCGGATAAATAATTCCCGCATCCAACCATTTAATTACCTCTTTCTTAACTACCTCCCGTAGGTTCGGATTCAATCGCCTTTGAGCCTCTCGTGTCGGCTTTGCATCTTCAGTGGTAATGATCTTATGCATGATAATGGATGGACTAATTCCTTTGAGATCGGAAATCGTCCATCCAATAGCTCCCTTGTTCTCTTTTAACACCTCCAACAACGCTTGCTCTTGTGCCAACTCCAAATTAGAGGCAATAATGACCGGTAAAGTGTCATTATCCCCTAAAAACACAAACTTCAAGTGGCTCGGCAAGTCTTTAAGCTCCAACTTTGGCGGTTCCTCTAATGATGGTTTCGTACCCGAATCGATCTCCGCCGGTAGACCTTCAAATTGATGAGTCCATGGCGGTCTACCTTCTTTCAACGCCATCGCATCTTGCTTTTCCTCTTCAACCCGGAGTGCATAAGCATGTACCTGTTCAGAAAAATCACACAGGCAAATATCCAAACCATCCTCCTCATACTCATGCGGGTTGCATCCGTCAACTATATCTGCCATGAAACACTCATCAACACCATTAGCATTAGAATTGTTAGTAAAAACATTCAAACGCATTTTTCTATTTCCAAAAGCCATATCAACTGTACCAAATCTACAATTGATAATAGCATGTGCGGTGCTCAAAAATGGCCGACCCAAAATTATATTTTGTTGTTGCTTAGGGTCCGCCGATGAGTAATCCAAGACTAAAAAGTCAACCGGGTAATTGAACTCATCAATTTTTACGATTACATTTTGAACCATACCCTGAGGTAGCTTATGAGACAAATCGGCCAAAACAACCGTTGTCTCCACCCTTGCCAACGGACCAAAGTCATATTGGTCATATAAGCCCCCCGGTAAAATGCTAACCCCGGCTCCAAGATCTAGCAACGCCTTAGCCATTTGAAAATTACCAACTTGTATATTAATCAATGGCGTGCCCGGATCTTGGAGCTTAGGAGGAAGCTCCCCATTCAAAACCGCACTCACTTGCCCGGTTAAATCCACCCGCTTAGGCACTTTCTTCTTGTTTTGCCTTTTTTGTGTACATAATTCTTTTAAAAATTTTGCATAGGCGGGGACTTGTTTTATTGCATCGAGGAGTGGGAGATTTATTTTCACTTCTTTAAACATGTCCCACATCTCTTCTTTTTGAGAACCTCTCGACACAATAAAATTTTTCTTTCCCGGGTCAAGTAAGGCCGATGGAAACGGGACTTGACTCGGTTCACCCTCAACTTTTTCGTTCTTTTCATTTTCACCCAAACCCGGTTTTTTAACAATTGTTTCTTTTGGTTTAATCGGTGAAACTTCGTCGTCACTTTCATTACCCGTGACATCCTCAACTACCCCCTCAACCAATTCGGGTGACAAATTGGCTTTGAACTCTTTTCCACTTCTTAAAACACTAACATGATTAATATTAACATTACCTCGTGACGAACCATGTGAAGGGTTTACCTTAGTGTCGCTTGGAAGTTGACCCTTGTTTTTCTTCAATTCAGCCATGTCGGTTGCTAATTGACCCATTTGGGTTGTTAGTGATTGGATGCTTTTGTCACGAACCTCATCCTTTTGCATTCGAACTTCATCGAGTTGGTTCCGTTTTTGCATCTCCATTTGCATGCTCTTTAGCATCTCCATCATATCGTTTCCACCCGAAGACCCCCCTTGTTCTTGACCCGTTTGGTATTGTTTTTGATAGCCTTGGTTGTTTCCGCCTCGGTATCCACCTTGGTTATTGTAAGATTGGCGTGACCCAAAGTTACCTTGGCTACCTTGAAAGTTCGGGTTGGCTTGATTTGAAGGGTTCCCATACCTAAAATTCGGGTGATTCCTCAACCCGGGGTGGTAGGTATTAGAGTTCATGTTGTTGTAATTCCTACCACCACCTCCTTGACCTTGACCTTGAACCGCATGGACTTCTTCGTATTGCCCTTCCAACATCCCTTGGCAATTTTCAGCCGCGTGACCTATTTCATTACACAAAGCACAAACATCATAAATTTGGTTAGTAGTTTGAACATTACCATCATCTATGGCGTGCACTTGAGGTCGGGCAATGGCCGGTCGGGCTCTTCTTGAGGCTTGAGCTTTCCTCTTTGATGTAGTTGCCATGCTTTCCAAGAACTCCCAATCATCGTTCTCATAATTTGTACCAAAAGTCCCACCGGTAATGGACATTAGATCACGTGCATCTTCGGCACTCAACCCCTCGTGAAAGGCATTCATCAACTCCCACAATTCAATTCCATGGTGAGGGCAATTCTTTATCATCATATTGAAGCATTCAAACGCCTCGTGAAACATCTCACCATGTTGTTGTTGGAAGCTTCTCAACCCCTTTCTTGCATCGTTAGTCTTTTGGGCGGTGTAAAACTCATCCAAGAAAGTTTGTTGCATCTCCCCCCATGTATATATGGATGCCGAAGGTAACGTGTAGAACCATTTCTTCGCCTTATCTTCCAAAGAAAATTGGAATAATACCAATTTGATGTCATCAGCTGAGAACCCTTGACTCCCAAGAGTGTTGCAAATCGAGTCATAAGCCTCTAAATGAAAGTAAGGCTCCTCCGTTGCCAACCCTTTGTATTTTGGTAAACTTTGCAAAGAGTTGGTCCTTACTTCAAATGTTCTCCCTTGATCATTGTGAGGAATAACTACCGGTGAAGGGTTTTGAGTGATTACCGGTCGAAAATGTGCTTCGATGCCCCTCACATTTTCTCTAAGGTGTCTCCTTGGTACACCAAACCTACCCCTTGGGCGAATAGGACCCACTGGCCTTGGTACATGCCCTTGTGGTGCATTTGGTTGTTGAAATTGCTGTTGCAGCATCGGTGGGCGTTGAATTGGCCTTTGGAATTGTTGAACATTTGGTTGTACATTTTGTGGCCGAATTTGTTGCAATGGAATAGGATGTTGCATTGGTGGCCCTTGTGGTCTTGGCCGAATGTGTTGTGGTACGAGTTGTTGTTGTTGTGGCATTCCACCAACACTTGCCATCCCTTGAGATTGACTTTGAACATATCCAAATTCTCCTTGATCACCATAACCCCCGTAAAAATACCCATCCTCATCATAACCCTCAAATTCTTCAAACCCTTCATCATACCCATCTCCTTGAATTCCTGACGATTGCCCAAATGGAATGTTTGAATATTGAAAACCCACTTGATTCGATGGTCTAAATGTTGAAGCATGAACAATCGTTGAGTTTGGTCCTATGGTATGACCTGAATATGATGGACCCGCACCCGGAAAGAAATGGGATAATGGTGGTATAGTAGTAGAAGGGTTAAATGTGATGGTTGGTTCTTCTTGGGTAGTAATGGGTTGTGTGGTGTTGGTTGATGTAACATTTTGGATTGTAATAGGTTCGGTAATGTTTGGTGGAAGGGTGGTATTTGGTGACGGTTGTGTGGAAGTAGGTATAAGTGATGAGGTCGTTTGACCCGTTGTAGGTGGAATTTGTGAATCGGCCATGATGTTTCTTGGTGTAATTGGTGAAGTGGGTGAACCAATGATTCGGTTTTCTCGTAATAAAACCCTGTTTTGCCTTAGCGTTCTTTCGATTTCCGGATCAAATGACAATGGTGACGCTTTGTGAGAGCCTCTAGTATGCATGCACCTGTAGAACCTGCACACTAAACACACCAGTGTAAACCCGAAAATAACAAAACAAAACTAATAAACTGACACACGTAGCGCACTACTCCCCGGCAACGGCGCCAAAATTTGACGTGCTTTCGTAGGTACATGCAAATTTAATCCCGATAACAACTAATTAGCTAGCGGTAGGTGGGTATCGATCTCAGGGAGTATGTGGAAAATGTGTTTATGTTATAGCTTTGTGATTCAACTACAATTACCTAAAATGCAGAAATTAAAATTCAAGGGTTGATTGTTTTGGTTTTAATAACTAAAATTAACTAATTAAATTGCAAATCAAAGACCGTAGTTTGTAAACAGATTAGGAACAAGCGACCATCCTAAATTTCCAGTTTGCTTTGGACAATTGTGTTTAAATTCACTAGAAAGAATCACATAGACATGATTCGTGTATAATTGTTTGTTGTGATAAAA
Source organism: Helianthus annuus (assembly GCF_002127325.2). Lineage (NCBI taxonomy): Eukaryota > Viridiplantae > Streptophyta > Magnoliopsida > Asterales > Asteraceae > Helianthus > Helianthus annuus. Next base: position 45,622,803 of record NC_035434.2, on the reverse strand, counting down.
GGGAACTAAGTACTCGGATTATGATAATGCGAGGTTGTTACCCGATAACCAATTGACTAATATCAAACCCTAATCCCTCCCGTGATATCTCGATTGTCAACGACACCAAGAACGTACGGTTTAGACTATGATTATAACATCAATCAACAATTTACAAACAAACATCCACACACCATAATAAACAAACAAACATTGCAAGTCTATTATTCTAGAAATACGAATCCAAACACAAAAGTCTTAGACAAACCTTCAATTCAGGATGATCACCATGAGTTTAGCCACACATAGCTTGGTGAATCATCATAGCACAAAGTTCAATGTTCATACGGATCGAAAACACAAACGAAAATGTTTAGATAATGTTTACAACCAAGCAAGATCACCAAAATCGCCCCTAGCCAGTTCCAAAAACTTCCAATGATGAGAATAACCCAAAAGACACCCATAAACCGTTTTAATTGTGGCAGTTACAAAAGTGTTCGCAGACTCCACCGTAACTTACGGCTCTACCGTAAGTTACGGTGGACTTGATATTGTTACGGTAGATTGAAACTGTTTTACGGTGGGAACCAAATGGATTTCAGGTCCACCGTAAATTATGGTGGGACCGTAATTTACGGTGGCAACCTGAGTTTTGTGTTTTGTTCATCTTTTGCTCCGCATCTCAACCCGTTCGACTCGAAAGCTTCCAAAGCTGCACTTTTCCTCCATTTGAGCCGCTAAACCGTACCTGAGACATAGACAACAGTAGTTATCTAATTCAAGATAATTACATACATAAATGAGGGATAAACTTGTCTTTTAGCATCGCAAAGGGTTGTCCAATGGACCACCCGTCAATAGGTTAGCTGATTCGATGAAACGATAATTTCAAATTTTGACAGCAAATTATTATGGATAATCATCGAGTAGGGAATACCCCCCCCCCCTGAGTTTTAGGGGCCCTGATCCTGATTCTGATTGTTCTGAAAATTTTAGGAGTTGTGCAGGATTACTTGGGTGTTTCAATTAGGGTTTCCTATTGGGTAAATAAAATAATAGATATGAATTTTGATGAAAGTTGTTTACAAAATAGAATAATAAATAATAGTTTTGGGTAAATTACAAAAAGGAAATAAAATGGTGAGAAAAGAGAATGGACCCAATTTGTAACTTTAGGGTTTAACTAGAAAATCTCCTGGTATAAATTTTGGCTATAACTTCTGAACTAATTAAAAATATATAATGCACTCGTGTTAAGTATAATACCCCTACTTCAACCTTGTCCCGATGTCCCGAGACCGAATCCCAACAACTTAGTCGGGTAGAGCCCTGACATATGTTATGAGGCTCAGATCAATCGGAAAGGGTAGCGGTGATCGGGAGTTAAAACACTTAAAACGGGGCAGAACCTTATTATTATTATTATTATTATTATTGTTATTATTAAAAAAAACATATGAAAAAGCCTAAAGTGGCGAAAGAGAAAGAAAGGAAGGAATGGCATCTACTTTGAAAGACTTATAGCTCCTTTTATAGTTGTTCAAAACTAATAGCTTAGAAAGCAAGTATACTGAGATGGCATTTGCCATACACGTTGTTATCCCCAATTTCTTACACGTATACTTTCAATTCTTTGAAAGTTAGTTTAATATTTTTATTATTTTATATTTTTATTTTTTATTCTTATCTATACACTAAAATCTTAATTAGTTTATTATTATTATATATATTATAATTAATTTAACTGCTTTACTTATTTGGCGCGTATAACTTTTAAAATATAACGTCCTAGAAAATAATAAATATGTTACTAGAACGAGTATATTTTTGTCTACATTTGGGTCTAAGTTTTATTAAAAATAGAGTAGGTTCAAAATACAATGTATTTGTATAATTCAATTATTATACGGTTCCTAGGCCCGTCTAGGTATTTTATATTTCTAAGAGTCAATTTACCCGTAATCTACCTGTCTAATAATATAAGTTTGTATGTACTTTTATTTTTATTAGACAGGTTACCCATACATAGGCCAATTAATTGGTATAATAATTCAACCAACTATATAAAATAGTGTTTAAAACTCTTTGGGTTGAATATTTATATTAAAAATAAACTAGTTAATAGTTACTAGTGGTTAATAAATTTAACCAAACTTATAATTCTTATATAAAAATAGGAATGTTACATCATCCCCACCTTATTTTAAATCTCGTCCTCGAGATTTGGGTTACGATATTTCTTTTATAATTATGTCATATTTTAGTCAAATAAAAATAATATTAAGGTAGATGACCCAGAATTAAAATATCAAATTTTGTGAATACGAGTTGTACAATAAGTAGAATTCAATGGTTCAACTGAATTAGTTCAAGAAATCGATGACAAACGAATGAGATGCAATGATATAATTTCCAAAGTGGGTAGGTTCAAACCAAAAGATATATGATCAATAAATATTTAAAATGAATGTGGAGGACTTTTAGAATCAATAAAATTCTTTTGTCAAAAGAAAGCTTACTTTGATTGGCAACTGAGGAAGACTTAGAATTGATAGGTTCAAAATGAAATAAAAGCATGAAAAATGATTTGTCAAATATTTATGATATGAGAAAATCAAAGTGTTGAGATGAGTGAATTGCAAAGATACACTAAAAGATAATAGAGTTAGTGTATCATTGTTTAGAGTTCCAAGTTGTTTTAATTGTGAAATAATGTGATAGTACATTATTAGTGACTATATTTTTCATACTATGTCCTAGAGATGGAAATATAATAAGAACAAGTTGTTTTGGCATGACCAACCATTATATTATATTTGTAAAGCAAATGTAATACATATTATTTGTTACGTATTTTTACTATGTGTAAATGGTCACCACTTTGAAATAAATATTGTTTTAGTATTTTACTATTTTATGTAAAATAACTTATATTTTCTATGTGATATATATTACAAAACATTGCAATGAAGTTATTATATTATAAAATATTTTAGTGTTATTATTTTGTAAAATAAATCATTATTATTTATAACGTTAAATGAAAGTTGTAAATAAAAGGGGTAAAAATATTTATTGTACAAAAGTATTTGTAACATATTTTGTAAATATATAACACTTAATGGGTCGATTCTATGTGATAACTTATTTTTATTTTGAAACCATATAACGTTGTGAAATGTATTTACAAATGTTGTAAATAAGTGAAAACGGGGACTATTCTTTATATATTACAATGTTCTCCTAACCCCAACGTAGTTGATGACTACTATATTATTCTTATATGGTTATTTTCTTGCCAGAGTGTTATGGTACATAGTTACCACAAAACATGTGATACACAATTATTTATATAATTTTATTCCTCCCTCTAATTCTTGTATTGTTTTATGAAAATATGTTTTCTCTTTACAGTACAAAGTATATATATATGTATATATTTTTATATATAATTAAAATTTACTAAATAAGTATGAAGACTTAATTTATATACATTAAATAGTTATTATCATGGTTGGATATTGGTTAGTGCTGCCTTGTTTAAGCATGGGTGATCAGTCCATGCCTAACTAAGGCTAGGCTATCCAATATCTGTCCCTGACAATAACCCTAGTACTTTAAAATAATACTAACACTATTACTATTAATATATTATTACTAATAATAAAACTAATATTAATTACCAACCATAAATAACTAAACATAAACTTAAATGAGAGTATACCTCAAACAAAATTTTATACGTAAAAATATAAATTCTTTACCTTAATGGTTTAACAAGAATTTTTAAATATAGGAATACTATATTTGTAAATAAGGTAATTACTTATGTAAGTTTCCATATATAATCAATAAATTTTATATTTTTAAATTTATATAATGTTTTTCGATCAATGATGATAAAGCAATAAATATCACGAAAGGCTCGATTGATGTTGTAAGAACTATTAAGAGATATACTGAAATATAAAATAAATTTGTGTATCATTATCTTAGCGCACGATTGTGTTAAGCTTGCTTTTATAGAATAAATCCAAGCGGATTCAATATAAATAAATAAATAATTAAATCCGAAATTAGCGCAAGCTTCAGATTTTGTCAAAACATCACCACAAGGTGATCGTGATCAAAGAAACGATTCAATGAAGTCGAAGACCAAACAAGCATTTTATATTTCAAGAGAATCAAAGTGCTTGTTGGGATTATTTCAAATATGATGGCCTGAAAATATCATATGGGATTTTGAATTGAATACGTATTGCGAGCAAGTTAACTTGGTTTGAATAAAACGAGTTTTAGTAAGGAAGTTTGGACATGATCACAACAGAAACCATGTATACCCTTCAAAAGAAAATCGAGTTTTTTAAGAAATTCATTGATTCGATATTAAAGAGTCATCGCTTTGTAAAAACGCGGTTTACAATGCAAAGATCAAGTATAGCGAAACGAGATTTGAACTTTTGATAAAACAACAAATTGGAATGATGCCCTCCTATGGTCTTCATAACTCAAATGAACCACATGCGCAACAAACAGTGTATGTGTAACGTGTGGATTTACCAAAAAATGAAATAGATCAATATTTGCTGTTATGAAAGAAATCCTCATGGTATGATGATTGCAAAAGTCAACTCATTATAGGCAGAAGTCAGGATTGCAAGGAAAGGAATATAAGAATTTTATCTGGAATTTCGTGTGATAATCGTTGTTAAGTGACATTACCAAGGAATGTCGAATGAAATGAAATAGGGGATTTGCAAAGGTATATAATTCCTTTTGCAGTGCTATTAATTATGACTCAGATTGGATTGTGCACCGATGGTTGTGAAATCTTGTTCTAACGTACCTCAGCAAGATTCATGTCGTTTATAGGATCACGTGACAAAGTGCTTCTTTTTGATTAGTTGTTTTTTCACTGACGGAATTAGTATTGGTGTCATCGTGCCCAATTTATATTTTTCAAAGGTCTTGCCTTGGAAGTCGTGTGTGATAAACTTTGACGTCTTGTGGACGTAAAATTTTAAGTTTCATGTGTTTTCTTGTGTACTAGCACAACTTTACATGTTTCTCGTGTTAATAGTTTATGGTAACGTATTGAAAATTCTTATATTTTTGATGGGGTCCCAACTTAATGAGTTTCTATTGTTTATTTTGTCATACGAGCTACGAGGCAAATGATCAAACAAAATAATGTTTGATATCGGAAAAGAGATTCCTGATAAAGAAATCTAGACACATATGCTTGTGCTTTTATTCCTATTTGGCTTTTGGAATTCCTTATAGATATATACATATCTATATAATCGTATATTTTATATGCTGTAATATACATACCCTCTATAAGGTCAATGTATTTAACAGATTCATATTTCCAAAAACAAGTCAGATATCAGGTCATGATATTACTTCGGGAAATCTTGTCACTGATTTGACATATTATTTACCCCGTCTTATCCGGTTCGCGCCGGAGAGGTAACCTTAGTATATCCGGACAAGCTGGAGAGTCTGCTATTCTATACCCAGTTTTGCCGGAGAAAATTTTCTATTTCCCATAAAAAGTATCTTTTCAAGATTTTTTTTTTTAAAGTGCCTCTTTTATTAGGGCTTTTATCCAGAATTAAGGAAATTTGTATTTCCGTAACATATCTTATTTTAGATCAAGTAATATCAAATAAGCAAGGATTAATAGTAATTAAGTGTTATTGCTTATTTATCATATCTTGCAATATTCTAATTACCATTCTTATGAGTCATCAATATTCATTACATTATACTTATATAAGTAATTTATCTTGAAGCTTATATTAAGGCAAAATTCATAAGTTCAAGTCTAAATATCATCCTGAGTGCTATCAGATAATATTAAGTTCCTAACTTTCTGTTTAAACTTAGGTATTATTATAACACCTAATTGCTTAAACAAGTGTCTTAGCTTATACTTAAGGCATCTTTTCTTATGTTCAAGTCTAAATGCTATTATGTGTGCTACCAGTTAATAGCAATCTCCTAACTCTTTTATTTAAGCTTAAGTATTATTATCACAACACTTATAGGCTTAAAGCAGTGGCTCTGGTACCACCTTTACTGTCACGACCCCCGACCCCACCCTGGACGGGATCGGGAGCCGCGAACAGCCAAGTGGTACCGGTGATTATTTTTGAAAAAACATTGCAGCGGAAATTTCATCAGGACCGTGAATTAGGAAAAATATCAGAGAGTAGAAACACCGGATTTTATTTATTTAATAGATGGGATAAACCCATGTTTTACAAAGGTAGCTTAAATAAAAAAAATTGATATTTCTTAATTTAATTTAATTAATAAAATAAGCCACTTCTTGAAGTCCTTTAGTGCCGGATCCAATCCTTACTCCAATCTACTGTAATTACCTGAAACACGTTTTAAAAAGGTTTTGTCAGCGGGAAATACTGAGTGAGTTCATTTAGGTTTCATACAAAACAGATTTGTTATAATTTACAGTATTAAGAGCGATTACAATGTTTCTGATATCAAACCAACTACCCACGGTACTTTGTCACTCAACCCATTGGCCCTCTCATTGTCCAATGATGTCTGTGATTATGGTCATATCACCCATTGGCTGCCCCAATGGTGAAGATTATCAAGTAATGTATACAAAACCCCACATACCGGCTGTAATATGGTGACTACAAAGACTTAATCCCTGTAATTATAACTTTGAAAAATAATTTGGAGTTTTGTAAAACAGTTGATAAAAAGAGAATGACTCACATTATAAGCATGCAGTATTGAATTAACAAGCTTCATGATTCAGATTCTTCTGAGAATTAGCATCTACTTTGATTGTAAGTGTAAGGGGTAGTGTTTAGTCTAATGATAAGTCTGATAACCTAATTTAAGCGATAATGCACACGAAACTAGGTAAATAACTAATACAGCATTTACGATAAATTCACGAGACTAAAACCCTCACGACGAATGACAAAATGAAATCATTAAAACTTCCATCGGATTCACAACGAATGACAGAGTCCACCCCGAGTTTGGGCGGCACTCAAACATCCTGTCGGAATCACGACTAATGACAAAGGATAACACTTAAACAACCTGTTGGATAGTTTCAGTCGATCGGATATTGAATCATAGCAGCGATCGAGTTAATACCCGGTATCGTAGCAGTACCCCGATATCTTAAATTTGAATTTTGAGTGGTGAGAATTCAATTTTGTGAATTGGTTTCGACACAGACGAACAGCTTGTGAACCAAGCTATTTATAGCTGAAAATTGATCCCCTCGCGTGACGCGAGGGGTCCCATAGGGGCGTCGCGTGACGCGGCGGCCTACATTCCGTCATAGGCTTGCTACGTGCATTGATAGGTTAGCTGATTCGATGAAACGATAATTTCAAATTTTGACAGCAAATTATTATGGATAATCGTCGAGTAGGGAATACCCCCCCCCCCCCCCCGAGTTTTAGGGGCCCTGATCCTGATTCTGATTGTTCTGAAAATTTTAGGAGTTGTGCAGGATTACTTGGGTGTTTCAATTAGGGTTTCCTATTGGGTAAATAAAATAATAGATATGAATTTTGATGAAAGTTGTTTACAAAATAGAATAATAAATAATAGTTTTGGGTAAATTACAAAAAAGAAATAAAATGGTGAGAAAAGAGAACGGACCCAATTTGTAACTTTAGGGTTTAACTAGAAAATCTCCTGGTATAAATTTTGGGTATAACTTCTGAACTATTTAAAAATATATAATGCACTCGTGTTAAGTATAATACCCCTACTTCAACCTTGTCCCGATGTCCCGAAACCGAATCCCAACAACTTAGTCGGGCAGAGCCCTGACATATGTTATGAGGCTCATATCAATCGGAAAGGGTAGCGGTGATCGAGAGTTAAAACACTTAAAACGGGGCAGAACCTTATTATTATCATTATTATTATTATTATTATTATTATTATTATTATTATTATTATTATTATTATTATTATTATTATTATTATTATTATTATTATTAAAAAGAACATATGAAAAAGCCTAAAGTGGCGAAAGAGAAAGAAAGGAAGGAATGGCATCTGCTTTGAAAGACTTATAGCTCCTTTTATAGTTGTTCAAAACTAATAGCTTAGAAAGCAAGTATACTGAGATGGCATTTGCCATGCACGTTGCTATCCCCAATTTCTTACACGTATACTTTCAATTCTTTGAAAGTTAGTTTAATATTTTTATTATTTTATATTTTATTTTTGATTCTTATCTATACACTAAAATCTTAATTAGTTATTATTATTATATATATTATAATTAATTTAAATGCTTTACTTATTTGGCTCGTATAACTTTTAAAATATAACGTTCTAGAAAATAATAAATATGTTATTAGAACGAGTATATTTTTGTCTACATTTGGGTCTAAGTTTTATTAAAAATAGAGTAGGTTCAAAATACAATGTATTTGTATAATTCAATTATTATACGGTTCCTAGGCCCGTCTAGGTATTTTATATTTCTAACGGTCAATTTACCCGTAATCTACCTGTCTAATAATATAAGTTTGTATGTACTTTTATTTTTATTAGACAGGTTACCCATACATAGGCCAATTAATTGGTATAATAATTCAACTAACTATATAAAATAGTGTTTAAAACTCTTTGGGTTGAATATTTATATTAAAAATAATCTAGTTACTAGTTACTAGTGGTTAATAAATTTAACCAAACTTATAATTATTATATAAAAATAGGAATGTTACACATTCCCACCTTTTCTGTGACTAAGTGCATGAATCACTGAATGAATGAAAAATTTGTACGACTTTGTGAAACATGCTTTCAAATAGTTTGCGTTATTCAACGGACCAGTTTATCCCATTCTCAACATGCAACCTTTGACCATTCTCACTGGAAATCCCGTTGGTGAATTTTCATCATCTGGAAAATCTAACACTTCTCGAATAAGTTGTTCTGTGATGATTATTTCTTTATCTTCACCATTAAGACTAACGCTTGAAGTTATCACATCACTCTCTTCATCGTACGTTGCATTCTTCCAGAAATGAGCAATATGAGATCTAAAAACTCTGTGCTGATTCGTCAACGCCTTTTGGATTGGTAAACGCTTCATGAACTCCAAAATATCCTTGAATACATCCATCTTTGGAAGCTTTTCATCATAGACACAACAAATGTTGTGCGATGGATCAAATTCAACATTCAAAGCCTGAAACACAAAACAAAAACACAAGTTAAACATTTTGCACTAATTTCAAGACACAACTTCACTTCACACGAACTGATGTTCATGCGATGTCAACATTTCATGCGGACTGGTGCATTCAAGCGGACTGAAACTTTTCACACGATGTGGTTTTAAACGAACTGATAGATCTCAAACGGTTTGGATTTCAAATGGACTGGCCATCTCAAACGATGTGAGATTCAAACGAGTTGAATTTCAAACGATGTGGAACCTTTACACAGTTTGGCCATTTCGTACGAGTTGACTCGTCACTTCGTTTGAAAACAACAAATATGAACAGTGAATTTACAGATTTTAAAACTTGATTTTATGATGAAACTGATGACCTAGATTTGATCTACATCAAATTTAGAGCACACTGATATGTTTTTCATTCAATTTGGTCCACAAAATAACCCTAGATCTAAGTTCAAAGATCTGTTCTTCCGAGTTCAAGCGATTTCCTAAGATCTGGTTCAAATAATCCATCAATCCTTACCTTTCCCATGATATAAGTTGAGCCAACCAACTTATACAAGGATTACGAGCAAAGAAACACAAGATTTCGGCTTGAAATCAGAGAAATTCTCAAATCGCCTCAGATCGCTTCAAAGAGTATGTGTTTGGTGCGGAATGGTGAAATTGAAGGTTTCATGTGATCTGGAGTCCCCTTTATATAGAGGGACCAGTTCGTATGAAATGAACATTGAGGCGGTGTGGCCAATTCATACGAGTTGGCTCAGTTAAAAATTTTAGCCACTTCGTGCGAGTTGGTCACTTCGTGTGAACCAACAATTTTTTCAAATTTTCAATTTTTTTTCTTTTTATCTTTTAATTTTAACTATTTACCACCACACACAGTTAACCAAGTACAATTTAATGACCCTGGTCAACTGTTTAGCCTTCCAAGTCCAAGTTAATGACCTTGGCTGACTAATTTCTAATCTCGCTGACTTTTTGAAACAGATTAAGTTCAAATTAATGAACTTTTAAACATCTCGAGCAATTACCAACACTTTTTTAAGTTTTTTCTTATCCAACCCAAATGATCCAACTTGTTTAGCAATGTGAGACTTTGATCATCAGATCCCCAACGTCTGTTGTCAAAAATAAGATGAAATATCAAATCTTTTTTTATTTTTTAATATTTAGCTAAACAAACAAAAAATCTTTTTGGATTTTAAGAAACAGGAAACTGTACAAAACTATTTACAGACATCTTTTTGTGAGTTTGTGTAAGAGGATCATATCAGTTTTTGAGAATGATCACTAACACCGTTGATCTTGATTTAACTTTAAATCTTAAACAAATTCACTTCTGATTGTCAGTATTGTTGTCCACTTAAACTTCTAACACAAGTTTCAATTGATTCGAGATACGGATTAGTGTTTTAAAGACTTAAACTTATTCGTGTGTCCCACCTCAGAATATACTCCTGTATCAAAATTCCCTAGATTCAGTCTTACAGGTGAGTATACCAATCTGATATCTGTATTTGGGTTAGTGCGAGACCTTGAGAGCTCAGGTACAAACTACCGTTCGATCAAAGAGATGAAGGCTCGACTTTCGGTGTGTTCCCTTTAGGGAATCTTTTTTACAAATGCACTTGATTTGTATCTTTCGATAGTTTATCAATTTTTATGCAAAGGGTATGCTTTAAAAACGCGTTAAAGTATTATACGTGGTCTAGGCCATTGCTTCCGCAATATCAGAAGACCAGGTATAATACCCCAGATATCAAACAGTATAAAGACCTAGTATCTCAGAATCAGGCAATCTATCAAACAAGATTTCGGAGGTTACCCATATATCCGAGAGATGTTCCCCACGATATAAGTAAAGTATTGATATTTAGTTTATATCTCGAATAGAATCTACTAATTGTGCGAAGCCTACTGGCACATCATTAGTGAGACTTGTTTAAAATCATTTTGACTTTCCATTTCTTTAGCGTGTTGTGGTAGTCCACTGATGTACTATCATTTCCTCTTTTTCACAACAAAACTCTTTTTGTCTTTTTCAATGTTTTTTGATTTTGAAATTTTATCATGTTTTTATATTTTCTGTAAACTTTCTCCCCCTAAAATCAAAAACATATTTTTGTGTTTTTGGTTTTATCAAAAGAAGAAAATAAACTGTATAGAAATATGACAACAAGACGCGGATCACTTCTGGCGCTGTCCTCCTCGGCCACACACTCAACAACTCTCCCAGAAAACAAATTTTTTAACCCGTTCAATTTTAAAAGATAGTTAAATCTTGCTTTATCAAAGGGCTTTGTGTAAAAATCAGATCTCTGATCATCGGTGTGTATATGATCAATTCGAATCAATTTTTTCTCATAACAATCGCGAATAAAATGATATCGAATCTCAATATGTTTTGTTTTTTAGTGATGCACCGGATTTTTAGTGATATTAATAGCTGCCTCACTGTCCACAAAGATTGGCTTGTCTAAGAACTGCAAACCATAGTCCCTCATTTGCTGTTGGATCCAGAGGATCTGAGAGCAACAGCTGGAAGCCGAAACGTATTCAGCCTCACAAGTTGAGAGAGCGATTGTGATTTGTTTCTTGCACTGCCAGGTGACTAGCCGAGTTCTGAAGAACTGGCACCCAGCAGTTGTGGACTTTGCATTTAACTTACAACTCCCGAAGTCAGAGTCAGTATAACCAGTAAGAGAAAAGTCACCAGATTTAGAATACCAAAAGCCGGTGCTTGGGCAACCATTGAGATACCGTAAAATTCTCTTCACAATTGTCATGTGTGACTGTCTCGGACTTGACTGATATCGGGCGCAGAGGCAAGTTGGATACATGATGTCCGGACGTGAGGCTGTCAAATACATTAACGATCCTATGATAGACCGATAGTGCGTTTCATCCACTTTTTCACCACTTTCATCCGAACAGATGCCATTATTTGTAGCCAGGGGGTTGATGTTGGAGATGATTCAGACATGTTGAATTTGTCCAACACATCGTTCACATATTTGGTCTGGTGTATGAAGATTCCATCGGGCAGTTGTTCCACTTGAAGCCCTAGGAAGAACTTCATCTCCCCCATTTAACTCATTTCAAACTTCTTTTTCATAACCTTCTCAAACTCCTTACACAAATCTTCATTCGTTGATCCGAAGATTATATCATCGACGTAAACTGCACGATGAGTAGATGTCCTGCAACCTCTTTTGTAAACAAGGTACTATCGACAGTCCCTCTGGTGAACCCGTTGGACAGCAGATTTCGTACCAGGCTCTCGGGGCCTGGTGTAGTCCATATAACGCCTTGTCGAGTAGATACACCTTGTTTTTGTGCACAGGATCGGTAAACCCCGGTGGTTTTCCGACGTACACTTCTTCTTTAATCTTTCCGTAAAGGAATGCAGATTTGACATCTAGTTGGTAGACCTTGAATCCCTTCCAAGACGCGAACGCCAAGCAGATTCTAATTGCCTCAAGTCGAGCAACGTGCGCATACACTTCAGTAAAGTCGATCCCTTCTTGTTGACTAAAACCTTGGACTACCAAACGTGCTTTGTTCCTTATGATCACCCCTTTATCATCTCTTTTACATTTGAAGACCCACTTGGTCTTGATCAACTTTTGATCTTCCGGTAAATCAACCAACTTCCACACTCCAAGCTTTTCAAATTGTTGTAGCTCTTCTTGCATTGCATTCACCCAACTCTCTTCGGTCAATGCTTCTTTATATGTTTTCGGCTCTACCTACGAGATAAAACATTTCAATGAAAAGTCTACTTGTAAAGGTGCTACAGAAGTGTAAAAACATGCAAGCGCTTTGTTTATCTGATCGCGCGTTTTCACGCCGCTGTGAAGGTCACCAATGATTTGCCTGAAGGATGGTAAGATAAAGTTCTTGGCATGACTGTATCAGGTACGCTCACTTCCGGTTGCAAATTTGTGATATTCTGATCACCCGTATGATCCACAGCATTTGAAGTCTCAATATTTGGTTCTTCGTCATAAGTCGGATCGGTTTCCGATTCTGAGTCGTCAGATTGATCAAATATTGGAGCTGGTTTTTCGGAGGTTCATGTGCAGTTCCACTTGGACCGGCCTCATGATCATTTGAACCCTCGGTGGGCGGAGAAACTACCAACGGTCTCGGCACTTGTTCTTGTGAAAGAGACTGCTGTTGTTGGTATAAGAATGCCAGTTCCTCCTCACGAGGCTCTGTCGGCAAATGGCATGACTCCCAGAGATTGTCGTAATCAAATAGCAACCTGTTTCCGGGAAGTTGTTCTGGAGCAGTAAACCTTTGACAGTCAACGTGTTGAACTTGTATTATCTTTCCCAAACACGGAACAAATACTCTCTTCAACGGACTAGCGTAACCTACAAAAAAAACCTTCATTAACCTTTGCACCAAATTTACCGTCTAGATCAATAAAAGTGCATGGTGATCCAAATGGTTCTAAAAATTTTAGATTTGGTTTGTAAAGATGTAACAGTTCAAAACAAGTTTTCTTGTGCTTTTTCACCGTAAGCACACGATTCAGCGTGTAACATGCCGTAGCGACTGCTTCACTCCAGAAATATATTGGTAGCTTCGAATCTGCTAACATGGTACGAGCTGTTTCAATCAACGTATGATTCTTTGGGTTCTGCGACACCGTTCTGTTGTGGAGTATATGGTGCGCTGAATTCATGAAGAATTCCTTTATCACTCCAGAAATATATTGGTAGCTTCGAATCTGCTAACATGGTACGAGCTGTTTCAATCAACGTACGATTCTTTGGGTTCTGCGACACCGTTCTGTTGTGGAGTATTTGGTGCGCTGAATTCATGAAGAATTCCTTTATCGTTGCAGAATTCGAGCATACGGTTGTTTTTGAATTCGGTGCCATTATCACTTCGAATGCGTCTGATCGGCAGTTTGTAAAGATTCTCCATCTTCTTGAATAGTGTCATCAAGAAATCAAATGTTTTATCTTTTCTCTCTAGAAAATTCACCCAGGAGAATCTTGTATAGTCATCAGTAACGACTAAACAATACAGATCTCCACTTATGCTCCTCACATTTACCGGTCTGAATAGATCCATATGGAGTCTTTCGAGCGGTAATCTGATGGAGCTCAAGAGCTTTTTTGGGTGCGACTTCTTTGTTTGCTTCTCTTTCTTGCATTTGATACAATCATCATTGAGATGGAAGCTTTTCGGATTGACACCTTCTACAAGATCATTATGAACTAAGAAGTTCATTTTTTTGACATGAATATGCCCCATTTTACGATGCCACATGATTGATTCTTTTTCTGCCGCCTTTGTTTTACTCACGAAACACTGTGACTTTTTATCTATTGTTGTTGCGGTGCTCATGTCTAAAATGTAGAGATCGTTTTCACGAGGAGCGCGCATCAACACCATTTCTTCCGGTATTTTAAACCCTGGTTTGAGAATTAGACACTCATCTTTTGTGAAATGAACCGTAAATGACTTATCACAAATCTGTGAGATGCTCAACAGATTGTTTTCCAACTCGACAATGTAATTCACTTTCTCAAATGAGACGACTCCGTTTGTAAGTATTCCTTCACCGACGATTCTACCACCTTGAGTTCCCGCAAACCCGACATACCCTCCATTAATTGATTTGACGTCGTAGAGTAATGCTAACATTCCCGTCATGTGCCTTGAGGCGCCGCTATCCATGATCCACTTAGAAATGATAGATCTTGGAAGCCCCTACACATCAAATAACATTTTAGTTAAACAAAGATGCCCAAGATTTTTTAACATTTGGAACACTACCAAATACAATATCATGAGTTACTTGGTCAACTTTTGGAAGGTTAAAGATAACATTTGGTACATCAGATTTTGATTTTGATTTTAGAGTTCCCTCCTTGATAGGTGGGAATTCTTCAATCAATTTGTCTAATTCAAACTCAAGTTTCTCAACATCGGTTGCAAAAACTTTTGATTCAGATTTTAAAACCTTTTCCATTTTCTTTTCATCAAAAGATTGTTTAGATTTCTCCACCCATGATTGATTTTGAGAAGTCTTTGTTTTGGGATAAACCTTTGAAGTCTTTTGTGTTTTCGAAGATTCACCAATTTCAAAATTTGATTTTGGTTTGTCCTCGGACTTCAATGGTTCACCATGTTTCAGAATACGCACGGGGGATACCATTGGTGATTTTCCCTTAACATCTTTTGAAACTTTTAGTTTTGGTTTCTGGAAAACTGGTTTTATGATCTTTTTAACACATTGCTTTGCCATGTGACCAATTTCATTGCAGCGATAACAGATTCTTTTGTCATATTCAACAAAAGTGGATCTGTTGGTCTCATCTTTCAACTTTTTGGCTGCATTGAAATCATCAACTGCTTTCTGACTAAAGATATAATCTTTTTCAGCTATTGTGTTATTACCCGCCACAAACACATCACTCAACTTTTCTTTTGGCTTGAACCTCTTTCTTAGCCATTTTCTTCTCAAAACCGACACCTTTCTTTTGAAATTGTTACCATGTCTTTTGTTATGACCATTGTTACCCACCCATTCATTCTTTCCCGGGTTGTTTGGTTGTTGTTTCACAAAAGATTTTTTCGGTTTTGATAGAAACGCATTGTTTTTTACTTCTGAGATATCAATTTCCACAAGTTTGAAAACTTTTTCAACATTTTCCAAGTTTGCATTCTGAATTGGGTACTCAAAATCAGTATATAATTTGTCAGTTCCGGTCATTGTGTAAACCACAATGATCGAATCGTCATCCATAACTTTATCTGATTTTGGGATGAACTTGTCAATAAAGTTTCCATCATCTTCAGAATCTGAACTTGAATTCTCAAAATCAGTTTGGACCGTTTTGAAATCACTGTTATCACTCTCTTCATCCAACACTTGGTCTACAACTGTTTTCACAAGTTGTGACTCGTTGTCGGTGTCAGACGAGGAGAATGTTGTGACAACCCTCACTAAACCAGGTATCCGTACGACTTAATTAATGATTAATTACTGCTTAATTACTGTGCTTACCTGAAATTGTGGATAAATTGCTACTTGAATGTTGATACATGTACATACTTGCATCATACTCTACTTCCTGTCACTACATTATTTACATGCTGAACCTTAGTGACAAACATGATGCACAAAAGCACAGTAGCACTATAAACGGATAACCTATTGAACATGCTGATAAAGCCAGCATCAGGCAGACACTGCCTCTAAGGCCTGTATGAGCCAGAAATAGTTACTACACTAGTGGTGAGTGTAGGGATACAAGGGTTGTAGAACTGCGTCTCTAGGAATAAGTTACAATGATTGGATGTGCCTAAAACGTACTCTAAGCACAAAATTCAGCACTTTAATAAACAATTCAGCTTTTAGCTAACTAATAAAGTGCCAAAACATGAGAAAAATGTTACTAGACACTTTCCAAAGTGTCGGGAATAAGTTGTGTCACTAAAAATGGTACTAACGACACTCTAAAGCTTTGTTAAGCGCTTTAATGGATTACTATCCAACCGAACAACCGGACTATACCCGGAACATGAAAATATTGTTAATAACATTATTTATCTTTTTTCTGAGCCAGTTAGGGTCCCTGAATGCCCTAACAACCGCCATAAAGCACAACACACTACTAACCGGGTTAATCCCTAAACTTAACTAATCTAACCTAACTATAAACTAATTAACACTTGAAATCCAACCAAGAACCCCCCCCCCCCTTACGAATTCGGTCCCCTTGGGGACATACCTTGTACCATCTTTCATTATTTTAATCAATTGTGTTTAGTATCTAAATGACATAAAAACCATTGGATCATAACTCAATTTTTGTCTATAAGAACAAGGGGTTACACATTTGATCATACACCACAAAAACACTCTCTCTTTCCCTCTCAAAGCTCTCGGCCGAGATCCCCCTTCACACCCATCATATTTTTCGGTTTTGATCACCTCATTTCAAGATCACACAAGTGTCAAGGGTCTCGTATAAGAAGGCTTGGTGCATTCGGAACTCAAAGGACCTGACTCTATTGCTTTTATCCTCTCATTTTGCGCCTAGATTCTTCCCTAGCCTCGAGCTAGTAGTAAGTTGTTATAATCACCTTCTCGAACTATTTCAAGATGGTTAATATGATTTGTAACGGTTAAAACTCGTAATCTTACAAGATGAAGCATAAAAGTCCACTAAAAATGCAAGTAAAGATGGTTAAAAGCTTGTTTGATGTGTAAATCTTGTAGTATTTGTTTTGTGTAGTTATTTGGACCCGATCTATGTTGTGGTAGCTCGGATCATCGTTTAACCCGGGTTGGTCATGATCATGGATCATGACATAGAGTTTTTTTGGATGAAACAAGGGTTAAGTGATGAAACTCTACCACACACAAATCATGAACTTGTGTAAAATGATTTTACTTGTGAAATAGTGTTTAAAACTAGTAGATCTACGAATCTACAAGCGGTATTTTCAAAAGAGCGAGTGTCAAAGAAACCATGTTTTCTAAAGACGGATCTTACACTAACAAGAATGATTTTTAGAACACACAAGTGTGTAAACACTTGCGTAGCACAAAGTTTCGACAAAATAACTATTTTTGTAAAAGTTGACGAGAAGTTGTAAAGACGGAATTTTTCTAAAAACGAGGTTTTTACGAAACCGGATTGCTTTATATAAAGATCCACTAAATGTAATGGGATTTACTTCATATTTTTGAGTAAATCACAAGTTCATGTAATTTATGCGATTTACATATTTATTGACTAGTTTGATGCGTTGAATATTGTTTTGGTTAAATAAGAAAATGGTTGATTTGATTTATAAAAGAAAATGATACGCTTGAAAGCGTGGCCATCTCCAGTTACAGAGGAAACTCTGGCGAAATTTTTCTAAAAACCTAACACTTAGAATTATTTTCACTATAAGTGTTAGAAATACTTTTTGACTTGTTTTCAAATTATAGATTTCGCCACGACTTTATTTACAAAATATCGGAGGTGGGATTTCACAAAATAAAACTTGGAAAAATATATATTTAGTATATATTTTTTCATAAAGTCACTTGATATGTGTTTATGATTATTTTTGTGAAGTACACATATATTATTTTTAGGGTAAAAATAATATTATCGAATGTTAACGAATCCAAAATAATACGAACGCTTTCACGATAAATATATAAGTTACACCGGTAATTGTTATTACCACTCGATCGTTAAAACGTAACTTACGCAATTTAAAGAAATATTTATGAACGCGTAAGTTTGACAAAGTATTATTTTGGGAAAATCATATGTGTTAAAATATAATATTTTTGAGAAAAAATAATTATATTTTGGAGTTAGGAATAAAAATATATTAAGTGAGACTTAATAATATATTTCAAAGATATACGAACGCACATGTATTAAATCCCCCATCCTTGGGAAGGAGAATCGCTACCAAGTATTTACAAAATGAAAACACGAAATAGTTGTCTAACTATTTCCCAAAAACCTAAACCATGAAGCTAAGGCACGGCCGTCCGTCTAATAGAGTTAGTACGTGTAGGTCGTCGCACAGCTGCTTGATCAGGAGTATTACTTGGTATAGACGTACCACTGTGAGTTCATGTCCCCCTTTTCTCTTAACTGTTTTCAGTTTTATAAACTGCGGGGGTGAAATATATGTTACTTTGATTACAAGTACTTTATACATGGTATGGTTAGCGTAAGGAGGTTTACTACTTAGATCATGTGAGTGGGTAGGAGCAACATGAGGTCATTAATCCTCATGGTAGGACCGAGGGACAGGAGCGGTAGATCTATCTGGGTGTAGCGAGCCCAGCCCCAGGCCAAACTAGAAACGGACCTCGGGGTGACTTTGTGCCCGACGCATAAATCCGCTAGGTTTGAGTCTCCCTACTTGCACTTCACACATATCAATGGCCTTGCAAACCATTGGTGATCTCAATTCCCTTATTTGCTACATACCAGGATTTTTATACTTACAAAGGTTTATTTACTCACTTACGCATGAACTCACTCAACATTATTGTTGATTTTTCAACTTACATGTATTTCAGGGAATTAAAGGATCTGGCGCGGTATGACACGTTTTCCCGCTGCACTAGTTACGAGGTCATCCGGGTTTAAGGGATGTGACTCTTTCCTGGACAAGTCACAGTCCTTAAACTATGTTTATGATATGTTGATGTTTATGTTTGTTGAACAATGTTTATGTCATTAGGGTGTGTTCCCGTTGATACAATGTTGTTGTATTTGGTTTTTAAGACTAAATTAAATGGATGATCTTGCATGGTTTTTATTCATATAGCTTTGTTATGGTTAAGCTATGGTATTAAGAAGTCACACCAAATTAACCACGCTTCCGCAAAGCCAGGGTGTGACAGCTTGGTATCAGAGCTCTGTTCATAGCGAACTAGGATTCCTTCTCGAGTCTAGACTACGATCACTAGGGCTCTCACGAAAACATTTTTACTGCATACCACTTAAGTCCAGATCCAGAACGTTTTTACAAACAAATGTTGAGCACATTTTATTTATTTTTTTAGGCTCAGTCTTGGAGGCTGAGGCTCGGTCTTGGAGGCCGAGGCTCGATCTAAGAGATCGAGGTAGATGGCTAGTGAGACTAGGAAGAGTAGGCTCAGTCTTGGAGGCTGAGGCTCAGTCTAGGAGGCCAAAGCTCGATCTAAGAGATCGAGGTAGATGGTTAGTGAGGCTAGGAAGAGCAGGCTCAGTCTTGGAGGCTGAGGCTCGGTCTTGGAGGCCGAGGCTCGATCTAAGAGGTCGAGGTATATGATAGAGCAGTCTTAGAGGCTGGGAGAATTTAGCTAGTGGGACTAGGAGTATCAGTCTAGGAGACTGGGAGGCTAGTGGAACTAGGAGAATTATTTGATTGCTTACTTGGTGACTAATGTGTTTACCTGATTGTATGACTGATTATTTGTGCATATTTATGTTTATGTTACAGACACCATGGACACCTCTGGCACAGGTGATTTAGACACTACGAGTCCCCGGCCGATCGTATCAGACGATTTAGTATCTTCAGAGCGCTAGATCCACACATCCGACGTTACTAGCACGGACGAGGACGACTTTCAGCCCTTCGCTTTACCTGATGGTGCTGATGAGCTCGCTGATGGCCCTCTTATTAGGGACCTACCGTTAGTGGAGATCCCTGCTCCCATACCCTTAGCTGTTTATCCTGCTTACGATTTGCTTCTCGACGCCGACGATGATGGCGACGTCGATCTGTATGATGATGAGCCCATAGAGGATGAGGCTCAGGGCGAGGCCCTTCTTGCTGCTGGTGATCTCTTGATGATCGCAGATGCTCCCGCTGAGGAGTCACCTGCTCACTCTCCGGTCCCAGACTCTTTCGAGTCTGTGGCTTCCGCACCTTCACACACTCGGAGCGCATAGCACTTTTCACATGCTTCAGATCCTTACCAGGCATCCTCTGTTTCCCCTATTCCTAGCTTTGCTTTCGACCACGATGATGTGGAGGATTCCAATCCTATCTTTCCCCCAGGATTCGACCCAGATCTGGATATAGAGTTTATACCTATGGATCAGCCTATGGAGGATCCAGTCGACCCAGTAGACCCAGTTGATCCTATCGACCCTGAGTTTGATTTTGAGATGGCCTTTGATGATCCCGAGCTTGCCATGGCCCCTGAGCAGGTAGCCGCTCTAGACCCTGCGTTTGAGCATGACCCAGTTCATGCTTGCGCACCCATTATTGGGCCTGTGATTGCTGACCCACCTATTGATGATCACCCTGTGGATGCACCGTTGTTGGAGGGCGATCATGTCCTTGCTGTTGATCATGTTGATCCCCCACTTATTGCTGATGCACCTGTTGACCCCCTTGTTGCACCCCACCATGATCCTATGCTTGTGCAGTTTGATCGTGTACTTTTTGAGGCACACATGGTCCCACGAGATGAGCACGCCCAGCACGGGTGGATTCCTGCTGATGATGAGGTTCCACCTATTCCCCCTCAGATCACTGATACCCGTCACATTGATACCTCTTTTACATTCCCTCAGTTTACACCTCCAGCGCGACCTGGAGAGGGTTCTTCGGCCCATCCCTTTGGACACGTGCCGACGTCTGTTCCCTTTACGCCACAGTTTTCACCTGTTTTACCCCCTGTTTCTCCATTTCATGTGGCACCTTTTGATCCAGCCAGTGAGCCATTCCTTTGGTCGTCACCACCTGTTATGCCACCGACCGACCCTTACCATCCTTTCCATATGGGATATTCCATTGAGGATGTTTTGATGTCTTTTGTCTCCCAGCACGAGGCACACACGCAGCGCATTCAGGAGCTTGAGAGGGCTCAGCCGCCGCCGTGTCAGTGCCAGGGTCAGACCCACTCTCCTTTGAAGCACCCTCGACCTGCACCACCAGATTATGTTGCACGCCTTTTTGCCCTAGAGCAGCAGGTTGATTCTTTCTTGCGTACCCATAGAGCCATGGAGGAGGACTGGCTCCATTTGCGTCGCTTGTTTTACACTCACTTTCCCCCTCCTCCACCGCCATCCGTGTAGAGCTCTTCAGTACCGTATGGCTAGACGTTGGTGAGAAGACGACGATTGCTTTTGACTGCACAGTAATTTTTGGAGACTACATTATGATTCTGACTTTTGTTGACATGTATTCGATGTACTGACACTGATTCGATATAGTTTTTGGACTGGGGTGATGTAGCCCTTAGTCGACTGATGTTGTATGACACCGTGATGTACTTGTACACTTACTATGTGGTCTCAATATATGGCAATCGCAGTATTCTCATCATATTTGATGCTTGATTGATTATTTATATTTTTATGACATGAGATGTTATGTGAATGATATATTGATATCATGAGATGTTGTGTACTATTATTATCATTATATACGTACGCTTTACTATGGCCTGACCGACGTGAACACATCTTTAGAAGATGCCGCCGAGACGTCAACAACCGCAAATGCCTACCAATCAGGCAGAACTCCAGCAAATCATCGTTGCTGCCATCGCACAATACGTCGCCTCTCAAGGAGGGACTAGTGGAAGCAACTCGGGCAATACTGGCAACAACAACCCACCTCATGGTAATACTAAGTCATTAAGACATACCATGACCTAATTGGATATCTATAGCAAAGATGCTAATGCCGTTCACATGTTATACTGTACGTGCAGGGTGCACCTACAAGCAGTTTCTAGACTGCAAGCCAGTCAACTTTGATGGCACAGGAGGTACTGTCGCCTTTGTTCGTTGGGCTGAGAAATCTGAATATGTTCTTCGCATGAGCAAATGTGCACTAGACCAGCAAGTCACCTATATCTCTGGGCTATTCTTGGATGGAGCCCTATCTTGGTGGAATTTGCAAGTGCAGACACTTGGTGAAGCTGCTGCCTACGCGCTGACCTGGACTGAACTGAAGGAACTTATGCGCAAAAAGTACTGTTCCCGCGCGGAAATCCAAAGATTGGAAACAGAGTTCTGGCATTTAAAGATGGAAGGTCCAAAGATCGCAGAATACGTTCAGAGGTTTCATGACTTATCGCATGTGGTACCCTACATGGTCACTCCAGAGTTCAAAAGGATTGAACGTTTTATTTGGGGATTAGCTCCTCAAATCATAAGCATGGTGACCTCCTCCAAGCCTGCGACAATTACTGAGGCGATTGATTTGAGCGTGGCTCTCACAGAGAAAGCTATTCGCCTGAACAAGTTTGATGAAGCTGAGCCAAAGAAGAAAGAGACCCACGTCGAGTCATCAGGAGGTAACAAGCGGAAGTTATCGAACTTCAAGCAAGGCACCAGCGGGGTGGTTAAGAAAGGAGAAACGAGCATGCCAGCACAGGTTACAGCTGGTAGTGGGAAGAAAGGAAAAGGATATATGGGCACCCAGCCCAAGTGTAATACCTGCCAACGACACCATTCTGGCCATTGTAGTGTGAAAGTATGCGAGGCATGTGGAAAACCTGGCCACTTGAAGGATTCTTGTTGGGCCACTGTTGGCCAGAGAGGCCAGGGAAGATTCGGAAACAGAAACAACAACCGGGGTGGAAATGGAAATCGCCCACAAGGAAACAATGGAGGTAATGGAAACCGAGGCAACAATGCTAACCAAGCGGGCACTGTGAATCGTAACCAGAGGAATAATCAAGCTGGTGGAAACGGGCAGAGATCCGGATGCTTCAACTGTGGTGATCTTGGGCACTACAAGAGGAACTGCCCAGAGTTGAACCAAGCCCGTGGAAGGGTTTTCAACATAGAAGCGAGGGAGGCGCGCCAGGATCCCAATGTCGTTACTGGTACGTTCCCTGTAAACCAACGTATGCATCCGTTTTATTTGATACTAGCGCCGATTATAGCTTCGTATCATTAGAGTTTAAGAATATGCTTGGTCTAGCCGCTAGTAAATTAGATATTCCGTACTCAATCGAGTTGGCCAATGGAAAGTTGGTAGAAGCCAGTGAAGTTATCAGAGGTTGTGTGATTGAATTGGGAGAGCGTGAGTTTGCTCTGGATCTACTACCAGTCCAGTTGGGAAGCTTCGACGTGGTGGTAGGAATGGATTGGTTATCAGGCAACAAGGCTGAGATAGTTTGTCATGAAAAGGTCGTTCGTATCCCAACCGAAGATGGTGATACAATTGTGGTTCACGGAGAGAAGCGTGATACGCCGTTAAGAATTATCAGTTCTCTGAAAGCACGAAAGTGTTTACAGGAAGGATGTGCTGCCTTCCTGGCACACATTGTAGACAAGAAAGCTGCAGAACCAAGGATCGAAGACATCCCTGTCGTGAGGGAATATCCAGAAGTCTTCCCAGAAGACTTGCCTGGACTGCCGCCTCAGAGGCAAGTAGAGTTTCGCATCGACTTAGTTCTAGGCGCTGCGCCTGTGGCTAAGGCACCCTATAGACTTGCTCCGTCTGAGATGCAGGAACTGTCGACACAACTTCAAGAGTTGTTAGACAAGGGATTTATCCGACCAAGCTTCTCGCCTTGGGGAGCTCCGGTCCTGTTTGTCAAGAAGAAGGACGGTAGTTTTCGTATGTGCATTGACTACCGAGAGTTGAATAAGCTGACGATTAAGAATAGATACCCTCTGCCAAGGATTGATGATCTGTTTGACCAACTGCAAGGTTCAAGCTTTTATTCAAAGATCGATCTTCGATCTGGATACCATCAGTTAAGGATACAAGAGGAGAGTATCCCAAAGACAGCCTTCAGAACTCGTTATGGGCACTACAAGTTCCTAGTTATGCCTTTTGGATTAACAAACGCACCTGCAGTGTTCATGGATTTGATGAATAGAGTTTGCAAGCCGTACTTGGATAAGTTCGTGATAGTGTTCATCGATGATATCTTGATTTATTCAAAAACGAAGGCTGAGCACGAACAGCACCTAAGAGCTATTTTGGAGCTGCTGAAAAAAGAACAGTTGTACGCCAAGTTCTCTAAGTGCGAGTTTTGGCTACGAGAAGTACAATTCCTTGGGCACGTGGTAAATGGCAATGGAATGCACGTGGATCCCACCAAGATCGAAGCGATCAAGAATTGGGAAACGCCAAAGACGCCAACCGAAATTCGAAAATTCTTAGGTTTGGCTGGTTACTACCGAAGATTCATTGAGGATTTTTCAAAAATCGCTCAACCATTGACGCTCCTCACGCAGAAAGATAAGAAGTTTGATTGGGGAATCAAACAGGAAGAAGCGTTCCAGATATTGAAAGATAAGCTCTGCAATGCGCCAATCTTATCGCTACCGGAAGGTACAGATGATTTTGTGGTATATTGCGACGCTTCGCGTCAAGGATTGGGTTGTGTATTGATGCAACGCCAAAAAGGTTATTGCTTACGCATCGCGTCAGCTGAAAGTGCATGAAAAGAATTATACCACACATGATTTGGAACTCGGCGCAGTGGTTTTTGCATTAAAGATCTAGAGACACTACCTTTATGGTACGAAGTGTACAATTTTTACAGATCACAAAAGCCTACAACACATATTCAACCAGAAGGAGCTGAATATGAGGCAAAGACGATGGGTTGAGTTGCTGAATGATTACGACTGCGAGATAAAGTATCATCCAGGGAAGGCGAATGTGGTCGCCGATGCCCTAAGTCGAAAGGAGAGGATCAAGCCCATAAGGGTTAGGGCTTTGGAGATGATTATCCAAACTGATCTTTCTTTGCGCGTTCGTGCCGCGCAGAAAGAAGCTCTTAAGGAAAGAAACCTTGAAGAGGAATATCTCCATGGGATGGAGAAGCTATTGGTGCCAAACGAGGAAGGAACGTTATGTTTTGAGAAAAGGATTTGGGTTCCTTTGTTTGGAGGTTTGAGGAAAGTTATCTTTGATGAAGCTCACAAATCGCGGTACTCTATCCACCCTGGAGCGGATAAGATGTACCAAGATCTTAAAGATTATTATTGGTGGCCTAGGATGAAAGGCGATGTGGCTGTTTATGTGAGCAAGTGTTTAAATGCGCTAAGGTTAAAGCGGAATACAAGAAGCCTTCGGGACTTCTGCAACAACCAGAGATTCCCAAGTGGAAATGGGAACAAATCTCAATGGATTTTATTACAAAGTTGCCAAGAACGCCAAAAGGCCATGACACTATTTGGGTAATAGTGGATCGATTAACGAAGTCAGCGCACTTCTTACCTATCAGAGAAAAGGATAATACAAGCAAGTTGGCCGAAATTTACATGAGAGAGATTGTTACACTCCATGGAGTACCTCTCTCGATCATCTCTGATAGAGACGGAAGGTTCGTATCAAGGATTTGGCAATCCTTCCAAGAAGCTTTTGGCTCGCAATTGAATATGAGCACCGCGTTTCACCCGCAGACCGACGGTCAAAGCGAGCGAACGATACAGACTTTGGAAGACATGCTGAGAGCGTGTGTTATGGATTTGGGCGGTAGCTGGGATAAACATTTGCCTTTGGTCGAATTTTCATACAACAACAGCTGCCACACCAGTATTGGTGCCGCGCCATTCGAAGCTCTATATGGGCGAAAGTGCAGATCACCGCTTTGTTGGTCTGACGCAGGTGATAGACAGTTGGTTGGTCCTGATGTGGTCCAGGAAACCACGGATAAGATTGCACAGATCCGAGATCGCATCAGTGCGGCTCGTGACCGTCAGAAAGCCTACGCGGATCGAAAAAGGAAACCTCTAGAGTTTGAGGTAGGTGATATGGTTTTGTTGAAGGTATCACCCTGGAAGGGTGTGGCACGCTTCGGGAAGCGTGGAAAGTTGAATCCGCGGTATATTGGTCCGTTCAGAATTCTGGAAAGAATTGGACTAGTAGCTTACAAGCTGGACTTACCTGCTGAACTGAATGGAGTTCACGATACATTTCACGTATCCAATTTGAGGAAGAGTCCAACGCAAGATATCGTTGTCATTCCTACTGATGAAATTCATGTCGACGACACGCTTCACTTCGTTGAAAAACCCGTTGAGGTTACGGATTGGAAAGTGAACAAGACCCGCCGGAGCAGTGTCAAGCTCGTCAAAGTTCGTTGGAATGCCAGACATGGTCCTGAATACACCTGGGAGCGTGAGGACCGGATGAAAGAGAAATACCACCACTTATTTCCCAAGAACCCTGCATCTAGAAGCAGAACTTAAAATTTCGGGACGAAATTTTTCTAACGGGGGGAGAATGTGACAACCCTCACTAAACCAGGCATC
Source organism: Helianthus annuus (assembly GCF_002127325.2). NCBI lineage: Eukaryota > Viridiplantae > Streptophyta > Magnoliopsida > Asterales > Asteraceae > Helianthus > Helianthus annuus. The sequence continues at coordinate 45,595,887 of NC_035434.2, read as the reverse complement.
CGTACGACTTAATTAATGATTAATTACTGCTTAATTACTGTGCTTACCTGAAATTGTGGATAAATTGCTACTTGAATGTTGATACATGTACATACTTGCATCATACTCTACTTACTGTCACTACATTATTTACATGCTGAACCTTAGTGACAAACATGATGCACAAAGGCACAGTAGCACTATAAACGGATAACCTATTGAACATGCTGATAAAGCCAGCATCAGGCAGACACTGCCTCTAAGGCCTGTATGAGCCAGAAATAGTTACTACACTAGTGGTGAGTGTAGGGATACAAGGGTTGTAGAACTGCATCTCTAGGAATAAGTTACAATGACTGGATGTGCCTAAAACGTACTCTAAGCACAAAACTCAGCACTTTAATAAACAATTCAGCTTTTAGCTAACTAATAAAGTGCCAAAACATGAGAAAAATGTTACTAGACACTTTCCAAAGTGTCGGGAATAAGTTATGTCACTAAAAATGGTACTAACGACACTCTAAAGCTTTGTTAAGCGCTTTAACGGATTACTATCCAACCGAACAACCGGACTATACCCGGAACATGAAAATATTGTTAATAACATTATTTATCTTTTTCTGAGCCAGTTAGGGTCCCTGAATGCCCTAACAACCGCCATAAAGCACAACACACTACTAACCAGGTTAATCCCTAAACTTAACTAATCTAACCTAACTATAAACTAAATAACACTTGAAATCCAACCAAGAACCCCCCCCCCCCTTACGAATTCGGTCCCCTTGGGGACATACCTTGTACCATCTTTGATTATTTTAATCAATTGTGTTTAGTATCTAAATGACATAAAAACCATTGGATCATAACTCAATTTTTGTCTATAAGAACAAGGGGTTACACATTTGATCATACACCACAAAAACACTCTCTCTTTCCCTCTCAAAGCTCTCGGCCGAGATCCCCCTTCACACCCATCATATTTTTCGGGTTTGATCACCTCATTTCAAGATCACACAAGTGTCAAGGGTCCCGTATAAGAAGGCTTGGTGCATTCGGAACTCAAAGGACCTGACTCTATTGCTTTTATCCTCTCATTTTGCGCCTAGATTCATCCCTAGCCTCGAGCTAGTAGTAAGTTGTTATAATCACCTTCTCGAACTATTTCAAGATGGTTAATATGATTTGTAACGGTTAAAACTCGTAATCTTACAAGATGAAGCATAAAAGTCCACTAAAAATGCAAGTAAAGATGGTTAAAAGCTTGTTTGATGTGTAAATCTTGTAGTATTTGTTTTGTGTAGTTATTTGGACCCGATCTATGTTGTGGTAGCTCGGATCATCGTTTAACCCGGGTTGGTCATGATCATGGATCATGACATAGAGTTGTTTTGGATGAAACAAGGGTTAAGTGATGAAACTCTACCACACACAAATCATGAACTTGTGTAAAATGATTTTACTTGTGAAATAGTGTTTAAAACTAGTAGATCTACGAATCTACAAGCGGTATTTTCAAAAGAGCGAGTGTCAAAGAAACCATGTTTTCTAAAGACGGATCTTACACTAACAAGAATGATTTTTAGAACACACAAGTGTGTAAACACTTGCGTAGCACAAAGTTTCGACAAAATAACTATTTTTGTAAAAGTTGACGAGAAGTTGTAAAGACGGAATTTTTCTAAAAACGAGGTTTTTACGAAACCGGATTGCTTTATATAAAGATCCACTAAATGTAATGGGATTTACTTCATATTTTTGAGTAAATCACAAGTTCATGTAATTTATGCGATTTACATATTTATTGACTAGTTTGATGCGTTGAATATTGTTTTGGTTAAATAAGAAAATGGTTGATTTGATTTATAAAAGAAAATGATACGCTTGAAAGCGTGGCCACCTCCAGTTACAAAGGAAACTCTGGCGAAATTTTTCTAAAAACCTAACACTTAGAATTATTTTCACTATAAGTGTTAGAAATACTTTTTGACTTGTTTTCAAATTATAGATTTCGCCATGACTTTATTAACAAAATATCGGAGGTAGGATTTCACAAAATAAAACTTGGAAAAATATATATTTAGTATATATTTTTCATAAAGTCACTTGATATGTGTTTATGATTATTTTTGTGAAGTACACATATATTATTTTTAGGGTAAAAATAATATTATCGAATGTTAACGAATCCAAAATAATACGAACGCTTTCACGATAAATATATAAGTTACACCGGTAGTTATTATTACCACTCGATCGTTAAAACGTAACTTACGCAATTTAAAGAAATATTTATGAACGCGTAATTTTGAAAAAGTATTATTTTGGGAAAATCATATGTGTTAAAATATAATATTTTTGAGAAAAAATAATTATATTTTGGAGTTAGGAATAAAAATATATTAAGTGAGACTTAATAATATATTTCAAAGATATACGAACGCACATGTATTAAATCCCCCATCCTTGGGAAGGAGAATCGCTACCAAGTATTTACAAAATGAAAACACGAAATAGTTGTCTAACTATTTCCCAAAAACCTAAACCATGAAGCTAAGGCACGGCCGTCCGTCTAATAGTTAGTACGTGTAGGTCGTCGCACAGCTGCTTGATCAGGAGTATTACTTGGTAGAGACGCACCACTGTGAGTTCATGTCCCCCTTTTCTCTTAACTGTTTTCAGTTTTATAAACTGCGGGGGTGAAATACATGTTACTTTGATTACAAGTACTTTATACAAGGTATGGTTAGCGTAAGGAGGTTTACTACTTAGATCATGTGAGTGGGTAGGAGCAACATGAGGTCATTAATCCTCATGGTAGGACCGAGGGACAGGAGCGGTAGATCTATCTGGGTGTAGCGAGCCCAGCCCCAGGCCAAACTAGAAACGGACCTCGGGGTGACTTTGTGCCCGACGCATAAATCCGCTAGGTTTGAGTCTCCCTACTTGCACTTCACACATATCAATGGCATTGCAAACCATTGGTGATCTCAATTCCCTTATTTGCTACGTACTAGGATTTTTATACTTACAAAGGTTTATTTACTCACTTACGCATGAACTCGCTCAACATTATTGTTGATTTTTCAACTTACATGTATTTCAGGGAATTAAAGGATCTGGCGCGGTATGACACGTTTTCCCGCTGCACTAGTTACGAGGTCATCCGGGTTTAAGGGATGTGACTCTTTCCTGGACAAGTCACAGTCCTTAAACTATGTTTATGATATGTTGATGTTTATGTTTGTTGAACAATGTTTATGTCGTTAGGGTGTGTTCCCGTTGATACAATGTTGTTGTATTTGGTTTTTAAGACTAAATTAAATGGATGATCTTGCATAGTTTTTATTCATATAGCTTTGTTATGGTTAAGCTATGGTCTTAAGAAGTCACACCAAATTAACCACGCTTCCGCAAAGCCAGGGTGTGACAAATGTAACATCTATGTTCTCCAGTAATTCATTCTCCTCTGTTCTCAATTTGAGATTTAATGCCTCTTCGACCCCATCTGGATATTTCTGAGTATAATGATTCCACATTGGGGGTGGAATATTTTTGAAATCTGTTTGTTGAGGAACAATCTGATCAATCACATATGACGAAGAAAGGTAACTAATCAACTTTTTATCGATCTTTCTGTTTCAATGAGCATCAGTTCAAGTTCCTTCTTAAGAGATGCGATTGTGTCCAAATGAATGTTAATCGACGTTTGCTTGTCCATGACCGTAGCTTTAAGCAGATTAACAATTTTATCATTTTCTAAACTCTCAGTTTGAATCGCTTTAATTGATCGTGACAGAGTGTCATAAGCTTCTTTAACATCATTAAAATCAAATTTTAATTTGTCGTGAAACTTTTTCAACTCTTGAAACTGTTTGTCTTTTCCAAGACAATCCATGCATGGTTTTAAACAGTTTTTGCATAGTATTTCAGGAATTGGATCAACCTTTTCAAAAACCTTTTCTTGTTTGTCATTTTTACTTCCTGTTTTACCAATCTCTCCAGAATCAGACTTCACATTTTCTGGTTTTCCATCGGACTCGGACTTTGATTTGTCACCGGACTCGGACTTTTCATTTGACTCCTTTTTGAATGACACAGACTCTTGAGTTGCATCTTTGGTCTCATCGTTATCGGAAGATGTTTTAAGTTGATCTACCTCTTGCAACTTGACCATAAGAGCTTTGTCAGCAATCTCTTTCAACGTTTCTTCATTGATTTCTTTTGAAACATCTATGATCTCTTGAACCGGAGTTTTTTCAGCTTCATACTGTGAGCAAAAACCCGTAGTCGGTTCTCCAAAGAATCCTGCAAAAGAATCAAACACATTAGAAGGCATTATAGATTTAAATGTATTCGTAATGACCTCCTGTTCAGACTGATAATAATAGACAGCTACTGCAGCCTCTTCTAATTCAGCATAACTTTCCTCATTCATCACTTCACCGACTTCTTCAACTATTTTCGGAACATCTGGCTCTTCAGTAATCTCAGCCATCATTGCAAGATCACCTCCAGGAATGTACTTATCCCAACTGAAACCTTCTGGAAGTTTTTCATCATCTTGATTTACCAAAAGAGCTTTTTTAGTTTTGGATGGACTATTCTCGATTTGAGGCCTTGGATTGAATGGTGTTTGACTGTTTTTGTGATAGATGGCCTGTCGGTAGTAATCATTGGCAAAAGGATTCTGATGGTTGTTGACTTCTCTGTTCGGACATTCACGCTTGAAGTGTCCTTTCTCTTTGCACTTGAAGCAAGTCACCTTTGATTTATCAAATCCAAGCTTAGGATCAGGACCTGCAAGACTACTTCGTCCGATGATTTCCATGAATCTCTGAGCTCTTCTCACAATGCTCGCCATTCCCCATTTGATGTCGATGAGTTCTAGTTCCTCTGGATCAATTTGATCATAGTCTTCTTTTGTCATATCTGGGTTACCAATTCTTCCGGCTACTAGACTCTCGTAAGACTCTAGTGCAGAAGCAAGAAGTGCTATATGCTGCTTTGCTGCTGTCTCTGTAAAATCTTGACCGTTTTTTATATTAATAGCAATAGTGCACAATATCCCATGAGCATAACTCTGATTGTTCGATCCTGAAGAACTTTGAGAAGAAACTTGTTCTGGAGAACTCTGAACCTTAGGGTTTGGTTCGTAGTTTGGAAACGATGAAAAGTTGTTGTTAGACGTGCTTTGAGGTACTCCCGATGTAGAATCTGCACTGAATGTTGTTTGAATTTTTGGACTTGGAGTATATGTGGCAGATGAGCTTCCTTTGTAGTAAAGCTGAACATCTTGTTGTACGTTTGCAGACTTCATTTTACTCATCTTCCGCATTTCAAGCTCTTGAGCTTCAATTCTCTCGATAAACGTACTCAGATTGAAACCAATGTATTCCAAGTTGTTCTTTAAAACCATTAAGAACGTACCCCACACTTCTTGTGGTAGTGCATCAGCCAATTTATCAACCAAATCTTCATCTGTTTTATCTATACCTAAACGCTTCAACTCCACTACCAAATGACAGTACCTCTCAATCAACTCTTTTGTTGATTCTCCACTGATCGCAGCAAAAATGTCGAATTCCTTTTTTCAGTAATGCCTTTTTACTCTTGATCATTGCAGCACTCCATAGAAATTTCATTTTAAGAGAGTTCCAGATAGATTGCGCGTCATGATATCTTCTTTAATTGCTTGTTGCAAAATACTGACCATCTTCTTTTCGGCCTTGAAACTTTCTACTTCAGCTGGAGTTAATGAATTAAGTGTTTTTGCAATACCAGCATCATTCACAGGAACTACATACTTTGTCTCAACTTTCAACCAACATTCAAGATGATTCGCCTGAACCCGTGTGCGAAATCTATCTTGCCATCCTGAATAATCTTCAATGTTGAGCGGTTTCGGTGGTTTTTGCATGGTTCCGAGTTCGTTCTCCAAATTCATATTCTGGGCTATAGTTGTCGGGGATTGAACAGGCATACCTCCTCCGAAGAACGCATTGTAAAACTTTTGATTATCCATTTTATACTTTGAAAAATTTTCCGAAAAAATTTTTAAGTTTTGAAAAATCAGACTTTCAAGCCAGCTGACTTCCACACGATTTGGACTTTCACACGAACTGACTTTCAAACGGACTGAAGATTTCAAGCGAATTGGACAATTCACTTCGTGCGAAGTGATAACAATTTGTTAAAAAGTTTCACTTCGTGCGAACTGAGGAGTCTCACACGACCTGGACACTCACTTTCACGCGATCTGGTTCAACTCGTGCGAACTGAACAAGATTTTCAAACGATTTGGGAAATATTCACACGATCTGGATCATTTCGTACGAACTGAGCATCATGTTTACTCGAAGTGAAGTTTTTTACACTTTTTGATCAGTTATAGTGTGAATTATGGTCTGTAACTTTGAAGGATTAATTAAAATGGTGTTTTACACGTTATATCCAAAATTCAGTCCATTTTGTCTGTGAATTCGTCCAAAAATCCAAGAAAGAGTAGAAATAGAGAGTTCTAAGCCATTCAAAACACTGATTCAACTGATTTGACTCATCCTGAGCTCTGATACCACTTGTAGGATCGAGATTCGATCAATACGAGTCGTTCCGAGTCAAATCTAGGTTGCTAGAAAGGCGGAAACAATCTAGTAACCTTGAATTGGTGTTAGAATAAGAGTAGAAGCAGAGAAATACACTTTAAACAAGTTTTCCATTCATATAAAACGTTTTTACATACAGAGAATCCGACAGCACTTCGTGACAGATTTCACCAGAATGTTGCAAATGAAAAACCCAACACACCTATTTATAGGTGTTCCAGTTCGCATGGATTACACATGATTACTTCGCACGAACTGGCAATGTCCAGTTCGTGCGACCTGGCCTTACATAAGCCACTTCGTGCGAACTGGCACAAAACATATAAAATTACATTTTTAACCCTATTACATGCTACTGACACGACTCAGACTGATGACGTAGGCGATAGACATTGTACACCAACAGATGATGTACATCTTGGTTATTCATTTTACGCCAATCCTGTAGTAACGACATGTTGTCGCTAGAGGACGAAAATAGTTTGATTAACGTTTTTATTCATTTAGTAAATATTGTAATAATCAAATGAAGGGAAATTGGATTTTAATAATTCCACATAGAGGTGGTTGCCCAATATTAGACCAACTTTTGAGTATTTTCATTGGCAATTCCACCTTTTAAATATTTTTTTCTCACTACAAATCCGGTAAAAGAACTTAACTCCCTTAAGTTTTCCCAAATTTCAAACTAATCTTTTCTCACTACAAATCCGGTAAAAGAACTAATGTTTTACCTCGAAACGGTGCTCCAACGATGAAAACGATGCTTCATTCAGGTGTTATAACTTACAATTAACAAAAATCATGTCATTTAGAGCCTTGTTTTGAGGTAAGTTTTACATCAATCGACTCGTATCATAATTCTGATTTAAAGCCCTAAAACATCAGTTTAAAATTTGGAAAAAAGTTAACGGAGTTAAGTTTTCTTAACGGATGTGCAGCGAGAAAAAATATATTTAAAAAGTGAGACTGCCAGTGGTAATAATCAAAAGTGGGCCTATTAGTGGCCAACCACTTCTAAATAAGATTATTAAAATTCAATTTCTCTTTAATAAATATTTTTCTACCACAGACTACAGGTTTATCTATTATCATGTCATATACAGCGACGGCGTTGAGAACTTATACCCACAAACCATGGCCAGCTAACCTTATAGCGATGATATGTCGTCGTTATATGTGGAAAAACAAACCCCATGTTGTCGCTACATTTATACTTTTTGTAGGTTAATAAATTCTTCTTTTAGTATCGTAGATTACTATGAATTCTTATAACTAATTAAACAGTAGATATCAAATATATACTTAACTCTTAAGACTTTTCAACTGAGAGACTCGAACCCTAAATTTCATGATACAACACCAATGTATGGAAACACCGCTAAAACAAAAGCTAGGGCTGTAAACGAACCGAACGTTCAGCGAACAGTTCGTGAACCGTTCGGCGGAAAGTTCGTTTATGTTCGTTCGTTTAATAAACGAACGAACATGAACAAGAAATTCCGTTCGATTAGTTAAATGAACGAACATGAACAAAGGTCTCGTTCGTTCAATTGTGTTCGTGAACGTTCGGTAAGGTGTTCGTGAACATTCGTTCGTTTATGTTCGTATGTTCGTGTTTTAATTACAGATTTTTATACTTTCATATATTTTATCTATACTTTTTATACTATTAAACTTTTATTTATATCATTACCCTAACAATTAAACTAGCAAACCCTCTTTTACCTTGTTTATGCACCATTTCCCTTTCTTTTCTCATTATTTACATCGACGAATATGATCTACCTCCGTTCCACAATAAGGGATTCAAGTTCTATTGCTACTCTCTGGGCCATCCACTTTTATCCTTCATCGTGTTCGCCAAATTTATTTGTGTTCGCTTGTGTTCGTGAACCGTTCGTGAACACACTCATTTCCTTAATGAACGAATACGAACATAAAATCTCGTTTGGTAAGTGTTCATGAACCGTTCGTGAACACATTTATTTTCTTAACGAACAAACACGAACAAGGCCTCGTTCGTGTTCGTTTGGTTCGTTTACAGCCCTAACAAAAGCCCTATAGTATATATTTATCTTCCTTTCTCTCATCCGAGGGCTCTGCTATCCATGTGCCCATTAAAATAATAACTCAATGCTTTATTAATATTTTTGTTCCAACTGTAGTTATAAAAAAACATAACGAAAATTAACATCAACTAAGACCAAAGGGTATGGTGAGAATAGTCCACAAAGAGACTATTCATTACGTAGACGTCAAGTAAGCAAAGGTGAAGGACTATTCCCTTGAAGACTATCCAAGGGTGTGGTGGATGGTCCTCCCCTATTTTTTATTATTATTTTTTTTGACTTAATTAATTAATTAAAACAAACTTACATTTAAATAAAAACCTAAAGTTACATTTAAATAAAAACTAAAAAAAAAACACACTTAAAAAACACCTAAAGTTACATTTAAAAAAAAAAAAAACTACACTCCCCCACACCATTTTTTCCTAATTTTTTCCTTCATCATTTGTAAAATGGGACGGTCTTCCGGTGGATATTCGCTAAAGTCGGTGGTCATTATTTTCCATTCCTCTAACTGTTGCGCTTCTTCTTGTCTCCTTTGCTTCTCCTCGGCTTGTCGTTTCTTCACCTTTACCTTCTCGGTTTGCGTCTCGGTAAAGGTTTGGTTGAATGCTTTCAACTTGGCCATAATACCTTCCAACTTCGAACCACCACCAGTTCCCGATGCGGCTTGTTTCCTTTTTTCAGCCACTATCTTTTTACTTTTGTCCCTTCCTAGGGGACGTTCTTCCTCTCCAATCGGCTCCTCGTCATAATCGGGCTCATCGTTGATATTTATTTGGCAACGACCGGTTGAGCCTGCAACGCTATAACTTCCTGACTCGGAAGTTTTAGACCGTTTGGTTGCTCGTTTCGCGCTTGCAACCTCATTTGGAGTTGCCTTCCATTTTGGATGATCCTTTACAATTTGCCAAGCACGGACATGTGGGAAAGAAGTTTTTTTGTCATTTTCGTATAAACGCAACGCTTCATTGAAAACATTTTCGTTGTTCCACCCACTCGGTTTGTTGGCGAGCGTTGTGTTATAAAACCCACAAAAGCGTTGGATCAACGTATTCATTTTGCGCCACTTGGAGCTGATAGAATCAACGGTTCTGTACTCGCCTTGTTCCATAATCGCGTGGAATATATCAAGGGCTTCTTGACAAAACCCATCGCTTTGTTGATTGTTACCTACAAGTTAGTAACAATAATAATAATATTTTGTTAGAAAAACATAGTGTACAAATAAATGTTAGTAACAATAATAATATTTTCTAACAAAAATATAATGTACAAATAATATTTAATAACAATAATAATATAATGTACAAAAAAAATTAATTTTTACCGATTATAGGAGACGTTGACGAGCCAATATATGCCTTCGCCAACGCCTCTTCCTCAATTTTTGACCATAGCCGTTGTTGTTGTTTGGCGGCTGCGTCTTCTTTTTTACCCTTTCCCTTTGTATTTTTCTTTTTTGAAGGTTCAGGTTGCGTTTCTGGCACAACCTTTACGTCATCATCTTCTTCCTCGATTTGTGTTGGACGTGCTTGTGGCGGTGGTTGATATGGCATATTTAGTAGGTTTTGCATTAGTTGCTTCATTTGATATGGCATTTGGTTGAACGGAATGTGGGGTTGTTGCATTTGCATTTGGTTGAACGGAATGTTGAGTTGTTGCATAGGGTATTGGTTTCGTTGGTTGAAAGCGTTGGGCATTTGTTGGTAACCCGCAAAAGAGTTTTCCATGACGGGTGTGTAGCCGGGTGACGAAAACGGGAGTGAACTTGAGTTGGGATTATTTGGGTTGTAAGGATCCATAATATTTTTTAAGGTTGTGAAAGAATTTTTTATAAAATGGGGTGAAAAGTGTAAGTTTTTGGTAAAAAAAATGGGGTGAAAAGAGTTGAATTTATAGTGGTGGGGTGATTTTTTTTTTAAATGGGATGTTACCGTTAGAGGGGGGGGGGCACCTTTTCAAACAATTGCTCCGTCTCCAACGTCTCTTGGCGTACGAAGGCGTCGCGACGGGCCCCTAGGGGGCGGTGTGAGACGGTCCATGACGGGGTGACGGCCCGGGAACTAGCCCCATACCCGGTTGTCTAAAATACAACAACACGGTGGTTTGTTCACAAGTATTTAATCCCAAATCAATCAAACAATTGTAGATTAATAATTTTCTAGAACCTTACTATATATATATATATTATAGAAAACAACAATAAACAAACGTTGCTCATAACTACTATAAACAATGTATCACGATTTTAGAAATTAAAAAAAAATAAGAAGAATTGACAAATAAAACTAAAATACATCAACATGGTTGTTAGTTTGCCACAATTTTTTAATTCCAAATCAGTTAAACACTTGTAGACTAATCATCTTGGACCCAACAATACAATTTAAAAAACAACACTAGACAAACGTTGCAGATAACAAATAATAATGTATTAAGAGATCAATATTCTAATTCTTCAGTCAACTTGACTTGGTTTCAAGAGATTTCTCACCTTCTTCCTTGATCCAATTATATAACCATCAATACTCCAAAGCTAGTTTCTCACTTTCTTCACAAACATACCTCATCATAACTAATACCACTATGGACGTTGCTCCCGCTACAGATTTCGACTTCAGTTTCCCATCACACGCTGACACTTGCTACACAAGTGCCCCCTCCAGCCCCACACGACTCACGGAGTTATATCACGGGTTTGACGAGTTGTTGATGGCCACCGATGCTAACCACAGTGGTTCTCTAGCCACCATCCCGTTTGCATGGGAGGAGAAACCCGGAGTACCCAAAACACCCTCCAACTTACCCGAAGACGATTTTACATTTGATGTAAGTTGTCATTTTGATAGTGAGAGAGAAAGAGGCAGAGAGAGAGGGTTTTCAAATTCTTCAAGAAGCAGGAGAACGAGATCGTTGTCCCCGCTTGGAACCTCTTATCAGCGGCGACAACAAGTGGCGCCTTCATCTCCTGCGCCTTCATCAAATAACGGGTCTAGAAAATGGAGTTTGATGGATCTTTTGTTGTTTAGAAGTGCTTCGGATGGTCGAGCAATGGACAGAGACCCGTTGAAGAAATACTCTACCAATTTTAGAAAGTATGATCAAGATATCAGGAACCCTGGATCAGTGTCGAAGCCAAGGGGACGAGTATCAGCTCACGAGCTACATTACAATGTGAACCGGGAGGTTTCGAATGACATGAAGAAGAAAACATATTTGCCATACAAGCAAGGTATTCTTGGAAGGAGATTTTAAAACGGATGGTAGCAATTTGTTTGGTTAACTGTTATTACACCTAAGAGCTAGGCCAGATATATAGTTATATTTTCAGTTAAATTGTGGATGGTTGTTTGATGGGTTTTGTTGTAGATATAAGTCACTTTGGGCTCCAAGTTAAATAAACAAGCTTAGTTTGGCTCATTCATTAATATTTTAATGAGCTGAAATGTTGAGCTAGAGTTCGACTCATAAAAACCTTTAGTAAACTTGTTAATTTTTACCCATTATGTATAAACAAATTAACATGTTTAACATGCACATAAAGAATGAGCTTGGCTTGTATCAAGCACGAATCATTTGAAAACAGTTTAAATTTGAGAGATCTTGAACCCCGAGATTATTTGAACCGTCTTAGGTTTGTTATAGCTAGTCTCGATTGCTTGATGATCTTCATAACAAGCAAAATGAGAGGGTTAGATTAGTGAGACAATTTTTTTTTTGGTTAATTTCTCTATTTCACTGATTAAAAATAATTAACATTACTAAGATACAACAACATGGTGGTTTATTCACAAATATTTAATCCTAAATCAATCAAACAATTGCAGATTAGTTATTCTCTCGAACCCTACAATAATATAAAAAACAACAATAAACAAACGTTGCTGATAACTAAAAAATAATGTATTAACACTTCAATCCAATTTTACAGTCAACTTCACTTGGCATCAAGAATCTCCTCACCTATGTAGCACGGGAACGGGTACGGGATTAGGGTACGGGGAACGACAAAACTCAAAAATCCAAGATACGAGTACGACAAATGTACTGCCATAAAAAAATAGCTATTTGTAATTCATGTATACACATATAATGTTAGTTTTATACTTTTCATATAATAATTTATAAACTTAAGGACCAAATGTAAACTAGTTAAAATAAAAAGTGTTCAATGTTAAAATGTACAAACTAATTTTATACTTTTATGTAAATTTTTAGAAGTTTTAGAGAATAAATAGAAACTATTGAAAGATGGAGGGACTAAATGTCGAAATACATAAATGTATAACCCTAAACCTAAAAAGCAGCCGCTGCCCACTGTCTTCATCTTCATCTTCTCTGTTCGTCATCTTCTTAACCTAAAACACTACCCACTAGAGGAGCCGTCCATGGTGGCAGGAGAAAAACGCTTGCTCAGGGCCACCCATGAAGGAAACGTTCCCGAAACGTCGAATTGCCGTCACCAATTTCCCGGAAGCGTTTCGATGCTGTCCCCATATTTCTGGCAACTTCCGGGGGACGTCCCCATGGCGTTTCCGGTGCATTTCCATCCCCACGCCGTCCCCAAGACGGGTGCTCATGGCTCCAAGCCGTCCCCGTGCTTCATAGCTTCTCACCTTCTTCCTCCATCCAAAGGCAATTCCTTTGGGTATTTAACAATCAATACTCCAAGGCTAGTTTCTCACTTTCTTCACAAACATACCTCATCATAACTAATACCACTATGGACGTTGCTCCTGCCACAGATTTCGACTTCACTTTTCCATCACACGCTGACACTTGCTACACAAGTGCCCCGTCCAGCAGGGGTAGATCTATAGCTAATAAGGGGTTCTCAAGAACCCGTTCGGTTTGTAATTTATAGTGTAAAGCCATATAGAAAATAGCAAAGGAACCCTTTAATATTTTTTAGAGGAGCCCTTGTGGTTCACTGGTAAAGCGTGTTGTTGTTAAGGTTGAAGTCCCGAGTTCGTTCCCTTGAGCGCATTCATTTTTTTGCGTTTTTTTTTTTTTTTTGTTCTTTCCACTCCAGCCAGTCAGCCACTTCGGCCCTTCATCTCCCTACCAGCCCCTTCCTCTCCCTTATTCCCCAGGTAAAGAGGAGAAACTGTCAATTTGTTTAATTGATTAAATCATTTAATAATTTCGTTTAATTTATTAAATCATTTAGGTTGAAAGTGATGATTATAGGGTATGGGTCAGGGTTGGGCTAACCAATACACTTTCTCTTCAAACTTTTAAGTTTTGTATAGATATTCCAAATATATTTTATTTTTTCCAAAGATATTTTACAAAGTTGTATTAGATCAATGATACTTTACTTTTTGAATAAAATTATTCTAAAGGTTTTATGTATAAACAATGAGAGGTAACTTGTATACAACACAACTTAATGACTTATTATGCACAAAAGAAAAGGTTCGATTTGTTGCGTTTACCCTCTCTTTGCCACGTCAATAAATGACTAGCTATTAACAATACACATTGAGCGACTTTCGACCTATTTGACTCATTCTCTTTTAACTTTATTATCTAATCTGTTAGAGAGAAACCATAACCCGAATCAGCCCTTCAAATTGGCGACCATGGTTTCTCATCAAGGGGGGCTTGCAATTAGGTTAGTCCCAAAACTAAAAGTTAGTACTTAATCGAATGCATAAGACAGTCACTAGGGGCTAAATTATGTGAATTAATTGAATGCATAACATTAAGTTGTTACTTAATTGTAATAAAGGACTGAATGCCATAGATGAACTTACTCAACCCGAACCGTCGAATCGATTCGAATTTTTTTATGTTCAGACATATGAAATTGGAACATTTAAAAAAGTGAACCCCTTGTAAAATAATCTTGGATCCGCCACTGCCCTCCAGCCCCACACGACTCACGGATTTGTATCGCGTGTTTGACGAGTTGTTGATCGCAGCCGATGCTAACCGTGCCAGTTCCCTTGCCACCATCCCATTTGCGTGGGAAGAGAAACCCGGAGTACCCAAAACACCCTCCAACTTACTCGAAGACGATTTTACATTTGATGTAAGTTGTGGTTTCGATAGTGAATCTGTTCAACAGAGAGAAAGAGGAAGAGAGAGAGGGTTTTCAAATTCTTCAAGAAGTAGGAGAACGAGATTGTTGTCGCCACTTGGAAGTTCCCATCAATGGCGGCAACAAGTGGCGCCTTCGTCTCCTGCACCTTCATCAGAAAAAAAACAAGTCAAGAAAGTGGAGTTTGTTGGATATTTTGTTGTTCAGAAGTGCTTCGGATGGTCGAGCAATGGATAAAGATCCTTTGAAGAAATACTCTACCAATTTTAGAAAATATGATCAAGACATCAGGAACCCCGGATCAGTGTCGAAGCGAAGGGGGCGAGTTTCGGCTCACGAGTTGCATTACAATGTGAACCGGGCGGTTTCGAATGACATGAAGAAGAAAACATATTTGCCGTATAAGCAAGTTATTCTTGGAAGATTCTCATTCAACCCATAAGGAGACTTTTGAAACTATTGTTGTAGTTTGTTCGGTTAAGTGTAATTACAAGTTCTTCGTTTATTGAAGCCAAGATGTAGGGCTGGCAATTCTGACACGAACACGATAACACGACACGAACCTACACGAAGTTATCATGTTCCGCGTTTGACCTGAACAGGTTTCGTGTCTAAACAGGTCGACACGATAAGAGCTTAATAGGTTTCGTGTCTAAACAGGTTAAAACTCGTTAACCTGTTAAGACCCGCTAAGTACATGTTAATAATTAAAAATTAAAAAATATTATATGTGGGTGTGGCTATGGGGTCATCAATCGTGGTACCCGAGATAAATTATACGCAAACACACGCGTTTCTTTTTCCATAATCCAATCCCTAATTTTTAAATCTCTCTCACAAACACCACCATTCCCTATTCGGTTCACAGCTTCCCCTTCGGTCGTGTTCGTGTCTTAAACAGGTCGTGTTCGTGTCTTAACAGGTCATGTTTGTGTGTTAAACAGGTCGTATAATACGTTGGTGATTTTTTCTTGTCTTAACAGGTCGTTTCGTGTAACATGTTTGTTAACAGGTTCGTGTTCGTGTTTCCAAAATCTGACACGATAAGATTTCGTGTAATGTTCGTGTTTATGTGATTCGGGTTCGTGTTTTATCGTGTTCGTGTCTTAACAGATCGGGTTAACCCGTTTTGCCAACCCTACCAAGATGTCGTCAGTTATATACCTATGAGATAGGCCAGATATATAGTTATATTTTCAGTTAAATTGTGGATGGTTGTTCGATGGGTTTCTTTGTAGATATTGTTAGGGGTATCAGATCAGAGTAGGCTCGAGCGGAAGCGGAACAAACACACACACACTAGCAGAAAATAAAGAACACGAGAATTTACGTGGTTCGATCAAGGTGACCTACGTCCACGGGTTGCAACTAGGGTTTTACTTTTATTAGATGCTCACAACTGTTTTCAGAATGACACAGACTACAGTTACATACTTACATAATAGGTATTTATAGAACAAGATTAGGGTTTCCTACTTGGTCAACAAGTTAACTAAGTGGGCCTAATAACTAGGGCCGGCTAACCCTAACTAGGGCCGGCTACCCTAAAGCCTACGAACCCAACAATCTCCCACTCAGAGGCTTTGCATAGTCCACAAAGTGCATCCAAGAAACCCATCACCAGTAACTTCAGTAATCTTTACGTTCAAGTCTTCCCAGCCTCCAGTTCCAAGAACAAGCTAAGACTTCAGTCACATCCAAGCCACCTAGTTGCAACCACACCTCTCATCAAGTACCTGAGAGACCAGTTGAAGCTCCCACAAGCTCCAACCCAACAGTCTTATCAGACCCATTCTCTATCTCAACCGGCTTGCACGATCCACCAGCTCCAGATATACACCGAGAATTAATACCACCCTCCACATTTTGCAAACTATTTCCAGGAGAGCTTTTTTCTTCAGTCGGAATCTTCGTCTTCAAAACCCAACGGTTCTTTGTGATTGTACCCGGAACACGACCCGTGCTCCCACTATCACCAAATCCCCTGACTGGCTTAAACTTAGACCCCCGACCACATTCAACTGACATCCCCAAAGCACCAGGATTCAAGTTCGCAAATTGAACCCTCTTCCGCTTACTAGATTCAGTGAACCAGACTTTATGTTGTACAGGGATGGCTACTCCCTCAACAGGTATCTCAACTAGATACAACGATCCTCGTCTCCTCCCACAGCCAACAACAAGATTTCCATCAATCACCTTCCACTTCCCACCACCAAACTTAACATCTAGTCCCTGTTTATCCAGTTGACTAACAGAAATAAGTTTCTTCGTTAAACCCGGAATTACCCTGACGTTCTTTAAGTTCCATGTAGTGCCCAGTGGAGTCTTCAGATTGACATCTCCCATACCCGTAACATTAAGAACATGACCGTTAGCTAATTGTACCTTTCCAAAGTCTCCTTTTTTTCAGATTCACCATCGTCTCCCCGCTGTGCATGGCGTGAAACGAAGAACCAGAATCCATAGCCCAAGAATCTATAGACTCTTCACAGCAAACCAGTACGTCACCGTCAGATTCATCTGACACAACACTGTTTACGTGCTACTTACCATCCTCTTTCTTAGGATCAGGACACTCGTGTTTAACATGCCCCTTTTCACCACAGTTCCAGCACCTCACATTCTTCCTAGCTTTAGACAAGCTTTTCCCATGACTCCCACTGCTTCTGTTATTACCTCTTCCCCTGCTAACACTGAACATACCAGAAGTAGATCCTCCACTAATGTTCCTCCGGCGAACGTCTTCACCCAAAACACTATCCCGGACCCGATCAAATTTCAAATTTCCAGTTCCAGCAGTTTCAGTTACCGTTGTCACAAATCCTGACCAACTATCAGGTAAGGAAGATAACAAAACCACAACCTGAGTGTCATCATCCAACTTCATGCCCACAGTTGCTAACCTGGACAAAATTGAATTGACTTCGTTAATGTGATCAGCAACTGAATTGCCCTCGCTCATCCTCACATTAAACAGTTCCCTCATCAAGAACACCCTATTACCGGCAGACGGTTTCTCATACATATTTGACAGAGCTGTTAACATATCACGAGCAGTTGTTTCTTTCATGATATTAAATGCAACGCTCCTCGTCAAAGCCAATGTAATTTTACCTCTTGCCTTTTTGTCCTTTGAGTTCCAAATTGTTTCGGCAGCTTTATCCATTCCAGCAGGTTTTTCTTCCAGTACCACATCCAAATCGCATTCACCAAGCAACACCTATATTTGCATTCTCCACCATGCAAAATCAGTACCGTTGAACTTCTCGATTCGGAACTTCCCGTCTTCAGCCATAGCAAACGAGAAAACCAGAAAAAACCACAAGGAAACAAGCAACCGAAACCCGAGCAACTTTCAATAAACCAGAAACCTGAAGTACCCGAACCAACGACTTCTCTTGCAAACCTGAGCGTAAAATCAGCGAATAACCAGGGTTCAAGAACCAAAACCCTAATCGCCAAACACCCCAAAACCACTAGATCTGCAACAGCAAACCCTACGGCGCAAACCCTAGACCTTACGAGCCGTAACCAGAGAATAGGTACGGGCCGTAAACAAGTCAGCGGCGATGGCAGCAACAGCAGATCAAGATCTCTCGTCCAGCTCTCTCCTTCTCCTGCGATAACCGTGTGAACCGTGTATTTTACTAAACCTTTGGCTCTGATACCACTTGTTAGGGGTATCGGATCAGAGTAGGCTCGAGCGGAAGCGGAACAAACACACACACACTAGCAGAAAATAAAGAACACGAGAATTTACGTGGTTCGGTCAAGGTGACCTACGTCCACCGGTTGCAACTAGGGTTTTACTTTTATTAGATGCTCACAACTGTTTTCAGAATGACACAGACTATAGTTACATACTTACATAATAGGTATTTATAGAACAAGATTTGAGTTTCCTACTTGGTCAACAAGTTAACTAAGTGGGCCTAATAACTAGGGCCGGCTAACCCTAACTAGGGACGGCTACCCTAAAGCCTATGAACCGAACAAATATAACTCACTTTAGGCTCAAAGTTAAACAAACAGGCTCAAATGAGCTGAAGTATTTAATACGAATTTGGGTTTTAAAAACCTTGAGTGAACTTGTTTATTTTTACTTGTAAACAAAAATAATATGTTTAACATGCATATAATGAGTTAGAATATGAGTGAACTTGAATCCCGAGAATTTTAAAACCGCCTTAGGTTTGTTATAGCTAGTCTCGGACCCGGTTGCTTGATCAGTGGTGCAGGTTAGAAAGGGTCGGGGGACTCCTCGAACTTTTCGCTCAATAGTGTTATGTATATAGCTTTCGTATAGAAATTTTTGAGTATATATGTTTTCGACTCCCGGTTCTATAGAAATTTTTTGGTATATACGTTTTCGACCCACAGTCGGAAATCTCAAACGTCGCCACTTTGCTTGATGATCTTCATAACCAGCAAAATGAGAGGGTTATATTAGTGAGACAACTTTTTTTTTGTTAATTTCTCTATTTCACTAATTATAAATATAATTAATATTAATATAAAATCTACAAGTAACAACGTTACCTAACTTCTAAGTAGAAAATATTGAAAGGGTTATAAACAATATAAAAACTTTTTTATATAATAAAAAAGATTTCTAATGATTCTGAAAATATATTTGCAAATATAATATTATATTATACAACAACTTAACAAGTGATCAACGTTGCATCCCTAACTACATAGCTACCGTCCGATACATATAGTACACAACCATACTGTTGAAATTAAAGTTGCACCAACAAATAGAGAAGGTTAGATAATGAGACAACATTTTATGTTATCTTATTAGTTTTATTAGTTATAAATATAGGGGAAATGGACTGTATCAACCTAAGCTATGCAAAATTGGTCAATATCACTCTCAACTTTCAAATTGGCTCCCACCACCCTCTACTCGACAGCTTGGTGTCACTGTCACCCCATCGTTAAAAAAACACCAACTGAGTTAGTTTTTTAAGCCTATGTGGCATGCAGATGATGACTTGGAAGCATACGTGAATAGAGCCTCATTAAATACCCATTTCCCTCTTTAATCAGTTGCATTTCATCACCCACACCCAGCTCACTGCGATGGTTGGCGATCAAACCCTAATACCTTGATCATCGACGATTGCAGCCAAAATTCAGACAACCAAGAGGTAAAGTTTATGTTAGGGTTTATTGCATTGTGATTTTACACACTGTTTTAACTTATGGATCATATAGATGTTATGCTTTGGTACGGTGGTTCTTTAGATTTCTCTTTTGATCAACCTCAGTATATTGGGGGTAATTCTAAGTTGTTGGTAATGGATTTTGACCATCTCGCATACTTTGAGCTAGTTGATTATGCACAGGAAACTAACCAGTATGAAAGTAGGGATTTTTTATGTATGGGATGGATGCGGATAATGGTGATTTTAAGCTGTTTCGTGATGATAAAGATGTGTTGGAACTTGCAATGAAGGCTAAAAATTGGACTGAACCGTTCATTAAAGTGTTTGTTCAACATAGCCCAATTATGTCTGAACATAAGACCCACTACTGTTCCCAACCCAGTAAACCAAAGGCCCAGTCCAGTTCCCAGTCCAGTTCCCAGCCCATTAAAACAAAACCTAAGTCTAGTTCCCAGCCCATTAAACGACAAGCCCAACCCAAAAAACTAGTACCCAAGCCCAGAAAAAAAGTAGCACATGTGAAAGTGGGTAGGGCATCTGGTAAAAGTTTTACAACTCCTGAAGTCCCTAGATCTGGATGTACATCAGGTGTAGAACCAAGTGTTAAACAGGTTGTGGAAGAACCAGTAGACGAGGCTTCATGGGCATTTGATATAGATAAGGAAACAAATCTTAAAGAGGTTGTGAAAGAACCAGTAAAAGAGGTTGTACAGGAAGAAGTCTTTGGTCAAGATAGTGATACTGGTGATAAAGAAGCTGATTTAGATAGACAGGACAGTGAAGACAGTGATTACAATGAAGAGTCCAGTTCTGATGATGAGGATGGTTATTCTGATGAGGATGAGGTTCTGGAAGAATTGATTGGCTTAGATTCAGACAGAGAAGATGTTGAATGGAAACAGTCACAAGATGCAATTAAACAAGCTACCAAGGATGAAGAAGCAGCCACAAAGAAGATACTTGAAGAGCGTATCAAACCTAATGAAAAAGAAGGTAATTTGCATGAATCTAATGATGCAGGTTGTGCACATGTAGAGGGATACAGTAGTTATGAAGAATCAGATGGTGATATTGCCACACCAGGTGATATAAGGATTCAGGTCATGAGTAGGTTAGTGACAAACAGGACAGAAATGGCTGCCAGAGATGTTATCATATGCCTTAAAATCCAGGAAAAACTTGAATTTTCAAAAGGTGCTTCTTATAGATGTGAGGTGTATCCATCATCATATTAAGTTTTTCAAGTAAGGGATTTTGATGATGTCTCTGTTGATCTGGAAAACAGAACCTCCACATGTAGAAAATGGGATTTAAGGGGATATCCTTGTAAACATGTATGTGTTGTTGCTGGTTTTTTACATAAGAGTGCTGAAGACTATGTTGATGTGTGTTATCACAAAGATACATACATGAAGTCTTATGAGTTCTCAATACCTCCATTGCCTAGTGAAAGGTATTGGACCAAGATCAATCAGCCAATGGATCCACCACCAATCAAATCAGCTCCTGGTAGGCCCAAGAAGAAGAGGGATCCTCATGAAGATCCAAAAAGGCCAGGGAAACTCACAAGGCATGGGGTTATAATGAAATGTAGTATCTGTGGGGCTAGAGGACACAACAAAAAAAAGTGCACTGAGAAGGGGAAAACAACTGAAGGTAAATTTTATTAAGTTTAAGTTTATTAGTTAGTTAATTACCTGGCTTAAAGTTTGTATCTCAAGGTGGTTCTGCTCCAAAGAGACAGAAGAAGAGTAACAAGAAATCAACTCAAAAGGAAACCCAGTAGTCTAGTCAAGAGGCAACCCAGCAGTCCACTCAAGAGGCAACTCAGAAATGTCACACCCCCAAAATCCACCCGCGGATGACACCCGCTTTGAGGGCGTGACCGACCAGGATCCAGCCACCAATCATACTAAATGATTAAACTGATAATAAAAAGTAATACTTACTAACCATAAGATTAGCAAATATCAGGTCCAGAGTTTAAGGTTTCAAGTTTAAACAGTAATAAGTAGCGGAAGCATAAGTAAACAGTTCTTAAACAATGTTCATAAGGTAAGCATGATAAATGCCCAACACACGGGCAGACGACCACTACACATCCCAAGCAGCTGCTCCAGTCACTGGCCACCTGCAAAGCATGCAGTAAGGGGTCAACAATAATGCTGAGTGAGTTCACTAGTTGTCCAGTTTTAATTACCAAAAACTTGTTTCACCAGTTAATTTATCCGTTTATACATGCCATGGGGAGCTACCCCAAAAGTTAGCGACTAAACTGTTTTTCCAATACCGAACACTAGGTAACCGTTTGCGTTTCCGCAGGATGCCCCGATGTCAATGTTCTATCATCATTGACGGATGCCTGAGTACATTAGTTCACGACCGATCCCATACCATGGCACGGTGTGAGGCTGGTAAGACCTAAATAGCGCTATCAACTAATAACCCGTTCGCCTGGCCCCGGCGACTAATCGGTATTATGTAGTAGGGACTTGAGTGATAGAGTTGCGTTTAGTGCCGTTGGTTGCATTCCGTATAAACAGTAATTAACTAAAAAGGTTTCCCAAAACAAGGGAAGATAAAGTAAGTTTGTTCCCAGTAACTAGGGAAGGAATGTAGACGGTATCCCCTTTACAAGGGGATAGGGTTGTCTTAGTCTCGTGTCCCAAACCACCGGGACGCATGCTTTTAAGTTGTGAACTCACCTTGGGTTGCTCGGTATGATACGTTACTTGGTTAAGTATGTTGGTCACCACGTCCTAGCATGGTTACCAAATATGGGTCAAGTCGGGTACAAGTAAACACACAGCGAACACGTATGGCAATACATAGCAAACACGTATAACATGCAATACACAAACAGTTGGGGTATTGGGCCTAAACAGTAACAGATACATAAGCAGTCCAGTTAACAGATAATCCAACAAGCTCTTTGGCCCAATAACAGCCCAGTCGAGACAAAGGTGACTCGCAACCAAGGTTGCGACTCGCAACCGATGTCTCGGTTCGTCACGTTTTGATTACGAGTCGCAACTAGAGATTACGACTCGCAACCAGCAGTTCCGACTCGCAACCGGACTCGATACGCGTTGATTACGACTCGCAACCGGGAGGTCTCGACAAGTCCTGCTGTGGTCTCGAGTAGCAACCAAAGGTTCCGACTCGCAACCGATGATTACGTGCACATGAAGGCCTTCTAGAACCTGTCACCTTGTACGAACCAATAGAAATGCATTTTCATGAAACAAATATGTACTATCCATTAATATTGCATAAACATGTTTTCTTGTCTGTTTACAAGACAAAGTGGATCAAAATCAGCATATTTGAACTATTTTTATGATCATCAAACATGTTCTTCATATTCAGCCAACATTCATATATCCGAAACATGTAATTTTACAACAACTATTCTGAGTTTTTAACCAATAATCATAACCAACCGGATAACATACAATTCATGAACATACAACCCAAAATCATGCATAAACCCTCTATATATATCTCGGACGACATTAAGGCACCCAAACAAGATTCATCATCCAAACATTTATGCCTAAAACCTCCTAACCAAATCCTTACTACAACCGAAGCAAACCTTTGACACAAAACCGGATCATTTACATTAAGACACAAAGAAAACCATTTCAAGCAATCTCTTAGAT
The DNA here is from genome assembly GCF_002127325.2 of Helianthus annuus. Taxonomy (NCBI): domain Eukaryota; kingdom Viridiplantae; phylum Streptophyta; class Magnoliopsida; order Asterales; family Asteraceae; genus Helianthus; species Helianthus annuus. The sequence goes on along the minus strand of NC_035434.2, from coordinate 45,572,343 downwards.
CATCAAACAAGCATTTTATAGTAACAAACATAAACAATCAAGCACTATCAAGCATTCAAGAGTTATTCAAAATCAACAAAGCCATAAAACTAACCGGTTGATGAAGGGTATGAAGGGTGGTCTTCCTAGTGCGATGTTGAGTTTGATCCGAGGGCTTGATGTCTCCGATTTGGTTCCGAGTAGGAATAGGATGATGGTGAGTGTTGGTGTTTGTAGGGTTTAGTGAGAGAGATGAGAGGAGAGTGTGAGAGTGTAGTGAGATTTGTAAAAATGGTTAAGGGAGGGGAGGGTTGGTTTATATAGGATCTCGAGTGGGCTTAGGGGTGTTCCGGGTTGGGTTCTCGATCACAAGGCTTTAACCGGCCCAAACCAAACAACCGGCCCCCTTTTTGTTGTTCACGGTTCACTCGAGACCGGGTGGTCTCGAGTCGGGTTTGTGGGTCTCGGCTCACATATATGTAATACACACTCATGCCTATATATGTATATACATATCATACATACACACAATGCAAGGATCACATAGAACATCAAAACAATACACAACTTTTTCATATAAGTCATATATATATATACAAGTAGGTTGAATATAGGAATGGTTGTCCGGGAAAATCCGAAGTGTCACATTATCCCCAAGTTTTAAGAACTTTCGTCCCGAAAGTTAAGGCAGCCACTGTCAAGCTAGCGTAAGTGAAAGCGTTTCAACGGGGTGTCACATCATCCCCCGTTAGTTTGGAATTTCGTCCCGAAATTCGGTTGTAGCTTCAGTGCTGGGGTTTTCGTTTGGGAACAACTGGGGATACTTGTGCTTCATCTGGTCTTCCCGCTCCCAGGTATACTCTGGGCCACGTCGCGAGTTCCAACGGACTCGTACAAGGGGTATCTGGCTACGTTTGAGGATTTTGATCTCTCGATCCGTGATCTCAATCGGTTCCTCAGTAAAGTGTAGCTGTTCGTCAATAGTCAATTCCTTAAAAGGAATCACAAGTGTTTCATCCGACAAACACTTCTTCAGGTTAGATACGTGAAAAACGTTGTGTACCGCACTCAGTTCCTCAGGCAGGTTCAATCTATAAGCAACCTTACCGATCTTCTCGGTAATTTCGAATGGTCCGATATATCGCGGATTAAGCTTGCCCCGTTTTCCAAAGCGAACCACACCCTTCCAGGGTGAGACTTTAAGTAGAACCCGGTCACCGACCTGGAATTCCAAGGGTTTCCTACGCTTATCCGCGTAACTCTTCTGACGGTCACGAGCTGCCGCCATGCGTTGTCTGATCTGGGCAATCTTTTCCGTTGTATCCACCACCATCTCTGGGCCCGTGATTTGACTATCACCGATTTCCGCCCAACAGAGAGGTGACCGGCATTTACGACCGTACAATGCCTCAAAAGGTGCTGCCTGAATACTAGTGTGGTAGCTGTTGTTGTAGGAGAACTCTATCAGCGGTAGATGCTTCTCCCAGTTCTTGCCAAAATCGATCACACACGCCCTAAGCATGTCTTCTAGAGTCTGGATGGTGCGTTCGGACTGTCCATCCGTTTGCGGGTGATAAGCGGTGCTCATATCCAGACGTGAGCCAAAGGATTTGTGCATAGCTTGCCACAATTCCGAAGTAAAACGAGCGTCTCGGTCGGAAATAATTGAGGTTGGCACTCCGTGCCTCGAAACTACTTCCTTTAAGTAAATCTCCGCCAAGGTAGAAAACTTGTCCGTTTCCTTAATAGCCAGAAAGTGCGCGGACTTGGTCAATCGGTCTACTATTACCCAAATAGTGTCATTTCCGCGTTGAGACCTAGGTAGCCCTGTAACGAAATCCATGGAAATCTGTTCCCATTTCCATTTCGGGATTTCTGGTTGTTGAAGTAGACCTGCTGGCTTCTGGTATTCTGTCTTGACTCTTGCGCAAGTCAAACATTTGCTGACGTATGTTGCTATGTGGGTCTTCATACCAGGCCACCAATACGTAGTCTTCAAGTCGTGGTACATCTTGTCCGAACCAGGATGTACGGAATAGCGGGATTTATGGGCTTCATCCATCACGAGTTCACGTAAATCTCCATAGAGTGGAACCCAGATGCGTCCTGTTACATAGTAAGCACCATCTTCTTTCTGTTCTAGTTGCTGTCTCGATCCTCGCAGAGACTCAGCCCTGATGTTCTCCGGCTTCAATGCTTCGACTTGAGCAATTCGGATCTGGGTAGGGAGGTTAGACTGGATGGTAAGTTGCAATGCTCGCACGCGCTTTGGTATAGTGTCCTTTCGGCTGAGGGCGTCTGCCACAACATTGGCCTTGCCCGGATGATACTTGATGGCGCATTCGTAGTCATTCAAGAGTTCGACCCATCGACGTTGTCTCATGTTCAATTCCTTCTGCCTAAATATATGCTCGAGACTCCTGTGATCGGTGTAAATAGTGCACTTGGTACCGTACAGGTAATGTCTCCATATCTTAAGAGCAAAAACCACTGCTCCCAGTTCCAAGTCATGCGTAGTGTAGTTCCTTTCATGCGTCTTAAGTTGTCGTGAGGCGTAGGCAATAACTTTCTCGCGTTGCATTAACACGCAACCGAGTCCATGAATGGACGCATCACAGTAAACCACAAAATCGTCAGTGCCTTCAGGCAACGAGAGAATAGGGGCGCTACAGAGGTTATCCTTAAGCCTCTGAAAAGCAGATTCCTGTGCTGCATTCCACTTGTAGGCGACGCCTTTCTGAGTGAGTGTCGTGAGGGGTTGTGCAATCTTTGAGAATCCCTGAATGAATCTGCGGTAGTAGCCTGCCAAGCCCAAGAATTGACGAACTTCAGTGGGAGTCTTAGGCGTAGGCCAGTTCTTTATCGATTCGATCTTGGCTGGGTCAACATGAATCCCGTCCTTGTTAACTACATGGCCGAGGAAATGGACTTCTCGAAGCCAGAAGTCACATTTAGAGAATTTGGCGTACAGTTGCTCGTTGCGAAGGAGCTCCAGAATAAGGCGAAGGTGTCGTTCATGCTCCTCTTGACTTTTCGAATAAATCAGGATGTCATCGATAAACACAATCACGAATTTGTCGAGGTAAGGCTTACATACGCGGTTCATGAGATCCATGAACATTGCCGGTGCGTTAGTCATCCCGAAAGGCATAACGAGAAACTCGTAATGACCGTAACGAGTCCTGAATGCAGTCTTGGAAATATCTTCATTACGAACTCTCAGCTGATGATAGCCTGATCGCAGGTCAATCTTAGAATAGTAGCTCGATCCTTGCAGCTGATCGAATAGGTCGTCGATGCGCGGGAGAGGGTAACGATTCTTGATGGTAACCTTGTTCAACTCACGATAGTCGATGCACATTCGGAATGTGCCATCCTTCTTTTTGACAAAGAGTACTGGTGCTCCCCAGGGTGATGAACTAGGACGGATAAATCCTTTATCCAAAAGTTCCTGCAGTTGCGTAGAGAGTTCCTTCAGTTCTGCAGGGGCTAAACGATATGGTGCACGAGCTATAGGTGCTGCTCTGGGAGCTAGCTCGATTTGGAATTCGACCTGACGGTGGGGAGGGAGTCCAGGTAGTTCCTCAGGGAATACCTCGGGATAATCACGTACTACAGGAAAATCTTCAATCCTCTTTTCCTTTTCGTGAGTGTCGGTGACAAGTGCGAGGATAGCGGTGTGCCCTTTCTGCAAACACTTCTGGGCTTTTAAAAGCGAGATAATGCCGGTGACTTCTCCACCTTTGTTGCCTTTGACGATGAGGGGTCGGCCAGAACGGCGAGGTATACGAACTGCTTTCTCTTGACAGAGGATCTCAGCGCGATGTTTGGATAACCAATCCATACCAATGACGACATCGAAGCTTCCAAGTTTAACAGGGAAAAGATCGATACTAAACGTGTGACCAGACAATTCTAGGGTGTAGTCGTGGATCAAGTGCGTGGCCTCGATGTTTCTACCATTAGCTATCTCGACGACGTGCTTAGAACTTAATAATGCGGGCGAGTGCTTAAATTTCTTACTAATGCGAAGGGATACATAACTGGCATCGGCACCGGAATCAAATAGCACAGAAACATAACGATCATCAAGTAGGAACTTACCCGCCACTACGTTGGGATCGTTCCTTGCTTCTCCAGCTCCAATCACGAAAGCTCTTCCCCTTGCATTCCCAGCATTGTTGTTTTGCTCATTGTTCCCAGCCCCCTGGTTGTTGTTGCGATTCTGATTCAGTTCAGGGCAATCCTTTCGCATGTGCCCTGTTGCCCCACATTTAAAACATGCTCTGTTGTTTCCCTGCTGCTGTTGCTGTTGGGGCTGTTGCTGGTTCTGCCTTGCTGGGAACTGACTTCTGCAATCCTTGGCTTCGTGCCCCATCTTGTGGCATCGCTGACACTGTCCCTTGTTGCATGCCCCATTGTGGTGCCTGTTACATTTGTTGCACTTAGGGTAGCTTCCCCGGTAGCCACCCTGTTGCTGAGTGCCCTTGTTGTTGTCAGTTTTCCTTTGCTGAGCTGGGGCCTGAGTAGAGTTGGCATCCTTGCCCTGATTTCCATTCCACTTTCGTTTACCATCACTAGAACTTTCTTCCGCAGCACTGATCCTCTTGGGCAACCGGCCCTCCTCCACAGCCTGGTTGGTGAGTTTGTGAGCAAGACGAACTACGGGCTGTATGGCAGTGAGGTTGGCCGAGGTTACGTGGCTCCTGATCTCTGGGACTAAGCCCTTGATGTACAGTTCGATCCTTCGGTACATGGGTCGGGACAAGTTTGGACAAAGAGCAGCGTAGTCGTTGGACAGCTTGGTGTAGGTCTCAATCTCTGACCCAACCATCTTGAGTTCATAGTACTCGTCCTCGAGTTTGTGGATGTCATCCATGTGACAGTACTCTTCCTTGATCATATCTTTGAAATCTTCCCATGCAGTAGCGTTAGCAGTCTCCAAAGCAAGCATTTGAATTTGCGCCTTCCACCATGAAAGTGCGCTTCCCTCAAGAGTACCAGTAGCAAACTTCACCCAATTAGCAGGGGGACACTCGCAGACAGCGAAGACAGCTTCGACCTTCTCGATCCAGTGTAGGAGACCTATGGCACCCTCAGTGCCACTGAATGGAAGAGGCTTGCAATCCATGAAGGTCTTGAAGGTACAAACACGTGGTTGCACGGGTGCAGGCTGACCTGTTGTGAGGAGTGAAGCGAAATAGGTTTAGAGGCGAAAAGACGATGTGGCGGTAGGATCTAAACACCCTAAAACAACGAGCTTACCTATAGGGTGAGCTGCGAAAGCTGCAGCCACAGTGTTGAGCAGGTTAGTGAACTGAGCCTGTGTCATGTTGACGTTTCCCCGTCCGCGTCCACTCATTGTCTTCATAACCAGAAAACATAGTATGAGTGTGGTGTCGTAACATAGCGAGAAAGAGATAGAAAAGAGAAGGCGTATCTATCTAATCAGGCAAACTAGTATGTATAGTAAAGCAAAAAGCATAAGACAATTAAGCGAGTAAATAGGGGTCCGAGCTATGAGGTCAGATAAGTCGAGCCTTGCACTTGGAGTGTAGTGTCGTCACGAGTCACGGGTTATAGTCTGGTTTTTCTCAAAAAGATTTTTCCCCTTTTTAAAACCAAGTTCACTATAACCAATGGCTCTGATACCAATCTGTCACACCCCCAAAATCCACCCGCGGATGACACCCGCTTTGAGGGCGTGACCGACCAGGATCCAGCCACCAATCATACTGAATGATTAAACTGATAATAAAAAGTAATACTTACTAACCATAAGATTAGCAAATATCAGGTCCAGAGTTTAAGGTTTCAAGTTTAAACAGTAATAAGTAGCGGAAGCATAAGTAAACAGTTCTTAAACAATGTTCATAAGGTAAGCATGATAAATGCCCAACACACGGGCAGACGACCACTACACATCCCAAGCAGCTGCTCCAGTCACTGGCCACCTGCAAAGCATGCAGTAAGGGGTCAACAATAATGCTGAGTGAGTTCACTAGTTGTCCAGTTTTAATTACCAAAAACTTGTTTCACCAGTTAATTTATCCGTTTATACATGCCATGGGGAGCTACCCCAAAAGTTAGCGACTAAACTGTTTTTCCAATACCGAACACTAGGTAACCGTTTGCGTTTCCGCAGGATGCCCCGATGTCAATGTTCTATCATCATTGACGGATGCCTGAGTACATTAGTTCACGACCGATCCCATACCATGGCACGGTGTGAGGCTGGTAAGACCTAAATAGCGCTATCAACTAATAACCCGTTCGCCTGGCCCCGGCGACTAATCGGTATTATGTAGTAGGGACTTGAGTGATAGAGTTGCGTTTAGTGCCGTTGGTTGCATTCCGTATAAACAGTAATTAACTAAAAAGGTTTCCCAAAACAAGGGAAGATAAAGTAAGTTTGTTCCCAGTAACTAGGGAAGGAATGTAGACGGTATCCCCTTTACAAGGGGATAGGGTTGTCTTAGTCTCGTGTCCCAAACCACCGGGACGCATGCTTTTAAGTTGTGAACTCACCTTGGGTTGCTCGGTATGATACGTTACTTGGTTAAGTATGTTGGTCACCACGTCCTAGCATGGTTACCAAATATGGGTCAAGTCGGGTACAAGTAAACACACAGCGAACACGTATGGCAATACATAGCAAACACGTATAACATGCAATACACAAACAGTTGGGGTATTGGGCCTAAACAGTAACAGATACATAAGCAGTCCAGTTAACAGATAATCCAACAAGCTCTTTGGCCCAATAACAGCCCAGTCGAGACAAAGGTGACTCGCAACCAAGGTTGCGACTCGCAACCGATGTCTCGGTTCGTCACGTTTTGATTACGAGTCGCAACTAGAGATTACGACTCGCAACCAGCAGTTCCGACTCGCAACCGGACTCGATACGCGTTGATTACGACTCGCAACCGGGAGGTCTCGACAAGTCCTGCTGTGGTCTCGAGTAGCAACCAAAGGTTCCGACTCGCAACCGATGATTACGTGCACATGAAGGCCTTCTAGAACCTGTCACCTTGTACGAACCAATAGAAATGCATTTTCATGAAACAAATATGTACTATCCATTAATATTGCATAAACATGTTTTCTTGTCTGTTTACAAGACAAAATGGATCAAAATCAGCATATTTGAACTATTTTTATGATCATCAAACATGTTCTTCATATTCAGCCAACATTCATATATCCGAAACATGTAATTTTACAACAACTATTCTGAGTTTTTAACCAATAATCATAACCAACCGGATAACATACAATTCATGAACATACAACCCAAAATCATGCATAAACCCTCTATATATATCTCGGACGATATTAAGGCACCCAAACAAGATTCATCATCCAAACATTTATGCCTAAAACCTCCTAACCAAATCCTTACTACAACCGAAGCAAACCTTTGACACAAAACCGGATCATTTACATTAAGACACAAAGAAAACCATTTCAAGCAATCTCTTAGATCATCAAACAAGCATTTTATAGTAACAAACATAAACAATCAAGCACTATCAAGCATTCAAGAGTTATTCAAAATCAACAAAGCCATAAAACTAACCGGTTGATGAAGGGTATGAAGGGTGGTCTTCCTAGTGCGATGTTGAGTTTGATCCGAGGGCTTGATGTCTCCGATTTGGTTCCGAGTAGGAATAGGATGATGGTGAGTGTTGGTGTTTGTAGGGTTTAGTGAGAAAGATGAGAGGAGAGTGTGAGAGTGTAGTGAGATTTGTAAAAATGGTTAAGGGAGGGGAGGGTTGGTTTATATAGGATCTCGAGTGGGCTTAGGGGTGTTCCGGGTTGGGTTCTCGATCACAAGGCTTTAACCGGCCCAAACCAAACAACCGGCCCCCTTTTTGTTGTTCACGGTTCACTCGAGACCGGGTGGTCTCGAGTCGGGTTTGTGGGTCTCGGCTCACATATATGTAATACACACTCATGCCTATATATGTATATACATATCATACATACACACAATGCAAGGATCACATAGAACATCAAAACAATACACAACTTTTTCATATAAGTCATATATATATATACAAGTAGGTTGAATACAGGAATGGTTGTCCGGGAAAATCCGAAGTGTCACAAGAAATCTACTCAAAAGGAAACCAACAAGTCAAGTCAAAAGGGAAAGAGAAAGACCAAAGAGAGGGGCAACAATGAAGGCTGAAGTTATGTAGAATATATGTGATCTTTTGTGTTTGTGGGAATGTTATGTATGACTTATTTACTCTAATATTCTGTCTAAAACACCTTCTAGTAATGTGGGACAAGTTAATTAGTCAATGTATGACTTTTCAGTGTTGTTTGACTTTTTCTGTGTTGTTTGACTTCTGTGTTGTTTGACTTTTGTTGTTGATTGAGTCACACACTGGTGTACATATTCCATTATGGTCATTGTGTACACTTTAATAGGTTGACTCACACATTGGTGACCATGCTTCTGTTTGGTATCTTTTGGTCAGTCTGAAGTTTGGTTTAGTGATTCTGCAGTTTGGTTTGGTGATTCTGCAGTTTCTACAAGTGCGTTTAACATTTGGTACAGACTTTGGCCAATTTTGATTCAACTTACAGTTTGACAGCAGTTTAGTTTGGTGATTCAGCTGTTTCTACAAGTGCAGTTGCACTTTGGTTCAAACTTTGGCCAATACTGCACCTAGTTACAGTTTGACTGCAAATTGGTCAAGTTGCAGTTTGGTTCAAACTTTGTCCAATTTTGCACCAAGTTGCAGTTTCACTGCAAATTAGTCAAACTTTTTTGGTACAAACTTTGGCCAATTTTCCTTTACACAATTTGTCAATTTTGGTTCAAACATTGGCCATTTTGGCTTCATATGCAGTTTGAGTCACTTGCAAGTATGGTCAAATATGTACATAACTTAGATGTCCAGTTGAGTCAAAGTAACAAAAGCATAACTTAGATGTCAAGTTGCAAATTCCATTTCATAACAAGTGGGCACAAATGGTTACAAACACTAAATACGACAGCAGTTCAATAAATACTAATTCCACATATACAATAATATTGCAATTGCAATTAAAAAGGTTAGCACATATGGTTTTTTTGACTTCGTCTTTGTGTCAAATCTCATTGCTTTCAAGTTCTTGTTCTCTTCTATTAATAACATATTGTGTAATTCAAGGTTCTTTATCTTCAGGTCTTTAAACGTCACTGGAGTTGAGGTGTCGTATGAACGTTCAACGAACATCTTATCAACATCTTCTTTCCACAAGAAGAATTTGCAATCCCCTCTCTACAAAACACAACAACTATAAGGAAATTGCAATGCACTATCTACAAAACACCAAACTGAACTGCAAATTGAACTTACAAGCCAGTGAGAACAGCCGTAAAATTCTTCACCATGTCTTTCACTTTAAGTCCAACTACTTGAAGAACCGCAACAATGTCGTGATGACAGTACACATTTCCATCCAAATCGACCTTGAAGAGTTTAGGTTTTTGAATTAGACCAGAGGTAGAAGACGAGGACATGTTGACTCAATGTTTCAAGGTGGAATTAGGGCAAGAACGGCGATGGGGTGGAATTAGGGCAAGAACCGCAATGGGGATTACTTGTGTGCGATTGATCTTCCTCTGCAGTTTGGGAGAAGATGAGTTTGTTTTGAAATTAGGGTTAAATTGATGTTACAGAGATGATATAACAAGGCTCTGTCCACGTATGCTTCCAAGTCATCATCTGCATGCCACAAAGGCTTAAAAAACTAACTCAGTTAGTGTTTTTTAACGAAGGGGTGACAGTGACACCAACTTGTCGAGTAGAGGGTGGTGGGAGCCAATTTGAATGTTGAAAGTGGTATTGGCCAATTTTGCATAGTTTAGGGTGATACAGTCCATTTCCCAATAAATATATCTTAGTGCGATTATAAAATCTACAAGTAACATTGTTACCTAAATTCTAAGTAGAACATATTGAAAGGAGTATAAACCACATAAAAACTTTTTATACAATAAAAAATATTTCTAATGAATTTTGAAAATATTTCTGAAAATATAATATTTTATTATAAAACAACTTAACAACATAGCTACCTTCTGATATATATTCTACACAACTATGCTATCGTAATTAAAGTTGCACCAACAAATAGAGAAGGTTAGATAATGAGACAACATTTTATGTTATCTTATTAGTTTTATTAGTTATAAATATATCTTAGTGCGATTATAAAATCTACAAGTAACATCGTTACCTAACTTCTAAGTAGAACATACTGAAAGGAGTATAAACAATATTAAAACTTTTTTATACAATAAAAAAGATTTCTAATGAATTTTGAAAATATTTCTAAAAATATAATATTTTATTATACAACTTAACAAGTGATCAGCGTTGACACTCCTAACAACATAGCTACCATCCGATACATATTCTACACAACCATACTATCGTAATTAAAGTTGCACCAACAAATAGAGAAGATTAGATAATGAGACCATATTTTATGTTTATCTTATTAGTTTTATCAATTATTATAAGTATATATTAGTGCGATTATTAAATATACAAGTAACATCGTTACCTAACATTAAGCAAAACAAGTTGCAACCACTCCCATCTACTTTTGGTACTTTTAAACAAGATTAAGGTCTTTACGTTGCAATTAAAAGTATTCTCACTTGGGTCCTTGGTGTGGACAGCCGTTTGTTGTTTGACATTCCAAGTATTATGCACATAACCCTATAGTAGTCTTCTTACCTCCTCTCTCTCCATTTATCTACGTCTCCTCCATGTCCAACATTATTTTGATAATGTTATTTTGAAGCTATCATGCACTATTCTTTTATTTTCCTAATAGAAGTAGCAAAGTTAATATTAGTGGGTCGACTAGATGAAAAATCCACTTCTATACCTATCACTTCTTTTTTTCGAATTTGGTTTGGTTTTGTCTAACCATTTTCGGTTATTTATGATATAAATGTCTTACTCATAAAAAAAAATAGTTTGTTTTTCTTCTTGAATTCGTCATAAGATAAGAGTTTATACATCGATTAACCTGATTTTGTCATGAAATACTACTCCATGGTGTCCTTTTGATATGTTTCTCATATTTATTTTGAAAATAGTGGTCGGAAATCGAAAATCAAACTATACAATGTAGAACATAGAAAAGACTCAACAAATCTTTACTATTAACATAACATCAAAAATATACATCTTTAAAACTAAACTGAACAATACGACACACACTCGTCTAATGGAAACTACTTTTATATATATATATATATGGTTGAGTTCATTTCAGAACTCTAAATAACTACAGAACTTTCAGAACTCCTAATAAACAATCATTTTATATATAAGTTTTTGTATTTAGGATCTTTTTATCATCTATTATATGTATTTCTTTGATTACATACATGTTAAAAGTAATTTACATATGTTTAATTGCCAAAATTATATATATGTGTGATAACTAATTACATATATGTAAAAAAAACTAGTTTACATATGTGTAATTATAAAATTACATATAAAAAATGATAAAATTACTCTTAACATGTATGTAATCGTAAAAATAGACATAATAAATGATAAAATTATCCTAAACATAAAAATATATAAATAAAAAGATTGTTTATTAGAAGTTCTGCGAGTTCTGTAAATATTTATGGTTCTGAAATGATCCTGACCCTATATATATATATATATATATATATATATATATATATATATATATATATATATATATATATATATATATACACTAGTCGTTTACCCGTGCGATGCAGCGGGAGACATATCACTTAGGTTGGTGAGTTTAGGGTTATGTACGGGGATGTAGTTTCCGATGTAGCGTGCGACGACGACGATGGTGGTAGTGTAGCAGAACGTGAGGGTCGGCTGCGGCCTTCTTCAGCGGTGGAGAATCAGCGGTGTGCGATGATTGTTAGTTTTGTGATAGCGTTTGGTGTTTATTATGTGACGGCCGATTACCGGCCAGTTACAATGAGGCCTTCGGCAGTTTTTGTCCGGTTTCGGGTATTAATAGGGTACAATTGTTACCAGTTCCGAGTATTGAGTTCAGAATGCATACCCTATCTATAGCCTACGGGTAGAGTCGGTTTCGTTTTCGGGTATAGAAAAACCAATTCTGATTTTTTTTACCAGGTACGGTTATTTTATGCACCTCTACGCATAAGACTAACAAAGAAACACAAATTGGCACATTCTGTTTATTTGGGTAAAAATTATTTCTTCCAAAAAAAAAATAATAAGATTATAGACTTTGGTAAAATCCTTTAATATTTACAAAAATTAATATTACAACTCACGTCAATTATGAAGAAATAGTTGCACCACTGGAACAGTACATTACACAAATGTTGGGAGCCTGCTGCTAAAATGTGTAGTAATTAACTACAATTTTTTTTACTTTAAAAACTTTAAGTAAGCTTCATATACGTCAATTGCATCACGAAAACAATGCCAAAAGAAATCCGGTCTAGGTCGTCCAGTGACATCTTTTATAGCATGTCCATAACGCTAGTTATATGTAGATAAAATAAAAGACCTACAAAACCAATCATGGAGAACACAAATAAAGCTATGTACATGTTAAAGTCAAAATTAAAATACAAACCCATTTCACTTTAAGTAACTTTAAACCCATATCACTTGTTTGATTCATAGATATAAAACAACCCAACATAAATCCTGTAATTTACGTGTCCATATCGATTCAGTCCATTTAGGCCATATCACTTCTGTTTTGAGATAAAAACATATGCGAAAATTGACTTGTATGCAAGTAAATGAGCTTTAGAGTGAGAAAGGTGGATTGGTGTGTGAGTGTGTTTGTGAGACCCTAATCCATCTGTGTGGTGCAGCTCGTCTTTGATTTTCCTCAATTGACAGCAAAGTAATCGATTCTGGATAGATCAGCGGTGATTTTGAATTTCTATCCGATTAACTGAACCATAGTTAAAGATGACGTTGAAGGCCATGGAATGCCGATATTGTCACTTAAAAAATACACATAATGTTCCGTTCATGAACTTTATGAAAATTAAGATTTTGCGGCTTGGCGAATCCTGAGGCGCCAGAGAATCTGGCCGGGTCATAAACCAACCGAATTTCACTTACCAATGAATGAACTAAGTGGTTTTCGTACCATTAGTACAATCATGATACTGATTCATGCAAAAAAAACGTGAAACTGGCTGGATTTGATACCATTGTCATCAAAAAATGTTTTGTACCATTTTGTGGGTTATTTTGTTGATACCTTCATCGTAAGTGTTATGATGGTAAAAGTGTTCGTACTTGAAACGCTAGAAAAGCCCTTTTATACAATATTGACACTTAAAATTTTTAAATTCACCCAAAAAAGAATTAGTATCCATGATTGGATCCATGAAATGGGCATGATATAATCTGCTAAATTGGCTACCCACCCAACTTTATTATACGCTTTGGGCCCTCAAAGAACATGAGACAGCCGGAACTGCATAATCGGTCAAAAAGCGGGTCATGACAGAGTCCCAGTTAACGAATTGCCTCGCAAGCCGCTGTAAAAATAAAGTTACATAACACTTTAGATAAAACCGTAAAAAACTAAAATAATTCAAGTGAACAAGTACTCACAGATACTGCAATACTTCATTCCAGTATATTAATCCGGGTATCTCACCGGTCAGCTGATTTTGTGCCAAATCACTACTCAAATCAAAATAACAAAAACAAAATTTTATAAAGATAATCAGATTATCGAGAAAAAGACGATCTTTATAGGAAAGTGAAAAGAACGAATACAACTTAGACTGTTGATCCGTCAATGGCGTTCATCGTTCGGTTTTGGTGAAATTTTGGGCCAAACTGGTAACTACTTGAAAAAATACAATAAAACGAAGGCGATCGCTGTTGAAATTACAATTGAATAATCAGAAACATCTACAATTACATAGTTAACAAAATCCACTAAACGAAGTAACTGGTTAATTACCTTATACCAGATCTGCAGCACGTGAGAACACGTTACGGAAACTTGGCTGTTCAACGCTTTCTTGTATACCGCAACTGTCAAACACTTTTTTTGCAGATTCTCCGAGATTGTGCCAACAAGCATAAGACTTTAGCTCATCTTTCAATAGCTAAACATTCTACAATACAAAATTTTGATACAAGTATAAAACTATTTTACACTTTTAAACAAAAAACACAACTTTCTTGATAAAAATAGTGTTTTGTTACCTCACACCCTACATTGAGGGCAAGCTTGAAAACCCCGAGTAACAACTGATGTTTTCCAGCAGCTTCAGACAGTTTAATGTGAGAGAGCCAAAATGAAGCTCAAGACAAAACAGCGAACTTTCTTTGACTGAGTGATCTTGAAACATCTGAACCTGGTGTGACGCTTTTACCCTTGATGTTGCTGATCCTTTTTGCTCTGGCTTCTGATATTGGAGTGATGTAGCCAACTGATTTAGTGGTAGGACTGGCAATTGGCTTGCTGGGGATGGACAACCTCCTAGGAGGTTTAGCAGATTTCTCATTAGTAGACGTTCCATGCAAATCGACACTTTGACTCACACTTTAAAATCACCTTACTCAGGAAAAAGACGGTTGTAAATTAGACTAATAGTCTATCAAATTAGGATATAATGAAAATATAAACAATTTTATTTTGCGCTTATATCAGCAATTACTTTGTAGCTCATAGGAAACTCATTATTTAATGGTAAAATAATCAGATAAAAAGAAAAATAGCTTACTTAAACATGTAATTAACATGTATTCAACACAAATTGAATAACATCTGTTTGATCCTATGCAGATGGATCAAGTAACTGAGTCATCTCGTGACATAGATATCCTAAGTTAGAATGAAGTGAGCACTTTCAATTCGCATGTACCCACCAGGTGATATCTCAAAAATGAATCCAAAGTTACTGTTAACAAGCCTCCCCTCACTGCACCAACAAAATAATTAGTAAACAGGTCAGAATTAGCTACTAACATAAACGTTGACACTTATCATTGTTAATAAATGGGTCAAGGTTATCATTTAAAATAAACGGGTCAGAGTGGGCTACTTTAATAAATGGATTACACTCATCTCTTATAATAAGCGGGTCAAACTCATCAATTTTAGTGAACGGGTCAAACAAAAAAGTAACCAATTTCAATAACTTCAAAAACCAATTGTTTACTCTTTTCATATGCCTCCTTTAACCATTTAAAAAGCGTAAAATGATGAAAAAACGAACTAACTTCTTTAATTTAAAAATCTAACTGTTAACCCTTTTCATATGGCTCCTTTTGTAATTTAAATAAGGCATGTTATTGTGACCGATGCAATGAAAAATACTGCTTATATGAAAAATTATATGTTATTTTGGCTGATATGCCTTTTTCTGTAGTTTAAAGATATGCCTATTTCTATAACTTAAAGAAGTCCCTATTGACTTGGCCTCTTTTATAGTTTTAAAAAGCCTACTAATCGAGAGCAATGCAATGAAAAAATGAACACAGTTATAAAAATATGGCCAATGTGCTTTTTTAATACATTTGTCTTCTACCGAAATATATATTTTTTTCATCTGCATATGTTAAAATGCATATGAAAATAGAGGCCTATTCTTGTGGTATGCATATTTAAAAACATTTTATAAAAACATCAATACCCCATGAATCTTATCAAAATACACACAATGATCTGCATATCAGAGGCGGAAAAAGCCATGAAAAAACTAACCCATGTCTACGCATACAACAATTAACAAAAACACATAAATATCCAAAGATCAAAATAATAAGATTACAACTTTATAACAAAATAAACACCTCTTTTACCTTTACCAACTCCCATTGCTCACCCTACGTATATCCCTTCTAATACCCTCTGGATGTGCTCGATTTCACCGGTGAAGGATAAAAAAGTCGTGAAAAATACTGGTCCACCGCTAGATCTGAACTCTGTTCTTCATCCATATGGCGCCACCAGACATGGTTGTGCTGTGGTAAACAACCGAGATACATCAGCCACCATGAAATTAAAGGATTAGGTAAAAAGAAAACATACCTGGATCTTTGTTTTTCACTCTTTACATAAAACCCTAGAACCGCTATTGAGAGCAAAATCGGAACGGATCTGGGAGAAATCTTCTGAATCGCTTAGATCGCCTGGATCGCCAGAAGGAGAGAGAGAGCGGCGGATAAGAATGAGAGGAGATGTGAAACCCTAATCTGATTTGTGTACCCCGTGTTTTTTCAGTGAGGGTATAATTGGAAAGTGAATTTTTTATGTGATTTAAACACTTCTAGATCATGCTTTAGAGGTGTTTTAAAGATATTTCAATGACCTTAAGAAGTCCTTTGAATATACTTATTAATATAGTATAGATATATATATATATATATACATAATTAATGTAAGTATCTATGGAAAACCCTTCTAAATTAGAAAACTTGGTAAACCCATTTAATTAGGGGGTAGTTTGGTCATTTGTGCATGCTGTACAATTATTTGTTTTTCTCTTTTTATGTGCAACTAACACTCTCTCCTCTCTCCTCTATCTTCTATCTTCTTTCTTCTTCTTCTTCTTCTTCTCTCATCTGTGCAAGAAAAACTCATCAACCTCCCAAATAAACCCACCAACCTTCAAATTTAAAGCCACCATTCTCCACCCTCTCTTTCACTTTCAAGATTTTGTGTTGATTAATTGTTACTCGTCGTCAACAACAACTCCAAGATCATCAACGATTTTTAGGCTACGGTTCAAAATCGTTACAGATCCATGTCCGTTCCAAATCTGTATGGCGAAGGCAATCGATGATTCGGTACGGCGGCTAGGGTTTTCTCAGGATGAAGGTCTGGTCAAAATCATTCCAGGTGTATGTTCGTCCCAGAATCTAGCAAGATGAAGGTCCAGCAAGAACAGAGAGACCCAGCAAGATGAAAACTCTAGATGATGAAAACTTCAATTTCAAGAAGAAAAAGATTCAGGTATATATTATTTAGATGATGGAGAAGCTCTCTGGTCATGGTCAATAGGAAGATCAAATAGATATGCCTTCAAATTTTTTTAGTAAAAATGATAAGTGGTTTTACCTAATTTTCCTTTACATGTTATCTGATATACACCATTCTCAAGTAAGTTGTTGTTTAAGTTTTTTTTTTTTTTTTTTTTTGTATTTAGTAAGAAAATCAAGTATTTTGGTGCAAAATCTTTTTGATTTTGTGTGGATTTTGAAAATATGAATGGTAATTTGAGATTGAGATTATTGGAGTACTATTCTATTTTTGAAGTACAAGTTTAGCTTTTGGTTGCATTGTGAAATTTAATAAGTTGCAGTACATAAGTGTTGTTACATTGGTGTTAATAAGTTTAACTATAGGAGATTAACACTAATGTACTTTTTTTGTTCATAGGAGATTAACATTGGTGTTAATAAGTTACATCTCGTTTATTTTAGAAATAAAAAGTCATGTTTTTTTGCTGGCATAGTTAGCTACGTATGTTACATTTCTGTCAGCTACATTCTAAATTGTATGTCCTATATGAAAACAGTTTGTTACACCTGTTGAAGAAGGCTTAAATTAGAAGTTTTGCCTATTATAATGTGTCTTCTATGCTAGCCTCTGGTGTAACATGTGTTACCTGCGGTATAACACATGTTACAACATATAGGTCGCATGTGTAACCTGGTTATACATGTTGCATACAGTGTGTTACATGTGTTACACCCAGTGGGTTAGAGATGTATACCTATGTTACACAAGTTACATCTTGGTGTTACTTGTGTTTACAGCCTCTTATCTAACACATAAGCTACGTACTTGTTAATGTGGTTTTTGAATCCTTGCATGTCTACTTTCTAAAGATGATAAACAACACCCGCCTCACTATTATGTTTATGAGTAGACGTAAGGCACCAAATACTTTTTATGGTCTCGTTTATTTTACAAATAAAAAGCCATGTTTTTTTTGCTGGCATAATTAGCTACGTATGTTACATTTCTGCTAGTTGTAATCTAAACTGTTTGTCCTACATCTTGTAACATGTGTTACACTTCGAGGTAATATATGTTGTTACAGGGTGTTACACATTTATACTTAACCTAATAGTGAGTTTAAATGACAAAATGTTTTTTTAGATAAACTTCACTTGGATAACACATTTTCATTACCTTTATAAACTTCATAATTTATTCGGAATATCTCGTTTATTTTACAAATAAAAAGTTACTTATATGTTGTAACAATGTTACACATGTTACTTATAGTTACCCCAGCCTTTTTTTTTTGACACAGAGGGGGTTGCACATATGTAACACATGTTTGTAACGTGTGTTACACTAGATAGGTAACACATGTGTAGCCACATTACGCATCTTACATATAGTTGTTACATGTTTTATAGAAAAACTTTACACATGTACACATGTTACATAAGAGATTAATATATTTAACTACAGGAGATTAATACTGATGTACTTGTTTTGTTCATAGGTGAATGGATGTTTTGTTCTCAAGATGAAGATGGTTATCAAGAAGCGAAGCATAGCTATATTTTTGTTAACTTATGATAGTTTTTGGATCATTTTTATATATTTAAATTCATATAAAACACTTTTATTAAGTTTAAGTTTGATTGTAATGTTTTTTTTATAATATATACAATCTATTTGTCCCTTTATTTTGTTATATATGTTACATTTTCTGCCAGCTACATTTTTTACGGATACAAGCCATTGTTAAATATGTAACGACCAGCTAGGTGTCATGTTTGTTTTCGATGTTACACACCAGGACAAAAGGAATGATGTGACCAACATTTTGTGTTAATCTAGTTTCTAATTACTGTATATCCAGGTTACACATGTTACATCGAGTCGTTGCATATTCATACCATAGGATATCACGTGTATATACAGGTTACACATGTTACATAGAGTCGTTGCATATTCTATACCAGAGGATAACACATGTATATCTAGGTTACACATGTTACATGTTTGTGTAACTCATGTAACATACTTTTACATACATGGTGTTACATGTCTTACATAAGTGGTAACATATGTATACTCATGATATACACGTTACACCCTTATGTTGGAGACTAACCTGAGTATACACGTGTTAATGTGTTTTTTAACCTCTAACATGTCTACTTTTCTACAAATGATCAACAACAGCCCCTCGCTACTACGTTTATGAGACCTCACAAAGAACCAAGCCATGAAATACTGGACACCTATTGTTGACAAGTAATTCCATCCTAGACACCTATTGTTGCCAAGCAGTACCATCCTCTTCTTGCCATGTATAAAACTTTCAATGATCAAGCAGGTTTTTCAGTCAAAAAGGCGTAAAACAAAATTGTGATCTTTTACATGTCTGGACGATGTAATAGAATCGGTTATTTTGAAGTGTTTGCACCCTTATAAATTTCCCTCTTTCCATCTGTTTATGTGTTATATTAGGAAGCATTAGTTTTACTATTTTTTCATTGTGTTATATTAGGAATCTACACGTAACACAAGTTACATTTGAAGTGTTTGCACCCTTATAAATTTTCCTTTTCCATCTGTTTATGTGTTATATTAGAAAGTTAAACGTAACACAAATTAAATTTGACCCTTCGTAACACAAGTTATTTTTTTAAACGGTGGGATTATGGCACAAGTTACATATCAGGATCTTTTTACACCTTCATGTTTTTTTACTCCATAAATGATGTATTATTGTTGGATTGTACGACACTTTATACTCCTAATACATGCAACATATGTAACCGTATATTGGTTTATCATATGTCACATCATATTTCACTATTTTTAACTAGTATGATTGTCGTATACTACAAGGGCTCCCCTATGCTACATTTTTTTTACTGTGTATACATTGTCACAGTTAGCCTTATCCTACGTAATTATTGCTTCCACCATCATGTAGATCAATTAAGTGATGAGTATAGCGACTTGTCTTTACCTCCACATACCAATCAAGGTCAAACATTAAAATGTATGGACTCATATGTTCATGAAGGTTTTGATTGGATACTATCTTTTTATCAATTTCCATGTTTTGCATGTGTTACTCCAAAGTGGATAACACAAGTACAACCAAGTTACATATGTTACATATTGTAGTTATGTGATCTATACCAGGATGTTACACAGTGTAGTTATGTAATCTATACCAGGATTGTAACATATTTTTAGATAACAAAGGATGTTACATGTGTTACACATCTTACATAGAGTAGTTGTATGTTCTACACCAGAGGCTAGCACTTGTATAGCCACGTTACATGTGTAGCGTGGCTATACATGTGTTACCTCTTCTAGTGTAGCACAAGTTACAAACATGTGTTACATATGTGCAGCCCTTTTTTGTGTCCAAGAAAGGGCTGGTGTAACTATAAGTAACATGTGTAACATTGTTACAACACGTGATGTAGTATTGTTACACATGTTACCTGGAAAACCAGGTAATACATGTATGAACCAAGTTACATATGTTACATAGTGTAGTTATGTGATCTATATCAGGATGTTACATAGTGTAGTTATGTGATCTATACCAGGATTATAACATAGTTTTAGATAACGTAGGATGTTACATGTGTTACACGTGTTACATAGAGTAGTTGTATGTTCTACACCAGAGGCTAGCACTTGTATAGCCACGTTACATGTGTAACATGGCTATACATGTGTTACCCTCTAGTGTAGCACATGATACAAACATGTGTTACATATGTGTAGCCCCTTTTTGTGTCCAAGAAAGGGCTGGTGTAACTATAAGTAATGTGTAACATTGTTACAACACATGATCTAGTATTGTTACACATGTTACCTGGAAAACCAGGTAACACACGTATCAAACTAAAAAGAGAGAGCAAATTAAGTTGTACAAGCAAAATGGCACCATATTTTTTGTCAACCACCATAGTTCATGTACAAAAAAACACCTACACAGTATATCCATCACACCTACACAATTTGTCCAAATTAAGTTACACAAAAAATGACACTAAATTTCCAACACACATGAAGTGAAGATTTTAGTTTGTTTTGCCAACATCGAAGACACTTTTGTTAGGTTTCTTTCTAGTCCCAATAATGCCCCTCTTGCAGCTATATAACAAATGAAAAACACAAATATTAGTAATCATGAAGGCCAACACATGTAACGTGGTTGTACATGTGTTACCCTCCAGTGTAACACAAGTTACAAACATGTGTTACATATCTGCAGCCCCTTTTTGTGTCCAAGAGAGGGCTGGTGTAACTATAAATAACATATGTAACACTGTTACAACATATGTACATGCTAATTATGCCAGCAAAAAAAACACAACTTTTTATTTGTAAAATAAACGAGATCATCAAGTATTAAATTATGTACTTTCTAAAGTTAATGAAAATGTGATTTTCGAGTGAAGTTTATACAAGACATCTAACAACACATCTAAAACAACATTTCAACATTTTAAAAGATATTGATTTGTATTCAAACAACTTAGAATATCAAAAACTCAAAATGATTTTAACACAAAAACAAAAACCTGTAAACTACACAAACATTTACCCACTAACTAGAAAACCTTAAGCACACAAAAACATATTAACAACCATTTTAATAAAAAAAATCAAGTGTGAAATGATTTTTCAAAATAAAACAATCAAGAGATTGTTGTTTCTCTCTCTAATGACTTTTTTAAAACAAAACACTTAAGAGATTTTTCAAAAAATCAAGTGTAAAATCATTTTTCAAACTAAAATAGTGGAAAATATTTAAACAACAAACCTGCAACCTAGGGTTTAACTAGCATCCAGATGTAGAACCGTCATTACTGGAACACTTTTGTCACCTCCTTCAACCACCATCGAGGGTTTAACGTAGCTTGGATCCCGATCTCTACGCCACTACCCTTCACCCACCACTGATCGATCTCATCGCCACCCGCCTTCATCATGCCGTCGTGAACTCGCCGTTTATTTGCTCCTATGAACAACTTCATTTAGTTTGGTTTCTCATTTCTATTTGAGAGTGAAAGAAATGGGGAAGAAGACACAAATTAAGAACTTAGATCTAGAGAGAGAATGATATTATTGAAATGAAAAGTAATGATGGGTTTTTCTAGAAAAAAGTGGGTGTGGATGTGTCAGGAAGAAAAAGAGATTTTTTTGTTATACCAATAATACCCTTAGATCCATTTTTTGTACTTTAAAGATATTTAATTTAAACAAAAAAGACAACAAAAAATAGGAGCCATTGATCAAAGATAATGGATGGTGAGGATGAGGTTTACTAGGTTTTCTTAGCACAAATAAGTTTTCTATACATCCTCCCCCTATATATATATATATATATATATATATATATATATATATATATATATATATATATAGTGTGAGGCTCATTGGAGAACACTAAAAAAGTGGAGAACAGTGGGGAACCGACTCAAACGAACTCTGATTAAACTCATTCCAGCGGCGTCGGAACCGGCTCGTTGAACCCTAACTAGGATCTCTTAACCCTAAACCCTAAATACATTAGGGTTTGCTTTTAGGGTTTAGCTTTAGGGTTTAGCCTTAGGGTTTAGCTTTAGGGGTTTAGGGTTTAGCTTTAGGTTTAGCCTTTAGGGTTTAGCTTTTAGGGTTTATAGTTTAGATTTTACGGTTTAGATTAGGTTTTAGCCTTATTTTTAGCTTTAGGGTTTAGAGTTTAGGAGTTAGGATTTAGGGTTTAGGGTTAAGAGATCCTAGTTAGGGTTCGACAAGCCGGTTCCAACGCCGCTGGAATGAGTCCAATCGGAGTTCGTTTGAGTCGGTTCCCCGTTGTTCCCCACCTTTTTAGTGTTCTCCAATGAACATATATATATATATATAGGGTCAGTTTTCTCATTATAATTAGCCTATATATATATATATAGGCTAATTATAATGAGAAAACTGACTCTAGTTGAAAAAAACCAAGAAACCCACATATGTGGCTAGGATTCAGCCACGTCACATCTGCCACATTGATAAGTGAGGGGTATATACGTCATTTTGCATGATGGCAGAAAATGTAACAGTCATTTTCTCTCTCTACAACTAAAACTCACCAGATCTCATTTCCTCCTTCATCTCTCTTCTCTAGCACTCTTTCCCCCCCCCCCCCCTCTCTCTCTCTCTCTCTTGTTCCAATATAGAGAAAACAAGAACAAAAATGAAATCGGAGAAACTGATGAGCATTAGATCCATGTAGACGCCATCTAGATCTAGATCTGGACCGTCATCTAGATCTGGATCCATCATGTTTCTTTTAAACCCGTCAAGATCTAGATCTGGATCCATGATGTTTCTTTTCAAACCCCATGAATACGGATCCTCTTTGGTTTATTTTGAAGAAAATCGTACAAAAAGAAGATGTATCGAAGAAAAGGCTGAAGTTTTTGTTCGAAACCAGGGAAAGATCTGGTGAAATTACACATTTTTTTTACGTTTTTGAGGAGGCTGAAGGGGTTTGTTCGAAAATCTTGTTCAAGAAGGTGAATAAGTATGTTTTTTTTCAGCTTTGTTTGCAAATCTACACTTTTTTAGTCTGCATTTTTGTTGTGGTTTGTGGATCTGCTATTTTTTTTTGTTCAAGAAGATGTAGGTTTTTAAGTTCTTGTTTTATGGGTTTGTTGTTTTTATTATTGATTGCATAAATTTTTGTGTAAAATTTGTTTCAGATCTTGTTCAAGAAGGTGAATAGTTATGTTTTTTCAGCTTTGTTTGCAAATCTACACTTTTTTAGTCTGCATTTTTGTTGTGTTTTGTGGATCTGCAATTTTTGATAATTAAAAAATGCATGTTACATTTTTTCGTGTTACATAAATAATGTACGTTACTGAAAATAAAGTGTGTTGTGTTTCTGGCATAAATTGATAATTAAAAAATGCATGTTACATTTTTTAATGTTACATAAATAATGCACGTTACTGAAAATAAAGTGTGTTGTTACACTTTTTTAGACTGTTGTTTTTATTGTTGATTGCATCAATTTTTTGTGTAAAATTTGTTTCAGATCTTGTTCAAGAAGGTGAATAAGTATGTTTTTTTCAGCTTTGTTTGCAAATCTACACTTTTTTAGTCTGCATTTTTGTTGTGTTTTGTGGATCTGCAATTTTTTTTTGTTCAAGAAGATGGAGGTTTTTAAGTTCTTGTTTTATGGGTTTGTTGTTTTTATTATTGATTGCATCAATTTTTTGTGTAAAACTTGTTTCAGATCTGTACCAACCAAAACAATTTGAAGATGATGTTTCAGATGTTGAAGATGATTCAAAAGATGTTTGATGTTGAACATAGTTACGAAATGTAACAATCAAAGAAAAAATGCATGTTACATTTTTTCGTGTTACATAAATAATGCACGTTACTGAAAATAAAGTGAATTGTTACACTTTTTTAGACTGTTGTAAAAATAAAGTATGTTGTTACATTTTTCCCAGATTATTGTAAAAACAAAGTGATTGTTACAGAAACAAAGTGTGTTGTTACATTTTTTGTGTTAGAAATGTAACAATCAATCAAAGCAAAAATGTTTGTTACATTTTTTTGTGTTACAGAAATAATGTCTGTTACAGAGAATAAAGTGCATTTGATCATGTAAAAATTATATGTTACGTTTCTGTGTAATATTTTATGCTACAGAAATAAAGTGTGTTATTACAAATGTGGCATAAATTGATAATTAAAAAATGTATGTTACATTTTTATGTAATACAAATATAGATGTATATAAAAAAAACAAAAGATCTGATTTATCTAAAAAATGAAAAAAAGCAGAATTACATCAAAGAAACAAAAAATCTGACACATGCAAGTAGGCTTTTTGTTTGTTTGTAAGAAATAAGTGTAAGAGTGTTCCCATTTTACCCTTTAAATACATCATATATATTTAAATATTGAGAGAAAGGGAGAAAAAGCAGTAGATATCCTAAAATTAATCTTAGTCATCCATGCATCATAATCAATGGTTGTTATATATATATATATAGGGTAGGGCTAGATAGAAAACCCTATCTATATAAAAAACCCTAGAAAACCCAACCTCCCGACATTTTTTTTTTGAAAAAAATAACACATGTAATATACATGTTTTTAAGAGTTTTGGGCCAAAAAAACAAAAAAGCGCCAAAGGGATAATTTAAAAAAAAAAAATTAGCAACTTTCAGCATTTTTGTCTAACACATGTTAGGCACTGAATTTTGTTTTTTTTTTTTTTTTTAAATCCCTTCGGCGCTTTTTTGTTTTTTTTGGCCCAAAACACTCTAAAACATGTATATTACATGTGTAATTTTTTTCAAAAAAAAATGTCGGGAGGTTGGGTAAAAATGGGGGGAGATTTGGGTTTCCAGAGTTTTCTAAGAATTTTAGGGTTTTTTGTCTAGCATTACCCTATATATATATATAGGGAGCCGCTAGAATAAGAACCACCTCCAGTTATGAGAACCATGAGAACCACTCTCAACCAATCAGAATTTGACAACTCAAAGGGTATTATGGTCATTTACCCCATATGTCTAATCTCTCTATCTCTCTTCATTAATTGCTACTGACTTTATCTCTCCTCTCTCTTTTAAATATACTCACTCTCTTCATTTTCATTTTTTAAAACACACACTCTCTCTCTCTTTTTTTATCATCTGATGAAGATGAAGATCATCATCTCCATCATCTTCAGGGTTATGAACACCACCATCATCATCGACAGCTTATGAACACCACCGGCATCGTCTCCGGCATCTTCATGGCCGTCACCCCCACCCCCCGCCTGGAACTCCTCCTACCTTTCTCACACTCAGAACCCCACTCTCTCTCCAACACACTTTGTCTTGTCCGATTTTACAGTTGATCGGAGCCGGGTACCGGCGAATATCGATGACGGCCGATGCCGGTGAGATGATTGGGTGTTTTAGCTAAAAATGATGGGTTTTCTTTACTAAATTGGTAAGAATTTAAGCCTTTGATTTTCTGGTGGGTTTTGATTATTTTGGTGGGTTTGATGATTTTGGTGGGTTTGTAAAAATCTGGTGGGTTTTGATTTTTTTGGTGGTGTGGTAGTGGGTGCGGTGGTGTTGGAGGCGGTGGCGGGTGGCGTTGGGGATGGTGGGTGGGTGGGTGAAGAGGGCCGACGGTGGCGGTTTAGTTGGTTCAAGGCTGGTTGTGGCGGTTCGATGGCTGGGTGGTGGGCCGGCGGCAGCGCCGCCGTGAGCGGCGGAGGTCCCGGTCTCCTCCTGTGTTTGTTGATTCTTGATGATTTGCCCAAAGGTTTGATTTGTTTCTGTTTTGATTGGGGTTCTTTGATTCAATTGGTAGGGTTCTTTGATTCAATTGGTGGATTTGTTTCTGTTGATTCTTGATGATTTGGTGGGTTTTGATTATATTGGTGGGTTTGTTCAGCATGTGGGTTTTGATTCAAAAAGTTTGGGTTTTTTTTTTTTTTTTTGAATCTTTAAACCGTTTGAATATGGTGCCTTATTTTTGAATGTTTGAATCTGTGGGTGTTGCTGGGTTTTGCTGGTGTTTTGTTGGTATTTTTTCTAACAGTGAACTATGTAGGTTATGATCCGTTTTTAGTTTGGGGCGATGATGATGAAAAAAAACCCGCATATTTTGATGACGATGGCGCGGCAAGAACGGCGGAGGGTAGGTTTTTGAACCTGCAACCCCACTTTGCAGCCTCAGATTATCGGAAAATCTGAGCCAAAATTTCGTTTTTTTTTCAAAAATCCACTCGTTCTTTTGATTTTTGTTTGTTGGTTTTTTTTTTGAGGCGTCGATGATGATAGCAAACTATCTGAGACACCCCCCGAGTGTGCGATTTTCTGTTGCGTTCGGTTTTGTGTAAAAACATTTTTGTAAAAAAAAAAAGTTAAACCGTAAACTTGCTAACGTAAACCGTAAACTTTTTATCGTAAAACGTAAAAACGTGAAGCGTAAAAAGTGTTACGTAAATTTTTTCGTAAGTTTTACGTAAAACGTTAAACTTAAAAAGTTTTACGTAAAATGTAAATTTTTTTTCGTAAGACGTAAAAAGTTTTACGTAAACCGTAAACCGTAAAAAGTTTTACGTAAAACGTAAAACGTAAAAAGTTTTTCGTAAAACGTAATTTTTTTCGTAAAACGTAAAACATAAAGTTTTTTTAGTAAAACGTAAAAAGTTTTACGTAAAACGTAAAAAAGTTTTACGTAAAACGTAAATCGTAATTTTTTTTTCGTAAAACGTAAAAAGTTTTAGGTAAAACGTAAAACATAAAGTTTTTTTAGTAAAACGTAAAAAGTTTTACGTAAATGTCATTTAAAAACCGGCGCGTAAAACGTAAAAACGTAAAAAACGTTAACGTAGAAAACCGGCATGTAAAACGTAAAAAAACGTTAACGTAAAAAACCGGCGCGTAAAACGTAAAAAAACGTTAGCGTAAAAAGCCGGCACGTAAAACGTAAATAACGTTAACGTAAAAAAACGGCGCGTTGAAAAAACGACGCGTTAAAAACGACGCGTGAAAAAGCCGAGCGTAAAAACGACGCGTCAAAAAACGAGGCGTGAAAAAAGCCGGGTGTAAAAACGGCGCTTTGAAAAAACGTCGCGTTAAAAAACGTTGAAAAAAACGGCGCGTTAAAAAAAACGCTGATTGAGAAAAACGGCGTCTTTAAAAAAACGGCGCGCAAAAAACGGGGCTAAATGGGGCGTAAAAAAAATTGGGGCGAAACGGGGTGAAAAAAATTTGGGCGGAGACGGAGCATAAAAAATGGCGCGCAAAAAAACGGCGCACAAATAAAATTCGCGTAAAAAACGGAACGTAAAAAACGTCACGGTAAAACGGGACGCCAAAAACCGGCGCGCAAAAAAATTCGGTTTGTTAAAAAAATGTTAATTTAAAAAGAGATTTTAATAAAAATATTCTTTTAATAAAAAATTATCACAAAATCTGAATTAAAAAAATGATTTTAATAAAAAATTGTTATACAAATATGAATTTTGAAATATTGTTTAACATAAAATTCTGTTTTTTTAATATAAAGTAATTAATGAATAAGACAAAAAGACAATTAAATATAATATATATATAAAGACAAAATAGTGTAATTTTACTATACTACCCTTTTGGATTAAAATATTAAAGACATAATAAGACAAAATTTATTTAATATTAATTTTAGTTACTTTAAATCTCATCCATCCATCTCCTTGATCTAAAGGCTAGAAAGTGGTTCTCTCAGTTCTTACAACTGGAGGTGGTTTTCATTTTAGCGGTCCCCTATTATCTATCTATCTATCTATCTATCTATCTATCTATCTATCTAGGGGACCGCTAAAATGAAAACCACCTCCAGTTGTAAGAACCATGAGAACCACTCTGCACCAATCATATTTTGTCAACAAAAAGGATAGATTGGTCATTTACCCTAAATGTCAAATCCCACTCTCTCTCTCTCTCTTCATTTAAAGCTGCAGAACTTCTTTTCACCCCATCTCTCATCTCTCTCTCTCTCTCTCTCTTAAAATCCTCTAATGATTTAACCACTCGTTACTTTCATCATTTAAATAAAAGATCCTTCATGCACAAAAGTGTTTTGTCTATGTTTTTTTTTTTTTTTAAATACGTTCACATGCAAATACAAACATTGTTGGTATATAAGAAAACCTCATATATAACAAGGCAGGTGAAACGTCATGTATATAACAAATAAATGACTTTTTTTTTACAATTTTACATGGAAAAATACAAATTGAATTGTCTCCACTTATATGGGTAGATCACTTGTTTTAGAGACTGTTTGTGTGGCAAGTTGGAGATTTTTTTTCTCTAAAATTGATGGAAAGCCGATTGTGTTGCAAAAAATGATTGCAAATTAGATTCGTTACACTAAGTTCTTTTTATGATCAAACAAACAAAATGATCCTAAACCAGTTGCACATGGCCTAGTTACACACTCGCCACAGTTTTGATGATCGCAAATGAAGAGTGCTGTAGTAGTGAATCAACTCTATGTATTTTTATGTATGTGAATATGAGATATATTATAAAATAAAAGTATGAATGAAATGAAAGTACGAATGAAAAGTTTTACGTAAAACGTAATATGTAAAAAGTTTTATGTAAAACATAAAAACGTAATTTTTTTACGTAAAACGTAAAACGTAAAAGTTTAACGTAAAACTTAAAACGTAAAAAGTTTAAAAAGAGTAACGTAAAATGTGTAAAAAACGGCGCGTTAAAAAAGTGTGTAAAAAACGGCGCGTAAAAAAAACAACGTTTGAAAAAACGGCGCGTAAAAAACGTATCGTTAAAAAAACGACGCTTGAAAAAGCCCAGCGTAAAAACGACGCTTGAAAAGGCCCGGCGTAAAAACGGCGCGTTAAAAAACGACCCCGTTAAAAACGATGCGTGCAAAAACGACCCGTTAAAAAACGATGCGTGAGAAAGCCGGGTGAAAAAACGGAAAACGTAATTTTTTAACGTAAAATGGAAAACGTAAATTTTTTAACGCTAAACGTAAAGTTTTTAAAAGTAAATGACGGCGCGTTTTGTGACACTTCGGGTTTCCCGAGCAACCTTCTTGATTCAACATTTCGTGTACGTATATTATTAAATGAGAAACTATGGATTTTCTGTTATTATGTGTTGTATGTATGTACGTTATATATAGATGTGTGTATATTACTAGTGAGCCGAAACCGTAAGACCCGACTCGAGACCACCCGGTCTCGAGTAACCCACATCGGTTGGGCCGCAACCCCCCTTTGGTCCACCCGAAAGCCCATTAGTGCACACCATGAGATATAAAACCCATCATCCACCTTTACCACACTTCCCCTACACTCTCCCTCATCTCACTCACTCTCTCCTTCACTAAAACCCTAAAACCCTAGATCATCATCACAAACCTCCTCTCATCTCCTTCTCCCTCTCGGATTCAACCAAGGACTCTCGGTTCTAGCTCCGGATCCTAACTTGAAGCTTATTCATCATATTCTCACACCTTGAAATCTAACCGGTTAGTGATTCCTTGCATTATAGAGATGATAATGTTGTATATGTTTGCTTGTTAAATCATATGCATGTCAAATATGCCTTTTCTTGTATAGTTGATGTTATTATTGTTGATTGATGATGAAAGTGATTGTTTGATAAAGAAAATGGTTACTTGTTACTAAATGATGCTTATGTGATGAATAAGGTTTTGATGCATAAGATGTTGATGGTTATCATACTAGCTTGACTTGTAAATGTAGAAATGAATAAATGCCTTGCAATATACATGAGTTTGAATGAATATGTGATTCAAAATACGTGATCTTGAATGCATTTCCGGTTGGTGATCATTGTTTCAATAATTCGATGCAACATAGGAGGTTTTGTTAAAGGTTGAAAACCCTATAATGATGAACTAGATGAATATGATATGAACATTCAAAGATGCTTGTTTTGATCCGTTTTGCTTGGTAATTAGACAAAGAAACATGTTAGTGCAATATGGTTGGTTAGTACAAAATTACATGAAAACAGAATTCTATTGGATAGTACATGTTGACAGGTTCTAGAAGATTTCTGTGCACGTAATCATGGTTGCGAGTCGGAACCCTTGGTTGCGACACGAGACCAAGACATGATGAACCGAGACGGGCTTCAGGGACTCGAGACCGACTACGTCTCGACTTGAGACGACATGATCTCGACTCGAGACTGGGCTTGAGACTCCTGAGATTGCGACTCGCAAGCAGCACACTCGAGACTAAAACGTGATTCTTCGAGATCTCCCGGTTGCGACTCGAGACCGTGTATTCTTGAGTCGAGACCACCCTTGTCTCGACTGGGCTGCCTACGTGTTATTGGGCCACGACTTGTTGGGCTATCTGTTGACTGGGCTGCATGTGTTTCTGTTACTGTTTGTTTGTGAAAATGTTGGGGCAGGCCCAATAACCCAACTGTCTGAATGTATGCATGCTAAGTGTGTCTATACGTGTTTGCTATACATGATTACTTGTACCCCAACTTGACCTATATTTGGTAACCATGCTAGGACGTGGTGACCAACGTGATTGACCCGAGTAATTAATCTACCGAGCAACCCAAGGTGAGTTCACAACTTAAAGCATGCGTTCCCGGTGGTTTGGGAAACGGAACTAAAAACAACACTATCCCCTTATGAGGGATACAACTTACTTTTCTTCCATTGTTATTGGGAACCCTTAGTTAATTACTGTTTATACGGAATGCAACAAACGGCACTAAACGAAACTCTATCACTCAAGTCCCTACTACATAATACCGATTAGTCGTCGGGGCCAGGCGAACGGGTTATTAGTTGATAGCGCTATTTAGGTTTTACCAGCCTCATACCGTGCCCGTGTATGGGATCGGTCGTGAACTAATGTACTCAGGCATCCGTCAATGCTGATAGAACATTGACATCGGGGCATCCTGCGGAAACGCAAACGGTTACCTAGTGTTCGGTATTGGAAAAACAGTTTAGTCGCTAACTTTTGGGGTAGCTCCCCATGGCATGTATAAACGGATAAATTAACTGGTGAAACAAGTTTTTGGTAATTAAAACTGGACAACTAGTGAACTCGCTCAACATTATTGTTGACACCTTACTGCATGCTTTGCAGGTAACCAGTGACTGAGGAGCTTGCTGCTTGGGGATGTGTAGTATTCGTCTACCCCTGTGTTGGGTGTTAAATAAACATGAACTATGAATCTTGTTTAAAACTGTTTTACTTATGCTTCCGCTACTTGCTATTATTTGAACTTAAAACTTTAAGCTCTGAACATGATACTTGCCAATCGTATGGTTAGTAAGTATTACTTTGGTTATTAATTCAGTATAATTGGTGGCTGGATCCTGGTCAGTCACGCCCTCAAGCGGATGATACTCCGCAGGTGGAATTTGGGGGTGTGACAGATTGGTATCAGAGCCATTGGTTATAGTGAACTTGGTTTTAAAAAGGGGAAAAAAATCTTTTTGAGAAAAACCAGACTATAACCCGTGACTCGTGACGACACTACACTCCAAGTGCAAGGCTCGACTTATCTGACCTCATAGCTCGGACCCATGTTTACTTGCTTGTTTGTCTTATGCTTTCTGCTCTACTATACGTACTAGTTTGCCTAATTAGATAGATACGCCTCCCCTCTTCTATCTCATTCTCGCTATGTTACGACATCACACTCATACTATGTTTTCTGGCTATGAAGACAATGAGTGGACGCGGACGAGGGAACGTCAACATGACTCAGGCTCAGTTCACTAACCTGATCAACACGGTGGCTGCAGCTTTCGCAGCTCACCCTGGAGGTCAGCATGCACCTGTGCAACCACGTGTTTGTACTTTCAAGACCTTCATGGATTGCAAACCTCTTCCTTTCAGTGGCACTGAGGGTGCCATAGGGCTTCTGCACTGGATCGAGAAGGTGGAAGTTGTCTTTGCTGTCTGCGAATGTCCCCTAGCTAATTGGGTAAAGTTTGCTACTGGTACCTTTGAGGGAAGCGCGCTTTCGTGGTGGAAGGCGCAAATTCAAATGCTTGGTTTGGAGACTGCTAATGCTACTGCATGGGAAGATTTCAAGGATATGATCAAGGAAGAGTACTGTCACAGGGATGACATCCACAAACTCGAGGACGAGTACTATGGTCTCAAGATGGTTGGGTCAGAGATTGAGACCTACACCAAGCTGTCCAACGACTATGCTGCACTCTGCCCAAACATGTCCCGACCCATGTATCGAAGGATCGAATTGTACATCAAAGGCTTAGTCCCAGAAATCAGGAGCCATGTGACCTCGGCCAACCTCACTACCATACAGCCTGTGGTTCGTCTTGCCCACAAACTCACCAACCAGGCTGTGGAAGAGGGTAAGTTGCCCAAAAGGATCAGTGTTGCGGAAGGAACTTCTAGTGATGGCAAAAGAAAGTGGGATGGAAATCAGGGCAAGGATGCTAACTCTACTCAGGCCCCAGCCCAGCAAAGGAAAACTGAGAACAACAAGGGCCCTCAGCAACAGGGTGGCTACCGGGGAAGCTACCCTAAGTGCAACAAGTGTAACAGGCACCACAATGGGGCATGTAACAAAGGTCAGTGCCAGCGATGCAACAAGATGGGGCATGAAGCCAAGGATTGTAGAAGTCAGTTCCCAGCAAGGCAGAATCAGCAACAACCCCAACAGCAACAGCAGCAGGGAAACAACCACGGATGTTTTAAATGTGGGGCAATAGGGCACATGCGGAAGGATTGCCCTGAACTGAATCAGAATCGCAACAACAACCAGGGAGCTGGGAACAATGAACAAAACAACAATGCTGGGAATGGTGCAAGGGGAAGAGCTTTGTGATTGGAGCTGGAGAAGCAAGGAACGACCCCAACGTCGTGGCAGGTAAGTTCCTACTTGATGATCGTTATGTTTCTGTATTATTTGATTCCGGAGCCGATGCTAGTTATGTATCCCTACGTATTAGTAAGAAGCTTAAGCACCCACCTGCATTATTAAGTTCTAAGCACGTCGTCGAGATAGCCAATGGTAGGAACATCGAGGCCTCGCACGTGATCCACGACTGCAAACTAGAACTGTCTGGTCAAACGTTTAGTATCGATCTTTTCCCTGTCAAACTTGGAAGCTTCGACGTCGTCATCGGCATGGATTGGTTATCCAAACATCGCGCTGAGATCCTCTGTCAAGAGAAAGCGGTTCGTATTCCTCACCGTTCTGGCAAACCCCTCATCGTTCAAGGTAACAAAGGCGGAGAAGTCTCAGGCATTATCTCGCTTCTAAAAGCCCAGAAGTGTTTACAAAAAGGGCACACCGCTATCCTAGCACTTGTCACCGACACCCACGAAAAGGAAAAGAGGATTGAAGATTTTCCGGTAGTACGTGACTACCCCGAGGTATTTCCCGAGGAACTACCTGGACTCCCTCCCCACCGTCAGGTCGAATTCCAAATCGAGCTAGCTCCCAGAGCAGCACCTATAGCTCGTGCGCCTTATCGACTAGCCCCTGCAGAACTGAAGGAACTTGTCACGACCCCCGACCCCATCTAGCCGGAATCGGTGCCGTGAGCAGTCCAGTGGTACCAGTGATTATTTTAAAAACATTGCAGCGGAAATTTCATCAGGACCGTGAGTTAGGAAAAATATCAGAGTTTAGAAACACCGGATTTTATTTAAATGGATGGAATAAATTCTATGTTTTACAAAGGTAGCTTTTAATAAAAACAATATTTCTTAATTTGCAAATAAGCCACTTCTTGAAGTCCTTCAGTGTCGGATCCAATCCTTACTTCAATCTATTGTAATTACCTGAAACGCGTTTTAAAAAGATTTTGTCAGCGGGAAATACTGAGTGAATTATTCATTTTACTGAAAAGGACACATTTGTTATAATTCACAGTGGTAAGATCTTTTACAATGTTTCTGATATCAACCAACTACCCACAGTACTTTACCACTCGACCCATTGGCCCATACGTCCAATGGTGTCTGTGATTATGGTCATATCACCCAATGGCTGCCCCAATGGTGAAGATTATCAAGTAATGTGCACAATACCCCACATACCGGCTGTAATTTGGTGATTCACATAAACTTAATCACTGTAAGTTATAATTCTGAAAATAATTTGGAGTATTGTAAATAGTTAACAGCTCACAAACTGTGAGAAAAGAATTTATAAAAAGAAGAATAACTCACAATTCAGCATGCAGGATTGAGTTAACAAACTTCTTGATTCTACTTTTCCCGATAATTAAGCATGTACTTTATTATTCTGGATCTTCTGATGATTTAATAGTTTGTTTGATTGTAAGGGTGTAGTTGGGAGTGTTTTTGGTAGTTTAACAGAATAGAATACGTATTGGTGTAAAACCCAAATCAAACCTTAACGGTAGTCATGAGATTCGAACCTTAACGAATTTCATAAAAACCGGGTTAATGATCAATACAGCTTTTACGATAATTCACGAGATCAAATTCTCACAATGAATGACAAAGTGCAATACTTCAACTCATTTATCGTATTAACGACAAACGACAAAGTATAGTACTTCAACTCATTATCGAATTATCGACAACGACAAAGTACAATGCTTCAACTCATTATCGAATTATCGACAACGACAAAGCATAACCCAATGTGGGCGGCACTTAAACATTCTTTGGATATATTGATCGCTCGGAAACTGAATCGTAATAGCGATCGAGTGATTATTGGTTAGAACACCAACGTATAGAGAGAAGAAGAAGAGAAATGAGCAAAGAAAAATGAATCCTAAGCTTCTTATTTATAGCAAGCAAGCAGGCAGCTCAATTCCTTTTCTGTTCGATGTAGGATTCAAGTGACGTGCTTGCTAGCTAGCTTGACGTGCTAGCTAGCTAGCTTAGTTATTTTATTTCAGCTGCTTAACTCGTTTTTCTTGTATAACTTTTAAAATATAACGTTTTATAAAACGACGAATATGTCTTTAGAACGAGCATATTTTTATCTACGTTTTAACCTAAGTTTCATTAAAAACGGAGTAAGGAAAAAAAAAATAATATATTTTATTATTAATATTAAACGTTCTTATACGACCTCATATATATCTATTTTTAATAGACCTTACTTAGCTTAATTAATCTTGTTAGCTTAATTAATATTGATTAACTGATTAATTAATCATACTAAACTTAATTAGGGTTTCCTTATTGCATAATTATCATACTAAATATTAATTTTTTGTGAGGGTTGTTACATCCTCCCCACCTTAATAAAAATCTCGTCCTCGAGATTTGAACTATGATATTTTCTTGGGGTTATGTTTCTTCTTTTAATTAAGAGGAATAATGTAGCGTTGAATGGAATCAAAAGATATTTTGAGGGGTATGGACATTTAAAAAAATAAAAATGATTTGTTAATGATTATCCGAAAATCAATATTGTTTACTTAAATGGTAATAGATAACAGGATTTAGTGTATTGTAATCTGAGTACATAATTGTACCAAGAATATGACAAATCAAACGAATGACTCATGAATAGGGTTTAACACAGGCTACAGCTCTATTCGGATGCTACAAGGTGTTTGTAATGATTTGAAAGAATTCAATAATGATGACCGAATAAATTCACCGTTTTCGAAATTGTGAGTTTCAAGGAAGCGAATCTAGATATTTCAAAAGATGAGATGTTCAAACGAATGAGATGAAATGGTATAGTTTTTCAAGGTGATTGGGTTCAAGCCAAAAGATATATGATCTGTAGATTCTTAAAATGAATGTGAAGAACTTTTTGGAATTAGTAAAATTCTTTGTCAGAAGAAAACTTACCTTGATTGGTACCTAAGGAAGACTTAGAATTGACGGGTTCAAAAGGAAATAAAAGCATAAAAATGATTTGTCAAACAGTAAATTATGATATGAGAAATTCTATGTGTTGAGATGAGTGAATTGCAAAGATACACCAAAGGACAATAGAGTTAGTGTATTAGAGTTCCAAATTGTTTTAAATGGTGAAATAATGTGATAGTACCTACTATTAGTGACTATATTTTTCATGCTATGTCCTAGAGATGGAAATATAATAAAAATAAGTTGTTTTGACATGATTAACCATTATATTATATTTTGTAAAGCCAATGTAATATATATTATTTGTTTCGCATTTTTTACTATATGTAAATGGTTACTACTTTCAAATAAATATTATTTTAGTATTTATTATACTATGTAAAATAACTTATATTTATTATGTAATATAGATTACAAAATACTATAGTGAAGTTATTACATTTACAAAATATTTTAGTATTATGATTTTGTAAAAGAATCACTATTATTTATAACTTTTAAATGAAAGTTGTGAATAAAAGGGGTAAAAGTATTTGTAAAATATTTTATATAACACTGGGTCAATTCTATGTGATTACTTATTTTTATTTTGAAACCATATAGCGTTGTAAAATGTAGTTACAAATGTTGTGGTGACTATTCTTTATGTATTACAATGTTCTTCTATCCAAGTGTAGTCGCTGACTACTATATTATTCTTATATGGTTATTTTCTTGCTAGAGTGTTATAGTACAAAATATGTGATACATAATTATTTGTATAATTTTATTCGTCCCTCTAATTCTGGTATTGTTTTATAAAAATATGTCTTCTCTTTTTAGTACAAAGTAAAATATCTTTATATATAATTAAAATTTACTAAATAAGTATGATGACTTAACTAACTAGTCGTTATCACGGCGGATATTGGTTAGTGTTGCCTTGTTTAAGCATAGGTGGCCAGTCCATGCCTAACTAAGGCTAGGCTATTCAATACATGCCCCTGATAATAACTTTAGTATCTGAAAATAATACTAATACTATTATTATTAATATATTATTACTAATAATAAAACTAATATTAATTACCAATAATAAATGCATAAACTTAAATGAGAATATACTTTAAACAAAATTTTATACGTAAAAATATAATTTCTTTACCTTAATGGTTTTAACAAAATTTTTTTT
Source organism: Helianthus annuus (assembly GCF_002127325.2). Lineage (NCBI taxonomy): Eukaryota > Viridiplantae > Streptophyta > Magnoliopsida > Asterales > Asteraceae > Helianthus > Helianthus annuus. Next base: position 45,534,826 of record NC_035434.2, on the reverse strand, counting down.
TAATTACAGAAATACTATATTGTAAGTTTCTATATGTAATCAATTAAGTTTATACAATGTTTTTCGATTAATGAAAGGTAAAAATATCACGAAAGGCTCGATTGGTTGTAAGGACTACGGAATGAAATGGTGGAGCATTATTATAGCACATAATTGTGTTAAGATTGCTTTTATAAAATAAATCAATAAAGCGGATTCAATATAAATAAATAATTAAATCTTAGATTAGCGTAATCTTTAATTTTGTGAAAATGTCATCACAAAGTGATCGTGATCAAAGAGATGATTTGATGAATTAGAAGACTAAACAAGCATATTATGGTTTTAAGAGAATTGAAGTGCTTGTTAGGATTATTTTGAATATGATGGTTTCAATCCATCATATGGGACTTTGAATTGAGTACGTATTGCGAGCAAGTTAACTGGGTTTGGATAAAGCGAGTTTTAATAAGAAAGTTCAAACATGATCACAAAGAAACCATGTTTCCCTTTCAAAAGAAAATCGAGTTTTTCAATAAATTCATTGATTCGATATTAAAGAGTCATTGCTTTGTAAAAACGCGGTTTACAATGCAAAGATCAAGTATAGCGGAACGATATTTGAACTTTTGATAAAACAACAAATTGAAAGGATGCCTTCCTAGGGTCTTATAACTCAAATGAACCACATGCGCAACAAATAGTGCATGTGTATCGTGTGGATTTACACAAGAAACGAAATGGATCAATATTTGCTATTATGAAAGAATTCTTTATGGTATGATGACCATTAAAAGAACACGAAAGTCAACTTATTATAGACAGAAGTTAGAATTGCAACGAAAGAAATATAAGAACTTCTTATCTGAAATTTCGTGTGATAACTATTTGTTAAATAACATTATCAGAGAATGTCGAATGAAGTGAAATGAAATCAGGGATTTGCAAAAATATATGACTTCTTTTGTAGTGCTAATAATTATGACTCAGGTTAGACTATGCACCGATGTTTGTGAAATATTGTTCCAACGTATCTCAGCGACATTTTGATCGTTTGTAAGATCATGTGGCAAAGTGCCGATTTTTGATTTAGGAGTTCTTTTACTGATGGAATTAGTGTAGGTATCATCGTGCCTAATTTATATTTTTCAAAGATCTTGCCTTTGGAAGTCGTGTGTGATAAACTTCGACATCTGTGGATGTATAATTTAAGTTTCATGTGTTTTCTTGTGCATTAGCACAACTTTACCAGCTTCTTACTGGCGTTAGTAGTTTATGGTAACGTATTGGAAATTCTTATATTTTTGATGGTGTCCCAACTTAATGGGTTTCCAGTATTATTTTGTTGCACGAGTTACGAGGTAGATGATCAAACGAAAGAATGTTTGATATCAAAATTAAAGATATATGCGAAAGATTCCTGATAAAGAAATCTATATACATATGCTTGTGCTTTATTCTTAATTGACTTTTGGAATTCCTTATAGATATACATATCTATATTATATATTTCATATGTTGTAATATACGTACCTTTCATAGGGTTAAATGTATATAATAGATTCATATTCCCAAAAAAAACCAGTTAGATATTTGGTCATGATACTATTTAGGGAAATCTTGTTACTGGTTTGACATACCATTTATCCCGTCTTATCCGGTTCACGCCGGAGCGGTAATTTCAGTATATCCGGACAAGCTGGAGAGTCTGCTACTCTATACCCAGTTTTGCCGGAGAAAATTTCCTATTTCCCATAAATAGTATCTTTTTCAAAAAGTGCCTCTTTTTATTAGGGCTTTAATCCAGAATCAAGGAAATTTATATTTCCATAATATATTTTTATTCTTGACCAAGTAATACCAATAAACAAGAATAAATAGCAATTAAATGCTATTGTCTGCTAGTCGTTATTCTTATTGAATACCAATTATACTTATTTATACTCATATAAGTAATTTTATCTTGAAGCTTATATTAAGACAAAATTCTTAAGTTCGAGTCTAAATATCATTCAGAGTGCTATCAAATAATATTAAGTTTCTAACTTTCCGTTTAAGCTTAGGTATTATTATAACACCTATTTGCGTAAACAAGTGGCTTAGCTTATACTAAGGCATCTTTTCTTATGTTCAAGTCTAAATACTATCAGATGTGCTACCAGTTAAGTTAATAGCAATTTCCTAACTCTTATATTTAAGCTTAAGTATTGTTATCACAACACTTATAGGCTTAAAGCAGTGGCTTAGCTCTGATACCACCTTCTGTCACGACCCCCGACCCCATCTAGCCGGAATCGGTGCCGTGAGCAGTCCAGTGGTACCAGTGATTATTTTAAAAACATTGCAGCGGAAATTTCATCAGGACCGTGAGTTAGGAAAAATATCAGAGTTTAGAAACACCGGATTTTATTTAAATGGATGGAATAAATTCTATGTTTTACAAAGGTAGCTTTTAATAAAAACAATATTTCTTAATTTGCAAATAAGCCACTTCTTGAAGTCCTTCAGTGTCGGATCCAATCCTTACTTCAATCTATTGTAATTACCTGAAACGCGTTTTAAAAAGATTTTGTCAGCGGGAAATACTGAGTGAATTATTCATTTTACTGAAAAGGACACATTTGTTATAATTCACAGTGGTAAGATCTTTTACAATGTTTCTGATATCAACCAACTACCCACAGTACTTTACCACTCGACCCATTGGCCCATACGTCCAATGGTGTCTGTGATTATGGTCATATCACCCAATGGCTGCCCCAATGGTGAAGATTATCAAGTAATGTGCACAATACCCCACATACCGGCTGTAATTTGGTGATTCACATAAACTTAATCACTGTAAGTTATAATTCTGAAAATAATTTGGAGTATTGTAAATAGTTAACAGCTCACAAACTGTGAGAAAAGAATTTATAAAAAGAAGAATAACTCACAATTCAGCATGCAGGATTGAGTTAACAAACTTCTTGATTCTACTTTTCCCGATAATTAAGCATGTACTTTATTATTCTGGATCTTCTGATGATTTAATAGTTTGTTTGATTGTAAGGGTGTAGTTGGGAGTGTTTTTGGTAGTTTAACAGAATAGAATACGTATTGGTGTAAAACCCAAATCAAACCTTAACGGTAGTCATGAGATTCGAACCTTAACGAATTTCATAAAAACCGGGTTAATGATCAATACAGCTTTTACGATAATTCACGAGATCAAATTCTCACAATGAATGACAAAGTGCAATACTTCAACTCATTTATCGTATTAACGACAAACGACAAAGTATAGTACTTCAACTCATTATCGAATTATCGACAACGACAAAGTACAATGCTTCAACTCATTATCGAATTATCGACAACGACAAAGCATAACCCAATGTGGGCGGCACTTAAACATTCTTTGGATATATTGATCGCTCGGAAACTGAATCGTAATAGCGATCGAGTGATTATTGGTTAGAACACCAACGTATAGAGAGAAGAAGAAGAGAAATGAGCAAAGAAAAATGAATCCTAAGCTTCTTATTTATAGCAAGCAAGCAGGCAGCTCAATTCCTTTTCTGTTGTGGGATTCAAGTGACGTGCTTGCTAGCTAGCTTGACGTGCTAGCTAGCTAGCTTAGTTATTTTATTTCAGCTGCTTAACTCGTTTTTCTTGTATAACTTTTAAAATATAACGTTTTATAAAACGACGAATATGTCTTTAGAACGAGCATATTTTTATCTACGTTTTAACCTAAGTTTCATTAAAAACGGAGTAAGGAAAAAAAATAATATATTTTATTATTAATATTAAACGTTCTTATACGACCTCATATATATCTATTTTTAATAGACCTTACTTAGCTTAATTAATCTTGTTAGCTTAATTAATATTGATTAACTGATTAATTAATCATACTAAACTTAATTAGGGTTTCCTTATTGCATAATTATCATACTAAATATTAATTTTTTGTGAGGGTTGTTACAGAACTCTCTACGCAATTACAGGAACTATTGGATAAAGGATTTATCCGTCCTAGTTCATCACCCTGGGGAGCACCAGTACTCTTTGTTAAGAAGAAGGATGGCACATTCCGAATGTGCATCGACTATCGTGAGCTAAACAAGGTTACCATCAAGAATCGTTACCCTCTCCCGCGCATCGACGACCTGTTCGATCAGTTGCAAGGATCGAGCTACTATTCTAAGATTGACCTGCGATCAGGCTATCATCAGCTGAGAGTTCGTAATGAAGACATATCCAAGACTGCGTTCAGAACTCTTTACGGTCATTACGAGTTCCTCGTCATGCCTTTCGGAATGACTAACGCGCCTGCGGTTTTTATGGATCTCATGAACCGAGTGTGTAAGCCTTACCTCGACAAATTCGTGATTGTGTTTATCGACGACATCCTGATCTACTCGAAAAGTCAAGAAGAGCATGAACGACACCTACGCCTTATCCTCGAACTCTTACGCAATGAGCAATTGTACGCCAAATTCTTGAAGTGTGACTTTTGGCTTCGAGAGGTTCATTTCCTTGGGCATGTGGTCAATAAGGACGGGATTCACGTCGACCCCGCTAAGATCGACTCGATAAAGAATTGGCCTACACCCAAGACGCCAACCGAAGTTCGCCAATTCATGGGATTAGCAGGATACTACCGCAGATTCATCAAAGGATTCTCAAAGATTGCTCAACCCCTCACGACTCTCACTCAGAAAGGCATTGCTTACAAGTGGAATGAAGCTCAGGAGTCGGCCTTTCAAAGGCTAAAGGATAACCTCTGTAGTGCTCCTATTCTCTCGTTGCCTGAAGGCACTGACGACTTTATGGTTTACTGCGATGCGTCTATCCATGGGCTCGGTTGCGTGTTGATGCAACGCGAGAAAGTTATTGCCTACGCTTCTCGACAACTTAAGACGCGTGAAAGAAACTACACTACGCATGATTTGGAACTGGGAGCAGTGATTTTTGCTCTTAAGATATGGAGACACTACCTGTACGGTACCAAGTGCACTATTTACACCGATCACAGGAGTCTCGAGCATATCTTTAGGCAAAAGGAATTAAACATGCGACAACGTCGATGGGTCGAACTCTTGAATGACTACGAATGCGCCATCAAGTACCATCCGGGCAAGGCCAATGTCGTGGCAGATGCCCTTAGCCGAAAGGACACTACCCCAAAGCGCGTTCGAGCGCTACAACTTACTATCCAGTCTAGCCTCCCTACTCAGATTCGGAACGCCCAGGTTGAAGCATTGAAACCGGAAAACATCAGGGCTGAGTCCCTGCGAGGATCGAGACAGCGACTAGAACAGAAGGAAGACGGCGCTTACTATGTAACAGGGCGCATTTGGGTCCCACTCTATGGAGGTTTACGTGAACTTGTGATGGACGAAGCCCATAAGTCCCGTTACTCAGTACATCCTGGCTCGGATAAGATGTACCACGACTTAAGGACTACATATTGGTGGCCTGGCATGAAGGCCCACATAGCAACATATGTCAGCAAATGTTTGACTTGCGCAAGAGTCAAGACAGAGTACCAGAAGCCAGCAGGCCTACTCCAACAACCAGAAATCCCAAAATGGAAATGGGAGCAAATTTCCATGGATTTTGTTACAGGGCTACCTAGGTCTCAACGCGGAAATGACACTATTTGGGTAATAGTAGATCGATTGACCAAGTCCGCACACTTTTTGGCTATTAAGGAAACAGACAAGTTTTCTACTTTGGCGGAGGTTTACTTAAAGGAAGTAGTTTCAAGGCACGGGGTGCCAACCTCCATTATTTCCGACCGAGACGCTCGTTTTACTTCGGAATTGTGGCAAGCTATGCACAAATCCTTTGGCTCACGTCTAGATATGAGCACCGCTTATCACCCGCAAACGGATGGACAGTCCGAACGCACCATCCAAACCCTAGAAGACATGCTTAGAGCATGTGTGATCGATTTTGGCAAGAATTGGGAGAAGCATCTACCGCTAGTGGAATTCTCCTACAATAACAACTACCACACTAGCATTCAGGCAGCACCTTTTGAGGCATTGTACGGTCGTAAATGCCGGTCACCTCTTTGTTGGGCGGAAGTCGGTGATAGTCAAATCACGGGCCCAGAGATGGTGGTAGATACAACGGAAAAGATTGCCCAGATCAGACAACGCATGGCGGCAGCTCGTGACCGTCAGAAAGACTACGCTGATAAGCGTAGGAAACCACTAGAATTCCAGGTCGGTGACCGGGTTCTACTTAAAGTCTCACCCTGGAAGGGTGTAGTTCGCTTTGGTAAGCGGGGCAAGCTTAATCCGCGATATATCGGGCCGTTTGAAATTACCGAGAAAATCGGTAAGGAGGCTTATAGATTGAATCTGCCTGAAGAACTGAGTGCGGTACACAACGTATTTCACATATCTAATCTGAAGAAGTGCTTGTCAGACGAAACGCTTGTAATTCCTTTCAAGGAACTCACTATCGACGAACAGCTACACTTTACTGAGGAACCGATTGAGATCACGGATCGAGAGATCAAAACCCTCAAACGTAGCCAGATACCTCTCGTACGAGTCCGTTGGAACTCGCGACGTGGCCCAGAGTTTACCTGGGAGCGGGAAGACCAGATGAAGCACAAGTATCCCCAGTTGTTCCCTAACGAAAACCCCAGCACTGAAGCTACAACCGAATTTCGGGACGAAATTCTAAACTAACGGGGGGATGATGTGACACCCCGTTGAAACATTCTCACTCATACTAGCTTGACAGTGACTGCCTTAACTTTCGGGACGAAAGTTCTTAAAACTTGGAGATAATGTGACACTTCGGGTTTCCCGAGCAACCTTCTTGATTCAACATTTCGTGTACGTATATTATTAAATGAGAAACTATGGATTTTCTGTTATTATGTGTTGTATGTATGTACGTTATATATAGATGTGTGTATATTACTAGTGAGCCGAAACCGTAAGACCCGACTCGAGAACCCGGTCTCGAGTAACCCACATCGGTTGGGCCGCAACCCCCCTTTGGTCCACCCGAAAGCCCATTAGTGCACACCATGAGATATAAAACCCATCATCCACCTTTACCACACTTCCCCTACACTCTCCCTCATCTCACTCACTCTCTCCTTCACTAAAACCCTAAAACCCTAGATCATCATCACAAACCTCCTCTCATCTCCTTCTCCCTCTCGGATTCAACCAAGGACTCTCGGTTCTAGCTCCGGATCCTAACTTGAAGCTTATTCATCATATTCTCACACCTTGAAATCTAACCGGTTAGTGATTCCTTGCATTATAGAGATGATAATGTTGTATATGTTTGCTTGTTAAATCATATGCATGTCAAATATGCCTTTTCTTGTATAGTTGATGTTATTATTGTTGATTGATGATGAAAGTGATTGTTTGATAAAGAAAATGGTTACTTGTTACTAAATGATGCTTATGTGATGAATAAGGTTTTGATGCATAAGATGTTGATGGTTATCATACTAGCTTGACTTGTAAATGTAGAAATGAATAAATGCCTTGCAATATACATGAGTTTGAATGAATATGTGATTCAAAATACGTGATCTTGAATGCATTTCCGGTTGGTGATCATTGTTTCAATAATTCGATGCAACATAGGAGGTTTTGTTAAAGGTTGAAAACCCTATAATGATGAACTAGATGAATATGATATGAACATTCAAAGATGCTTGTTTTGATCAGTTTTGCTTGGTAATTAGACAAAGAAACATGTTAGTGCAATATGGTTGGTTAGTACAAAATTACATGAAAACAAAATTCTATTGGATAGTACATGTTGACAGGTTCTAGAAGATTTCTGTGCACGTAATCATGGTTGCGAGTCGGAACCCTTGGTTGCGACTCGAGACCAAGACATGATGAACCGAGACGGGCTTCAGGGACTCGAGACCGACTAAGTCTCGACTTGAGACGACATGATCTCGACTCGAGACTGGGCTCGAGACTCCTGAGATTACGACTCGCAAGCAGCACACTCGAGACTAAAACGTGATTCTTCGAGATCTCCCGGTTGCGACTCGAGACCGTGTATTCTTGAGTCGAGACCACCCTTGTCTCGACTGGGCTGCCTACGTGTTATTGGGCCACAACTTGTTGGGCTATCTGTTGACTGGGCTGCATGTGTTTCTGTTACTGTTTGTTTGTGAAAATGTTGGGGCAGGCCCAATAACCCAACTGTTTGAATGTATGCATGCTAAGTGTGTCTATACGTGTTTGCTATACGTGATTACTTGTACCCCAACTTGACCTATATTTGGTAACCATGCTAGGACGTGGTGACCAACGTGATTGACCCGGGTAATTAATCTACCGAGCAACCCAAGGTGAGTTCACAACTTAAAGCATGCGTTCCCGGTGGTTTGGGAAACGGAACTAAAAACAACACTATCCCCTTATGAGGGATACAACTTACTTTTCTTCCCTTGTTATTGGGAACCCTTAGTTAATTACTGTTTATACGGAATGCAACAAACGGCACTAAACGAAACTCTATCACTCAAGTCCCTACTACATAATACCGATTAGTCGCCGTGGCCAGGCGAACGGGTTATTAGTTGATAGCGCTATTTAGGTTTTACCAGCCTCACACCGTGCCCGTGTATGTGATCGGTCGTGAACTAATGTACTCAGGCATCCGTCAATGCTGATAGAACATTGACATCGGGGCATCCTGCGGAAACGCAAACGGTTACCTAGTGTTCGGTATTGGAAAAACAGTTTAGTCGCTAACTTTTGGGGTAGCTCCCCATGGCATGTATAAACGGATAAATTAACTGGTGAAACAAGTTTTTGGTAATTAAAACTGGACAACTAGTGAACTCGCTCAACATTATTGTTGACACCTTACTGCATGCTTTGCAGGTAACCAGTGACTGAGGAGCTTGCTGCTTGGGGATGTGTAGTGTTCGTCTACCCCTGTGTTGGGTGTTAAATAAACATGAACTATGAATCTTGTTTAAAACTGTTTTACTTATGCTTCCGCTACTTGCTATTGTTTGAACTTAAAACTTTAAGCTCTGAACATGATGCTTGCCAATCGTATGGTTAGTAAGTATTACTTTGGTTATTAATTCAGTATAATTGGTGGCTGGATCTTGGTCAGTCACGCCCTCAAGCGGATGATACTCCGCAGGTGGAATTTGGGGGTGTGACACGTTTAAAAAAACGACGCCTGAAAAAGCCGGGCGTAAAAAAACGGCTCTTCAAAACGATTTTTTTAAACAAATCTTAAAAAAAAATTATAATAAAAATTTGATTTCAAAAAATTGTTTAACAAAAAAATCTGTTTATAAATAAAAAATAATCAAGTAAAAAAAGTAATTAATGAATAGGACAAAAAAGGTGATTTAAAATTAATATATATAAAAAGACAAAAAAGACAATTTTACTTATATACCCTTTAAGAATAAAATATTAAAAACATAATAAGACAAAAAGTTTTTAATATTAATTTTAACTACTTTTAATCTCATCCATCCATCCATCATCTTGATCTAATAGCCAGAAAGTGGTTCTCGTGGTTTTTACAACTGGAGGTGGTTTTCATTTTAGCGGTCCCTATATATATATATATATATATATATATATATATATATATATATATATATAGAGAGAGAGAGAGAGAGAGAGAGGAAGTGTAGGATACAAATACCCTTATTGTACATTACGTACGCTATATCCATGGCCATACACGTGTCGTGATTCATTTTTCTTTCATAAGGTTAAATCGGACAATTCATTCAATCTCAGCTGAGGGAAAATTAGTCTATTCATTCAATCAGCGAGAAGTTCGTTACACCACTATCCCGGTAATTATGATTCGTATCAGTTTTATATTTTCATAATTCTCAAACAATACATTGCAGTTTCGTTTTTCAACGTTAGGGTTTGAATCGATTGTTGTTTTCAATGGATCCACAGAGCAGTACCGGACGAAACACAGATGTTGAGTTTGAAGACGCTCGATTGGTCGGTGATCAGGTTCAATTATCTGCTTATCAGAGAGTTACGATTGATGAAGTTAGAAATCCTAATTCTGCAAATGCAAATGCAAATACAAGTGGTGTAAATGAGTTTTTGAATGGTAATTTTTGTTAATTCAGATGTTTAAATTGTTCACAGATGTTTTTGTGTAACGTTTTAATGATTTTGTATGATTTTAACTGATTGGAAGGTTTTGAATGTTTATTAGAGGATAATTGATATGAAAGCAAAGTGTTTAAGTTCGCATGTTATGAGTCTGACAATTATCATGTGATGTTAATTCTAAATACTGATTTTGCATGTCATGATATCATAAATCGCATGTGTAAAACATATTATCAAAATGGTCAATTTCGCATGTTATGAGTCCAACAATTCACACGTTCTTATGATGAGATTTTGGAGTTTTCAATATATCGCATGTTATGAGTCCGATAAATCGCATGTGTTATCTCTTTTTTATTTTATTATGTAGATAAAAGGCTTTATATTCCGGAGGTTGAAGCATCAGCTACACGTGTGGTTGGAATGCAATTTAGTTCTCTCGAACAAGCATACGTGTTTTACCAAACATATGCTACGTTAGATGGTTTTTCTACTCGCAAAGGTGGTGAAGTACACAGTGGTGGTATAACCAAAACTAAGTATTTTGTTTGTTCTAAAGAGGGACATAAGCCATTGTTTATTGACGATGCTTATTCGAAGTAAAAAAGTCACTCAAGTCAAGGAACAGAGGGATCATTAGAACTGGGTGCAAAGCTCAACTTACGATTTGTTCGGTGGATGGTAGATCATATACAGTCAAGAAATTTGTTGATGGCCATAATCATAAGTTTGTATGTCCACACGATATTCATATGCTGCCAGCTTACATGCAATTGTCAAAAGTCCAGGAGGAAGTGATACGGGAACTAGGTACTCTAAACCTTGGCCCTGTCAAAGCTTTTCATATAATGAGGAAACGATACGGTGGTTTCGAGAATGTTGGCGCCACGGTCGATGATTGCAAAAACTTTAAAACTCGAATTAATAGTTATATAGGAGAATATGACACTGACATGGTGATCAATAGGTTAACTGACAAAAAAGAATATTTAATTGATTTTTCGTTTGAATATTCTGTTGATGAGAACAAACGGTTAACTGGTTTGTTCTGGGTCGATGGGATATGCAAGCGTAACTTTATGGAGTTCGAGGATGTGATATCGTTTGATGCTACTTTCAAAACAAACAAGTAAGTGTTACATTAATGTTTTTTTAATATTTTCGCATGTTATATGATTTTGTAAATTGGCAATATCGCATGTTAATATACATTGAAATTTATGTGTTGAATATATCGCATGTTATAATGTGTATTTCGCATGTTTATAATGTCTATTTCGCATGTTACACTGTCTACTTCGCACGTTACTAAATCTTGAATTATTTTTCAATTTCTGATATTACATCGATATCCTTTGGGAAGGCTTCTGATAATGTACTAAAGATCCTATTGAGGGGGGTAAAAGTTAAGATAATAAATTAATGGGGGAATAAGGCAATCCAGTGGAATAGAAGATAACCAGCGAAATGGGACCTAATTTGCTTATTCGGTAGATTAATTAATTTGATGTCTAAATCGCTTTGGTAATTTAAAAGATCCCTAAACGTGATTCCATTTGTTAAGATTGAAATAAAGCACTATTTAATTAAGTTATAAAAAGATAACATAAACAAGATGGCTTTGAACTAATCTTGTTGTGGTATATCGTTTACTAGTCGAAAGGATAGGGAAGGTTCATTATGGACATATTTCCAAATCGGTCTATCGATATGTTGTATCAAGATTGAGGTATGTTGGCGACCGGACCAATGAAGCCACTGCAAAACTATATAAAAGATAAAATGGAAGACTTAAACATTTTCCTCATTGTATAAAATAAACTATATTAATTAAGAAAGACTTATCCAAGAGTCCTATATTATCGTTTTAGTCTACTAAATTAACTACAAATAAGGATGGTCATAATAGTAATAAACGGTTAAGTAGGGGAAGTGTATTCCTTAGACGATACTTGGTTCTTATTTAAAGCTATACTATACGCGATGGGTTCTCTGCCCGTTATGTGTATTTAGTTTAAATAATAATCATTTTTATAAATTTAAAACTAGATAATCATGCTTGAAAGTTATTAAGTTAACACACTTAAGTGTGCTTAATATTATTAAATTAATATAGTTAATTCACACGACATATGTACACAGACAACGCTGATGACTAGGCCCGCCCACTATTTCAGAGAAAATTTATCGCCCAAAGGCCCACTATGGTAAAACCCCTAGCCCAGATTAAATCAAATACGACTTTAACTCATGACCTCTACATTGAAAGATCATATGAGATTACCTTCTCACAAATCAATTGATCTAGTACTCATTTGGCTGTTATTTAATGAATTAATTCCATTTTTAGATGACCATTTGATTTTTATTAGATTCTTTTCACTTCTTATCGTTATTTTATAGTTTTCATTAGAATTTAGTTTTAACACACTTAAACTTTATTACCATACAAAATCAATTAATCTATATCTCAGGTTTAAAGATGTGCCTAAATCCCTAAATATTCTTAGTTATTTCTTTTTAACTTTTTTAGCTAAATTCATCGACGACCGATAACATTATCTCCAGCAAACTATGACTATGGAATGCGTATCCCTCACTGCCTTCTACAATCGTTACCCACGTCAAAACCACCACAGCATCACTGCCAACCTCGTCTACCACCGCCTTCTGCCATCGATTCACGCGTCTTAACCACCACAACCCACCACTAGTCTGACCGAAGGCCAAAAGGGTGGCCGACGAGAGACGATGGTCGGTTCCTCCATCTCCGCCGCTCCTCTCTCTCTCTCTACCGTGCTATAGGTGCATTCTCTCTCTATCCATCTCTCTAATCTGGATTTATTTGAAGTTGGAGCGGCGGAGTCCAAGTAGATGTAAAGGGTCAAAATGTAAAATCCCCATAATACCCTCAATAACTGTTCATTCAGTTCTTCTATTATCATATAGTAATAATTTCTGAAATGTCCAATTTTAAATGCAGGGGCGCAACTTAAGTAGAGTGGGAGCCCCCCCCCCCCCCCCAGTTATTCGCTCAATAGTGGAGAGTATGTAGTTTTCGTATATAAATTTTTTGGTATATACGTTTTTGAACCCCGGTTCTATAGAAATTTATTGATATATATGTTTTCAACTCCTGTCGGAAAATCTCAAGGTTCGCCACTATTTAAATGTGATTCTGGTTAAAAGTTCATTTTTTGGTTTAAAAGTTTGGTTAAGAAAAGCGAGTCAAAGAGACATAACACATGCATGGGTCCATGGGAACCGAGTGGCCCACTTGGGTTTGGTATCAACCACCAAATATGGCCCGAAATCAATGTTTTAAAAGATTCGAAAGTTGACAACTAATATGGGCTCCTCTAGTGGGCCAGAAAGTGGACTTTTTGTATTGAAAATGCCATGATGTCAACTCCCGTCAACGCCATGATTCCATGAATACCTACTTCCTAGAGGTAGTGGATGACCAAAGGCATAACGAATTAAATGCTCACTTAACGGGGCAATGTGCATTTAGATGATAAATTCTGTCAGATTAACGGTTCAATTGGCCAATCTAAACATAATGTTATTATTTTTTTGGCCGGCACTATATATTATCGAGAAGGTACCACTAAAAAGTGGATTTTGTCAAAGTAGGTTAAAAAGGATTGTGATGATAACATGTGACACTTCTAATAAGTAAGAATGAATGACATTTTGGTTGTTTTAAATAGGAGTGAAAATGACATGTGGCACCCCTTTTGTTTTTTAAAAATAAAATAAAAAAATGTAGTAAAAAAAATCTAGCACAAAAAATCTAGTCCAAAAAAATATAGCACAGAAATTCTAGTACAAAAAAATATAGCACGAAAAAAATTCAGCAAAAAAATGTAGTATAAAAAAATCCAGCACAAAAAATTGAGAAAAAAAATTAAGACAAAAAAATTCAGCACAAAAATATAGTAAAAAAATCCACTATAAAAAATGTTATACAACATAGAAATACAACACATTTTAGTGGGTTTTTTAGTCTTCATATTTTATATAGCAATATGGTACTCAAATTAAAGATAAAAAGATGCTCGATTTTACGGTGAAATTTTTATGAAAAAATAATGCCGTATAAAAAAGTTATGAACGTTTAGAATATGGGGGTGAAATATGCATGTGTCTTGCATGTGGATAGAGAAAGTCCATAAATAGGATTTTCCCAAGATACCCTTGCACTCCTCATTTCTCCTATACTTTCATCTTAACTATTGATTTGAAAAATGAATGGTTAAGATTCATTCTCATCCTACTTAGGCTACACGGTATGGGGGTCGTCCCCCTACCGTCTCGGTCCGGCGACGGCAACAACACCAACCCGCCCCTCCCCGTCCCCGTCCTCAACGTCGCTTCCTGGACGTTGGCAACGAACCAAAACTGTGGACCCCTCCTAAATCTAACCGTTAGATAAAAAAAATAAAAAAATAAAAATACCAGGTTCGCCGGAATCTTGCCTGCTTCGTCGGAGAGGACAACGGCCTTTCAAAGTGATAAGGTGTTCCAGGTTTGCTTATTTACAACAATGGTCCCTGTGGATTCAACAATGTTTTTTAAGTTTATTTTTTTTACAACAATGGTTCCTGGGCCTTTCAAATTTTCTATTTAAATTTAAGTTATAATGTTTTTAAGTTTATTTTTTCAAGTTTATTTTTTTTATGATTATGTAATGTCTTTTAATATTAATGATAATTTTTTATTAGTTTATTTGTTAAATGTTAAAAAATAAGTAGAAGATTAAAAAAAAGTAGAAGATTAAAAAAAACATAAAAGTGGTGGGGAGGACTATGACTAGGACCATCCTCCCATGCCCCCTAGTTTTGGAGGATGATCCATCCTTGGAAGGACTATGACGTGGCGCCTACGTGGCGGATCATCCTCCAATGATGGACCATCACCATACCCTCTAGCCTTAGGTAAAATAAACTTTTTATTTGATCCTACTCCATATATTATTATTATATATTACTATATATTATTACTTTAGTTTACTATATATTAATAAACGGATTGAAATGAATAGTGATTTTAATATTATAATAATATATAATTTTCTTAATACTTGTATTATTTTAGTACTATAATAATTATTATTTATTTACTTTTTAACTTTAATCCTTTTCTTAATATTAGGGGTTGGGATAAGTTTGGTGACTGAAGAAACACTAGATAAATGGTCGGAACCAAGATATCTAGGGGGTTTGAATCCGCATAAAAGGTTAGTTCTCTCTCTATTGGTTCAGTGATTGCCGAGTTCCTTCTCCGGTGATTCTGCAAAACAAAGCACCGTTAGCCTCGTCAAGGGGATAAGAGGGTTCTCTCCTTGACCCGACTCCGGTGTGAGAATAAGTATTTGTATGGAGAAGATAAAGGTGTTTAGTAATGAAATTGAATCTGCCTTTTTACCTGAAGAATTCTCCTATTTATAGCCGAGAGTTTGGGAGGGAAAATCTGTTATTGAAAAGATAACGGAAGATGCTAACACCGTAGCGGTTATCTTTCCTTCCGTTAAGTCTTTTTACTCTTCGTTAAGTTGCTTTGATCCGACGTGAGTGCACACGGATCACGACTTTATCTACGGTTGGGGAATTGCCACGTGGAAAGTGGTTTGAGTGGAGATCATTCTCCAATTACATGCTATCGTGGTGATTTCAGGAATGTTTGTGATGATGACACGTGTCCAGACGGTTACAACCGTCTGGGTGGTGCACGATCGTATTTCTTCTAGAAGGTTACTGCTGTAATCTAGTGTGACACCTTACGGTGTGCCCACAGCTGAATAGATCCCAAGTCTGGGTAAAATAATATCCAAGTTTGGATATTTGGGCGGACATATTGATCTCGGGGTTTTTAGCCTTTTGTTAAAAGGCTAGTGGCGCAAGGGTTTAAGCTTCCCTTTGGGCGCGTGGCTATCGCTTGTTAGTTTCTTTCTTCCTTCTGTAAGAGCAATGCGCGGCCGCGCAAGGTTAAAAGGGTTGAGAGACCGGTTGGTGGTATGGTCCCATATCTCTTTTGTGAGGTTTTTTGGGACCTTACCCCTTCAAGTCCCCTCAGTCTAGTGTTGTACTTATGCAAATAAGTGGAGCACTGGACTTAGGAGAGAGAGATGTTTTTGAGTGAGTAATCTTCTATGAGAAGGCTCTATTTTATTTTGAGGATTTTGAAAATCCTTTGTCTTTATAGGATGGTACAGCTAGGGCTGCAGATTAAGCTGACATTGTCAGGTATATGCTGTTGTCCGTGTCTTTCACGCGCGTGTGCAGACGCGTGTGTACTTTTTCTGCTCTTCTGAGGGACTGTGATATCCGGAAAAATTGCTGTGACGGTTCCCGATGCTATTTATTGCGATGAGTATATAACGTTTGGGTAACCTCCTATTGCCATCATTGTTTCGTTGAAACTTTTCCCCTACCTTTCTTCTCTTTTTCTTTTTTCTTGAAAAAATCTGTCCTTCCTCTGTTTATGTCGATCGGAGAACATCAAGAGGGTCTTGCTGAAGAGATGTCTACTGAACTTCCACCATTGAAGTGGCCGAGGGGGTCTTTTGACGGTTTGATTAGGAATCTTAAGTTACCGGAAAGTTGGGGTGCTCTGTACCCTGAAGAAGGGCAGACGGCGGCAGATGCTCCGTCTGGGTATATTACCCTTTTTTGGGATTTTTCTGTGACGGCAACTTCCGTTTGCCCGTAACGACGTTTCTTCTTGACATCCTTACATTTTATAATATTCATCTTTCTCAACTGCATCCTATTGGTATGGTTAGGGTTCGACACTTTGAGTTTGTGTGTCGGACTATGAATATTGAGCCGACCGTTCCTCGATTTAGGGTATTTCATCAAATGCATTGTACCCAGGGGTTTTACTCTTTTGTTCAGAGAGCTGCTGCGAAGAAGATTTTGCTCAATCCTCCGAAATCTTTCCATGATTGGAAACAGAAATTCTTCTTTATCAAGGCCGGAGTGATTCCAGTGAGGATGGTGTTGAGGGGGAAAGAAGATGTTCCTATTGAAACACTCCGGATCCCTTCTGAGGAAACTTGGTATCAGGATCTGAAGGAAATAGCTAATATTGCTTTGCCGGAGAAAGCCCTTGTCGGGGCTGGGATGAGTTTAAACTGGAAGATGGATCGAGACGACAAGCCTGTATACACAGAGGGGGGCCACGGTATGGTTTTTTCTTTTCCTCCCTCTTTTTTTTTTTTTTTTTTTTTTGAGTCTATCTCCTTTCTCTTGCAGTTGTTTCACTGTATCTTGTTGCCTACAAAAGAGAAGGGGGGAGAATGGGTACCATTAAGAAAAATCCTGATGAAGAATTTTGGTATGATCGTATTGCAAGGAATTTTTCCCTTCCGCGGGACGCGGATTTGTATGATCCTCCTGCTGCTGGCGCAGGTAAGATTGTGTATACTGTCCGTCTTAATTTTTACTCGCGCCTTAATTGTTCTTTGCGCTTTATAGGTGAGTTTTCAAACTTGGGCATAGGCCCTGAGAGGAAAAAGCGCGCTACGGTTAGTAATGTTGCGCCCAAGAAAGGTGATGCAGGAAAGACTCAATCTTTCAAAGTTAAAAATGTTGAGAAGAAAGGTATGCGCCATTCTTCTGACAAGTGTGATTATGTGGTGGTTTCTGATACTTTGGAGGGTCTTACGCCTGCAGTTACTATTCAGCGACCGAAACCAGAGCCGAAAGATTCTGCTGATATTCCTCCATCCAACCCAGATGATCCAATTGACTTGGAATCTAGTCCTGAGCATTTGGTGCAGAGAGGAGCAAGCAAGAGAAAACAAACTGATACTAACGCGGAGGATCAACCTCCTAAAAAGATTCAAAGAAAGAAGATTACTCGAAGGGGGAATCTTGATGCTTTTGTTACGGAATCTGTTCCTGGTAAGCAGCATCTTCTCTTGTTTCCTTTTTATGGGTTAAATTTTTATGGATTTTTGTTCTTACAGTAACTCCTGTTGCTCCAACCCTCATCGATGTTCAAGCTGTGACACATGAAGAACTTCCTCCTACTCCTCCGCATGCTTCTGCAACTGTTCAATCAAACGCTGCAGAAGATGCTGATGACGATGCAGAGAAGCCCGTTGAAATTGAGAGGCCTGCTGATGCTGGCCTAGGCACGGTGGATGATACGGAGAAACCTTCGGCTCCTGAGGTGGTTACTCAAGACCAAGGGAGAGGGTCCACTGAAAAAATTCCTACTCCTGCTCCTTCGGATACTACACCGGAGCATATTGAGAAGACAACAGTTGAAGAACAAGACTCATCGGCCAGTGTTAGTAAGCAATCTCCTATCCGTCCAGAGGAAACTTTGGGAGATTATTATTATCGGAGCTATTCGGAGAAGGATGCTGCTGATCCTCATGCTCCTGTCTGGAATTTGAAGAAAGGAGATAATTTTGCGGACTGGCACGTGTGCCAAGATTGGCTGCAGGGGATAATTCCGCCTGGGGAGGTCAAGTTTCAAGAAAGCCGATCTTGCGATCAAGCCTATCAGTCTTACGTTGCTGAGACCGCCTCTCATGTTTCTACCACCCATCGTATTGTTCGGGAGTGGTATCATATGCATAAGGAGCAGAAATCTTTCACGGCGGCTCAGAAGAAATTCTCCAATGATGAGAGACGTCTGGCCCAATTGATGGCGAAACTAAAAGATGATCAAGCCAAGTTTGAGGCTGAGCGGAAGACTGAGGAGTGGTCTGTTGCTGGTTGGAAAAGAAAGGCTGAAGCTGAAGCTGCTCTTCTTTCTAAAGAGCGAAAAAACTGGAGGAAGATTTGTGAAAAGGATAATGCAGAGAAGGCAAATCTCCGCATTATTATAAATAACCTCAAAGCTGATGTTGAAAAGCTGAAGAGCCAAGATGCGGACGTTGAGAGATTGCAGAAAGAGAAAGCTGACTTGGAAGCTTTGTTGGTAGAAGCTCGTGCTCATAGGGAACGTAGCGAGCAACGGGAGGTGCAAGCTTTAAGCTCTCTTGCCATTGGGGATAAGGAACTAGAGGAACTTACTGCTTTGGTTTCTGACCAGGAACAACTGAAAAAGGACCTGGAGCTTGCGCGTTCTGAACATGCTGAGTCCTCCCGCCGTTTGACTGCGACCGAAGAAAAACTGGAAAATTCAGAGACGGCGCGGGTTTCGGCAGAGAGCGAGCTTGAGCCCTTAAGGAATGACATGACCTGGTTGAAGGATCGTGGGATTTCCTGTGTAAGCTCCTACCTTATATATGCACTTTGACTTTTTTCTCTCTTTTCTTTTGTGTTAACCGCTACTGATTGGTTTCATAGGTTGCTGAATCTGTGTTAAACTCTAAAGAGCTGGACAAGACTGTTGCGGATTTAGTGGTTGCTGCGCGGCGGGATGGTTATGCGCAAGGTTATGCAGAATGCTCCCATCATGTAACGAGTGCGCTGAAAGTTACTTGGGATGATAGCAAGTCTGCTACTTTTGGTGTAAATACTGCGGCCGCGCTTTCTTCTATGAAGGCGGAGTTTAATAACTTACAACTCCCAGTTATGGAATTGATAGATGTAGCGCTACATTCGGACGATCCGGTATCGCAGCTTAAAAAAATCTTTCCTGATGAGGAAGAGATTTTAGAGTAGGGTGAAATTTGTTTCTGAACAACTTGTGTTTTTCCCCCTTTTCTTTTTGTGGGATGTATATCCTTGTTTTTGTTGCGCTGTTTGCGTAAAAATTCGAAACACTGCCGTGTTTGAATCTTGTTAGGGCGTATTTGTACGCTGAAAGTAATATGTTTCTATTTGTTTGAATGCCTTTACAATTTTTTGCATGAGTACAATTGTTTTTACTTAAGTAAGGCGAATGAAGTTGGTATGAAGCTCATGCGTGGAGTTTATGGTCGTTTGTGAAGTAATCACCGACCGCGAATGGAGCTTATTTTATACTACCATAATGTTTTCGAGCTTACTAAAAAGAAATTGCATGTATTTTGTAAATACAAATGATAGAAACTTTGTAATTTTTATTCATGGATAACGCGCAGAGGCCTTACAAAGTCTTAATAATTAGATGGAACTTAACTTAGTTTTGTCATCTTTGACGTTTTTTCCTGCGGGGAATTCTGCAGAGTCTCTTAGGTCTTGGCCCGTTTGTTGGAGGTTTCTTCTCCCCGGGTGATTTGCTTTATCTCCTTGCGCATATTCTGGAGTAGATGCGTAAACTCCCCATTTTTGAGGGCTTTCTCTATCTCGGTGCGCAAGGAAATGCAATTGTTTGTGGTGTGTCCCGTATCCTTATGATATTCGCAATACTGCGCTAGGTCCTGACCACGTTTACTCTTCATCGGAATTGGCGGTTTAAACTGATAATCCTCGGTACTCAGGACTTCCGCCGGGGTCTTTGTCAGTGGGGTCCACTGCCTCTCCCTGTTTTCATGCTTGTTATCTCTCTGAGCAGAGAGTTTGTTAATTGTTGTGCGAGCATCTTCAGAGGAGCGGCTTCCAGATGACTCGCGCCATGATTTCTTGAATCTTCGTTCGCCCGTTGCACTTAAATCTGTGGGCCTGCTGTGTGGTGGTGGTGGTCTGTTTGTAGTAAGGTTTTTCTCTGTTTGTGCGTAAACCTTGGCCGCCGCCATTATCTTTTCCCAACTCTTGGGGAGGCCTTCTGTTCCAGACAGCACTTTGACCATATCGTCGCATCTAACCGCGTACTTAAACTGAGCGCGGATTAGCTGTTCGTGGACACCACCGATCTCCAATACTTCCTTATTATACCTGGTTATAAAATCTTCCAAATTCTCATCATCTCGACGCCATATGTTCATGACATCAGATGTATCCCGCATGGAGCGCCTTTGCTGGCTGAAGTGTGTTAAGAATTTTTGGCGCAGGTCTTTCCATGACTCGATCTGCCCCGTTGGTAGATTATCAAACCAGATTCGCGCTGGCCCCGTTAATGTTTGAACACACAAATGACACCAAAGCGGAAGAGTCCAACCGCCGACCAATGCTGCGCTGGTGAAGACCCTCAAATGATCGTCGGGATCAGTTAACCCATTGAATTTGCCGACGTTAGATGGTAATTTTGCCCTTTCTAACGGAGCCAGAGCTATTTCCAGTATAAACTTCGAGTTTTCCGCTGCTTCTGCAGGACGGTAAACTAAGTCGTAATTATGTTCTGCCTCAGGGTTGTACACCGCTCGAGGCCTGGATTTGTTAGAGTTTGGGTGCAGCCTGTTGAATACGCTGGTGTTTGCGCTCAAACGATACGTTTGGTCAGATTCATCGGTGTGAGCATCCCAAGGGGAGCCCAACCTATCATGGACTGATTGCCTTTGACGAGGCTGTGACTCATGGTGTTGTCTCTGATAGCTGTTCGTTCCATCATTCGTCGATTCTTCTCGTTGAGAAGCATGAGCTCTAGATCCCGGTCTTCGTGATTGTGTTACGGGAGCGGTTTGAGCACACAATTGTGTATACACTGCATTTAATGCTCCTTGTGACCGGACATACCATGATATCGGAGTTTCCCCCGGTGGTAGGATTGATTGGGCGGGATTTATGGGAAATATTCCTGGAGTAACAGGGTTATTTACTCCATTAGATTGAACCTCATTATCATCTGAGGCCTCTTCCACCATCCCTTCGACTGGTAAATTGTTTCCGACATTTGGTCGAGGACCAGATCGTCGGTGAGAAGATGAATTTTCTGCCATATGGAAAAACAGAAAAATGAGATGAACTGAACCGAAACGAGATAGGAACTAGAAAAACTGAGAAAACGGTGGGCACCAATGAAGAAACACTAGATAAATGGTCGGAACCGAGATATCTAGGGGGTTTGAATCCGCATAAAAGGTTAGTTCTCTCTCTATTGGTTCAGTGATTGCCGAGTTCCTTCTCCGGTGATTCTGCAAAACAAAGCACCGTTAGCCTCGTCAAGGGGAGAAGAGGGTTCTCTCCTTGACCCGACTCCGGTGTGAGAATAAGTATTTGTATGGAGAAGATAAAGGTGTTTAGTAGTGAAATTGAATCTGCCTTTTTACCTGAAGAATTCTCCTATTTATAGCCGAGAGTTTGGGAGGGAAAATCTGTTATTGAAAAGATAACGGAAGATGCTAACACCGTAGCGGTTATCTTTCCTTCCGTTAAGTCTTTTTACTCTTCGTTAAGTTGCTTTGATCCGACGTGAGTGCACACGGATCACGACTTGATCTACGGTTGGGGAATTGCCACGTGGAAAGTGGTTTGAGTGGAGATCATTCTCCAATTACATGCTATCGTGGTGATTTCAGGAATGTTTGTGATGATGACACGTGTCCAGACGGTTACAACCGTCTGGGTGGTGCACGATCGTATTTCTTCTAGAAGGTTACTGCTGTAATCTAGTGTGACACCTTACGGTGTGCCCACAGCTGAATAGATCCCAAGTCTGGGTAAAATAATATCCAAGTTTGGATATTTGGGCGGACATATTGATCTCGGGGTTTTTAGCCTTTTGTTAAAAGGCTAGTGGCGCAAGGGTTTAAGCTTCCCTTTGGGCGCGTGGCTATCGCTTGTTAGTTTCTTTCTTCCTTCTGTAAGACCAATGCGCGGCCGCGCAAGGTTAAAAGGGTTGAGAGACCGGTTGGTGGTATGGTCCCATATCTCTTTTGTGAGGTTTTTTGGGACCTTACCCCTTCAGTGACAATTGGTATCGAAAATATCGCTATGGTCCTGTTTATTATCAGTACATAAAGGTAAAACCGACACTAACACAGAAAACGCCAAAAGTTGGTGCCGAATTGATATTGGAAATCTTTTGGTTCGAGAAATTCAGTGCGGCTCCCCGGTACCGTTTGCTCATCCCTGATCACGGTTACCGTACGAACAACGGTATCGTACAACTTTTTTTGTTGATTTCTTCAACTTTTAATTTTTTTCTTTTTTAGTTTCAGGGGTAGGGATGAACTAGGTGCCAACCGATACAGAATCGGTACTGATAACGAAAATACCAGTTACGGTACTGGTATATGAAGGTAAAAAACGATAGTGAACCAATACCAGGAACGCCAAAAGTGGTACCGAATTGGTACTTAAGATCTTTCGGTTCGGCAAATTTGGTATCAGTACCCAGAACAATTTTCTCATCTCTGATCACAGGTTTCATACGAACAACATCGTTGTCATACAACTTTTTTGGTTGATTTTCTTTCGGTTATCTTTTAGTGTTTTTTTCTATATTTTCTTTTTATTCTTGTTAGCAGTTCTGTTCGCAACACGCTCGTAGTGATTTTAAAACACATGTAAACATAAACTAAATAAGTTGCGGCGAACTTCTTTAAACCTAGTTAATAAAAAAATGCAGTAAAAACATCAAACATGACCTGTATCTATTTAAATATCATGTAACTCGAACATGATCAATAAAACCTGTATATGTAAATGTGTCAAACGGGTTGTCAGGTAGTAATCAAGTTTTTTTTAGATAAGTTAATCAGGTTGATTTGTTGTAAAAGATGGGTTAAAAGGGTGATAAATGGGTTAGTGGATTAAACAAGTTGGAAGGGCGACTTGTTTAAATAAGTAGGTTAAACATGTCAACTCGAACCCAACCAGTTTATCTAACTTGCTAGATATGATAGCATAAAACCTGACTATGCACGTGTCATGTTTCATATTTCAGGGCGTTTCCAAAATTGGTACCATATATTATTATTGGATAATAGCAAAAATGCGGACTTTTTACAAGCAATGTTGTAAGAATTGCCAGGCGCTAGTAGACCGGTGGGATACCGACTAGGGATTAATTGAGATTAATCAAATTGGGATTTTATCTATAATGTTCAATTTAATTTGTATATCTACAAATTTTTATATGTAACTTTTATAAGTAGACTTGTTTGAACACTTTCTTCGATTCATATTTTAAAGTTGATAAGAGTAATTTCCGGAATTTTATATGTAACTTTTACAAGACCGCCATCAATTTTAGGCTGGTTAGGACCGAATTTAATCGTTGTTAAACGCCTAGCGATTAATTGGCTGAATAGATGAAATATACTCAAGTAACTTTTGATGAGCGATTAATCAACAACTAATTGGAGTCTAGACTTGATTTTTGCAACCATACTTACAACGTGTAATTCAAACAAAATGAGGGTCAATCTATCAAAGGGGGACCACAGCTCAAATTTCATTTAAAAAACACCGAATACATCATAAAATACCATGAAAACGCGACTCAGTAATCCTAATGACCGAGTAATCAGTTAAATTACTAAAGTAATCAGTTAAACTACTAAACTTTATGCTTTTGGTAATCGCACTATAAAAGTTTGACTTTAGGCTATTAAAAATTAGTATTCTAAATTTAAAATAAACATAACTGCAAATTAGAAATTACATAAACTTATAATTAAACTATTATAAAACATAAATATAACTAAAAGACAATATATTATGCATTAGATCAGGTCGAATCGTAACTTGGTGGTTCTACTCTCATGAGAGCACTAAGTTATTGCATGTCCTTCATGTGTCCAATCATATTATGCCATATAAATGTATGCATGTACATTATTACATTAGGGGGACGGGCCGTCCCGTTGTCAGCCATCCACCACACGTGGATCACCGTGGAACACCGCCGCCGGTGGTTGTTTTCACGCGTGAATCCGACAACGCGTGGCCACTATCACGTGTGAAGATGTGAGAGAAATTGTTGGGTTGTGAGAGAAATTGTTGGGTGTGGTGAGTGATGGGCATTTACACTAAAATCCATCACTAGTGATGGAATAATGTATGATGACATGGCGAAACTTGATTGGATGTTGTGAGTGATAAGTGTGTGGTGAGTGATTGACGTCCATACCCCCTTATATCATTTATCACTTGCATGCCCCAAATTCTTATTGGACCTCGTATGCTTCCCCCAAGGAGTTTGAAGGACATCAAATTCTAGTTGTACCCAATGTTGTAGAAGGCGCTAGGCGCTAGTCGGGCGGTGAGGTAGAGCCTAGGGATTAATTGGGATTAACCGGGATTAATCGGGATTAATCGGAATGGGATTTTTGTATGTATTTTTTCAAAATTATATATATATATATACCCAATAATATAAAAATAATACTTCAAAATTCACATAAATACTTCAAGTTTCAGATAGTATGGTTCGATTTTGACCGATTTTAACCAATTTTGACCGCCTAGGACCGCCTAGGATCGATTTTGACCGACTAATATTGTCCGATTAATCCGATTTTTGACCGCCTAGGACCGATTTTTGACTGCCTAGGACCGATTTTGACCGCCTAGGACCGATTTTGACCGATTTTTGACCAGGACCGATTAATTGACCGCCTAGCTCAAAATTAGGCAGTAAGTGACCGCCTAGCGCCTAGGCGCCGATTAATCGGCCGCCTAGGCCGATTTCTGCAACAGTGGTTGTACCACGTATATTATTATAATTTAAATGTTTAATATTTACACATGTATATTTGTTGCACTAAGGCGGCCCACCATCTCTCATTTTGCTCACTCGGACGTTAAGAGCAACGCCAGCCCTCCAACACAGACGTATATCTATCTGGTCGTTGTCTATATCGACACAGATGTCCTAATCCGTCTAACATTGGTAATGTCAAGTCTTCTAAACATTATAGGTTTGAAAAAAGTAAATTGTTATGAGATGTAAATATCCCTTTTAAATCTATTACATATATGTTATGTAGTTTACCTTTTAAATCTATTAAATACATCAAAGAAAAAAAAAAAAGATATAAGAGAGGTTATCCTGAAGTACACAGTAAACCTCTAAGATGATTATTTTCCTCAAGGTTATTTTCGTCATATCACATATTCACATATTACAGAATAAAACATAATACACATTTTCTCAATTTTAGTCATGTGTTAAATGATAATCTAAACCTTGGTCCATATTTTTTATTACTCCATAAATCCGACACTCATTAGTTTGTTGAACTTACCTACGTGGAACAAACGACAACATACGAAACGGTGTCGAAGGCCCATGTAACTAACCAACAAGACGTCAACCTAGACTTCCCGTTATCTCTTCATTTTTTTATATTTTTTTTCTTATTTTAAAAGACTTACATTTAATTTTATATTTTTTTCTTATTTTAAAAGACGTACATTTAATTTTACAGTCAACTTTATTTGGCTCCATGCACCTTCTTCCCTCCTTCCACACCTCAACTCCTGCAACACTTATAACCAACAGACCACACCATCCCAATCATTCAACTCCCTTTCTTCACATACAAACCATCATGGACGTCGCTCCGGCTGTCGATTTTGGGTTTATTTCGTCATCCCACCGCGGTTTACATTACCCTAGTGCTCCATCAAGCCCCAATAGACTGGGAGAAGTGTATTGTGGCTTTGATGAGCTCTTGATTGCTGTGGAAGCTAACCGAAGCGATTCCCTTGCTACCGTTCCGTTCGCATGGGAGGAAAAGCCTGGTGTCCCGAAAACACCTGACATTTTATCTGAAGATGATTTTTCTTTTGATGTGAGTTGTGGTTTTGTAAGTGATTCGGTTCCGGCTGAAGATTTGTTCCAAGGTGGCGTGATCAAGACCGTTGGTCCTGTGTCACAGGAGAGGGCTTTCAGCGACAGACGTATCTGTGAAAGAGGAAGAGAGAGAGGGTTTTCTTCTTCTAGGTTACCTTCATCTAGAAGTAGAAGGACAAGATCTTTGTCGCCATTAGGGGCTTCAGATTATCGTCGGGAACAACAACCAATGACTCCGAGGACAAAACCGATGGCAACTCCTTCGTGTTTGGCTGATAACGGGTCGAAAAGATGGAGTTTTAAGGATTTGTTTTTGTTCAGAAGTGCTTCGGAAGGAAGGGCAATGGACAAATACCCTTTGAAGAAATACTTTACCATTAACCGGAGAAATGACCAGGAGACGCGAAACACGTGTGAGTCTGGATCGGTTTCGAAAAGAAGGGGACGGGTATCGGCTCATGAGCTTCATTACAACTTGAACCGTGCGAATTCGAATGAGATGAGGAAGAAAACTTACTTGCCATACAAGCATGGTATTCTTGGAGGATTGTCCTTCAATCAATAAGTATGCATGCAAAAGATACTAGTCTTTAAATATGTATTAAGTGCATCAGAATGTATATAAAGTATGCTACAAATCACCAAAGCATTTCATCTATAGAAAGTTTTGATTGGGATGGTTGAGGTTGGTTGTGGTAGTTAAGTTTTGTTATTAGCTAGCTTAATATTTATGTACAAATGTAGCTCATGAGTGTAATATATGAGTTTTATCAATCAATATTGCCCTCAGTTTTATGTATGTACCAATTTCAATTAGGGCTGGCAATTTCAGACACGAACACTAAAAAACAACACAAAACAACACGACCTTAACAAGTTCGTGTCTTAAACAGGTTGACACATAAGACCTGTTAGTTTTCGTGTCGTGTTCGTGTTTACCAATTTCATGTTCGTGTCTTATCGTGTTCGTGCCATAAAAGCCAACATATGTTCGTACCATAACAGATCGTGTCTGACACAATATGCCAGCCCTAGACTCCACACACCACCCCTCCAGGGCGAGTTCATTTCATAACAGGTCGTGTTCATGTCTTAACAGTTCATGCTTAAGTCTTAACAAGTCGTATGATACATTTGTAAATTTTTTCGTGTCTTAACAGGTTGTGTTCTCGTAACCTGTTTATTATCAGGTTCGTGTTTGAAAAAAAACTTGACACGATAAGATTTCATGTTGTGTTCGTGTTTACCTATTTTGTGTTCGTGTCTTAACAGGTCATGTCTAACACGATATACCAGCCCTAATTCCAGTGCTACCCAATAAGAGAGATATTCCTACAATTTTTTAATTAAAGTTTAAAATTTTATTAAAGCCCAAAACAGCAAATTACACACGATCGGTAGGTAAACGGGCAACAAGCTGCGCCGCAAACCCCCTTTTGAATTGCAAAACCGATCGTACTAAAGATGAAACGCCTCTTAAGGGTTGAGCAATTATTGTTCACGACCCGTTAGA
Source organism: Helianthus annuus (assembly GCF_002127325.2). NCBI lineage: Eukaryota > Viridiplantae > Streptophyta > Magnoliopsida > Asterales > Asteraceae > Helianthus > Helianthus annuus. The sequence goes on along the minus strand of NC_035434.2, from coordinate 45,506,716 downwards.
CCCTGTTGAGGAATTCCACAACCTCTAGGGCCAGAGAATCAAATATATCAAAAGCAAATGGGATACGTGTTGATTCTCTAAACAAGCTTTCTCGTGTTTAGCGACTTTGCTTGATTCCGCCTACAACACTGCCTGGCAAACAACAAACCAACTATCCCTAAGCCCAACAACAGGGGACACCCATGTAAGGTCCACACAAGCGTGTTTTCTCCCTATCGACCCAAACATAAGAATATCAGTTGGCCGAAGTGTAGACCCTCCATCAAGCGAATTCGTCAGAAAGTTCACCGGAGCCTCCTTTTTAGCCAAAATCACGCCCACTTTAGAACATCACAAAGAATATTCCTAACCAAATCATGCTTGTATTTAAACCAAGGTAACTTATTCCAATGGACTGCATGCTCACCAAAAGTATCTAGACAAACCTTGCAACAAACTAGGTAGGGCTCATCAATCGGGAATAGAGGCACCATTAGCCGGTACTTAAGAATTGCCCGGTGCTCCACAGTCGACATGTTTTGGCCCAATCCTTCAATGAGTATGACTGTTAGAAAATCTTGAGCATGAGGAACCCGAAGACAATCAAACACGAATTTCTAACGAGGGGATAAACCAAACTTCTTTGCCAAACTCTGGACAGTTTTACTAGAGAGCCTCCCCCCTCCCCTAAATATCCTGGGCTTTAGAGGGCGGTGCCATTATTAGAGAAACCGCCAAGATCAAAATGAGAAATGGACATGTGCATGAAATCTAATGCATACACATAATCAGAATCTAACCCGACAATACCACACTCCCGGAGAATGTGGTCCTGCAAACTCCAAGATTGCGCCCTCGAGGCCACGAAAACGTATGTAGATACATCCTCAGCCGAACATAAACCCAAACCCCCAAAACGAGTTGAAAGAGATGCCAGCTTCCATTGCAGATCCCAAAAAAGGACCCCCGTAGATTACAATATCCTTGATCGCTCTCCAAAGGCCTTTGTCAAAAACCGACACAGCATCCCCAACAAGGGTAGGCTAGCACATCCTGAAGCCGAACAACAACTTAGCAACACCCATCCAAGAGCGCAGCAAGAGGAGTTCGCATTGAGGGTCCCGTAGATGTGGAAGATAGCTCATCAAATCTACTGCATGAGATGCCCTTTTTCACGGCCAAACTACTAATGAACCCTGCATCCCGACTAACGGTGTCCCCGTGTAGTTTCACACCTAACACCGGCCTTCTAATCTCACTAGGAAACAAACCCTCCTGCTCCTTAACTCCTACAATGTATATATGATGTCTATTAGTTATAGTTTTAGTCACCCATTGGGCGTGTAGAGGCCGGTTTTTTGGTTAACAACTGAGTTCTATTATCCGATTCAAAACCTTAATTTGTAACTTTCGTAGCAACCGCTTCATGTCCATATCTATGGTATGTTATCCTCAGTTTTCTTCCTTCTAATGTGAAAAAGTAGAATTTCCTAAGTTTACCAGAGAATTAAAGAGGTAATAGGAAGAAGAATATAGAGAGCACATGGAGCACCGTTTATGGTATGTTATCTACTTTTTTATATGCATAAACATGTTCAATTTCAAAATATAAATGTATAATACAACGTGTTAGATAATATTCGATCTATTTGTGGGATAATGTAAGAGCCTCTTTTTAGATAATGTTGGCATGTTGTTTTACTTTAGTTAATCATGGTTACAATTTGAAAAGATAATGTAAGAGCCTCTTTTTAGATAATGTTGGCATGTTGTTTTACTTTAGTTAATCATGGTTACAATTTGAAAAGATAATGCAAGAGCCTCTTCTTAGATAATGTTGGTATGTTGTGCTAGTTTAATCATTCATGATTACAATATGGACAAGTGCAACCCTTTCTTATTGTTATGTTGGATCTTGTTAGATATTTTTAGATTTTGTATGTCTCTAACTAATGCTTATATATAGTTGTATGTTGGATTTTATTAAATAATGTTTGATTGTTTTGTTGAATTATTTGTATATATATTTTACTAGCATTTATATTTATACACTAGATTGATGTTAGATGATGAAGTTGTTTAGTTGTTTTTTGTTTTCAGTCTTTGCTTGTTTTAGTAGTAAAGAGAAGTTGTTTGATTAGTATATAGATGTTTATATTTTAGTATCTATATTAAGTTAAGTTTATAAACTTTAGGTTAATTCTATTAGTTGTATTTAGGTTACTGAAAGTTATATTAGGTCATAACTAGCCATTTTAACATTAGTAAAAATGCTTGATGATAAGTACATTAAAATGCTTGATGATAAGTACATTAAATCTCCATAATGGGTTTGGAAATCATAAGTTGATGTATTATTTTTTAGGCTATACACGCATCAAAAGATTTTAATTTTGAGTCCACCCATCCATAAAAACTGAGGAATAGTGGAATTTGTATTTCATCAGCTCCATGGCATGGTGAAACCATGCAAACTCATTCCACGACATAGTGAAATTTATTTCGATGGTGAAGAATGCGAAAACATAGTGGCGATGGGAGTACCTATAGTGCATAATGTTTACTAGTCACACGTGAATAGCTTGTGGGGAATCTTGTCGTTCCTTTGTTGACAAATCGTCGACAAATCATTTGCTATAAAAATTGAGCTTTCCACACGAATCATTAACAACAATAGTTTATCACAAAAATTCAGCCGATAATGACGCGAAAGCCTTAGAAAAAAAATATTCCAACATCTTTTCTTCATGTCACACCCCGATTTCCACGGGTCTCACCGGTGGGCCCGGTGGGGGATTACCGTGACGATGTTGGCAACAATATAGTCAAACCACACAATTATATAATGCACAGCGGAAGCATAAGATAAATATATAAATTTCAACCTCTGATTGTAATATCAAAATGTATTACAGGGGTTTAATATATCCACAGTGGATCGTAAATAATCATAAAGTATTGTTCCATCAGATACTGCAATCAAGCTTGCGAGACTTATCCCGACGCTAGGGAGCTAATACCAGCCAATTTACGTTTAGGTACCTGCACTTAATCTTTTTGGGGAAAATACGTCAGTTTACACTGGTAAATACATTCAACTGACACATTTGAAAATGTTTATTAAAATTGATTTGAATGCACAAGGCACAAACTCTTTTATAACTTCGGTAAATTATAATAAAATCTTGTGAACGTTTTACATGTTCTTTTATGCGTTCAGTAGCCCGGGTCGTGCCGGGTTAAAGATTTATAGACACACCACGTTTGCGTAAAACCGTAGTATAAAAACCAACGGCTACGTCTTTTAATTTAAATGTCGACACTTTATACCGGGTGTACGCCTACACCGGGATGTCGATGGTCGTGGCCATTTCGTAAAATGATGCCAAGGATATCCGGGACAACGGTCATTAAACCCCCCAAAGGCTTATAAGCAACAAAACTGTTTAAATGAGCCGATCATATTTAATCAATTAACCACCTAAGCGATGGAATTATATAATGCTCAATCAAGCGGTATTAGTATACCGTAACCCAAGCCCATATAGGGGAAATAAGTTAAAGTATTTACCTTTGCAAGTATATTTCCTTAATTGGATTAAATCACCGATAGCTTTTACTGGGGCTCCTAATCTGGAACGAAGGTTTTAATTAACCTCTTAGAATCCTAACGGGTCGTTATAATGGCCGTAGCCTAGACCGGTTGGTTCCGATATATATAGATATGGTTTAATCGCGCGAAGAGGCGAAAACCGGGAATGGAGTGTGATTCTGACCCAACAAGTTCAGAGACTTGTTTTATATGGGTTAATGGTTCACACTCTGGATTTTGGGGTTCAAATGATATTATTTGACCCGTATCGGCTAAATTATGAAAACTAGTTTCATAAGCCGAACCGTGCGCGCAATATGCGAAACGGTTAACTATGAGAGTCGTACGCTTATTTCCTAAGTCAATATGCCTTAAATGGGTTGTGGTATCAGTAGGATACCTTCCGTGATGCCCGTAACGAGTTTAAGTTTATATTATGCCCCGTAGGGGCTTTTCGGTCATTTTAAAGACTTTAAAAGGGCTTTTCGAGTTCTACAGGAAATCTGAGTTTCCCGAACAGCTTATAAAGCTTAAAATACTTTATTTATTATTTAAAACGAGTAGCAACTGGAATCGGGTCAAAAGACCTTGTAGAACTCATATTTTGGCCGAAAAGGGCATATTCGGTATTTACCGAACCGTAGCCATAACCGCAGGTTATGAGCAAGGTAAAAATTATTAAAAATCTTTAAAATTCCCAAAATATTATTTTAATACAGTGGGTAAAAGTTTTGGTGACGAAATCTTGGTTTAGATAGGTGTTATGCTAATTGCGCCGTTAATTACTAAAGTTTACTTTAGTTGCGCTTTTTAGCATAACTCTCATTCTAGACCTCGGATTGACGCGAAACTTTAAGGACATGCTTATAATTTAATAAGCAAGGTTTTGGTCCGTTCACGTGTCCGAAATACTCGTTTTAATTTTAAAAGGCCGTTACGGTCAACTTTTAGGCGAATGACGGAAATACGTAAAAGACTCGGATAACTCATGAACCGACCACAGAGGTTTATACCAACATGTGACCTGGTCCTAAGAGAGTCCTAAGGTATATTTATACCTCACTAAAACGGGTCAGAACTGAAGTCAAAGCAAAAGTCAAACTTTTGCGACATTCGGCTCCGAACCGGTTCCATATAGCAAATGATCGATTCAAACGAGCGCAAACAAGTTTATTTACTTATTATCATGTTTTATGATTATCAAAACAGGTTCCATAACATATACATTACAGATTATGCATAAATCGCTAAAATAGCTTTCTGTTGACTTTTTAACCGCACGTTTGACTCGATATTTGACATAGTTAGAGTGGTGATCAAGGGGAACCATTTTAGAGGTTTATTACCCATATAAATACCAACTCATAACCACTTTTGATTCGTCATAAGACTGAACCATTACTGATTTATTGTAAAGTCAAACCGTAGTTACGACGGTTTGGTTCTTAGCCATTTACTAAGGAAATGTGAAACCACAAAGGGTTAGATCACTTACAGAAGTTGTGTTCTTGCTTATGGAGCAGAGAAAAGTGCTTGGGAGCTCCTTAGAATGACCAGAGGTGTATGTTTTAGTTGTGTGAATGTTATGTGCAAAAGTGTGGCTATTTATAGCAAATGCCAAGCCTCTATGATCATTACAACCACCACAATAGTCCAGAGATGATGGGTAGGTGTCCCAGAGGTGTATGGGTCGAGTAGGGGGCACTCATGCCTCATTTATTGGAGGTTGATCGTTCACAATGCTCAAAAGTCAAGAAAACACCAATTTTCTGCATCTGGGCGTCCAATGCGGCCCGCATGGAGGTTCCATGCGTTTACAATGCGGGCCGCCTGGGATTAAAAGATCAGACGCGTAATTGAGGAGGCTCGCGGCCCGCCTCAACTTAACCCAACATACAATGCGGGCCGCGTGGGGTTAAGATTTCAGAAATTTTAAATCTTTTGTCATGATTACAGAATCTGGTAATTAATAACGAAATCTTTCGTAATGATTTACCTGACCTTTCGGGTTTGAAGGGGTAACTTTGCGGTTTGGCCCTCGGTTATTTACCGTTAGGGGCCTCGTGTTAATTACCCGCGCTATTAAGTCCCCGGTTTATTTATAAATTATTTGGAAAGCCTTAACTTTCACTGTTGACGCTTTTAACCCTTCTCATACGAATTTGAGTATAACTCTTTCGTTTTAAGACGGAACTCCGCGGAATTTTTACAGTATATTCTAGTGAGCGTATAATACTGTTACGAAGCCTTGGGAACGTTAAAGGGTCACTCAGAGGTAATATTAAACATGTTGACACAGTTAACCCCTGTAGTTCGTAATCTCTCACTTTCTTTCGCGTTTCGCTTCCGTACGATTTATGATTTATTTGTTTGAAGGTACAAGCATTTATTTAGGGTTACTATACAGTATATTACCCTTATTGACATTTATAACCCTCGAATTTATATACTTTCAAGGTTTGTCAAAATTAGTCCTTTATTTATTATAGATGCCACGTGTAAACAAATGACACGTGTTAACACATCATTGGACACAAAAATTCGAGGTGTTACATCCTCACCCCCTTAAAATAAATCTCGACCCGAGATTTACTCAAATAAATAGGGGTACTTTTCTTTCATTGTAGCTTCGACTTCCCACGTATATTCAGGACCTCTACGAGCATCCCATTTGACTTTTACAATCGGTACGTGCTTTCTGCGAAGCTTCTTCACCTGTCGATCTTCAATCGACAAAGGTTTTTCTATGAACTTTAAGCTCTCATCTATATGCACATCTGTGTGTGGAATCACCAACGATTCGTCGGCGAAGCACTTTTTGAGATTGCAGACGTGGAACACATTGTGAATTCCATTGAGCTCTTCAGGCAAGTTCAGTTTATAGGCAACTGATCCGACCCGTTCAATGACCTCAAATGGTCCTATGTATCTCGGACTCAGTTTGGCTTTCTTGCCGAAGCGCATCACCCCCTTCCAGGGTGATACCTTAAGTAATACCTTTTCACCCACTTCGAAGTGAAAATCCTTACGCTTTGGATCAGCGTAGCTCTTCTGCCTATCGCGGGCAGCCTTGAGACGTTCCCGGATCTGGACAATCTTGTCCGTAGTCTGGAAAACAATCTCTGGTCCCGATAATTGGACCTCTCCTACTTCCGCCCAACAAACAGGCGATCTACATTTCCTACCATATAATGCCTCAAAAGGCGCAGCCTTTATGCTGGTGTGGTAGCTATTATTGTAGGAGAATTCGATCAGGGGTAGGTTTTTATCCCAGTTACCACCTAAATCGATCGCACATGCACGAAGCATGTCTTCTAGCGTTTGGATAGTACGCTCACTTTGACCGTCCGTCTGTGGATGGTAAGCCGTACTAAAGTTTAAACGCGTGCCCAAAGATTGCTGGAAACTTTTCCAGAAGTGAGATGTGTATCTAGTATCCCGGTCGGAGATAATAGACACAGGTATGCCGTGTAAGGCTACAATCTTATCAACATAAAGTTGGGCTAACATATCGGAGCTATACGTCTCCTTGATGGGTAGAAAATGAGCTGATTTAGTCAGCCTATCGACTATGACCCATATTGTATCGTTTCCTTTCCTGGTTTTGGGTAACTTGGTTATGAAGTCCATAGTTACGCATTCCCACTTCCACTCGGGAAGTTCAGGCTGTTGTAGCAAGCCAGATGGCTTTTGGTGCTCGGCTTTGACTTGAGCACAAGTCAAGCACTTTGCTACGTGGGCGGCTACAGACTTTTTCAAGCCTATCCACCAATAATTTGCCTTTAAGTCTTGGTACATTTTGTCAGCACCAGGATGGACTGAGTATTTGGAACTATGGGCTTCCTGGAGAACAACATCTCGTAGTCCTCCATATATCGGAACCCATATACGTCCGTTCAGTCTAAGAATTCCATCCTTGCTAAGAGTCAACTGCTCCTCAGTTACTCCCAGCTTTTCATTAGGATAATTAGTTTCCAACACAGCCTCACGCTGCGCAGCTAATATCCTTTCCATCAAATTATTCTTAACCTCAATGCTCTTGGCATTGATTCGAATGGGTTTTACCCTTTCCTTCCTGCTCAAGGCATCGGCGACCACATTCGCCTTGCCGGGATGGTACCTGATTTCACAGTCATAATCATTCAGGGTTTCCATCCAACTGCGTTGCCTCATGTTCAACTCTTTCTGGTTGAACAGGTGCTGGAGGCTTTTGTGATCAGAATAAATCACAAATTTAATACCATAAAGATAATGCCTCCACAACTTCAGTGCAAATACAACGGCACCCAACTCCAAATCATGGGTGGTGTAATTCTTTTCATGCACCTTTAATTGCCTTGAAGCATAGGCAATCACCTTGCCCTTCTGCATAAGCACACACCCCATGCCTGTGTGTGATGCGTCGCAGTAAACTACGAACTCATCAGTACCTTCTGGTAATTTTAACACAGGAGCGTTGCTTAGTTTCTGCTTCAGGATTTCGAAGGACTCTTGCTGCTTTGGGCCCCAAATGTACTTTTCTTTCTTCTTGGTCAAAGAAGTCAAGGGCGCAGCAATCCTCGAGAAATTTTCAATAAATCTCCGGTAGTATCCTGCTAACCCCAGGAAACTACGGATTTCGGTAGGCGTCTTTGGCTCTTGCCAGTTCATGACTGCCTCTACCTTTGCGGGATCCACTTGGATACCACGCTCACTCACAACGTTTCCTAAAAACTGAACCTCTCGTAGCCAGAATTCACATTTCGAGAATTTGGCGTAGAGTTTCTCACGTTGTAGTAATTCGAGAATGCAACGGAGGTGCTTCTCGTGGTCAGCTTGATTCTTGGAATAGATAAGGATATCGTCAATGAAGACTATGACGAATTTGGCCAAGTACGGCTTGCAAACGCGGTTCATGAGATCCATGAACGCAGCCGGTGCATTTGTGAGCCCAAAAGGCATCACTAGGAACTCGTAATGACCATAGCGAGTCCTAAATGCTGTCTTATGTACATCTTCATCTCTGACCCTTAGTTGATGATAACCCGACCTTAAGTCGATCTTGGAGAAGTAGCTTGCTCCTTGCAGCTGATCGAATAGATCATCGATCCTTGGTAAAGGATATCTGTTCTTTATGGTAACTTTATTCAGTTCTCTATAGTCGATGCACAACCGCATCGATCCGTCCTTCTTCTTTACAAATAGGACAGGAGCTCCCCAGGGAGATGAACTAGGTTTGATAAAACCTTTCGCCAGTAGTTCATCCAACTGGGTCCTCAGTTCTTTCATTTCCGTCGGAGCTAATCTGTAAGGTGCTCTTGCTATCGGAGCTGCTCCAGGAATGATGTCAATTCTGAACTCCACTTGTCTATCTGGTGGTAAACCAGGTAGTTCTTCAGGAAAAACCTCGGGGTATTCAGAAATGACAGGAAGATCCTCGATCTTCGGCTTTGGTTCTTCAATTATCACCCGAGCCATGTAAATTACACAGCCTCTGTTCAAACACCTTGAAGCTTTCAGCATAGATACATCTTCGGGCAATCCGTAATGCGTATCCCCTCGAATGGTAAGAGACTCACCACTCGGAGTCTTTAGGACTATCTGCCTTTTGCCGCAAATGATTTGGGCCTGATTACGGGATAACCAGTCCATGCCTAGCACAATGTCAAAACCCGCTAATTTGAAGGGAAGTAGAGATAAAGGAAAAGAATGGTTCCTAATGGACATTTCACATCCTTCTAGTACAGTAGAGACGGTTTCTATCGTGCCGTCTGCTAACTCTACTTCGTATTTCACGTCAAGGGTTTTGATAGGCATATTTAGTAGTTGGCAAAATTTCTGGTCCACAAAGGACTTATCAGCGCCAGAATCGAATAGTACTCTTGCAAATATATTATTTACGAGAAAAGTACCTGTAAGCACATTGTCGTCCTTAACCGCTTCCTTTGCATCCATGCGAAAAACTCTCGCATTCGACTTCTTCGTCTCTTCCGCCTTCTTGGCGTACTTTGGGCAATTACTCTTGATATGCCCCTTTTCATTACAACCATAGCAGGTTGCATCCTTTATCTTTTTGCACTCCACGGTCTTATGATCCTTGGACTTGCATAGCCCACAGGATGGAGTCTTTTGCTGCGACTGTGAACCAGACGCAAACCTACACTTCCCGGAGTGAGGTTTCTTGCAGACCTTGCAGTGAGGTCTTCCATCAGCTTGCCCCTCCTTCTTTGCTTCCGACCCTTTCTTGCTCTCACCGTTTCCATGGTGCTTTTTCCCAGACTTTCGTGAGGTATCATCCTCACGTTTTCGCTTTTCAGCCTCCTTGCTCCTTTGTGCCCTCAGACGGACAGCATCAAGCGTAAGAGACAAGGAGAGGTCAGTAACTGACCTGAAGGTCGTCGGCCTAGAGGCCTTCACACTGGCCTTGATCGCCGGCTCTAAGCCCCCAATGAAGCGGGCAATCCTTCGAGGTTCTGGTGTCACAAGATATGGCACCAGACGTGACATAGTGTTAAAGCTTGTCAGATATGCTTGACAATCCAGGTTTGTCATCACTAGTGAGACAAAATCCGCCTCAATCTTCTCAACCTCGTGCTGAGGGCAGTAGTTTTCTTTTATGAGGGCAATAAACTCCCCCCATGACATTTTGTATAAGGCAGACTTACCTGAAGCCTGCACCAGAGCTCTCCACCACGCAAGGGCCTCGCCCTTGAATGACTGGGACACAAACTTAACCACGTCCCTCTCAGCGCACCCGCTGATGTCCACAATCGTGTCCATCTCGTCTAGCCAGGTGATACAGTCAACCGCACCTTTCTCCCCTGTAAATTCACGGGGCTTACATGATACAAAGTATTTGTAGGTGCAACCCTTAGCACTGGATGCATCAGTATATTCTCTATCGCGATGAACGATGTGCTCAGTAGACGAATGTTTGTCGTCATCTTTCTTGGGTTCAGAGGGTGGTTTGGAGTGTGTCTTTGGTTTAGAGGGTGGCTTTGACACAGTTCTGCCTTGAGACTCAGTATGTTGACGATCAATAGCTGCCTGAACAGCATTGTCAATCAGAGCCTTCAGTTGTGCGCCTGTCAAATGCACTGACGCATTGTCATAGTCATCTTCATTTGTGTGGCTGTTCTCTCCATTGGGATCCGCCATTGTAACTTGAATCTGTTACAGAAGATAACAAAATTTTATTTAGGTGATTATTATATAATTGTCTTTTATGACAATTCGTCAACCATGGTACAGAGACCATATTTGGTTAACTTTTTATTTCATTATATATTAGGATTTGAATATATCCTATTTCAGCCATATAGATAGTATTGGCGGCATAAAGCCTAATCACGATGATGTTTTATAATATTAGCCGAGATTTCGTAGAATCAAAGGCATAGAGAATTGAACCGTAGTTCCTTTATCTCTCTCTGACAGGGAGTCATAGACCACCACTGTCTTTTGTCGTTATAAGACGATTATTATGGCCCATAGGCACTACACCTCTAATGGATGTTTAAATATAGTTGGCCCGTAGGCACTACATCTCTAATGGATGTTTTGATATGGTTGGCCCGTAGGCACTACATCACTAATGGATGTTTTAATATGGTTGGCCCGTAGGCACTACACCACTAATGGATGTTTTTATAATACTGGCCCGTAGGCTTTGCATCACTAATGGATGTCTTTATAATACTGGCCCGTAGGCACTACATCACTAACGGATGTTTTAATAATATTGGCCCGTAGGCACTACACCACTAATGGATGTTTTTATAATACTGGCCCGTAGGCACTGCATCACTAATGGATGTCTTTATAATACTGGCCCATAGGCATTGCATCACTAATGGATGTCTTTATAATATTGATCACCTTCATTGGTGATTTAACCCATGATTTATAAATCATTTAGTTGGGTTTTGAAATCCTTAAAGGATTATTGTATAAGAATGACGTGCGCGATTTTAACGAATCACATCTGCCATGATTGTTAACATGCGTACAGAGGTTAACAGGGAATCAGAATCTTTTCAATTAGGTCGTACCATCTTGACTGGATCTTAAAAGACACCAAGCTAGGTTTCACCTTTTAAGATTCTTTATTTAGGCAGATCAGTATAAAAGGAATGGTTTTGATTTATTCCATATATATATTAAAACAAAACTCATAACATACATTCCAAAATCTCAAATACAATTACATATTGCCCTAAACGGGTCTTTCAAATAGTACATACCCCCATAGGGTTTTAAAATAAGTGACAAGTCCACGCAGGGACTAATACGAGATAGGTGTCCATGCAAGGACTAAAGATAAGTCCACGTAGGGACTGAAATACGATAAGTTGTCCACACAGGGACTTATTTTAAAGTAGAAATTACATTCGTACAACTATTAAGGGCTAATGGTCACGTTTCTTCTTTTTGCCCTTTAGTAGATTCGCCAAGCCTTTGAGAAATCCTCGGTGGCTTTTCTTCTCTTCCTCGAACTCTCTCTCCACACGATCTAGTCGATGGAGTATTTCTTCCTGTTCAGGAGGAGAGAAACGTGGTTGCGGCGCTTGCTGCGGAACTGGAGGTCTGGGAGGTATCGGATACCCATGAGCTGAGTAGTCCGGTGGTCCCATGTTTCCATGTGCTCCGTCAGGGTAGCGCGCATTATATCTTGCCGACACCACATAGGGGTTGTAAGCCGTCGGACCTGTATAAGCAGGTATGGGTTGGTCATACCCAAATGGTGGCGAATTTCGTGCAGCTGGTGCGGAGTTCGCCTCCTGTATAGGACTTGAAGGTCCTTCTTCTTGTAGTGGCGGATAGTGGCTACTACTAGAATGTCGAGGAGTGCTGAAGTGGATACCCCCTCCTCCTCGTGTAGACATACGAGCATTTGTCCTCCTACGCCTCGGCGGATCAGGTATCACTGGTTGTGCCGGTGGCGGAGGTGGTGGCGTAACTGCCTCAAAGCGTGAATCCTCAGAGGGATCCTGTGGATGTCTCGGTTGTTGAGATGTCTGTCGAGATGGCGTGTAGTACCATTCATGTCGGTCAAACATCGCTTGGAAACTGTCAGGTCCTTGATAGGGCGTTCCATGGAAGGATGACCCATCAGAAACTTCTATCGGATGCGTGGGCGTACCACGAGCTGGTTCAGTAGGATCCTCATCTTCCTCCATGGGATCTTCAGAAAAGTGGTCTTGTGGCCCTAGTGGAACAAAACCTGAAGGTTCCTGTATGTAGTCAGCCGGATTAAACTGACCTATGTAGTATGGAGTAGGGTCGTCATAATTCTGGTGCGAAACCGAACGTTGTAGAGGTATGAAGGAAGGTTGTGGGTTGTTGGGATCATTTTCTGAGTCTGGCCCAAAGGAGTGCCGGTAGGATGGCGTCGAGTTGTGCGAAGTGGAATGCCTCGCTGGTTCGTAAAGATCTCTTCGTCGTTGTGGCTCTTCGCTCCTTGTCATCGAAGGATGTCTTGTACCAGATGGTCCAGCTTCGTTATCGTGATGTGTCACGATTTCTCCTCTGCCTCTTCGTCCCCTTCCTCTTCCTCGGAATATAACAGGTGGCATTTTCCTGCTTAAAACTTATTAAAAATCGAATCGAAAATAAAGACAAAAAGGAGTATTAATCCGAATTTGTCCCAAGTTCTTGTCTAGACTCAAGTATGTGCAATTGTGTCATTGAGATTAAACACAATAGGATAGTGTTTAATTCACTCAATGTTGGCTCTGATACCAACCTGTCACACCCCGATTTCCACGTGTCTCACCGGTGGGCCCGGTGGGGGATTACCGTGACGATGTTGGCAACAATATAGTCAAACCACACAATTATATAATGCACAGCGGAAGCATAAGATAAATATATAAATTTCAACCTCTGATTGTAATATCAAAATGTATTACAGGGGCTTAATATATCCACAGTGGATCGTAAATAATCATAAAGTATTGTTCCATCAGATACTGCAATCAAGCTTGCGAGACTTATCCCGACGCTAGGGAGCTAATACCAGCCAATTTACGTTTAGGTACCTGCACTTAATCTTTTTGGGGAAAATACGTCAGTTTACACTGGTAAATACATTCAACTGACACATTTGAAAATGTTTATTAAAATTGATTTGAATGCACAAGGCACAAACTCTTTTATAACTTGGGTAAATTATAATAAAATCTTGTGAACGTTTTACATGTTCTTTTATGCGTTCAGTAGCCCGGGTCGTGCCGGGTTAAAGATTTATAGACACACCACGTTTGCGTAAAACCGTAGTATAAAAACCAACGGCTACGTCTTTTAATTTAAATGTCGACACTTTATACCGGGTGTACGCCTACACCGGGATGTCGATGGTCGTGGCCATTTCGTAAAATGATGCCAAGGATATCCGGGACAACGGTCATTAAACCCCCCAAAGGCTTATAAGCAACAAAACTGTTTAAATGAGCCGATCATATTTAATCAATTAACCACCTAAGCGATGGAATTATATAATGCTCAATCAAGCGGTATTAGTATACCGTAACCCAAGCCCATATAGGGGAAATAAGTTAAAGTATTTACCTTTGCAAGTATATTTCCTTAATTGGATTAAATCACCGATAGCTTTTACTGGGGCTCCTAATCTGGAACGAAGGTTTTAATTAACCTCTTAGAATCCTAACGGGTCGTTATAATGGCCGTAGCCTAGACCGGTTGGTTCCGATATATATAGATATGGTTTAATCGCGCGAAGAGGCGAAAACCGGGAATGGAGTGTGATTCTGACCCAACAAGTTCAGAGACTTGTTTTATATGGGTTAATGGTTCACACTCTGGATTTTGGGGTTCAAATGATATTATTTGACCCGTATCGGCTAAATTATGAAAACTAGTTTCATAAGCCGAACCGTGCGCGCAATAGGCGAAACGGTTAACTATGAGAGTCGTACGCTTATTTCCTAAGTCAATATGCCTTAAATGGGTTGTGGTATCAGTAGGATACCTTTCGTGATGCCCGTAACGAGTTTAAGTTTATATTATGCCCCGTAGGGGCTTTTCGGTCATTTTAAAGACTTTAAAAGGGCTTTCCGAGTTCTACAGGAAATCTGAGTTTCCCGAACAGCTTATAAAGCTTAAAATACTTTATTTATTATTTAAAACCAGTAGCAACTGGAATCGGGTCAAAAGACCTTGTAGAACTCATATTTTGGCCGAAAAGGGCATATTCGGTATTTACCGAACCGTAGCCATAACCGCAGGTTATGAGCAAGGTAAAAATTATTAAAAATCTTTAAAATTCCCAAAATATTATTTTAATACAGTGGGTAAAAGTTTTGGTGACGAAATCTTGGTTTAGATAGGTGTTATGCTAATTGCGCCGTTAATTACTAAAGTTTACTTTAGTTGCGCTTTTTAGCATAACTCTCATTCTAGACCTCGGATTGACGCGAAACTTTAAGGACATGCTTATAATTTAATAAGCAAGGTTTTGGTCCGTTCACGTGTCCGAAATACTCGTTTTAATTTTAAAAGGCCGTTACGGTCAACTTTTAGGCGAATGACGGAAATACGTAAAAGACTCGGATAACTCATGAACCGACCACAGAGGTTTATACCAACATGTGACCTGGTCCTAAGAGAGTCCTAAGGTATATTTATACCTCACTAAAACGGGTCAGAACTGAAGTCAAAGCAAAAGTCAAACTTTTGCGACATTCGGCTCCGAACCGGTTCCATATAGCAAATGATCGATTCAAACGAGCGCAAACAAGTTTATTTACTTATTATCATGTTTTATGATTATCAAAACAGGTTCCATAACATATACATTACAGATTATGCATAAATCGCTAAAATAGCTTTCTGTTGACTTTTTAACCGCACGTTTGACTCGATATTTGACATAGTTAGAGTGGTGATCAAGGGGAACCATTTTAGAGGTTTATTACCCATATAAATACCAACTCATAACCACTTTTGATTCGTCATAAGACTGAACCATTACTGATTTATTGTAAAGTCAAACCGTAGTTACGACGGTTTGGTTCTTAGCCATTTACTAAGGAAATGTGAAACCACAAAGGGTTAGATCACTTACAGAAGTTGTGTTCTTGCTTATGGAGCAGAGAAAAGTGCTTGGGAGCTCCTTAGAATGACCAGAGGTGTATGTTTTAGTTGTGTGAATGTTATGTGCAAAAGTGTGGCTATTTATAGCAAATGCCAAGCCTCTATGATCATTACAACCACCACAATAGTCCAGAGATGATGGGTAGGTGTCCCAGAGGTGTATGGGTCGAGTAGGGGGCACCCATGCCTCATTTATTGGAGGTTGATCGTTCACAATGCTCAAAAGTCAAGAAAACACCAATTTTCTGCATCTGGGCGTCCAATGCGGCCCGCATGGAGGTTCCATGCGTTTACAATGCGGGCCGCCTGGGATTAAAAGATCAGACGCGTAATTGAGGAGGCTCGCGGCCCGCCTCAACTTAACCCAACATACAATGCGGGCCGCGTGGGGTTAAGATTTCAGAAATTTTAAATCTTTTGTCATGATTACAGAATCTGGTAATTAATAACGAAATCTTTCGTAATGATTTACCTGACCTTTCGGGTTTGAAGGGGTAACTTTGCGGTTTGGCCCTCGGTTATTTACCGTTAGGGGCCTCGTGTTAATTACCCGCGCTATTAAGTCCCCGGTTTATTTATAAATTATTTGGAAAGCCTTAACTTTCACTGTTGACGCTTTTAACCCTTCTCATACGAATTTGAGTATAACTCTTTCGTTTTAAGACGGAACTTCGCGGAATTTTTACAGTATATTCTAGTGAGCGTATAATACTGTTACGAAGCCTTGGGAACGTTAAAGGGTCACTCAGAGGTAATATTAAACATGTTGACACAGTTAACCCCTGTAGTTCGTAATCTCTCACTTTCTTTCGCGTTTCGCTTCCGTACGATTTATGATTTATTTGTTTGAAGGTACAAGCATTTATTTAGGGTTACTATACAGTATATTACCCTTGTTGACATTTATAACCCTCGAATTTATATACTTTCAAGGTTTGTCAAAATTAGTCCTTTATTTATTATAGATGCCACGTGTAAACAAATGACACGTGTTAACACATCATTGGACACAAAAATTCGAGGTGTTACACTTCACAAGACATTGAAACAAAGTGATCGTGTAAAACCGACCCACATTTTTGTACCTCTTTGGTACCACATGTATGGCTGATTTTAATTTTTAGTTCATTGATTACAACAAACTAGTTGCCACCGATATAGGTCAAATGAGGGATTCAGTGTTACATATTATCAGTAATTAACGTTCAAAACCAATGATTCCAACAAACAGTAGGGTTTGTGGTGTATCTATAGGTATTAAACAAAGAATGTATGCATGTGAAAAATAAGAAAGTTTGGAAAGATGAAGAATGCATTTGAAAACCTTAGAGGTTCAAGAAGTACTTATAGTAATAATTTCGGACAAATTACTTAAAAATGTTGGACGAAATCCTTATCCTTCAGTTTTGTCACTAATTCGTTGGTGATTATAAATCACTACAAGAAAATGAAGCTAAGGTAACCCCTAAAAAATGTTGCATTAAGTCTTGAAAAAGTTGCATTAGGCCTAATGCAACTTTTTATCGGGGGCTACATTAGAAGCAGTTGCATTAGATCTAATGCAACTTTTTTAGGGCCTAATGCAACTTTTTTTCTTAAGTGTTGCTTTTAGTATACAAATGCAACTTTTTTTCTACGCAACTTTTATAACACTCAAATGTAACTTTTTTTATATTTTAGTTACAAAAATGTAACTTTTTTTCACTCAAATGCAACTTTTAATAAAGTAAATGCAACCTTCAATATGTTTTAGTTACAAAAATGTAACCTTTTTTTAGAGTTAAGGAAACTATTATTTTCTTTTTATTAGGAAAAATGCAACCTTTTTTACACTAAATGCAACATTTTTTTTACAAATTTTAGTTACAACAAATGCAACCTTTTATACCCAAATGCAACTTTGTACTATAGATTTTATTGCTATTATTCGATATACATTGAATCGCAATTACACTAGAACAACTAATGAAAAATATCATTGATAGAGAAATAGTGTACTTTAACGTACTTGTTCAAACTTAAATAACAAAGTGGTCAACACAAAGTTTCAATACAATAATAAAAAGAAATTGAAACATTCTACTCATCTCGATCTCCAATAGGCAGTCGTTTCATAACTTTCTGCATCATAGCTTCCAAGTTTTGTTGTTGGCTGTCAATGTCTTTTTGCATAGCTTCCAGCTCAGCCTTTTTTCTTTCATGATCTTCTTCAATCTCTTTACGCATTTCCAACAACCGGTTTTTCTCAACTTCAATGTTTGCTTTAAATGATTCCATCAGCCCTTCCGGAATCATGTATGATGTGCAAGCACCATCTACCTTTTTCACTAATGTATTTGTAACGCCTCTACCATAAAGTCGGCGATATCCATAGTTTTCTTTATTCATTACAACCAAAAAAGGATCTACCGTAGCATTATCGTCCTCTGTAGGCTTGTAGTTCTTCATTTGTTCCTTCAATATTATAAAAAAAATATTGTCAAAATAACTTTTTATACTTGAAATCATGTTATGGGTGAATCTTATAATATGCATGTAAATAATACAAAATACAAACAATCCAGTATTTTCACAAAGTGGTATAAACATTAAATCAAGTAATTAATATTAGAATATAAACATAAAACTAAAGACTAAAATATGTTAAACAAATATGTCACAGATACACAAATTATTAAACAAGTAATATATACAAGAGCTTAAACAAAAGAAACAGAATTCTAGAATTCTAGACTAAGGGATTGTTGTTTTCATGGGAATCATATTAATCTTATGTATACTAACACACATGAAACATTGAGGATTACATACAATTAACAAGGAATGTTGATATATACATAAGATTTAAAGTAGAAAGGACTTACAATTTTTCTTGCTGTGTCATCATATGTATCAACATATACACGTCCTTCTGTCCTCTTACACGTTCGTTCAAACAATTGGGTTAAGGTTGGTAACTCTTGGTTTGGGTCATCATTTTTCTGTATTCATAATAACATAAACATCAATAAAGAAATATGTTAAACAACATAAAAAGTTAAATCACAAGCAAAATAAAAATATATTACCATCTCCTCACGAATCCTAGCAAAACTTTTTGGACCGGCTGTGTGCATATTTTTTTGACACATACGGGATTCCTTGGCTCGTAAACAGCGTTTCTGTACACACATAGTATATACAAATCAACTAGTAGACAACTCTAAATAGCAAATACGATTAATGAAAAAATTATCAAAAAAATTACCGCCACATCTTCATTACTCCATAAACGTAACAATTGTGAGAAATCAGCCTCTGGAATATCTTTAGGTCGATTCTTCCACCTTGTTTTGTTGTCCTTAAATTGATAGAAGTGTTTTTTCTTAAACCGACATTTGTGTACCTTATATAATTCTCCAATACTCTTTAAAACCCACTTCTTAGCAGCATCATGCACATCGTATTTTTCCTTTTAAAAGGCTATCATTAGTTAAAAATGAAAATCAAACAAATAAATGAATCGATAATAAAAAACCTTACCAAAACATACTCCCATATCTTTTCTTTATGTGGTACCTTCTGCCATGAACTATAGATCAATGGTGCATAACTATGATTACGAGCTATTCTACCCAAAAATCGAGAGAACTCTCCAGCCACATCCTTCCCCTCTCTTATCGGACCAATGGGTTGCCCAAAATCATTACATATAATGGCCTCGCGCTCGTCAAACTTTCGCATGTGCACAGTATGCAACATTGTTGGTCCTCTTTTAGTGGTTTTAGAAATTCCTGTATACAAGTAGTAATTACAAATATATGTCTATATATGTATATAGACACACACACATACATATATAGTTAAATCAAACCTATTGCTTTTTCTAACTCAGGGTGCTGTTGTTGTTCAATTTCGAGGCGACGTACATCATCCTCTTCTTCCAAATCCTCACTAATATCATTTGTTTCTATATCATTTTCGTTATTTGCAATTGTCATATCTTCCATGTCTTCATACTCTTTGTCTTGATCAGCCTCATCTTGTAAATCTTGTAATTTGGAATAAGATACAATTATATAGCATAACAAAAATATTAAAACAACAAACACACATATACTTAAATCACTCAACAAAAGTACCTTGAGATCTCATAATATCCCCTTCATCTTCGTCAGTTTCCAAACAATCTAGTTTCATATTTAAACCATTAACATGTAAAAGCATAAATAAGTTAAAATAAAGAGTTTTTAATTAAATAAATTTGAACAATATAATACCTTGAAACATCCCATCATCCTCGTAATCATCCTCATCAACAAGAAGCGATCGTCCCTTTGATCTCCCTTTAATACAATTGGGTGTTGCCTTTTTGTTATTCACCAACTCCCTTTACGTTCTTGAGATTAGGTCACCCATGGTGATAGTTGACCTACGTTGATTCTCTTTCGTGGCATTTAAATCCAATGGAAACTCTTTGGAGGCCTTTGAAGCGGTCACTCGATTCTTCCTTGCTAAATTAGCAATTCTATTCATGGATAGTGGTGCAATATATTGTGGAGGACGTTGCTATAATAAATATCATGTTCATTAGAACACAGATGTTTACAAAATAAAAAAAAATAAAACTTCATAATCTAATTACCTTTTTGGATACTTTAACACTTTTATTAACTTCTTGGTGATCTTCCTCAGTATCATCACCATTATCAGGAATATAGTCTACATCCCTCACATTATTGTATGGTGGTTTCACTTTCTTTTTCTTCATTTGACTATCTACCAACGAATTTGCAATCCTTTTCAATCCCAAAGCTTCTAGTTTCTTATTGTTTTCTTCAACCCTTAATAGCTTCTCTCTCTCATAATCAGTGATTTGTCTTTGTGCACTTTGATTTTGCCTACTTTTGTTTGCCATTATACCTGTAAATCTTGATCTAATCCGTTCATCACTGTTTGTATTTTTAATATTAGTTGTAAGTATAATCATTAGAAAACTAGGTATTTCAACCATCATTTTGATTGATGCCTGTATATTACAATCTACACTATACAAGAAATTGAATAATATAAAAAACATATGAACTACCAGCACCACAAATAATGTCGGTTCTTTTACGAAACCAGCAAGAAAGCATGAAGTCTATGAAGATACCTTATATGAAGAAATGTTGGTAGGTAATGGCCTATTGATGTCAACAATTTAAAATGTAAGCAAACTAAAAATAACAAATGTAAGCAAACGGAAAAAGGGTCTGGTTGAGATTGCTTTTTTGCTTCAAGGATCATAAATGATAAAGAAGTAACTCATATGGCAATGAGACTACACCTACAGTCCTACACAATACTTTTAAGTATGAACACATAACAAATAGATATTTACAATTATAGATACATTAACTTGAATTAACAGTTAAGATTAAAAAAAAAAACTTTGAAAGGTCAACAAATGATGACAAAAATTAACAGTTAGCATAGTGATTGTAAGTTTTCTTTGATGCTTTCTGTGTATCTTCAAGATCAACAGAACTCAAAGAACAAACAAAATTGAGGGTATAATTTGGGCAAGAAAAAACTGTACCTTTTCAACAATCAATAGCATGAACAGAACAAATTACTGCAGTAAGACAGATTAACAACTTCGATTCCAATTTCGCACTTCGATTTAACTGAACAACAATACAGCATAACAGAATTTGTTTATCGATTTTAAAGACAATAACAAGTTTAATTTTGACTTTCTTTTACTTTACTACCTTTCAAACTTCGAATCAAGAATAGGCAGGCATACTAGAATCATATATCTCCTACTTCTATACCAATCCAATATTTACCTTTACCTAATTTTATATTACGGTATGCAACAATATCCAACAAAATCTCAACAAAGTACAATAGAATCGTATATCAGAAAGCGAAATCAAACCTCAATGTGTACTCTGCTGTAGCGAAATCAAACCTCAGTCCTATTTCAGAAAGCGAAATCTCCTGCTGTAGCGAAATCAAACCTCAATGTGTTGAGTGTGGAGAGGGAAAAATAAAAAATTTAAAGGAAATTGTCGCTAATCTTTGGTATATTATCAGTTTAAGATCAAGAGAGGGAAACAAAAAATTTAATTTGCAGAATTGGCGCTTATCAAATTTTATTTTAAATGAGATTGTTCAAGAATTAAGAAGGGGGGCGGTTTGAGGGGAGGATATGCGATAGGGGAAAGAAACACAATTTTACCATTTTGTGTATTACATTTTATTTTAATGAAACCTTGTGTGCGGGGCTTTTTGTAATTTACTTATAATTGTATTATAACATCTTGAAAAATCATGCTTTAAATAATGATATGATTTGAGAACATAATATAAACTTAATTATTCTTGTTATTGCTATCCACGGGCAAAACAGTATGTTTGGTTCCCTGTGCAATTATCACTTTCTGCTCCTACAAGATCAAGCTTATATGTATAGTATAATAGTTTAATCTTAAAAAATGAAATACAAATAAATCACAGGTACACTAAAACGTGGATCAAGTTTTGTATTAGTGCTTTCCCATTGTGTTTATAGAGGATGCAATTTTGTTTAAAGGGTTTGATTTTAGTGTTACACAAGTTCGGTTTAGCGATAGGAATAAAGCGAGATTCGGATCCATTCCGGTGCGTATTGCGGACAATACAAGTGAAGTTAAATCAATTGGGTTCCTTCGGTTGAAAAGTAGGACAAGGTTTATAGATTTAACATGGGAAACCTGGTGTAATTTTGTAATTATGTTGTTTGTTGTGTTCGGCCCGGTTTGAGTCGGTTGGGCCAAGTAACTCGATAATGAACTGCATTAGTCTTTTGATCCTTCCAAAACCGATAGGCCCTTGCCTGGGCCATCCATTTTATGCCAGCAACAACATCATACATAAGCAAAAAAAATATAGGAAACAGTCTCTAACGAACTACACTGATGAGCCCAGATCTTAGATCATAGCTTATAAATGAGCCAAGATCCAAATACATCAGAAACATAACGATAGCAGCAGCCTGATATGCCAGAGACTACAGAGCCTGCAGCCAGAGGTTCTCTCGACTTAACCTGTCCCAACCCAAAATGCCCAAAATACCCCTAAAGCAATAAAAAGATAAAACCTGGTTTCGATTGCAACTGAAACTGAAAGATTGCAACTTAAATTGATCCTGCAGACGGGTCAAACAATTATGATCAAATCTCTTAAAAATCCAATGAACTGAAAAAGGGGTATTACGGCTATTTGTTTATTTAATTTTCATCAAAGTCCATTTTAACCTAACCCATTGTCATTGTCATCCTGCAGACGGGTCAAACAATTATGATCAAATCGCTTAAAACTTGCACGAACCTGACAATTATTCACGCATTTCAATGTTGAAATTCAACACAAAGGAATTCATAAATAGACTTTGCATATAATATTGGCACTCTTTAAGCAACAATCAATATTAAGGGATATAACAAAAAGTCTTGAAAAGTGAAAACTTCAATATAATAGTTTTTGTCATAAAGTTTTTGTCATAAAACTTTGGGTTTAATAGATAATTACGTTATGACACGGCATCATGTATATTTGGATTCAATCTTTTTAAAATAATAGTTGTTTTTAACTTTTAAAAGTGTAACTTTTTAAAATAAGAGTTACATTTAACTATAAGCATGCAACCTTTATAAAAAAAGTTGCAAATTTTTCATAAAATTTGTAACCTTTTAAGAAAAAGGTTGCAATTTTTAGTAACTTTGTAACTTTTAATTATAAAGGTTACAAATTTAATATGCTATTGTAACTTTATAATATAAAGGTTGCATTAGATCTTCTAATGCAACCTTTATATTCAACGTAGTTACATTAGAGGCAAATGCAACTCATTTGAAAAAGGTTACTTCTAAAAAGTTACAATAGGCCTATTTTCTAGTAGTGAATGGATTATAAATAACATTTATATAACATATTTTAATTTGGTGGAACATAAGCAACTTTTTCCTTTTCTTTGGATTTAGTTGAGTTATCGTTTATCCCTCGCCAATCATCGACGAGTGATGGTAGACATACCTCTTTTTCATAAAAAAAAATTGTCTTATATCACAAAAATAAATTCCTTAGCCTTAATGGTTTTATGGTTGCCATATGAAGCAATCTCCTATTGATGAAAAAGAGACTTGACTATGTTAGGATGTGAGTTTGATAATAGTAAATTAATTCTGAATAAAACAAGCAAAAATGATTGTAATAACTAATAAAATTCACAAGTAGGAAGATATTATCAACACCTATTTTTCATTAATCATAAGATTCAAATGTTTTACAGAATGATTCTTCAACCTCTCCCTCAGCCTGATCACTCCCAAAACTATTCGTACAAAAGAGAATGTGTGAAGTGATAAAATAGATTTCTAACAGGTGAGATCTATTTATACTAAGTACGAAAGCTCTGTTCGGGATTGGTTGACATCACCCTAATAGTGACATCTAACATTCTTAATAGAAAAGATTCAGTTGCAAACATCTATGTAAATCAAACAATTGTTCTAACTATGCTAAACACTTATACAAAGCAAGTATTGTTACATTGGGAAACATCTGTTTAGACTATCCTCTATTGCTTTGATCCAAACATCTGTTTGGCCAGACAGATGTTTGGTCTTCTTCATCAGACCTTTGCTTCAACAAACTTTAGGCTTGAACAGACCTTGTTTCTTCATGAACAACGGTTCCAAGGCTTTGAACAGATATTTGCTTGTCTTCAACAGATGCTCTGATTTAGGCGTTCAAGATTCACTATCTTTAGGAGGAGAAATGTTTCATCAACCGTTTATTTCTTGATCTCATTGTCATGCTTTGGCTTTTGGATATCATCTGTTCTTTTGTAGGTCCAACATACTACATTCTATCTTAATGTGATTAAACATTTTGATGACACTCATCACACCACATTCTCTCTTAATTTGATATCCCATTTACAACTTATCTCTTTAGTCATGGCAACAACTTCTAAGTCCTATGCAAATTTATTTATACAATATCTGAAATTATATCCACATATTATCACTTCTCATAAAAATATTGCACGTCACAGTTATTATTCTTTTATTTTGTATAAGTATGATAACGACAATATTTAAAAAATAGTTAGTATAAAACAATAATACAAAATTCCAAGTTGATATCAATAATATGCTAACTAATATTAATCAATATTAATTTTATAACACCTAGTAATTCCTAATCAACCATGATCGTGACACCCCAAAAACTCTCCCCGTAATAACTTTTTAAAAGTTGAGGGGGCATTATTGTCAATGGATTAAAGTTGGAAGTTGAGGGATCGGGGTTGTCAAACTTAGAAACTTTATATTTCCCTGTTCAAAGTGGACCGTATGGCTTCGTCGCAGTCCGTGTGGACCCCATTCGTGCAACTGGTACGTACGTGGTAGCCTCTACCACCACAGCGTGCCACCATTTTTGTCACATCTCTTTCGTCCAGTCAAAGCGTAGGATGTGTGGTGCGACCTCCTTATACCCCTATGGTTATAATTACTCCATTATTTCACCCTATTTGAGCACACCTTTCTCTAATTCTCTCTTAAACTCTCAAAATCTACTCTGGTGTCTAAAGCTATTTTGAGCCTCGCAATTTCGAGCTCATCCCCAAGTTATTTGAGGTCCTTGAACGTTTGGTATGCTTCTTATCTCACTCTTTACACCATAAATATGTTTTCATGTCCCAGTTGCTTTCGATTTGCACAAATTTCGTTAGTTTTGATTTTCTTGTTTGACTCATGTTATAGGTTTATTGAAAACCTATCATTTTTAAATTCCTTGCTCTTGGACTTTCCCCTTGATCTTAGGTATGTGCTTACTCTCTTGGTTCAGTTTTCTAATGGGTTATGATGTCAAATTGATTAAGTCAAATGGGTTAGGTGTTGGTAAACTCATTTTGGTCTAAGAACTAAGTGGCCAATTGTTCCACACAACCCATGTAAGCAATGATTTAATTAAGTTTACTTGTTTAGTGTTACAAACTGTTTGTATAAACCTGTTTCTTATGCACAACTAATAATGGACCCATTCGACGTAAACCAACTAATTGGGTTACGAACCGTTTGGTTGTCAATTTACACGATTTGAAATGGACTAACCTTAATTGAATGATCAAATTTTGGTAAATGAACAACGAATAGGAATATTTCTTTAACATGGTTTGTAAAACATCATTTGGTTGTATTCACCATTTAGAATATACAAACATATTTCAAAACTTAGTTCCCCATGATCAGTCTAAAAAGATGTTTGGCAATCAGTAACCATATTGACGGATGATTGTTCTATTTCATTCTATGATTATGGAACCAACCCAATATTCGTGCTGTGAGCTAATAAAACTTATATTCGGTTTGGCTGCTTATCTATACGATAGCAGGTAAATACATGGCAACTTCTTTAAATCCTGAGATACAAGTATAAAACCTCTTGGTTATTGTATCACATTTATTAGTTATCATGTGATAATTTGATTTACGTACGCGTGCCTGCAAACAAAAACCTTTTGAGCTAATTCATGCATGTATAAGGCGCCAAACTTGTATTTAATGATTTGAGTCATAAACACGAGGTATAGGCATATACCTGACATTCTTTGTGATGCGTACAATTGGGATATTTAGCATTAAGACTGGATTCAAATGTGTACAAGTTGTAAGCCAGGTAACCAAGATCCTCGTCTCATGATTTTTAATAACATGTTTCAATAATGTGTTTGTTAATTGTATTTATCAATGAAAGCTGACGCACTTTAAAGTCTGACTCACAAGTCTTGAACCACACACATATGCTAGGATGGTTCAGTCGAGTGCCTTAGGATTTGATGCTCAAAGGGCGAAGACCTATGATTTTGCCAAGTCACTTTTGATATTTCGATCAACCTATGGGTTTTTGTACAAATATTGACATAATATTTTACTACGTTTTTGGATTTTGTGTAAACTCATATTTTCAAATAATACAAGTAAATCCTTATTTCTGTTGTGATGTAAACTCATTTTTGGGTTTTGTGTAAACGCATCTATTAACAATCAGTCACGCCAATGCCATACACTCGGGTCCATCGGAAGAGCAGGGTGTGACAGCTTTATAGGATACATGAATAATATTTGGACATCAAATTATTGGAATATGGAATTGATTGTAAATGTTTTGTTTTTCGTATGTTCCTCCAATACGGAGAAAACATATATATAATCGATGGGTCCCCCAATCTTCTCCTAAGATTCTGGATCACCGTTAATACCTAATCAATTACAGTGATTCATAGAATATAATTTTGACTTCCAAAATAAACATAATCAATTTTGAGCAATTCTGGTTACAAATACTATATGGTTTTAATTGACAATTATACACACTATGTTTGGGTGTACCCATTTAAATACAAATCTGAAACATTTCCAACCTTTGTTAAATTCCTTAAACTAATCCACACCCAATTCCACTTAACCATTAATACATTTCAGTGTGATCTCGGGGGAGAATTCGATAATAATAACTTCAAAACATTTGCTCAACAAAACGGCCTTGTTTTTTGGTTCTCGTGCTCGCAATCTTCACAACAAAACGGACGGTCAGAGCGAACGATCTGTCACATAAACAACATCATTCGTGCCCTCATTGTCCACGCCCATCTTCCTCCCACATTTTAGGTCGAAACCGTCCATAACATCCTACCCACCACACGCCTACACTTTCAAACACCCGCCCTCGCCCTTTTCCTACGCCAACTGACACACAACCATCTTCGTGTGTTCGGTTGTGCTTGCTACTCCAACATGTCTACCACCCAACCTAACAATCTTTTATCCAGCTACGCCCGCTGTGTCTTTCTCGGTTACCCGTCCGACTTACGCAGGTACCGATGCTATGACCCTGTAATTGGGAGGGTGCATCTATCTCGTCATGTAATTTTTGATGAACACAAATTCCTGTTCACAAAACTATCCTCACCAACAACCTACACATCCCTTGACGACCCAACTCCCATTTTATCTCCTCTATTTCAACCTTCATTCCCCAAATCCACTCCACCTATACCTACAACGCCTACTGCCACTTCTGGACCAACTACCGCTTCCTCCCCACCACACACGTCACCTTCATCCTTAACTTAACCAACCTCACCAACAAACAATAACACCTCCTTTCCACAAACTCCACCCACGGTCTCGTCACCTACCACAAAAGTTAACCAACATACCCCACCCTCTACTACTCCTTCCACGAACACATCCCCCAACAAGCACCCCATGCACACCCATGCACATCCTAATACACCTCCCACCAACAAACACCCCATGCACACCAGAGCCAAAGAAGGGGTGACTAAACCCAATCCACGATACAACCTTGCTGCTACTTCTATTTCACCCGTCCCAATGTCATATGTTAAAGCCTTATCGGGCCATAATTGGTTACGTGCCATGAACGGTGAATTTAGTGCCTTGCAGGTTAACAATACATGGGATTTAGTTCCCGAGAGCATGGTACACACAATTTTCGACATTTATTTCGTTATTGGGATTTCGTTGAAGCATGTGTGATACCTCTTTGTTCATTTACAGAACTGGCGACCAACTTGCATATCTTCTCCTTTATGTGGATGATATTGTGCTCACCGTTAACCAACCAGGTATCCTCACACAGATTATCAAGAAACTGTCCACTGAGTTTGCCATGACCGACCTTGGATCTCTTCATCACTTCATTGGCATCTCAGTCACCAAAGATCATACTTCCTATTTATCTTACTCAAACTTAGTAGGCTCAGGACATCCTACATCGAGCCAATATGATATCATGCAAGCCATGTCACACCCCTATTGACACGAACTCCAAACTAAGTGCCACCAAGGGGAACATTCTACCAGACGGCACGCTATACCGCAGCTTAGTCGGGGCATTATAATACCTTACCAGAGACGTCACACTATACCGCAACCTAGCCGAAGCATTATAATACCTTACTATCACTCGACCGGACATTTCTTATGTGGTGCAACAAATCTGTTTATTCATGCATGCCCCACGGGAACCTCATTTTGCCTTTATGAAACGCGTACTAAGATACATTCATGGCAACATACATCTCGGCTAACGCCTTTTGGCTTCCCTTAACCATTCTCTAGTTGCGTACTTCGACGTCGAATGGAGGGTGCCCAGACACGCGACGATCTACATCAGGTTACTTCATTTTCCTTAACAACAACCTTATCTCTTAGTCATCAAAACAACAGCCAACCATCTCCAGATCTAGTGCGGAAGGCGAATACCAAGGGGTGGCAAATGCGATGTCTGAAGCCGCGTGGATCCGAAATCTGCTTCTTGAATTAAGTGTCCCCACGCGAAAAGCCACAATCATATTCTGTGACAATGTTTCAGCCATCTATTTATTCAGGAACCCGGTGTAGCATCAACGCATGAAACATGTATACATGGATATTCATTTTGTCCCTGAGAAAGTCCAACTTGGCCACATCAGAGTCCTTCATGTCACATCTTCCGAGCATATGCAGACATCTTCGCTAAAGGCCTACCAAGATATCTATTTGAATTGTTTCGATCCAGTCTGAATGTTTCTGAATATCCACGTTCACACTGAGGGGGAATATTAGTGGAAATGAGTATGTTTATTTGAGTAGTCAAAATTATATTCTATGAATCATTGTAATTGATTAGGTATTAAGATTGAGGGACCTGTCGATTATATATATGTCCTCTCCGTATTGGAGGTGGAGGAACACACGAAAAACAAAACAAAACAAAACAATTACAATCAATTCAATATTCCAATACAAATCACATAGTGTTACTATATTAAGCACCATCTATAAGTGAGGCAAAAACCCTTATTCGAAAGGTGCCATGATGCTAAAAATAACATATGATTTACGCACTACTTATAAATGATTATATGTTCATAATACATTGTTCGGTTTTACGTAAACTCATTTGTTAACAATCAGTCACGTTAATGCCCCACTACCAGGCCCATCGGGAAAGCAGAGTGTAATAGTTTTATAGGATATAAGATGATATTTGGACATCAAATCACATAATGTTACTATATTGAGCACTATCTATAAGTGGTACACAGACTATTATTAAAAATAAGGCATCATTTTTATAATGTCGTAAGTAAAAAGTTATAGAATATATAGGACAAAACTATTGGTAGATCAAAGAGCTTAAAAGAAGACTTCACAAAAGGTATAGAAGTCCATGATCGATTAATGGATCGAACTTAGATTTTTTTAGTGATTTGGTCAAAATTGCACGAAAGGAAGAAAACGGTCATGCTATGGCCGGACCATACATATATAGACCATCAAAAGATATACTACAATCAAGACCAATGCTGGTGAACTCATGACATTAGTAGCTCCACTGTTAAACCGTGGATCAATCATTCAGCCACTTGATATTGTTCTCAACAATGGATCGATCCGTAAACTCATAATTATGATCAATAAAGCCGGGATCAAATTAAACAAATATCAAGTGACAAAGCGTAAGAGCGACAAACGCCATAAGGTATATAATGTAATATCAATTTAGAATGTTTTATAAATAGCAAACAAAGTGTTATAAACGTCCAGCCACTTGATATTATTCTCAACAATGGATCGATCCGTAAACTCACAATTAAGATCAATAAAGTCGAGATCAAGTTAAATAAAATATCAAGTGACAAAGCGTAAGATCGACAAACGCCATAAGGTATATAATGTAATATTAATTTAGAAAGTTTTATAAATAGCAAACAAAGTGTTATAAAAAATGATATTTCATTGAATGTAAGAATCTATTTTTTTTGATAAATGCTTACCACAATACATTTAAGTAGGACTTTTATAAGACCAGAGTTATACAGACTGTAATGTAATAATCTATTTATACTAATAAAGTAAATCTATTCCACCCTATGTGTCATACATACAAAAGCTCTCCCTATTTTTCCGACATGTGGCATTCCATCCTCTTGATTTTTTAACTTTTTTGTACACGTGGCAAGTAAAGAATCGACAACATTCTCTCTTATTTATTATATTTTTATATTCTCTTATGGTGTTATTCGAAATTGAAGAAAGGGTTTCCTACGATAAATATGTTAAGAGGAAACATAATAGGTATACGCCTACAAAAGAACAGAACCAGAGGGAAAGGAGGGTGGTTATGCGTGATGAATATACAAGTGCTGTAAGAACCACGCCAAGAGAATGGGAGAAACAAAGAGATTCGCATGATGGATATTAAGAAGGAAACATAATTCGGATTCAACTCTCTTCAATATTGTGAATCTCTCAGACAACCAGTGTTTACGCATGACCAGCTTTACGTTGCTTTCTCCGGAGTTAAAAGGAGAAGTAGACATAAGCTGATAATTGTGATAAAGATGGTAAACTCATAAATACGACCGTAAATATTGTATATAAAGAAGTTTTTAGAAATTTATAAAGATGTATAATTTTTTTACAAAGTGTAAAGTTGATATATGATTATTTATGAACAATTGATTTATGCAATGTGTATTTATGTTATATTATTGTTTTTAATTAAATTTATTTTAACGCAAGAACGTATAAGACGGATTTCATATGGTAAAATATATTAGAACACTACGATTGACTAGAAATGTTCATCCCACATTGTTCTAATATTAAATTAAAGGTTGTGTTTTTAAGATTTCTTTTTATTTGTCAAAAACCACTATGAAAAACTTGAATTTAAATTAAAAGTCATGCTAATCGTTCTAGTTTACGTTTATATATTTTTCTGGTTAAGTTATATGATGACGTGACAAAAATACGCCGGAATATTTAAAGAAAACCATTGTTTGATTTTCTTAACGTATTAGAAGGAAGCAAACGCTGATTTGACATTTTTGTTAAACTAATCTAATATTATATTTTTTTATTCATATTGTATAATTGGTCAACCGATGTATGATACGAACGAATCTTCCAGGCTTTTATAGACAGCAAATATAATAGTTTAAATAGAGCCACATGACTTTTTATATTTACATGTTTCTCAATAAAATATACCACGAGAATATTAAATATAGACTAATTTAATGAGAATCTAATGTTAGATATATGAGGACGTATCATCAATCAATGATTCCAACTTAGACTGCGGGGTATGGGGTGGGAGTTTGGGCGTGGGTAGGAGGAAAACGTCCAAGCCACCACCCCGGGTGGGCATAGGTTTCGGCGTGGCCCTTGGGCATGGGTTTCAAGCCGGGCGTGGGGCGGTCTGGCCAAGCTGACATGGCGGGTTGTGAATGGCCAAACCAGGCTAGCCGTTGGTCTATTTAAAAAAAAAAAAATTCTTCCTTTATAAATACTTTACAATATTTATCATTTTTCTCACACAAAATCAAACACATAAAACACAATCTCGCCATGAGTTCTTCAAGTTATACTGAATCGTCATCATCATCTGACGATGGGGCGGAAATATTTCTACAAACGATCGCGACGGTGGTGAAACATGTTTCAACAATTCCTGGGTTCGAAACCGACGAAGACGACGAAGACGACGAAGAATGATTGTTTTTTATTTTAATAATTATTATGTTTGTTTATGTATTTAAAAAAAATATTATGTTTTTAATTAATTTAAATATATATTAAAAAAAAATGGTGATGTGGCTAGGCCACGCCGGCCCAACCCACGCCCAACCCAAGCCCCACCATACCCCGCAGTCTTAACTCATTTTGTCATCTAACTCAAGTCCATTGGTTTGGGTTATTTTACCAGTTTAGTCCAAAAGTTTGAAACGTTGTCATTTTAGTCTAAATAGTTTCAAGCGTACATTTTAGTCAACTGGTTTAGCTCCGTCCATTTTTTCTGTTAGCTAGAAGGGTAATTCGATCATTTTATGTGGTCGAATTGCCCTTTTAGTTAACAAAATTACATATAAAATGATAGAAATACCCTTCTAGTTAACAGAATAAAGGGATGGAGTTAACTGAGTGGACTAAAATGACAACGTTTAAAACTATTTGGACTAAAATGACAATGTTTCAAACCTTTGAACTAAACTGGTAAAATGACCCAAACCACACGGACTAAAATGACATTTAACTCGCGAAATAACGTTGATCCGGGGAAAATGCATTTTGTCGTTTGATGGATATATGGTTCATATGATACACATTGTGTCGCTGAGAGTTCGGACGATGTTTGATCAAGAGCATTATCAAAGGACATTTTGATATGCATTAATATGACTTGATACACACCGTATAGTGTGACAAATGGTCCAAACATATACTAACTAATGTCTATTCATCAATGACGATTTGGCATTTGGGTTAAGTTGGATTGTATCAATACTTGCTACAATACCCGTCATTAATGATTTAGCCTAAAGTGTAAAGTATAAACACAAATGCATTAATAACAAAGTACGTTAAATTTAGTTGACCCTCCAACGTTTACTTCCATTTGTTGTATTTGATTTTGTTAACTTGATGCTTACTTTCATGTTAGAAGCCGGGACACATGACATTCATGACGAGACTTATTGCATGATCATTTTAGGCGTTTGGAACATGATACCCGCGTATTAAACATCACAACAACCTCATCGCTGTGATAATGTAAGTATTATTATTATTATTACTATTATTATTATTATTATTATTATTATTATTATTATTATTATATATTTTACAAGAATCTTGCAATCCATTAAAGCTCAAAACAATGAAACAAAATTTATGCAAATAGATTTTTTTTATTATTATGGTAAAATAATCAATGGAAATTTCAAGAAAGTTTCACATGCACACATGCGATCAAATATTCCAGTGATCGGTAATCCTACATCCCAAAACGACATTCCATTAGCTACTATATTTAAATTGCTACAGAAATATTATGTTTATTAATGTTTGGTTAAAACAATAAAATAATTAAAATTTCGATTATAATATACTTGATATAGTAAATAAATTTTTTGTTATTTATCAAGTAATTACTTAATTATTTATTTAATTAATTATGGCCGGTCAAAATTATTATTTATATTCATGTCACAAAAAAAATATGCTATGGGCTTGAAAACCAAAGCCCGGTGTTGTGGGGCTTGAAGGTCCAAATGTTACAATTACAAATACAAGAAAATAAGAAATCATAGAATTATATTCGGGTTATCATATATGAAGTATTTAAGGTCAGAGCATATCATCCTTGATTCGGATTGTACACGTTAATAATCCGGTTTGAAGGGTGTTTGAGATCAGAACCTCGGAGACCACCTCTTTAACGGTTTACTTGAGAGCCTATACAAGATATGAAGTGTGGTAGCATCAAGTATATGTGTGGGTTGGGGGGGGGGGGGGGGGGAGGGGGAGGACGAGCACATGTGTGTATATGCAAGAGGTATGTAGTTCTAGAGAAGAAAATAAGTAATCCGGTCCAAACTATAGATGGGTGGGACAAGGCTCGAATACCGAACCCATGTAAACGTTTAAGGTTTTCATTTAAAAATTGTAAACCATTACCATAATAGTTTGAAATATGTATATTTTTACGCTCTTGTATCATTTTACTTATCATAATGTTCACTTCAAAACTTTTCTGTAAAAATTTTATGTAATCACTTTTATCACACGTACATTTGTGTATGCTATGTTAGCGCTAACAAAGAGGAAGAAGCTCGCATTGTCACATATGCCAAGTAAATGGTTTATTTACGGGTTTGTAAAATTTGGGATGATACTATTATACTGATAATTCATACATGTACCGGTATTAGATGATATAATATATGATACCTTTTATAAGAAAAAAAATCACTTTTGATATGGTACACGTTTCGTATGGTGCTAGTATGGTACATGTCAAACCAGTTTTCTTTGTTAAAAATAAGCTAAAATCACTAGCACAAACTTTGAATACGGTCAACAATACAATTTACCATACTGATATCAAACTAGTATTATACGGTAAGTTATCATGTTGCAACGTGACACGTGCAGTTTCGTACTATAGCACAACGCTAAGTACATTGATACAAGTGATGAAAGTTCAAGCGAGACAAGCACAAGGTACCAATTTCTTTATTTTTGTAACATTCTGTCACCCATTTATACATGATTCAGGAACCACTCATTCTACTTGTTTTCAAAATTAAAAAAACGAAAAAGAACAAAAATACTACAGTTAAGTATGAATATGAAAGAACAATGAGAGATGTCCCACTACTTAAAAAAAACTAATATTTAAAAAACCACCACTTTTTGTTCCTTGCTTCAATTTGGTTATATGGGTTGTCAATTACTCATTTTAGTAGCATTTTATCATGTCTTTTCTCCAAGGACCACCACCATCAACTATAGGCTTCACACACATACGTCTGTATTATGTAATATATCGAGTTAAAAAAATTTAAGAAAACTTTATGTAATATATTTTTTTAAAATAGGGAATGTAACATATATATATATAGGAACGGGATCAGGAGAGAACGCCTCAAAGTATGAGAACGGTGAGAACGATTCCTAGCCACAAGATTTTAGTTGTTTGTGGCTGAGATTGTTGCGGTGACATTTTTGTAAATAATAGGGGTCTTGGAACTATCAGGAGTGGTAAAATAGGAAGATCCAAACAAAGGTGCACATGCTAATCACATGCCATTTTCCCCCATCATATTTAAACGACAATAACTTTTTTATACGTGATTATTTTTCGAAAAAAATTACACCATAAAATTCAGCGTTTTCGTATCTTTTCAACGAGTATACTATTGATATACTTTTTGAAAAAAAAAAATTAACTGGGTTTTATGGCGTTTTTCTGAACTGAGTGTTTTATGGCGTTTTAGACTAGGTATTTTCATGACGTTTTTCTGAACTAGGTGTTTTTATGGCGTTTTAACTAGGTATTTTCATGGCGTTTTTCTGAACTGGGTGTTTTAATGCGTTTTCAACTGAGTTTTTTCATGGCGTATTTCTGAACTGCGTGTTTTATGGCGTTTTTAACCGGGTATTTTCATGTCGTTTTTCTGAATTGGGTGTTTTTATGGCGTTTTATTTGAACACCTAGTTCATGTGAGTGGGTTTTTTGACAATATTACCACTTAGTGTAATTTAGCATCAATGTCATATGTCACCACCAAAATCGTTCTCACCGTTTTCACACTTTTCACTGTTCTCTCTAAATCCTGACCCTATATATATATATATATATAGGTAGAGGATCATGTAAAAAGTGCTCAAAGTGCTCAAAGTGTGAGAAATGTATTATAACACTATATATAATACTATATAACACCATATAAACACCGTATAACAATATGTAACACCATATAATACCATATAACACTATGTAACACTATATATCATTATATAACAAATATAACACTATAGTTTGTCTGATAGCATATCTATGATAGATGTATAGTGTTATATTTTTTATATAATGATATATAGTGTTACATAGTGTTATATGGTATTATATGGTGTTACATATTGTTATACGGTGTTTATATGGTGTTATATCGT
This sequence comes from Helianthus annuus, assembly GCF_002127325.2. Lineage (NCBI taxonomy): Eukaryota > Viridiplantae > Streptophyta > Magnoliopsida > Asterales > Asteraceae > Helianthus > Helianthus annuus. Next base: position 45,470,497 of record NC_035434.2, on the reverse strand, counting down.
ATTATATATAGTGTTATAATACACTTCTCACACTTATCACACTTTAGGCCCTTTTTACACTATCCTTACCCTATATATATATATATATATATATATATATATAGGGAGAAGATCATGCGAGAACCACCTCTTATTGTGAGAACCGCGAGAACCAATGTGAACACACCAAAAATGCCCACACAAAAATTTTTTTTGAATTTTTTTAATATTTTTTATAAAAAAATCGCTACTTTTCGAAGCCAAAAAAAATTTGTTTTTAAAAATTTTTTTTTTTAAAAAGTTTTTTTTTTTTGCTTCTAAAAGTAGCGATTTTAACATGAAAAATATTAAAAAATTCAAAAAAAATTTTTTAGATTTTTTTAGATTTTTTTTAGATTTTTTTAGGTTTTTTGGGGGTTTAGTTTTTAGCATTTAGCTTGGGGGGGGGGGGTTAGGTTTTTTTTTTGGAGGGGGGGGTGGGGGTTAGGTTTTTTTTAGCTATTTTAGGTTGTGTTCACATTGGTTCTCAAGGTTTTCACAATAAGGGTGGTTCTCGCATGAGCCCCTCCATATATATATATATATATATATATATATATATATATATATAAAAGAAAATGTAAAAAACGCCGACTAGTTTTTTTTAAATGTTCAAAATCTGTATGTTACATTTTTTAGACATATATATTATGTAACATGGTATTTTTAACATTAAAAAAAAACTACCCGGCTCTATTTTTGTTTTTCTTTTACAAAAATGTTAAAATATATGTATGTTACATTCTCTTTTTTTAGAAAAAAAAAATTTACATAAGGTTTTTACAAGGGTTTCTTGAGTTTTTTCAGCTCAAGTAGGTTTTCATTTTATTCTTCTTATATATATATATATATATATATATATATATGTGTGTGTGTGTGTGTGTGTATGCGTGCACAGGGGCGCAACTTTGTAGGGGGGACCCCCCGAACTTTTCGCTCAGTAGTGTCCGGTATGTAGTTTTCGTATATAATTTTTTAGGTATATACATTTTCGACCCTCCGGTCGAAAATCTCAAGATTCACCACTGGGCGTGCATGTGTGCGTGTGTAGAGATCATAAAAACACTTATACATAGTGCTATCAAACATAATGATAGAGATTTTATAGTAGCAGTTGGTTACATGATTATCTTATTTATCATAGTTAAAGCAATAAGTGTATATGTTTACATGTATTTCGCAGTTCTCTAACGTTACGTGTGTATGAAGAGGGAGACCCAGTTCCAGTAAAAAGTTTTACTTCTTGAGAAGTGTTCGAAGTGAGCATATGATTGCATACCACACGTTTACAATTATGCAACATATGTATATACTGATGTAGTGTATACTATATAATAAAAGAAACCAATGGAAAGACACATGCCATTCATTGAAGTCATCTATTTTTTTATAGATAATTAATATATAATTATAAAATTAAATTTAATATAAATTTAAACAATTCATATAAGAGATAATCTAATATTTTATAATATTTATCAGATTTCAAAATTATTTATCTTGAAATTAACAAAAGATGTACGCTAAATATAAATTAATATAATGTAAATGATTTATTTATTTTATTAAACTAAAGTAGTTAAGGGTAGAACCTATTTAAAAAATGTTTATAAGTGGTAAACAAAAATATTAACCAATGTTTATTGGTTATATACTTCTATTTTCGTGTTCAACTCTCAACTCATATACGGTAGTCACTATGTTTACGTGACATTTATAAGAACCATCACCGTAATCATCCCATCCATCGTATATCGAGTATATTCCTTAGTTTTTTTTTAAAGATAAAAATTTTTATTATATTCATTCAACCCGTGTGATAAACGAGGTTTTTTAAAGATATAACATTTTTATTTTTTACTATACAAAATTAAATTTATGCAATTCGTGTAATACACGGGGTTTTAAAAATATAACTTTTTTTATTATGTAGTATATAAAATTAGATTTATTCAATCCATATAATACATAGGGTTTATAAAAATACAACTTTTTATTGTTTGGCATGTAAAATTATATGTGCTCAACCTGTATAACTCATGAGGTTCTTAAAAATGTAACTTTATTCATTATTTAATATATGAAGTTAAATTTACTCAACTCATACAATACACGAGGTTCTTAAAAATACAGCATTTTTTTATTATTTAATATATAAAATTACATTTATTCAACCCATGTAATAAACGAGATTATTAAATATATATTGTTTTATTATTTGATATATAAAATTACATGTATTCAACCCGTGTAATAAACGGGATTTTTAAAGATATAAATATATATATTTATATTATTTAGTATATAAAATTACATTTATTAAACCCGTGTAATACACGGGGTTCTAACCTAGTTATTTATATAATAACACACAATATATCAGTTTTGTCATTCATTAAATATTTAATAGTACTATACTGAAATTAAACATGATACAATGCTTGATTTAATAGTTTAATTAAAGAATATTGAAGTAGGTAAAGTTATTTGTGTTTGAAATTGATAATTTTATCCTTTTTAATTTTAAGACGGTATTGTTATATATTTTTAAATAGTTTTTATGTGTGACGACGGGTGCGTTTATACAATTTACAAGGTGTATTTATATCCTTTCTAACAAGGCGTTTTTTTTGCTGGCAAATACGAGTGGAATTAATTGGATACAAAAAACCCTCTCTCACAATCTCACTCCCTCTCTCTCTCTCTCTCTATATATATATATACGTGTGTGCGCGCGCGCATGCATGTGTGTAACTTTAAGGCTATGTGGGTGCAGAATGAAGTAACTTCAAGGCCAAAAGTGGGGACTGGAAATGATACTGAATTCTATTGTAAGCATTCAATATATGTCTTCTTGTTCTTGTTATAGATCCCTACACTTGATAACACTCAACTTGTTTTCACAACATATCTCTTCACTAACAAGCTCATATATCATAATAACTTTCTAAAAAATATATAAATATTATACCAACTTAATGAATAAAATACTTACAATGGGGGTGGATGGATTATATATATGTACTTCCATTGTATTATATCAAACTGTATACAAATCTAAAACTCAAGAATCTTGATAAGACTGGCCCGCGAAAAAGATCTTATTTGTGCAAAAGGTACCTAAACTGAAACTCGTAAGGGATAACACGAAGACAATGTGAAAGTGGTACGCTTTTATTTCTCTCGAGACATTTCATTGCTTGTTTTCCGATTTCATTTGGTAATTGAAGGCATACCCAATCTAGCAATGAGTCCATGTCTTTAGCAAAATCAAGCATATACCAATCCAATAGCTTTGGAATTGCTACCATTTTCTTTGCGGTTGAAATAGCGATTGCAGCTTGTAGATAATCTTTTTTGGCGATTTCAAGTTCATTTTCAACTTGAGATCCCGTGTAGATTCTCACCTTCATTTGTTAGATCACAGGTATGAGTCAGTTTCTATATTTCATCTAAAAACTGTATTGTATAAGACAAATATTTTTATTTTAGGTAACCGGACATTTTTAAGCCAGAAAAGGCAAAATATTTTTATAAATTGTAATACAACTTAACCAACTTTCAAGAATTTCGATCTAAGGTAACGTTGAACCCATATATTAATTTGTGTCAAAGACGACAAACCTAACCTAGGTACCCTTGAAATCTTGCAACATGAACACTATGCGTTTAATCCATTTATCTAATGAGTCAAATAGGTTGGGGGGGGGGGGGGGGGGAGGGGGTGTTATAAATTGGTTGTAATCAAATTGAAAATGTGCTAAAAACGGTTAGGGGTTATAATAAATGGTTTAAACAAACTGTAAACGGGTTGGCGGGTTGACATGTTAATTAAGCGGGTCAAACAAGTCAACACGAACACGGTCCATTTAATTAAATAAGTCAACCCAAACACGATATGTTTATTTAATGAGTTATATATGACAACCCAAAACCTGATTATTTTCGTGTCTTGTCAGAAATTTGTGACACCTATTTTGACCATGTGTATTTTTAACCGTTGTCACTTTGAAAACCAATTTTCTTAGGTAATTATTTAAAAATATCAAAATCTTGAAACATAAATCAGACCAAAGTTGTTACAAAAATGCTATTCACCTGGCCCATTTAATAAAAGATCACAATCTTTTATCATAAATGTTCTGTTCAATGTACCAAGAATGTATATTATGAACCTTATCTACAACTTACAGCAGGTGAGGACCAGCTTCCACAGGAGAGTGCAAATGTTACTAATGGTTCTGATAGTTCCAACCCGAAAACACTTCTTGCAGTTATCTCGTCGTTCTTTACACCCTTTGCAAAAGTCTAACAAAAAAATTTAAAAAAAATTTACAAAAGATATTAAATGAATCTCTGCGACAAAAGATACCGATTTACTTACATATTTTGAATGAAAAGGCAGTCTCAATATGAAATGCTCGATGCTGATCGCGTTTAAATAATGTCCTCCAACATTTATTGTTGCCTGCCGAGTAAGGAACAAATTAAATATCAGCATCATACTCAGTAAATCCCACCAATAATAAAGCTAAGGTCTTCCCTCTACCCCGTAGGAATAGAGAGGCTGTTTTCAGTGAGACCCCCGACTCGAACAAATTAAATATATGCATATGAATTTATTTATTTGTTTGAATTGCATTACCTTCTGCATTAGTTGAACAACCATATCTGGACTTTCTGGTATTCCATGTTCAAGAAATGCCTGGTTGTTTCATGATTTAAATATATTATATACATTTTGTCTCAAAATTATAAATTAATAGTCAAATATTTTAACATACATTCATCATGCAAGAATTATAAATATTGATCCAGAATGCAAGTTTTTCTTGGTGAGAAAGACTTGTTAAATTGACTGATGCAAGTTTTCCAAGTAGGAGCCTGGAGGATTAAAAAAATATATTAGAAACTGGTCAAAATATAATAAAAGTAAATAAATTAAATAATTTGAAACTATAAAGAACTTACTTTAATCTTTGTATCAAAAACACAGAATTCGCGGTTCGGTTTTTGTTGATGGAAGTTACTTCAATAGCATATAAATTTTTATACGGGCCAACGTCTCTTTTCTCGTATTCAAAACAGATGTTATAAGGATCCTTACATTCTGTTTCTTTGACGGTTTCATTCGTTGTCAATGAAGGTAACATTTCCGTCATACTTTTACTCCTTGTTGAACTCATTCGCACAAAAATGTTCATCAAACATTTTAAAATACTTTCGGAAATCTTGTTTGGATCATCATCTCCCGACGATAACAATCCTTTTTCTTGAATTAAATTGGTTTTTCCATCTACATTTGCAGCCTCCAATAATCTACCTTCAAACTGAACAAAACTTTGTTACAATGAGTACAAATTATTTTGGGTTTATATCTTTTTACCCATTACACTAAATTCCCTATGAAATAAGTATAGGCGTATTATCGGTTAATTGCTTTTAAACCCCTAAACTTTTCTTTCGTACGGGTTAAACCCTTGTACTTTGGTTTGTCTTATTCAAACATAGACATTTCAGGAAAGTAGGCAATAAAACTTGGATACAGACCCAAATTTTTAAAACATAAATTTAGTTATATAAACTAAATTTACCTGTAGTTTTTTCGGAGCTAAACGCTTCCTTGGTGACTTGGAATCAAGCGGTGATCTTCTTGCTAATGTATCAACGGTTTGAGGTTTAGGATTCGGCGAACAATACTTGTTCTTAGTGGCACTTGACGATTGGTTATCTTTGCCCACCAAAACTATTAAACAAAGAAAAAAAAGTTAGATTTTTTCTTCACTAATTAATTATCTTTCAAGAATATAAAACTATCAAACAAAGAAAAAAAAAAAGATATTTTTTTCACTAATTAGTTGTCTTTCAAGAAATAATAGATCAAACAAAGAAAAAAAAGATTCTTTTCACTAATTAGTTATCTTTCAAGGAAATATAAAAACTTGCAAACAAAAAAAAAAAGACAATTAGATATTTTCACCAATTAGTTATCTTTCAAGGAAATATAAAACTACCTGAAACAACTGGTGAATTTTCAATGGGTGTTGATGGATTGGTCTCAACTTGAGGTGATAACTTGGAAGCCTTATTTTCACCATTTGTTGGTTCTTGAAAATCAAGTGAATTTTCAAGATTTCTTTTTGAAGATGAAATGTAAACTGCTTCTTGATATAAGCCTTGCCTAAAATGGACCACTTGTTCTTCAAGCCTAACTACTTCTTCTTCCAAAACAGCAACTTCTGCTAGAAGTTCCAATGTCTACCAATTTCCATAACTAAATTCAATTAAACCCCATTCTAAATTACACTTAAATTTTAATAACATTGTAATAAAAATTTACGGTAGGAGGGAGATAAGGCGGTAAGCGCGGGAGAGCTCCTAAAGGTCTTGTAAATGCTCTTTCTAAAGCTCTATGAACATTCTCTTCATGTCTAAGCCTCTTCCTCAGTTTCTCCACCTGAACCCAAAAAAAAAAAAAAAAAAAATAATAATAATAATTTCAATAATAATTGAATACTCTTGTAAGCAATGACCATCAAATAATTAAATAAAAAGTCAATGGTGACAGCAATGTACATCTTGTTGCAATGCCATCTTTCTCTCTCTCACTGAACCTCTTCTGCAAGTGTTGCTAGTGGTTGTGCTTGTTTTCTCACCCTCCATTTGCATTTGCACATCAACCTTTTTTCAACATTTATAAACAAAAAAATGTAAATAAATAAATTCCCATATTCCCATTCACCTCCAACAAGAAAAGAATCCCAACCCACTTTTTTTTTTCCAATTTTGTCAAAAACACAACAAAAAATAAATAAATAAAATAATGATAAAAAAAATTACCTGAATCACCTTAGGATCTCTTAACAAAGGTTTCATAGGCCTGACATTTGTCTTCACTCTAACATTCATCTTTATAAACAAATTAATAATCACAATTTAAGCATGAATGAGCACTGCAAAAATACAAAAACAAAAACAAAAACAAAGAAATTAAAGATCATCTTTTTCTTCTTTAAACTGATCAACTTGAAGTCTTTTTACAAGTATTAATTACCAAAAGTGAGACTGAATGCAGGAAAAAAGGGTGAAAGCAATTGTACTCAGTTCTGTAAATCACAAGCTTCAAGAACAGAGTGTTGGTCTTGATTTGTGGGAATCATATATACAATTAATAAAGTGGGAAAAAAAAGGATACCCAAATGAGTGTTTAGCTTCAAGATATGAGAACAGAGAGAGAAGAAGTGGTTTGATAAAAATGGAAGTTGTTATATGGTGTAAACAACTGGATATGTAGATACGTACATGTGTATGTATAGAGAGAGAGAGAGAGAGAGAGAGAGAGAGAGAGTGGTCTGGTTATGTGAAAGGGTGATATATAAGCAGGATTTTTTTTTTACAATGAGGGTGTGAGAGTGAAGTTCTGGTTTGTCATCATGGACTAACGTGCGCCTTTCTTTTTTCAGTGCAACCATGGATGGACCTTTTCTACTTGGTTGGGATTAGAATGATTAATATTTTTCTTTCTTTTTTTTTTATTGATTTTTTATAAATCACACCAACAATAGCAAAGCTAAAGTAGGGTCTGAGTAGGGTAGATGTAGACAGCCTTACCTCTACCTTAGGGATGAGCACGGTACCCGTTCGGTATGGGGAAAAGTGGTACCGGTACTTACCGGTATTTTACCCGTAAATACCGGTACCGTACCGGTACCGGTACCGAAAAACGAAGATAATGAGAACCGGTACCAGTACCAAATATACCCGGTACGGTTCGGTACCGGTACCCGGTACCAAATGCTCATCCCTACTCTACCCAGTAGGAATAGAGGCTGCTTCCAATGAGACATCCTCCTCCATTGTAGTTTTGTATCAAGCCTGCCTGGACCTAAGACACACATAACACTCAAACAATTGGAACAGAGATTGATTGGTGCATATACCCTGTGTCTTTCAGCTATCAACGTAACCACATGATGTATGATTAACCATTCACCTTTTTTAACGTTATTTTTTCACGAAATTAGTAAAATAATGTTAAAGTTAGTATTATTTCACTTTTGTCCTCCGAGCGCCCACACATATATACATTATATGTGCACATCGCAGGCAGGGCAAATGATGTAAAATAGAGTAAAATATCAAAATGACCTCTAAGTTTAGGCTATTTTTATCAATTCAGTCTAAAAATGAAACTTTTTGTATTTTCGTTTTGAGATTTCATTTTTGTTGTCATTCAATTAGATGAAAATGACAACAAAAATGAAACAAAGTTTAATTTTTGGATTGATGTGGCAAAAGTAGCATAAACTTAGAGACCATTTTGGTATTTTACTCTATAAAATATAATGTACATTAGCTAAGTTATTGTGTTTAAAAGTTGTCATTTTTTAGCCCAATATAGGAGTGTGCGGGATTTGGTCTTACGGAAGTGGATGTGTCCTTAAGGTAACAAATCTCTTTACGGACGTCTTTTTTAGACATTTGTCGTGGGAGGGGTTGGAGAGAGAAGGAAGGAGGGAGGGAGGAAATTTGTGGTTTTTTTTAACAAATCTCACTGGAAATTTGTGTTGATGTCAGAAACTGTGTAGCTGACGCTATCCAAAGACCAAAAGAACACAAGATGTTTGAAGACAAAGTTACACTATGAAGCTATTGTCAAGGGGGAGTCTTGTTTAGCCCAAACTCTATTAATTCAACTATTACAAAGCTAAACCCGCTAACTGTTTATCGTTTAACTAATTACAAGATATCCAAAGACCAAATCTAAGCTGTTGTCCCAAATATGCACCAACAAACTCCCCCTTGACAATAGCTTCATAAAATAACTTTGTCTTCAGTCTTCTTGCAATGTTCATGTAATCTTGCACTGTCTTTGGTCTTTGGATAGCTTCAGCTTTAACAACTTATGTCAGCAACAGACTCCCCCTATGCTGATGCATCCAATCACCAAATCTTCAAAACGTTAGCACTTGAGTAAACTCCAGTTTAGCATTTGCAAAGCAATCTTCAACTCTTCAACTTTGTCTGCAATGTAGAAAGGAGGTTCTACCATGCATCCAATCAAACTCTCATCTTCACAGCAACTTCTCAGCAACACACCGCTTCAATCTGTATACTATAAAACAAACATCTCGAGAAACCATAAGAATTTTTCAACAAAATTAAATAAATTATTATTATTCAAGAGATAGTTAAATTGTATTACAGATTAAGCATTTTCAATTTATCACCAACACGCAAAACTTTTTATCCAACACACAAGAACCTGTCTGATTTAAAATTTTGAACTCACTTTCTAACACCGTCTCCCCCTATCAGTAACAATTCCTCCAAGAATAACAGTTTTCCGTACGTTAAGAATTTTTAACAGAAAAAGACACTATTTTTGGATTTTTATATTTTCTGAAAGCAAGTAAATACAAAAGCAATAAACACTCTATTTTTGTGAGAATCACCGGTAAGAAGATCATATCAGCACAATCAAACTGTTTCACACTATTAGATAATTCTTTATTTAATTTTTCGGGAAAAGAAGTCCAAGACGATTACCAGTATGTTTGTCCACTTAAACAAAATGCATGAACATTTCAAGTACCATTACCGTATGATACGTTAAGGTAATTTTAATACTGATATATTAGCGTGTCCCACTTCAGGATATACCCTCGCGATCAAGGTATGCACAAAGATTCATCGTAGTAGGTGAGTATACTGAATTCATCCGTTTTATATTCAACGTTTAGATAATTGGTGATCATGTCAGTACTTCCGTACAGCAAAGAGGCCAAAATATCTAACGAGGGCTAAGACAAATACCATTTTTTTGGTACGATTTATGCTTTTTGCACATTTTGAATGACTCTCTAGGAGAGCTTCTTCATTTATGGGATTTGGCATTTTTTTCTCATTTAAGATATCTTGGTTGTGCCTAGGGAAGCATGTATCTGGATGCAGCAGAAGGACAACCCTGATATCCCCAGATGAAATAACAGTATAAAGACCCAAAACCTCAAATTTTGGCAATCTATCAACGCAAGAATTAAGGTCATTAAACCATACACTACTGATGTGTTCCCCACTCATATTCAGTTCATTTAGGTTTATATCACATTGGTAAGTTGATTATTTCATGCTTTTGCCTACTGGTACATCATATGATGAAACTGCTATCACACTTAAGCAATTTAATTTCAGTTTGAGTGTGACAATCTAACTTGCTGATGTACTATCATTTCTTCTCTTTCACACAGTGATAACTCATTTTTGATTTTCTATTTTTTATGTTTTTGATTTTTTAATGTTTTTGTATTTTTGATTTTTTTAAGAAAAACAGTAAACTATTTACAAAATTCTTATGAAAAACCAGTTATTCAGGATTCCTCATCCCGTTGAGTTCGACTAAATGTTCAAAGCGAGCCCTGTCAAATGCTTTAGTATAAAGATCTGCCAGGTTATCTTGTGTGTCGACTCAGCACTTTGAACTTCAATTTAAATCAATCAATATATATAGATATATATATATATATAGATATATATATATAGAGTAGGAATTGGGTGGAAAGTCTATTTTTCCTAGAAAGTCTAGGAAGGAATAAGAATTGGACATGTGTCATTGAGGGATTTTAAGTAGAAGGGCTATCATGTAATTTCACATTTTAATTTTATTTTTGGAATGTATCTTCATTAACTAAAATTCCATGATTTTCGGAATTTTTATTATTTTCGAATTCAAATCTGGAAGTCAATGTGTTCATTAACTAAAATTCCATGTCACATTACATCGCATATTCCATTGTTCAGAAGATTACTGGAATTTGTCAGCATGTTCTTGGTGCTGTGTTTTAACAATTTACAGGGCTAAAGTCAATTTTTTTTATAGATCCAACAATATAAAGATGGTAAAACACAGGGTATGAATCTGATTGCTGTTAAAACACAACTGTATGAATCTGAATGCTAAAACACAAGTGTATGAATCTGCTTGCTGTTAAAACACAACTGTATGAATCTGTTTGCTGTTAAAACACAACTGTATGAATCTGAATGCTAAAACACAGCTGTATGAATCTGCTTGCTGTTAAAACACATCTGTATGAATCTGGATGTTAAAACACATCTGTATGAATCTGCTTGCTGGTAAAACACATCTGTATGAATCTGGATGTTAAAACACATCTGTATGAATCTGCTTGCTGTTAAAACACACCTGTATGAATCTGCTTGCTGTTAAAACACATCTGTATGAATTTGTTTGCTGTTAAAACACATCTGTATGAATCTGAATGCTAAAACACAACTGTATGAATCTGCTTGCTGTTAAAACACATATGTATGAATCTGGATGCTAAACCACACCTGTATGAATCTGCTTGCTGCTAAAACACAACTGTATTAATTTGCTTGCTGTTAAAACAAGAAAACGGAGATGATAAGAACAATATTTGAATGGTGATGATGAACTCGGAGATGGTGGAGATGGAGAAGTGTTTTAATTTGATCCGGTGCTCTCCATCGTTTCTAAAGTTATCTTCTTCCATGATTGTAGTTATTTTTGGTAGGGATTGGGGTTTCCAAGATGGGTTTGGAGAGAGAGAGGGAAAATCGCTTGAATTTAGGAACTGGGCGGTTATCTAATTGATTTAAAACACGGCCATTGACAAAATTGCCCCTACTCATTTAAAACAATCAATTAATTAAACTCAAATATTACAAGATTGCCATTGATTTAATCTCAACCCTTAACACACCAATCGGATGGACCAGATCGCTTCCTAGACTTTCTAGGAAAAACACACTTTCCGTGCGAACCCTACTCATATATATATATATATATATATATATATATATATATATATATATATATATATATATATATATATATATATATCAACAACCTCACATCCCCCGTCATGTGCCTGAAGCAGCCACTATCAACATAAGTTGATAATCCTCCTTAGCAGCTCATGCACACACCAACTAAGAAATTAGTTAGATTGGGGGACCAAGCCTTAATGGTCTTGGGTCGTCCAAATTCACCAACTACTGTAACATCCATCCAATATCCATTACTCCTAACTGGAGTCTTGGATCTCAGACCTGTTGATGGAATTTGATTTTGATTTCCACTAGGTCTTTGGTCCTGAGGGGTTCCTATATATGTTTGGACTATTTGACCTTTGAAAATTTTGATTTTGATACCTTGAATTTTGATTCCAAGAAGCATTATTGTTGTAATTTCTAAAGCCATTATTATAAAAAGTTCGACCACCATTATTTTGGTATCGATTTTGATATTGACCTTGACTCCTGAAATTATTTGAGTTATTATTGTTCATTCTTGGTGAAATGCTTCTAGGTCTCTCATATCTTCCTGGTGGAGATCTAGGCTGAAATCTTGGTTGATTTCTTTGAAAACGAGGAACTTGTGGAGTTCCTTTTTCAGCCTTATCTACACCAACAGCAACATTCTCTGGTTGCTTAGGAGCAGATTTCTTTGGAGAATTTGATCCTTTCTCCTCACTATCACATTTCTTCTCTGATGATTTCCCTCTCTGTTTTTCACTAATTTGTGCTTCACTCTTTTTGTTAGGACAACAGCTAGCTACATGCCCCTTGGTGTGACACCTGAAGCACGATCTCCTTTTCAAAGACTTCTTAGCTGGAGTCTTTGAGGTAGATCCCTCATCAGATAATGATACCTTGGAAGAATTTTGTTCAGTTTGCTTGGATTCAGATATTTATTTGTTTTTATTTTTAGCAAACTCTACATTTGATTCATTTTCAATAACAGTTGTTTCATTTTTCATATCACTACCTTGAACAAAATTAATCTTTTTAACAAAAGTTTGATTTTTATTCTTAGGAGGTGAACTTTTCTTTTTCAAAGGTTCCCTGTTATTGTTCTTCTTAGGATCATCACTCTCAGACCCCTCACTTTGACTTGATGTGGATGCGAAACTACTTGGTGCAGTTGACATAAAGTCTGTTAGCTCATCTTCATCAAGCAGGAAAGAATAGTCATGACTAAGAGGAGGTGGGACTTCATGTTGGGATTGAACCCTACCAGAGGAATGGATAATAAAAGCCAAAACTGGATCAGAGCAGTGGATCCAGAATAAGCAGATGTTTGGTTGCAAGTCTCTCCCCTTGAAAGTGGTTTCAACATCTGTTGACCTCTTATCTGCTGATCATGCAAACTGCTGACCTACAACTACTGCTCAAGACAAAGTCTGATTGAAGAACTAAAAGCTATGCTGCTCAATCTACTGCCTTGGTTCAAGCACTGCTGATCATGACAAGTACTGCTGGGTTCACAGCAGTGGAAGGATGCAGCAGCAGTTTATATTTGCTTTATGTATTGAAATGTAATATCAGTAGTTAGCATAGCAGTGTTTGTATAGATCAGAGGTTAGAGTTTGTTAGGAGGTTAGATGTCACTTTCATGGTGACGTCAGCTTAGATGCTCAGTGGTTTGCAAGTGCCTATAAATAGAACAGTACTCTGTACTGTTCTGTTTAGCTCTTTCACCATCTTCTTTCTGCACGAACAAACACTGAGCTCGGGCTGAGGGGTAGTTTGCATATCATACATACATTGTAATCGAAGTTTAAAATTAAATTTAATCATTTGATTTAGTGGTGAAAATATATGATTGAAAGCATTTCTTCTGTTTGATTGTGAAAAGTTTGCTTCCATTTAAATTCCGCTGCACTACTCTTTCATTTGTTCATCTAAATTCAAACACAAATCACAATCAATCCAAACTCAGATCCTAACAATTGGTATCAGAGCTTGGACAGTCAAATTTGATTTAACAATCATTTTGACATAAATAGTTCGGCTCAAAATTGTTGATACTGATCGTTTGTTTGTATTGTTGAAAAACAGAGTAAGGTTTAATCACCGATAAAGTTGATTAATCAGTGCCTGTAAAACAACCGGAAAGATGTTGCAATCACAAGATGATAAAAATAACATTGGCTCTTTGTTTAAACCACCTATGCTTAAAAGAAATGAGTACAACATCTGGGAGCGAAGGATGTGTCACATCCTCGCTCAACAAAACACTGGATGTTGGAGGTCTATCGTTTTCGGTCCTCATGTTCCTATGGTGCCAAGCGCGGAGGACACTAAAAAGTTCGTTCCTAAACCAACTGAAAATTACACTGAATCAGATTTTCAGAAGTTCGAACTTGATGCCAAAGCGTTTAGCATCATAGCCTCTGCACTACCTAACGGAATCTATGCTGGGCTGTTACATTGTAACAGTGCCAAAGAATTGTGGGATGCATTGAAGGAACAATTCGGGGGAACGGAAGAGGTTATTGAAAACAACAGGGAAATTCTGAATCAGCAGTATGAAACATTTTGTCATATCAAAGGGGAGTCACTAACCCAACAATTTGAACGTTTCAGTTGTATCATCAGTGAACTAAGGCTTGTTAAGGTTACATTTCCAAATGCAACCCAAAATAGCAGGTTCCTTAGATCACTGCCAGAAAAATGGGACACAATTGCTTTTGTCACCAGAAATTTAGCTGAGTTCAAAGATCTGACCCTGACCCAACTCCATGGTAGACTCCTGACCTATGAAAGGGAGTTAAACCAGAAAAAGAAGTTGCAAGAGTCTGGGAAAGTTGCTGATGACTATTCATTTGGCAGCACAACCCTGTTTGGTCAGGAAGAATCTGGTAGCAGTAGTAAGGATCAGAGTTATGATCACTTTATTGACATAACTGCTGGGGGTAACTTTGTCAACTCTGATTCTCACTCTGCAAATTATGCTTTCATTGCAAATACTGAAAATCAGATGTCAGATAATTTGTGCTTTGAGCTGAATGATTTGCAACATTTTGATCCCACTGACTTAGAAGAGATGGACATCTTGCGTCAATTGGCTTTGCTTAGTGTTAGAACAAGCAAATTCTACAAAAGAACAGAGAGAAAATTCCCAGGGCTTCATGGGAATTTAAGGGTGGGGTTGGATAAGTCGAAAATCAAGTGTTACAAGTGTAATAGGCTAGGTCACTTTGCTAGGGAATGTAGGAGTCAAACCACTGGTCCCATAATTACTCACCCTGGCTCAAACCCTAGACCACAACAACAAAACACTGTGCACTATACCCAATATGCCCCTGCAGCACATGTTAACACTGCTCATTATGCTGCAACCCCTATGCCTGTGCATTATGTTCAAACCACTGTTCCACAAATTCAGTATGTTCAAACCCCTGTTCCTCAGGCACAAGTGCAACCTGTTGCACCTCAACTAGCTGCTCCAACAGTGACACAACCAGATCAGCAAAACTTTTTCACACAAGGCTTTGTTGATTGGAGTAGCATGCCTGATGAACTTGGTGATGAAAATTTTGCTCTCTATGCTTCTAATGATGCTTTTGATGATGAGTTTTGTTTGATGGCATTAGAGTCAATACCAAAAGGGGTTGAAATTGAAGGTGAACAGCTAAGTGCTGAAACAGTGGATGAAGTTGCTGAAGCAGTGGTTACTGCAGTTGCTGGTGAACTACTGCTGGAAGAAAATTCAGAAATCCTGGTTGAACCACTGACCGACCCTTGGTCCAAAGATGACAAAGAGAAAGAAAATCTGAAGAAAGCTGGTGAGAAAGAAGAGAGAACTGATGAAGAAGATGATCATCAATGTGATTGTGCCATGATGGCTGCTGCTAAGGTATCATCTCAAGTTCTTGAAAAACTGTGTTCAGACAATTGTATTATTGCATTTGCTAACATTAAAGAGGTGAATGAAAACCTTAGGGATAAAGTCTTGTCTGATGAGGTCAAATTTGAAAAGTCATTAAAAGAACTTAGAAACAAATTGGCTGAAAAGGATAAAGAAATCAGCAGTTTAAAAGAAGAGCATAGCATAACCAAAACTCAACTCCAAACTATGGTAGAAAAATACCAAGTTTGCAAAAAGGAGTTGGAGTCTACCCAGATCACCTGTGAAAGATGGGTGGAGTCTTGTAAAGGGTATGAGGTTATGCTTGCAAAACAGCATGAAAGCAATGTTAAATTTGGTATTGGACATAGAAAATATGATGATCTTGAAAACACTGCTGTAAAACAAGCTGGTTCAACTGAGATAATTCCAACCAACAAAAATGGCCAAGAGGTTAAAATAACCGACAAACTTGGTAACAAAATTACTCTGGAAAGATCTGTGGGATCCTCAACTTTTGAGGAAATTGAGAAATACCAATTTAAACCCACATGGTCTGATGAGTGTGATATTCTGGAAAATTTCAAACCAATGGATTTCACAACCACTGATAGTGTAAAAGCTCCAAAAGCAAGAATCATTCCTATCAAAGATATCCCAACAAAGGTTCAAAACTCTGTTGCAAAGGAATCTGAGAAAAGGAAGAAAAGAGAAAAGATCAAAAACTTGTTTTGTGAATTCTGTGAAAAGAAGAATCATCTAACAAAAGATTGTTTTCATCTAAAAGCATATGATATAAACAAAACAAGCATCATTTTACCTGCTGTAAGCTGCACCATCTGTGGTAAAGATAATCACAAAACTCAAGAATGTGTGTATCTCAAAAACTTTGACATAAAAAAGAATGAGTACACTGCAAAAACATCCTTGAGTCCATCAACATCATCTGTCAAGTTCACCAAGAAACAACCACTGTTTGTCCCTGTCCAAACTGCTGTCACAAAACAGTTGAACCAAACATCTGTTCAAAGGGATGTACAAGTGACTGATGCACCTCCAGCCAATCATTTCAGAAAAGGCAAGGACAAAGCATCATACCAAAGGATTCCACACGTTTATGAGTCTTACAAAAAGCCCTCTAAACCAAGAGTGAACAGGCATCCTTTTGGTTATCAACAGATGATGGGTCAAGACCCCAACAGTGGTTAGAGAAAAACATTATAAAAAATGTTCAAACCCCTGACCTAACCACTGTCCATACATCTGCCTCCATCCCAGACACTGTTGAGACCCCATCCAAAGCCTTATTGGCTTTGGAGACCTTAATGAACTAATCCTTTTACTTCATGTGCAGGGAGCTTCTGCATGCTTAGATAGTCTTTGGTATGTAGATAGTGGAGGCTCCAGGCACATGACAGGATGTAAAGCCCTACTCAAAGATTTCAAAATCCATGGAGGGGGTGATATATCCTTTGGGAATAATAGTAAAGGGAAAGTTTTGGGGTCTGGTACAGTTCAGTCTGGAAATGTAAAATTTGAAAATGTCAATCTTATTGACAATCTGAAATTCAACCTCCTGAGTGTATCTCAAATGAGTGATAAAGGGTTTGGCTCATTCTTCACAAAGGATTGTTGTAGGATTGTTGGACCAGAAATGGTTAGTAAGATTGAAGCAATAATCAAGAAAGGCTCAACAAAACTTGTTGCTCAAAGAAGTGGCAATGTTTATGTTGTTGACATGTCAAGAGAGTGTCCCAGAGCTGATACCTGTCTGTTCTCAGCTGCCTCTAACAAAGAGACAGAGCTATGGCACAAAAGACTGGGACACACAAATCTCAAAACAATCAATGAAATTTCAAAAAATGGCTTAGTAAGAGGCTTACCACAAAAAATGTTTTCATGTCCTGAACACTGTGTTTCCTGTTTAAAAGGAAAACAACATAAAAGCTCTTTTAAGTCCATTGAAGAGTCCAAAACAACCCAGTGTTTGCAAATGCTGCACATGGATTTGTTTGGCCCAGTGCAAGTCATGAATCTCAAAAAGAAGAGATATTGCTTGGTTATTGTTGATGACTTCTCTAGGTTTACATGGACCTTCTTTTTACACTCAAAAGATGAGACTGCAGGCATTTTGCAAGACTTTGTGACACGGGTTGAAAGGCAATTTGACCTTCCAGTAAAAGTCTTCAGGAATGACAATGGCACAGAATTCAAAAATAAGGAGTTAGATGCCTTCTGTGTGAAGAAAGGGATTGTAAGGCAGTACAACATCCCTAGAAAACCAGAGCAAAATGGGGTTGTTGAAAGAAAGAACAGAACATTGATTGAGGCTGCCAGAACCATGCTTGCAGATTCAGGTTTGCCATTAACTTTTTGGGCAGAGGCAGTAAACACTGCTTGCTATGTCCAAAACAGAGTTTTGATCAACCCCAGGCACAAAAAGACTGCTTATGAAATTCTGTATAAAATAAAGTCATTAATCTCATATGTCAAAGTTTTTGGTTGCCCATGCTTCATTCTAAACTTAAAAGATTCTATCTCAAAGTTTGCAGCCAAAATTGATATGGGATACCACCTAGGATACTCAACCACTGCTAAGGCCTACAAAGTGTTTAATACACGGACCAAAGCAGTGGAAGAGACTTTGAATGTAAAGTTCAATGAACTTTCTTCAATGAAAATCCCTGCAAATCTTGCAGAATTGTTTGAACTTGAAAAATTCACTTTTGAAAATACTGTTGTCAAGACTAACAGTGCAGGTCCATCAGAAGATTCATCACCAGACTATGGATATGAGATCATCATTCCTCAAAAGTCTGCCTCAACAGGAAGAGCATCAGTTGTTCAAAATAGTTGTCAAAGCTCAACCACTGCTACCTCAACAGTTGTTAACCAAAGTAGCTCTTTAACCACTGCTTCCACCTCATCAAACACTGCTGACAAAAGTACTCAAACAGTGGATCAAAGTCAGAAGGTGTCCACACCATTACCTCCTATGCCACCACCTTTTGAAGCCACTGCTGAGTCATCAAAGTCACCAGCAGTGGTTAGCTCAGATGATACACATCTGCAGCCCTCACCACTCAATGCCATTATTCCATACCAAGGAGAGCTCATCTTCTTGAAATCTCATCCACCAGATCAAATTATTGGCAACATCAATGAAGGGGTGCTCACAAGAAAGCAGTCCCAAAACATTTGTCTTTTTACTGGTTTTCTATCACTCCATCAGCCAGTCAAGTACCAAGAGGCACTGAAAGACAACAGCTGGGTAGAAGCCATGCAAGAGGAGCTCCAACAGTTTAGAAGACAACAAGTATGGGAGCTTATACCATTGCCAGAGAATTTAAGTCCTATTGGCACAAAGTGGGTCTTAAAAAACAAAACTGATGAAAGGGGTATTGTTGTCAAGAATAAAGCCAGGCTTGTGGTTCAAGGTTACAGACAAGAAGAGGGTATTGACTATGATGAAACATTTGCCCCTGTAGCACGACTTGAAGCTATCAGACTCTTTCTGGCCTTTGCTGTCAACCACAACATCAAGGTGTATCAAATGGATATCAAATGTGCATTCCTCTATGGTAAGATTCAAGAGGAGGTTTATGTTTGTCAACCTCCAGGTTTTGAGGATCCATTTAATCCAGATCATGTCTACAAGCTAAATAAACCTTTGTATGGCTTGAAACAAGCACCAAGGGCCTGGTATGAAACTCTGTCCACCTTTTTACTTTCCATTGGTTTCACCAGAGGCAGGATTGATAAAACACTGTTTTTAAAATGGAGAGGGAAGGATTTGATGATTGTCCAGATTTATGTGGATGACATCATTTTTGGAAGCACATGTAATAAAATGTGTGAAGAGTTCAAGCAACTCATAACAGCTGAGTTTGAAATGAGTGCAATGGGTGAACTCCAGTGCTTTCTTGGTCTCCAAGTAAGGCAGCTGCAAAATGGTACTTTCATCCATCAAGGGAAATATGCCAAAGAACTTTTAAAGAAATTTGATATGGATGATTGTAAGCCATGTAGTACACCCATTGCAACCAATAAATTGGTCATGTCTGAAGAAAAGGATGATTTGGTTGATCAGACCTTATATAGAAGCATGATTGGGTCTTTATTGTACCTAACTGCATCTAGACCAGATATCATGTTTGCAACATGTGTCTGTGCAAGATCCCAATCAGCCCCTAGAAAGTCAAACCTTATTGCTGTAAAAAGGATATTCAGATACCTCAAAGGTGCTCCCACACTTGGTATTTGGTATCCAGCTGATGGTAAAATTGAGCTTTCAGGTTTTTCAGATAGTGACTTTGCTGGATGTGATAAAACAAGGAAGTTCACTTCAGGAGGGTGCCAATTCCTAGGCAACTGCTTAGTGTCTTGGCAAAGCAAAAAGCAAGCAGCTGTTTCCACATCCACTGTTGAGGCAGAATATATAGCTGCTGCAAGCTGTACAGCCCAACTGCTCTGGCTTCAGAATCAGTTACTGGATTTTGGTATCACTGCCTTGAAGACACCACTCATGTTGGATAGCCAGGCAGCAGAAAATATCATCAAAAATCCAGTTTCCCACTCAACCACCAAACACATCGACATCAGACATCACTTTGTGAGGGATTGCTATGAAAAAGGTTTGATTTCTCTGCATCATGTTCCAACTAAGGATCAGCTGGCAGATGTGCTAACCAAAGCATTAGACACATCCACCTTTGAAAGCTTGATCTCTAGGATTGGCATGCTAAACATGGAATAACGGGCAAAATCCTGTTCTTCTATGAATAAAAAAGCATTAAAATGTTTTCAGAAAATCAAAAATCCATCCTTAAAAATAGCTAAAACTAAATTTTTCATTAAAATCCTAAAAGTCTGCCATCACCACTGATGGGTTCAAAAGTCTGTGCTACTTCAAAAGTCTGTCCACTGCTGAAAGTCATCCCCTGTTCTCATTTTCCTTTGATAACCACTGATGGTCAAAATCAGTGTTGTATCCACTGCTGAGCTATCTACTGATGGTAAAAAGCATCCACTGTCCTCCATTACCATTACAACTACTGCCTTCACCAGTTGTTTTCACAAAATGTACTGTTCAAAAGTACTGTCCTTTACTTCACCAGGGGATGGCATGCGGACAGTACTTAGTGGTCAGACCTTTTGTAACCGTTGCGACGTCAGCATTCACTTTTCATCAATAAAACCCCCTTTCAAAACCCAAACAGGGTTTCACTGTCGAATTGAATTCTTAAAAATTCTCTTCTCAAAGCAGTTTCCAATCCATTCTATCAAATTTCTCCACATTCTCATCTTCGATTCTCATCTTCGATTCTCATCTTCAAAAAGACAAAATCGAAATCATCCGCAAAATCTTCCAAAGGGGCCTCTCAAAAGGCTACCTCCACAGAAATCCCACACAAACCGTCTCATAATCTACTGGGTCTTCTCACAAAACCCGGCACCATCGATACATTTGATTCTATCCTCGATATGATCAACGCATCAAAGTACAAAACTTTGTTAACCGTTGATGCACCCATTTACCTGCTAACTCAGAGAGAGTTTTGGAAAAATTGTACCCTTGAAAAACAAGGAGAAGATGTCATAGCCATTAACTCTACTCTGAAGAAGAAAGCAGTCCGAATAACACCGCAATCCATATCTGAGGTCTTTCAGCTCGCTGATCAGGAAGGTACAGATTCTTTCCCTAAAAACGAGTTAAAAATTGACTTCATTGAGAGAGGGTATGCAGACACAATGATGAAGAGGGATACCTTAGAAAAAGGCTTCTTCCCTCCTGCAACAAGATTTTTATTCCATACCCTCCTCGTGTGTGTTTCAAATAAAACCACTTCTTTTAATGAAATACCAATGAAGATTCAAAACTTGGGATATGCTATTTTACAGGGAGAAAATATTAACTATTCCAAGGTAATCTTCAATGATCTGGTTAAAAATGTTGAAACAAAATCATTCTTACTGTTTCCAAGATTTTTAAGTTATTATTTTGAGAAAAAATTCAGTAAGAATGATATTGCGGTAATAAATCAAGGTGACTCTTTTCAAATAAAAAGCTTAACTTCTGAAACATTTACAAGAATGTCAACACCTTGCAAAACACAAGCAGAGGTGCCTAAGCAGATTTTAGCAGCAAACACTACTCCTCAGGTATCTGCTGCTGAGCCCACTGCTCAAGGTGATCAAGGTAGCAACACAACTGCCTTGAAACCCACACCTAAAATCACCAAAAAGCCACAGAAAAAGAAAAATCAAAAACCCCCCAAACCTATCAAAAAGGCAACTCTGGAGGATGAGATACCAGAGCAACTGCCTGTGACAACACAAAAGTCACAACAAACCACTGTTGCTACTTCCTTACAGCAGTTGGTATAAATATCTCAACCTATACCTGAAACTCCTCCTGTCGCTTCACAAAAAGAACATGTTGTACAAACAGGGTCACCACATCATGAGGCTCTGGAAGCACTCGTTTCCATCCTCCACAGCCCAATACCCGGGGCAATTCCACTTTCTAAACCTACCTTCACATCCCCAATTCCCCAAACACCAAACTACTGTTGGATGCAATTGATCTGAACCTGGCACAAACCAGTCCTTCTCAATCACCTGTCCATGAGAATATACCTCAACAAAAGACTGGGCCTGATGTATCAATCTTTGCTAACCCACCAACACAACCCGAGGAGGTTACACCCCTTGAGTTACAAGTAACTCTTGGTGGTATTCCAAGTGAAGCAGCCACTACAAGTGTTGAACCTACAGGTTTACACTTGGACAATGGTTACATCAATAAGACTTCCTTGGAGGCAATTCCTTCCATAACACCTCTGTTATCTACTAGTGAGTTTTTATTAACCACTGGTTCCATCAAAAGATTATCAAGTGTTGAAGGAAGAAGACCCCAGTACCAAGACAAAGGGGTATCAGTTGTTGATGTTTGGAGTACACTCCATACCTCAACTTCTGATAAAACCACTGCTAGTGGGAAATCAGATGATCCCATTAAATTGGGTGATGGTTTAAAGTACCAGGAATTGACGGACAGAGTTGAAAAACTGGATACCACTGTTGCAGAAATCAAAGACATGCTGCATCAGTTGTTGACAGTTCAAATGGTACAATCCACTGCTGTTCCACCTCAAGCACCTGCTCCACCACCAGCAGATGTTACAAATGAGCTCTGGAATCTTTTTCAACCATTTCTCCACCAACAACACCAGATGGCTGAGCAGCAGCATGAAAAACATGTTCAAGAGCTCAAAAATGTAATGGAGTCTAGGTACAAAGATACAAAGGATGACATTAAGGCTCTCAAGGCCCATCTGTTGACAACCGCTGGCACTGCTCCTCCGACAGTTCTCTTCATTGATGAAATCCCCTCAGATAATGCCAAAAAGGGGGAGAAAATTAAGGAGTGGATAAAGAAAGGGATTGATAATGGGCTATATCTTGATACAGAAAAGATGCAATGCTCAGAGAAGTTCCCTTGCCAGATGGAAGCAAGAAGGTTGATGTGACCCAGAATGCACTTGATGATAGTATCATAAGTGTAAAAAGGGATAGAGCGGCAAAGGATTTATCAAGGTGGAATGAGGAGAAGAGAGCTTTCATGAAGCTGAATGAGCAGGGTTGTTCTGGTGAAAAGGATGATCAAAATCCTGTTCCAAAAAGAAATCTTACTAGAAAAGTAAGGAAACCCAAATCCACACCATCCAGTTTTCAACGCATACTCCAAAACCACCATCCAAAGCCACCAACATCAAACCTCCACCCAAACAGCTATTGCAACCTCTGTTGTACCAACATCTGCTGGTACCTCAGTTATTACAACAACTGCTCTCACTTCAACACACACCACTTCAACACACACCACTACCACTGCCTTATCACCACCAAAAACAACATCTCCACCATCACTTCCTGCCATAAAGTAGAAGAAAACAAATGTTACAACATCTGCTGTAATGACAACAGTGGTTGAAACTCCAGTTGTTTCAACAGCTGTTAGTCAGTCACAAACCACTGCCACTCAAATCACTTCCACTGTTCCACTCAAAACATCATCTGTCTCTCCTAAAATAAAAAGGAGAAGGGTTATCATATCAGATGATGATTCTCCATCACCACCACCAACAGCTTCAAAATCCCAAGCACTTGTCACAGTTTCAAAACCCATTCCTCTCTCTTCAACTCAAATTCAAAAGCCATTACCTCCTGCAGGTGTTGTGTTTCCTTTAGAACTCATAGCAGTTAGAGATGAAATCAAATCTTTCTACTATGAGGACAACCCTGCCAAAAGGAGCTTGCCTTCAGTTAGAGGATATCCCAGGCCAAACAACACTGAAGAATATTTGGAAATCAAAGCTAAGAAAGCAGAGAATATCGCTAACAAAAACAAACAAGGGAAATCTGATAGGGAATTTCAGCAAAACTATCAGTTTCTCCTTACACAGGTCAGATCAATGGAACAATTTGCCAAAAATGTTAGTCAACAAATTTCAGAAAGGGCAGATGAGACCCTAAGAAAAGACTACATTGAAAATATCATGACCTACAAGAAATACAAGGGGGAGAAACACATGTACAAAAACTGGACCATTCCTGAGCTTGAAAAAGAAGTAGCCAGGATTCATGAAATGATCATAGATAATGTCCAGCAGACTCCCCCTGAAAAATTCAAACAGGTTGAAGCTGAAAATGCCTTAGAGCTGAAGTGAATGAAAGAGGAGCTGATAATTGCTGAATATGGGTCAAAGAACTCTGTGTCAAAGTGGGGAGAAGCTAGGGTCAGGGCCACCTATAAAAGGTTGGAGGAACTTAGGAAGAAAGATCCGACAGCTCCACAAAAGCCTGACTACTCCAAAGCAGAGGTCTCAAAAAGACCACCAAAGCTGCAAGTCAAAAGAACCACTGCTTCTACTGGTGCTGCCATCTACAAAAGAAGGAGTCAAAACCAGCTTGGTGCTGAAACAGCAGCAGTTTATATTTGCTTTATGTATTGAAATGTAATATCAGTAGTTAGCATAGCAGTGTTTGTATAGATCAGAGGTTAGAGTTTGTTAGGAGGTTAGATGTCACTTTCATGGTGACGTTAGCTTAGATGCTCAGTGGTTTGCAAGTGCCTATAAATAGAACAGTACTCTGTACTGTTCTGTTTAGCTCTTTCACCATCTTCTTTCTGCAAGAACAAACACTGAGCTCGGGCTGAGGGGGAGTTTGCATATCATACATACATTGTAATCGAAGTTTAAAATTAAATTTAATCATTTGATTCAGTGGTGAAAATGTATGATTGAAAGCATTTCTTCTGTTTGATTGTGAAAAGTTTGCTTCCATTTAAATTCCGCTGCACTACTCTTTCATTTGTTCATCTAAATTCAAACACAAATCACAATCAATCCAAACTCAGATCCTAACACTTCATTAAAGCCCTGGAAGCCCACAGTGGTCTTGTCATTACTCTTCTTTAACCCACCCATCATGTGTTTCATAACAAAAGACGAATCTCTGAATTGACTTAATTTCTTTTCAAGTTCAACAATTTTGAGTTGTGCATCTGACAACTCTTTGCATTTTTCAGAAATCTCTTTTGTTTTCTCACTCATCATGTCATGAGCTAAATCTGTTACTTGAAGTTTTTCGTTTAATTTGCATGTTAAAGCTTCGATTTCACTTTCATAACCTTTTATCTTCTTCAAGTATAGAGATTCATTTCTTTTGGCAAAAAAGTTTGACTCTTTTATGTTCGACATCTCGCTCACCAGACTTTGGTTTTGTGTTGACAACCTGTCAACCTCACCCTGTAATTCACGACATCTTAAACACACAAAATTAAATTGTACCTCTTCCTTATGAACTTCTGTAGTTTGATCAGCAATAACTTGTTCAGCTTCACTCTCTTTCTCTACTTCAGCATCCACTTTTGATTCAGCATTTTTCACTTCAGCCTCAGCATCATTCACAATAGTTTCAGCCTTATCAACTGGCACTATCTCTGCCATGAATGCCTGAGTGGCACTCTCATTTCCCTGATATCGCCTTTGTAATGCATCCCAAATATCCTTTGAATTAGTGTACTTATTAAAGGTATGCTTGATGCCATCAGGTAAGGACATCTTAATAGCAGCTAAGGCTCTCTTTTCAGCCTCATACATCTTTTTATCATCCTCTTGCATGTTCACATAGTCTGTTCTACGTGGTCTGCCCTCATAATCGTGTGTTGGGTTTGTGTACCCATCTACAATTCAGATCCACATGCGTGCATCCTGAGATTCAATGAACGATTGGAAGCTGTCCTTCCATGTAAGATAATTCTCCACCTTCATCATCTTAGGTGCATTCAAATTGGTCATGTTCGACATTTTAAATGTTGCAGACTGAGAAAACCATACAAAATATCAGCGAAAACAGTGGTTACCAAATTACACCGTTAGAATCGTCTCGAAAAGACGAATCCAATGATATATAACGTCGAAAACCGAATTCGGGATTTTCCAGAGTTTTTTTGTCCTAAAAATGCAAGGAATTCAAAGGTGCAGACGGTTTTGTCAAACGAGCTATGGATCAATTCTATTTGCAACGCTTGCCAGAAAATATTCCACCACTTTTAAATTTGCTGGTTTTAATTTCTCTATTAATTTCGCTATTGAGTCAGTTAATTTCGCTGGTCTGTTACTTAACACGGTTACCAAAGTCGCCTTTGGATTTTAAATTCGCCGATAACTTCGCTGGACTGTTAATTTCGCTAGTACAGTTAGTTTCGCTGGTCTGTAAATTTGGAAATTCAATCTTCTCGAAAATTCTGATGATTTACCATATTCTTTTAACAGTTTCCTGCAAAATCACAAGGCAAAATATCAGTAATTTTTTGAAAACAATATGATAAACACGAAGAACAGTCTTCGAATTCCAACCAAATACTCTTCAAAAACAACCAAATACTGTCCTGAAAACCTGTAAATCAGCAATCAAACGAACAAACTGATCAAACACTAACAAATTCGCAGAAAAATTATCAGAACTTAAAAAATTCGAAACCCTAATTTCAGGTTTCAAAAATTTCGAAATTTTTTCACCCAAATCTGCCAAGCATAATTCTGAACCGAGCCTTCAAGAGCCTAATGCTCTGATACCAATTGTAGGTCCCTATCCCGTGGATCGTAACGAGATTGATAATCAACCAAGGGTGCGGAATCCCCTTGATCAATCGAACAAACAGAAACAAGAATAAAGATGACAAACACGAAACAATCACTTTCAATCGGGTCTTCTATTGATTATCCAACACAAGGTTTACAATCAATTCAAGACCCACAAGAAATCTCTCAGCCACTCTCTAACTATTACAAAGCTAAACCCGCTAACTGTTTATCGTTTAACTAATTACAAGATATCCAAAATCCAAATCTAAGCTGTTGTCACAGATATGCACCAACAATTTGTTTGGGCAATTAGCTTAATCGGGGTTTTTATTTCATGACTTATAAGGGTTACTCGATAGGTGAGGAACGTTAAACTTGATAGGTGGTGGAACAATCGATTTAGTTAAGCATACTGTAATACTTTTGGGATCTTTATCGTTGAACTTTCTCATATTATTTTGAGTAAATTACAAAATTCGTCCTTTATATATATATGTTATTGCAAATCATGTTCTTTGTCTTCAATAATTACACTAATCATACCTAATGTTTACAAATCCTAACATGTTATATCCTTTATCACAAACCCAGTTACTTTTCTCAATTAATTGTAGTTATGTGGAGCCCACGTGAGGGCATTAATGTCTTTTAACCTACCCATCTGTTTCCCCCATTTAAAACCCTAAATAACCCTAATTTGTTGACTGATATTGGTTACCCTGGTTCACCCTCATCTGCACCCTCATCACGCTCCACAATCGTCGACGCAGCTAAAGCCGCAGACCCAACCATAGTCACAACAGTTGACGCACCCGACTGCACAATCTTCAAATAACTCGAAAGTGACCAAAACGAACTCAGTACAAAACCATTACCACCACCATACCTCTGCTTCTGATCAATCTTCCTCGTCACCACACCTCAAAACAACACAACACCTATCCAATTCACCACCAAAACCCTAATTCTTCCCCATTCTACGCTAATCATAACCACAAAACCTGTTTTCAACACTCACAAGTCTCCACGAACATTAAACATCACTTACTTTAAACAAACAAAGCATCCGATTGGTACTATCAACACTTCAAACGGATCAATCACAAACACGAACGAATTCGAATCCTCCAGCAAAAAAAAATAACGAAGGATTTGATCCTATTCAAGTATTTACAAAGCAAAGAATCTGAGAAACTAACTAGCACAAACTGAATCGAAACAATCGAAACAAGTATTTACTCTGCATAGGCAATTTCTTGAAGACTTTCTGTAGCAGATAAGGGTGAAACAGGGCAACCAATATCAGTCAACAAATTAGGGTTACTTGGGCTTTTAAATGGGGAGAAACAGATGGATAGGTTAAAAGACATGCCCTCATGTGGGCCCCATGTGACTACAATTAACTGGTTTTGGGGTAAAGGATATAACATGTTAGGATTTGTAAATATTAGGTATGATTAATGTAATTATTGAAGACAAAGGACATGATTTGCAATAAAATACATATATAAAGGACGACTTTTATAATTTACCTTATTATTTTTTGCTTTTCAATATGGTTTATGTAATAGTAAAACATTAAACCATATGGGTTGGAATGTTACATATAATCTGAAAAAGTAATTTGGTGCAACTATAGCAATAAAGATACAAAATATTGGTGGTTTTTCACAAACCCATTTTTATCTTCTATATATCTCTAAGATATGCTTTTGATTTTGACTATATTGTTGTATACGTTTAAAAAAACCTCCAACATCAAACTCCATGAAATTAAGATTTTATTCAGAATATTTGTTACCGTCTCTTGTTCAATAGCGATGATTTCATAACAAACATATGTTTTGAATGGTAGTATTTCACAACGTTAATCCCTCGGGCAACGCCAGTAGCACAGTTTTACGCCCCTCATCGCAACACAGTGGGCTTAAGACCAACAGCATAGTTTTGTGGGGGCGGGAGGTGCGGCGGACCCCCAAACTTTTCGCTCGTTAGTGGAGAATATGTAGTTTTCGTATAAAAAATTTTGGGTATATATGTTTTTGACCCCCCGGTTTTATAGAAATTTTTGGTATATACGTTTTTGACCCCTCGGCCGGAAATTTCAAACTTCGCCACTGTCTTTAAGACTAGTTGTCTACTAATACAAGAAAAAGAGTTAATTACTGTTTTCGTCCCTGTGGTTTGTCAAAAATCACTATTTCAGTCCATTAGTTTAAAAATTGCGATTTCAGTCCCTGTGGTTTCACTTTCGTAACCATTTCAGTCCACCTCGTAACCATTTCAGTCCCTGTACTAACAGAATAAATGGATTGAAATGGTTACGAAAGTGAAACCACAGGGACTGAAATGGTTACGACAGTAAAACCACAAGGACTGAAATCACAATTTTTAAACTAATGGACTGAAATAGTGATTTTTGACAAACCACAGGGATGAAAACAGTAATTAACTCACAAGAAAAATAAAAGTAATATCAACAGGTGAAGACAACCTGAACTTTTCAATTTAAAATATGTTTATATAACAATATAAATTTTTGATTGAATTACTTGATACATCAATAATTAAATTCTTATAGCAGAAAGATAAATAAATACGTTAGCATAAGTAAAGCATAAATTTTCGTCAACAAAGAGCTGCGATCCCCTAATCTGCCAAACTAATAACGTGTTTTATCGCTAATCCTCAATGATAAACATAGCTTTGATTCTAAAGACCTTTTCACCTAGCAAAAGATCACATGTTGTTAGTTGGTTATATATAGAAAAAATATAATATAACACATGAATTTACTTTGTAAAATATAATATAACACATGAATTTACTTTGTAAAAAAATAACAACGGATGTACTCAAAATCAAAATGTATTCGTTTTAATTGATAAATGATGCAATGGGAAACTGTATAAAAGTTACTGAATTTTATGTTGATTTTCATTTAATTTAATTAAAATTTGATTTAATGTTAATTTATGTTACTCAGTTTTTGTTTCATAAGTTATTGTCCTATATATTAAAAACCCAATGGAATGAACAGTGATTTTAGGTTAGGGCTTTTTAGGTATTTAACACAAGACACGTGCGTCTCCTCAGCCTCCACCGCTCCCATCCCATTCTCTTCTCCAGTATCAACAACACACAGACCACCGCTCCCCATCCTATTTTCTTCTCCGGCATCAACACACAGATTTTAGGAAGACAGAGAGGAGCAAGAGAGAGACAAAGTTTTAGACAGGTAGAGAGAGCTGAGCGAAGGTGGTGGACGAACGGGTGGTGGTCTCCGTCCGGCCACCGACCGGTGGTGATGGTCCGGTGGATTTGACGCAGCAAACAACGGTAGAAGGCGGTGGTGCTTAACGGTTCCGCTGTGACACTATGGCGACGACAAACCTCCCTTTAGACTACTCCTTTCTTTTGCCAGATCTGAAGGTTCTGGTGTACGGCGATGGTGAAGGTTCTGGTGCACGGCTGTACTGGCGATCGTTCTGGGGAGATCTTAGGTAATCAATTTTTTATGGTTTTCTTATTCATGATGATCATGTTTTTATTGTCTTTGTTGCTGAAATTTGTTGCTCAAATTAATTGCATGTGGTGTTTAAGAAAGATATGGGCAAACTTTTCCGATCAACGAATCCAAGGGATTTTAGGCCCTTCAAAGGAAGAATTTAACGATTTTTTTATTGCAAATCGGTCGGTACATCCAAGTAAAGATCAACAATTAGTTTTATGTTAACGAATAAGCAGAGTTATCTGTACCAATTAGTAGTTATAATTTGCTTATTTCATAATGCGAGACTGCAGTATCCAGAGCTTAGAGCATTCACATCCAATCCATCAAATTATACATACATTCCACTAAAAAACAACTCCTATATCAATATATTTTCACTAAAAACAAATACTTTTTCTCTCTCCTTTCAATTAGAAGTGAAAGATTTTATTTCTCTTTTGTTAACTGATATAAATTTATTTATCCTTATGTCTATTAGATATGCGGAGTCAGGATTTAACTAATTTCCCTTTTATTTTAAGTGGGTGACGGAGGATAGTAGCTGGAAGTCTGACATTGATTTGAATGAATTGAATGCTTCGTACCAATGCCAAACACAGGTCAAGCAATAGCTTTTCAATTTGTTTTCTCATATATAATTTTAGAACTGAAATATTCATAAAAAAGTCAACTTCCATGTATCATTACTAACTTCATAGCTTTATATGAATGTATATGTAAAGCTTCTTACTCGCATATTCAAGTTCGCTTAGAAATTTTGTTTTCTCATATAGAGTTTTAGAACAAAAAGATTCATTAAAAACAATCAACTTAATTTTCGTAGTTGAAAATTCCCAATTGTTGTTGCTTTCTTTATGAAAACTATAACGCTCTCTGCCTCAACCGCATTACTCTGCTGCAACTCTAAGGCCAGGTTGGGTCCCAGTGACAAATTAACAGGTGCATGTGGGCGAGATATGGATTCAGGCAGCCCTACTTTTTGGGCCGACATGCTAAGTACTAGCTACGAGGACATGATAATCAAGCACGGATACAACGATGCCAAGATACTACTAGACCTGATCACTTGCAAAACCGGTGAACCAATGATGTTTCGCTAGGTAACTGATGTTGTTGTGAACAAGGTAACTGATATAATGGCTGACCCTTCAATAACGACCGGAACTCATGTCATGACTACTGAACCGCAAGCCCTCCTGTTACCCCAACCAACACCAGACGCCAAGAACATTGCAACAAAAAGACGGCTACAAGATTCACCAGGTAACCTTCAACTGCTAAATTTACATACAAAACAACAATTACCATCCGAAGAATACTAACAATTTTACATAGATGCAAGTCATGGTTGAAAGAAAAATCAATTCATAGAAAGCTTATTTGCTACGTAGCAACCATGCATTTTGGGTATAGCTAAAAATATGCAGGTCAACAACAATCTAAGATGCATGAACTACACTAAGTGTTTACTCAACAAAAATACCTTAGCTTTTTACGGGTGGAAACTATTTTGCAAGGAGCAGCTTGGATAATATTTGGATAAAATATGTAAACAACAAGTGCATGTACTTTGGATCAAATACAGTATAGTCGGCGCCGACCTTTTGTATATCTCAAGAAAACTAAATCGTTCTCCAAGCCATTTTGTATATTGTAAGAAGAACTTTTGTAAAGAACAACTACATGTACTCTGGATCAACTGTCGTATAACCAGCACCAAACTTTTGTGTATTGTAACACTACTTTTGTATCATGTCTCCGAATTCTATTTTACACGTTAATAACTTTGCAAAACTGTCGCAACACGCGGGTCCTTCTTACTCGATTGTTTCATTTACAGAAATTTCTGTTTATGTTCAAGGAATAAAGGGATTTTACTAGCAGCTTAGATTTCATGACCATATTTCTAAGGCCGAACACCTGCAAGCCATGACAGCCACGAGCCACGATTATGATGATAAAATGCTATAATCATCAAAACTACGTACATCTTAGTACATCTGAGCATATCCATCCTCGCGCAACGCGCGTGTTGGAATAACACTAGTATTATTAATTTTGAGTAAATTGTCAAAATGGTCCATAAAGTTTGGTTACTTTTAACACTTTAGTACAAAACTTAAACCTTTCGAATCTGTGTCCCTGTGGTTTCAATTTTGTTGTCATTTTCATCGAAAATTAAAATGTAGTCAGATTTTTCAGTTAACATTCAGTTTTTTTTATCTTTTTGTTCCCTTTTAATGAAGGGCAAAATGGTCTTTTAACGTTTTATTATGACAAATTAAAAAAAGCTGACAATTTTGCCATTCATTAAAAGGGAGGAAAAAGACAAAAAAAAAAAAAAAAACTGCATGTTAACTGAAAAATCTAATCAAATTTTGTTTTGGATGAAAATGACAACAAAATGGAAACCACGTCGACTCAGATTCAAAAAGTTTGAGTTTTATACTAAAGTAACAAAAGTAACCAAACCTCAGGGATCATTTTGCCAGTTTACTCATTAATTTTTTTCATAAGTTAAGGTATTAATTATTTTTATGACCAAAAATGTTAAATGCTCTTTTACCATTTTGGTAAACTTTTTGGGATGAGAAAACTGGTATGATATAACAAGAATTAACACAAGATTAGTGCTAAGAGAAAGAAGAAGAGAATTGTATAACTTATGAAAGTGTATACACGAGGTGCATTTTCTCTTCTACCTTGAGCTAGTATTTATACTACAAAAAGATTAACTATTTTGTAGACAAAGTTAACTATTTGGTAGACAAGATTAACTATTTAGTAGACAAAGCTATCCATAAGTTTGACAAAGAGCTCATCCACTTGCTTGGTAAATCTAGTGGTAAATCTTGATCTTCATGGTAAACTTTTTAATAATATTCATAACACTCCCCCTTGGATGACACTTTGCAAACTTCGGGGTCTTTAAGTACTGCCTCATTAAAAACCTTGCTAAAGGAAAACCTAGTGGGAAAAACCTTAGCTAAGGGAAATAGAGTGAAGTCTATAGCTCCCCCTCAAGTTAACAATTTGTAAGGAATCACATTCTCCGTACATAACACATGCCAATGTCATGAACATGTTTCCTAAAAGTTGCTGTAGGTAGTGCTTTTGTGAAAAGATCGGTTGAATTGTTGTTGGATTGGACATATCTCATCTCGACCTGATTGTCTTTAATAAGGTCCCGAGTATATAAAAAGAATCTTGGTGGTATATGTTTTGTTCTGTCACTTTTGATATACCCTTCTTTCATTTGAGAGACACAAGCGACATTATCTTCATGGATAGGAGTTGGACTTCGATCTTTCTCTAGCCCACAAGAAGTCACAATGTGTTGTGACATAGATCTTAACCATACACATTCTCTTGAAGCTTCATGTAGTGCAATAACTTCAACATGATTTGATGGTGTTGCGACAAGTGTTTGTTTTTGAGAACGCTATGAAATCGCAGTTCCTCCGTTCATAAATACATATCCAGTTTGAGATTTTGCTTTGCATCTGCATAACCAACTAACCCTTCTTTTGAATCGTTGGGATAAAACAAGCCTAAATCAACAGTACCTCGAAGATATCGGAAAATATGTTTAATCCCATTGCAGTGCCTTTTAGTAGGAGCTGAACTAAATCTTGCCAACAAGTTCACTGCAAAAGAAATGTCAGGTCTCGTACAATTCGTAAGATACATAAGGGCTCCAATTGCACTGAGGTATGGTATTTCTGGACCAAGAATGATGCAGGGCTATCTTCTTATTTGAATTTTAAAAGTTTGTTTTATGTTTTATCTTTTATATTTATGTTTATCTCTAAGGTTGTTAGGGTCTAGTATAAATAGAGGTGTTGGTGAACATTTTATGTTTAGTTTTTGTTATTTTTTTAATAGAAAAGAACGTTGTTCTTGAACCCTTCGGTTCGTTTATTAGTCTTTGATTAGTCAATTGTTCTTGAGCCATTTGAGTGCACGCGAAACCGCATCAGGTGGTATCAGAGCTTTGGTTTTCAAATGGCTCTACATGAAGGCAAGTGTTTTCTTGTTCGAAGAGTCGGCGTCCGAGGCATCGACAAGAACATTGGTGGTTCACGTGCTCGTGGTGAAGTTCGACACCCTACTCGCAGAGTCGCCGACCGAGGCAGCGATGGAATCTATCTAGACCCACGAGATCTTAAGATCAAACGGCTTCGTCAACGAGTCCGAGATCTTGAAGAGATCAAACGGCTTCGCCAATGAGTCCGAGATCTTGAAGAGATCAAACGGCTACGCCAAAGAGTCCGAGATCTTGAGTTACAACGGGAGATGCGCGTTAAGGAAACCGAATCGGGAACCATCGTCCGGGACGATGTTAACGAGGAAGAGGAGTATCCTTTCGACCATCCCCACCCTCGGTTCAACGAGCCGATCTATCAAGAAAGTTTTTCAGAAGACGAACCGAGGTTCGATGTAGACGGGATTGAACCCGATGAAGAGGAATATTTGTGGGCGCGACAAGCTGTTAATGGAGTTCCCAATCGAGAGGAAGAAGAAAAGGAAAAAAAGGTTCATAAATCTTCGAAGGTATCTCCAGGTATGTTTGATGAAATTATGGATGTGTATACAGTAGTGGCTTCCATGGTTGCCTTTTTTTCCAAACCGTATGAAACGGGATTTCCATTGGGGCGAGATTTGACTAAAGATCCTATTAGTATGGGAATTCAAAGTGGACCAAATTTGTCGGTGGTAAAAAACAACTTAATTGTTTGCGATAAGGATGTAGCAGGTGATAATTGTGTTTCCATGCATAATTTTAAAAGGTTTGAGAATAAGAACGGTGGAAAAAAAAGTGGAATTCATAATTTTGATTTGTCCACTAGGCTGACTCATCACATCCATGAGTCACTTGAGATTGAATTAAAAGTGTATGATGGGCCGCATAATATTACAGATAATCATATAATTGTAAGTGATCCCGATTTTAATTCCCATACAACAAAAAGAGTTGGCCCAAATAGAGTGTTGATTGTTGAAGCCCAACAAATGCCTGTGATGGAAACTAAAATTCAATTTGGGGCCATCCCGTTCATTAGTTATGCACATGCTACTCATTCTTCAATGGAGTTCCAAGTATGAGAAACGGTTCAGTGGTCCCTTTGACCCTGGTGGTATTGGTCAAAAACCGGATGGGACGACCCGTAAAGTTAGGTTGTTTAGGCGGGTCATGATGATAATAGTGAATGGGAATCGGGTTGATGTTCCCTTCGACCCAGGTGGCTTTGAACCGAAGGCAAAACTCGAGGACGAGTTTTTTCGAAGAGGGGGAGTATGATGCAGGGCTATCTTCTTATTTGAATTTTAAAAGTTTGTTTTATGTTTTATCTTTTATATTTATGTTTATCTCTAAGGTTGTTAGGGTCTAGTATAAATAGAGGTGTTGGTGAACATTTTATGTTTAGTTTTTGTTGATTTTTTAATAGAAAAGAACGTTGTTCTTGAACCCTTCGGTTCGTTTATCAGTCTTTGATTAGTCAATTGTTCTTGAGCCATTTGAGGCACGCGAAACCGCATCAAAGAACTTCTTCGTTGTCCTCATAAGGATGAAATGGATCATTTTCGACATTAAGTGATCTAACGAACATTGGAGTGCTTAAAGGATTTGCCTTGTCCATATTGAAACGTTTTAACAACTTTTCGGTATAATTCGTTTGATGCATAAGTATTCCATTGGTCATATGTTCAATTTGTAAACCAAGACAATATTTGGTTTTTCCAAGATCTTTCATTTCAAATTCTTTCTTTAAAAGAATAATTGCTTCATGAATTTCTTCTTGCGTCCCAATTATATTTAGGTCATCAACATATACAACTATGATCACATATCCTGATGTTGTCTTAATAAAGACACATGAACAAATAAGATTATTTGTGTAACCTTTACTTGTCAAATACTTACTCAAACGATTGTATCACATCCTTCCAGATTGTTTCAATCCATATAAAGATCTTTGTAATTTGATCGAATACATTTCTTTGGATTCTGAACTTAACACTTCAGGGAGTTTAAATCCTTCAGGAACTTTCATATAGATGTCACTATCAAGTGATCCATACAAGTAAGTTGTAACAACATCCATAAGACGCATTTCTAACTTTTTAGAAACTGCTAAGCTGATTAAGTATCTAAAGGTTATTGCATCCATAACCTTGAGCTACAAGTCTCGCTTTATATCTTGTAACCTCATTTTTCTCATTTCGTTTTCGTACGAAAACCCATTTATACCCTACAGGCTTTACAGCTTTAGGTGTAACAACAATAGACCCAAAAACCTTTCGTTTGTTGAGTGAATCTAATTCAGCTTGCATAGCGCCTTTCCATTTATCCCAGTCATGTCTATTCTGACAATCATTGAAAGATTTTGGTTCAGGATCATCATCTCCACCCATGATGTCACTTGCTACAGAATAAGAAAATATCTCATCAATATTTTCCATTTCATATCGGTTCCATATGATATGTGTATGACCATAGTTGGTTGATATCTCTTTGTTAGTATCATCAACATCTTCCTCATGAGAGGTTAAAGTATTTACTGTTTTATCAAGATCATTCTCTTTGTGGTCAATTTCCTTTACAAGTGCTTTTCTTTTTCGAGATTCTTATCCTTTGAACCGATTGGCCTTCCACGTTTCAAATTCATGAGCTATCTTATTATCTATTGCCTTACTTGGGATCTGAACTCGAGCTGGAGCATTAGCAGCTGGTATATGAGATTTGGTAACTCTGTTTGTATCAGTAAAAGCATCAGGCAATTGATTTGCAATGTCTTGCAAGTGTATTATCTATTGAACCTCTGTCTCACTTTGTTTTGTTCTTGGATCAAGATGAGACAATGAAGGCACACACCATGAGACATCATTTTCTCGTTTTTTATTTTCTCCCCTTAATGCTGGGAACATTGCCTCGTTAAAACAACATTCATCAAAACGTGCTTTAAATACGTCACCTTTTAAAGGTTCAAGATATCGTATGATGGAGGCTGTTTCATATCCAACATATATTCCCAACCTTCTTTGAGGCCCCATTTTTGTGCGTTGTGGTAGTGCAATAGGAACATACACTGCACACCCAAAAATTTTAAGGTGGGAAATGTCTGGCTCATGGCCAGAAAC
Source organism: Helianthus annuus (assembly GCF_002127325.2). Taxonomy (NCBI): domain Eukaryota; kingdom Viridiplantae; phylum Streptophyta; class Magnoliopsida; order Asterales; family Asteraceae; genus Helianthus; species Helianthus annuus. Next base: position 45,432,987 of record NC_035434.2, on the reverse strand, counting down.
AAGTTGTAATGGGGAGTACTTATGATTTGCACTTGATCTCACACGAATCAGTGATCCAGCATGTAAAATTGCATGACCCCAAATCGACACAGGAAGTTTTGTTCTCATTATTAATGGTCTAGCGATTAGCTATAAACGTTTGATCAATGATTCAGCTAAGCCATTTTGTGTGTGTACATGAGCAACAGGGTGTTCGACAACAATTCCCACAGACATGCAATAATCATTAAAAGCATGTGATGCAAATTCACCAGCATTATCAAGTCTCACCCTTTTAATAGTGTAATCAGGGAAATGTGCTCGTAGTTTGATAATTTGAGCAAGAAATTTTGCAAAGGCAACATTACGGGTTGATAATAAAGAGACATGAGACCATCTGCGGGATGCATCTATCAAGACCATGAAATATCTAAACGGTCCACATGGTGGATGAATTAGTCCACATATATCACCTTGAATTCTTTCAAGAAACATTGGTGATTACTTGTCAACTTTTAAGGACGAAGGCCTTGTAATTAGTTTTCTAAGTGAACAAGAGGTACATAAAGGCATTTTATTTGAATGGGGGATCTTTTGATATTTCAATGGATGTCCATGTGAGTTTTCAATAATTCTCTTCATCATTGTAGATCCTAGATGGCCTAGTCTGTCATGCCATAAGTTAAATGTCACAGGATCACAAAAACTTTCTTTTATTGCCATATATGCTTGAGGCACATTAATGTGTGTATAATGCAGACCAGAGTGGAGCATTGGCAGTTTTTCCAATATAAGATCTTTGCTCATGATGTGTAAATATTTCTTATTATCAACAGTCTTTGACTGAGTATCATATCCATTATGATATATGTTTTTGAAACTCAACAAGTTTCTTGTTGATTTTGGGGAAAATAAATCATTCTCTATAAAGAGCTTTGTGCCATTTGGTAATATTAAATTAGCTTTTCCCACTCCTTCTATCAATTTTGTAGGACCTGATATTGTATCAACGGTTCCTTTTGTTGGTTTCAACTCATAAAAATATTTCTTAGATTTAAGTATAGTGTGTGTGGCTCCATTATCCGCTATACATATATCCGCATCATTTGTTTGCTCTTGTGCTCCAGTGGTATTCGTTTTAATCTTGAAAATATAAAAAATAATAATAAGTGTATAACGAAGGCCTTATGAATTATTTTATAATAAGAAGTTTATTTATTAGTTGAAAACGTTACTTGAAAAGAAAGACTAATGAAACATAATAAGGATAGTTATAATAAAGGAAATTACATAATTATTGCATATAATTATTATGGTTTAGCAACATTTGTTTCAGAGTTCCATGTCATTGGTATAGTCGGTGACATTCAGTTCGACGTTGATATCATTAAAATTATCCACATGGTTCATCTCCTTTTCTTTTCTTTTCTTTTGAGAGAGGCTTGGTAAAGTTCACATAAATGTGAAGGTGTACGACAAGCCTTTGACCAATGGTTTGTACTTCCACATCTGAAACAAGAAATGCCATTGTTTTCGAACCTACCAGCTTCATTCCTTTTGTTATACTGGTTGGAATTGGTATTTTGTGGAGTGTGGTAATTGGGGGTTCTTTGATTTCAACCACGACTACGACCGCGACCACGTCCACGACCATGGGAATTACCTCGGAAATTTTTATTTCCTTTGAAGGAATAGTTGCGACCATTACCTTTACCAAAGTGGCCACGGCCACGGCTTCGTCCCCATTTTCTTCCAGAGTCTTTAGTATCATTATTAATAACAACATTTGCTTCTGGAATGGCTAATGATCCAGTGGGACGAGCTTGATGATTTTTCATTAGTAGCTCATTGTTTTTCTCTGCTACGAGGAGAAATGAATTTAGATCAGAATATCTTTGAAACCTTTGCAACCGATATTGTTGTTGCAAGTTTTTATTTGATGCATAAAATGTGGAGAAAGTTTTCTCCAACACATCTTCCTCCGTAACAGTTTGCCCGCAGAATCGGAGCGTTGAGCATATTCTGAACAAAGCAGAGGTATATTCATTCACCTTTTTAAAATCTTGGAACCTGAGATTGTTCCATTCATCTCTAGCAGTGGGAAGTAAAACTTCCCTTTGATGATCAAATCTGCTTTTTAAATCTTCCCACAAAACGTATGCATCCTCACAATTTGAATATTCAAATTGCAACATTTCATCAATGTGTTTATGGAGGAAGACATCGGCTTTTGCCTTATCTTGACTGCTACAATTATTCCACTCCGTTATTGTTTCCAAAACACCCATTGATTTGAGATGTCGCTTGATATGTGCCGTCCACGGCATATAATTTTCTCCGGTGATATTAAGAGCCGGGAATTCAATTTTTGCTATGTTTGCCATTTTGTTGCTAAACACAAATAAGATAAATATTAAAATCTAAATACTCATTAATAATGAGATAACATACATAGGTACAACTATAAATAAATAAATGAATACATAAGTACTAAAAAGATGAGGTGGCAGCCCATACATTAAGGTCGGCAACAAAATCAATATTATGCCGGCCAATATTAAAACCGGGTGAATCATATTCGAAATTTTTTCTTGAATAACCTTGAGAATAAGAGTCTTTGTTGTGAAAAAAAATGAGATTGATAATTGGTAATTTATAGTGGTAAATTATAACCTTTTTGCAAATGTTATATTACCGTTTTATAGCTTTTATATAACGGTTATATATATATATATGTATTTATAATAAACGATGCACTGCATAAATGTTATTTTATAAGATATAAAATTAGGATGCATAATAATAAAAATAAAAATGTTAGTATACATAAATAAACGTAAACTCTAAATGAAATGTGAGCGTGTGTGTATAAATAAAGGTTAGTTGCGATAAAAGTAAAAGTTAGATGCATAATTAAATGTTAGATTGTTAGTAGTCCCGTAGTTATGGCGATAAAAGTAAAGTTAGATGCATAATTAAATGTTAGATTGTTAGTAGTCCCGTAGTTATGAAATATGTATATTAAAATGTTCTTTTGTACTTAATTTTCTTTTCAAAGTAAATTATAAAGTTAATGAAGTGCTTACATTGCTTATGATGGATATCTTTGGGCTTAAGGTCTTCTTTGATTTGGATATAAGCGACTCGTGCTAATAACGTGTTATGATATAACAAGAATTAACACAAGATTAGTGCTAAAACTTTAAGAACTTTAGAAATGTTATAAGAGAAAGAAGAAGAGAATTGTATAACTTATGAAAGTGTATACAGGAGGTACATTTTCTATTCTATCTTGAGTTAGTATTTATACTTCAAAAAGATTAACTATTTGGTAGACAAGGTTAAGTATTTGGTAGACAAGATTAACTATTTAGTAGACAAAGCTATCCATAAGTTTGACAAAGAGCTCATCCACTTGCTTGGTAAATCTAGAGGTAAATCTTGATCTTCATGGTAAACTTTTTAATAATATTCTTAACAAAAACCATTTTTATAAGAAAAGTAATGTGCGAAAGAGTGTATATAAATATTGATATAATTTTGCCAGTCTTTACACTAGTTCACGTTTCGATTAGTCTTTTGCCTTTGTACCTAAATCAGATGACCGATTTGCACGTCAGTATTGCTGCGGGGTAAGAGTGTATATAAATATTGATAGAATTTAAGTATTAAATTTAGAAAACACGATAAGATATGATCACTCTATACTTAACACTAGGGCAAGTGCACCCATCGTAAGCGTAATATAGTGATAGTAAGATACCGATGTCGTCTAAAGATACAAGAGCTTTAGTACCGAGATGTTATCGACATCTAGTCAAGCCGATAAAGGAGTGGTTTTTGTAGCTTTTATAAATGAAAACATGAAAATAAATAAATAGAAGATAGTTGGTTTTGAAATCAGTTTTAGGAAAAGGGGTACTTGGGTTTTCATTATCCCTTGATGCTTTGTTAACTAAGTTTTGCCATGAATTACATGAGCTCACTTTAGACGACCACCATACGTCTTTGGAGGGTTATTCTGAGTACTTTGCGAGACAACCCACTAAATCCGTCCTAATAAGAAGACCTAGTAAGTAATTTTGTTCTATTGATGCATATAAAGTCGTTGGGCTTCATGTTAGTGGTCCCCACACATCTCAACCATGTTGGATAGAATCAATAGGGAAACTCTTTGCAAGGTCAGAATCAAACCTACAACAGTGCCACATAATCAGCAGGAAAACTATACACCGTTAGAGTTTAGTATTAAGTAAAAAAGTAGTAAAATAAGGAATTTATACCACCAAACACTATGGACCTCTTGGTTTGTTCCTATCTCTCCGAGAGTAGTGTAGATAATACAAACCAAGTCCTTGACGCTTAGATTTTGCCACAACGCCAAAGCAAGGCTTTACCAAACCCGAACTCCCAAACCAAAGCTTCTCATCCCATTTTCAAACAGTTAACATGTTATTACTACATAAACATAGAAAATATGAATGTTTGACTCAACAAACACAAGGTTATTAGTTTGTTTTTAAGAATTTGGAAAACTCACTTTTAATATTGTAATTAGTACTTAAAGTCATTAACACACATAAACACATGGCTTCACAGATAGACTTTAACAAACTTGGGAAGATTGTATTAGGGCCAAACTATCCACACACCAATTTTGCCTATCTACACACCTAAAAGGTGATTTTTGTCTTTACATGTACACCCTGCAGTGTCGAACTGTGGCCAAAACGGGGGCGTTTTGGTCCGATTAACCAGACAAAGACTGACGGGTCTGTTGTCCGGACCAAAACGCCGAGCTTTGGCCGCGTTTTGGTCCTGTCAACCAGACCGGGTATCAGTCTTTTGTCTGGTTGACAGGACCAAATCGCGGCCAAAGCTCAGCGTTTTGGTCCGGTCAACAGACCCGTCAGACACCCGTCAGTCTTTGTCTGGTTGATCGGACCAAAACACCTCGTTTTGGCCACAGTTCGACACTGCAGGGTGTGCATGTAAAGACAAAAATCACCTTTTTGAGTTTGTAGATAGTGAGATGAGTGTGTGGATAGGTACACTCTTGTATTAATCATCACGAGATTGAAAATTACTTAACGTGGTTCATAAAGTTACTTAATGATTACAAAACCAAGAGAAAGTTGGTAGAATTAGAGTGTATAAGGGGGTAAAGAGAAAAATTGAACAAGTGAAATGAGAGAAGAAGCTTCAATTTATAGGTAGAAATTGGTCATGAGGCATGGCTCGTGCCTAGAGCAAATCTTTGAGAATCTAACTGGGGGCCAAGCATGGGACGTCGTTCGCTCTTGTGGGCCCCGCCATATCTTCAAATCTCCACTGGAGATCTTTTCGTCAATTTTTTGTTAAGGCTCAGGACGTGCTAGCAGAACTTCTGTTTTTTCGCGCGGAATTCCTTTGTTTGTTCGTTTTGAACCTGATTTGTCCTGAAAAACAAAAATAAACTAAATTAAGCTTATTTCAAATTTATTTCCAAGAAAGCTATTAAAAATTGGGTTTATTTTTATACGAAAAACATGCATATTTATACGTATATCAATGCTTAAAATAAAAATAATGTAGTCGAGCAACTCAAAATATAAATAAAAAATAGTTTGTTAAAGATAAAATAAAAATTTATTATAGACGTGATAAAACTGATCTATATAGGGTAACAAAATAATAAATATATGGTTTTAATATAAATACACTCTACAAAAGAAACAAGTACTTTTACTCTAAAATTAATTTTTTAATATCAAAGTAAACATATGATTCAATTATTACAAAGAAATTTGGCTGATGGGTTTTTTTAATAAATAATTTGTTAAAGACTGTAGTTCAGGGGGAATTAGATTTGAAACTAGAATTTGTTAAGTAAATGAGGCAATTTTACTTGAATTTTTTTTTTTATAAAAGTATTGGAATTAATCACGAAAGACATCAATTACGACCGCCACCAACGTTACCACAACATACTCATTACTGCTGCAACAATCATTGCCGCCACTTACCATTCGACGTCGCAAGCTATTAGTCCCCTCAACCAACTGCACTTCGTTGTCGTTGCGTTAGCCATGACGAGGTGACACGGGTTGCAGCAACGACAATAAAATGTTGATTGTAACTACGTCAGGGCGGGAGCAGCAACTGCGATGGGGCAGCAAGCGAATCGGAGATTCCAATTCCGTTAGTTGACTTCCTTCATAATCTGGAGGGACACTATATACATTCACATTAAGATAATTGAGTGAATTCATCACATTTCAAATTTTAATCATTTATTAACCAAAGAAATTTGTTTTAGAGTTTATATTAAATATTAATAAGTTTTGCTAATAAACATGTTTGAATGGAATTTAGAAACTAATTACATCCTAGTGGAATTCCTCACGCTCCGTATCAGTTTGGTACGGTATCGATACAATATCAACACTTGGTATAACAGCCGACAGACATATCTCCAAGACTATAATGAGACGCGTTTTATATCGATTGAAAACTACAAAAATGAATATTGGTACGGATGTTGTTTAGCTGGTATTGACTCAATTCTTCACGGTACGTACGCATACTTACATTGGCTATAACCTACGGTGCCGTACAAATACTCTATTGTGAATACAACTCCATTTTCAATTAATATTACCATGTCGTGTAAAAAAAACCATAAAAACGAATACAGTACCGGTACCGTTGTTGCACAGACAGTATCGATTCAGTCCGTCATGATAAAGAACGAAAAAATGAAATGTGTTTGACCCATTCGAACTTTTATCGAATCGTAGATAAAAGTAATTGCGTTGTAACAATACATTTTCAAATTTTATAAAACATTATATTATGTTACTAAGATAACGAAAAGGGTAAACAACATCACTTTACATGAAAAGGAAAGCACGAGGCAACTTTGATAACATGTATGTTTGTACTTCGGTCACTTGTACCTTACTATCAAATAACTCAGTTTTGAGTAAAATTTATATGGATATGTAGATAAAAATAGACATGTCGCAATGACATACACAAAATTTTATAGATGAAAATAAATATGTCGCACAAAATTAAACTCTATTAAAATACACCAAATTTGATTTTAAGAAATTCAAGGGAGTAAACAAGATTACAAGCCATCAAAATTTTTTATGTATAATTTGGGTTGTGGTGGGGTGGGTTTATTTTATTGTGTTCACATTTGTTCTCGTGGTTCTCACATACCCTATATAATATATATATACTAGGTTATCACATGAGACTGCTTCTCGGGCTCCAAAAAGTTAATGTTATTAAAAAATATTTATCACTAGTACATAAATAGTAAATGACTTAAAGATTTCAAAGCAAGTCATATAGCATGCACTAAAGGTGTAATTTAAGTGTAATTGAGATTACAAAGATAGGTTATGATCCATGCATATTGTATACTTTTAAAAGAGGATGGCGGATAGTCGATAGCCTACCATCACAATACCTAATTATCACTTCGGTTTTAAATGGTAATAACACGTGTATTACATGGGCTGGACCATTTAATTTACAAAGTGTATAAATAAAATAAATACAAAAAACTACATATTAAAGAAAGTTGTTATTAAACCATCTAATGTATGTGTATATAACTTCTACAACCAAGTCAACTCTACTCTCGCCTAGGAAAAGAGGCCGAGTACAGAATCACACAAAAGGACACATAAATAAACACGAAGCTTTATAAGCTAAAATGTATTACCTACTCTTATCATCAAATTCTAGAAATGCAAAGCCTAGACGTGACTGTGGATCGCCACAAATTTGACAATCCAGAACCTTTATAATGGCATACAAAATGTTGAAATAATCAATTCAACATAAAGTTAAAAATAATAAAGTAAATTTAAAGAAAAAAGAAGTTACTTGTCTATAGGTGCTAAAGAGAGCACCAAGTTAATCTAAGACAAATATTAGTGCTTCTTTAAACGATAACCTATTACGAATTTTAACATTATTTTTGTTCGATCCCGTTCCAACCTGAAACAAAATGACCGTTTTCTTCAAAACAACCTAACCTGACCAAACACGTTTAAAACCTATTACCTTGCCCCACCCAGCCTGCCCGATTTCTTCGGTAAATGATAATAATATTTAAAAATAAAATAATAAAATAATCACCACCTGTCTTACAGTGTGACAATTCCGCATGATTCCAAAATGACCCTTTTGATCTCGTATAGAATAAAATATCAATCCACGATCGTACAAATCGACATACAGATTCAAGATTATAACTTCCACAAGAAGTTAAGCTGTTATCTCATAAGATTCTTACAATACCTACAGAAATAAATTAATAAATTACAATTGGTAAAGAAATACATTATTAAATAGCAAACATAATCTTCATGTACAAACCTGCAGATGCCACAATCGTCACAATGGACGACCCTTGTCAATATGCAATATAATAACCAAAATCAGTGAAACAAATACATACTCATTCGATATATAACATATACGTTCAATTTCATACATCATCATCATCATCATAGAATTTACAGATTTCATAGAAATATTCTCCCACATTGACTCCACAGTTTGTGCAGGTACACGAGAAACCTGAATTACAAATAAGAGTGTTCATAAACATAAGCAATTAAGTCGTTCTAGATCGAATCAATGAAGCATACCGGTTGTTCTATTTCACAAATGGAAATAATCACCTGCAACAAACATAAATCTCCAGCTAATTGTAATGATTAACACCTTCATACAATAAGAGTGAATTGTAAGATTTGTCCTTTATCTATATAGGAAATTTCAGACGGTGTCCTTTATCTTTAAAATTGATGAGTTTTGTATTTTATATCTTAAAATGCTACACGTTATACCCTTTAGCCCTCACCTAGTTTATCTTTTTCGTTAAATGTGACCACATGCAGGTCACATGAGGGCAAATTTGTCATTTGTTACACCCTTCACATTTCCCCCAATATATTTTTCTCCTAAATCCTAGGTCATCAGTTATCCGCAAATCGATTCCCACTAGTTCATCAGTTCATCGCAAATTCAGAGTTGAAAGTCCACAATCGATGCAATATTCAATTAAAACAAGATTCAAAACAGTTACAATTGATGTTTATCAATGCAAATTAGGAACATAATATACAAAAAGAAACCATACCAAACTCATAACTGATTCAAGTTTCATTCGACATCTTGAATCCTGAATTAAAGCAGAATTTCAAATTTATAAATCAGTTTCTGAAGTGAATGGGTATTCACACAACCAAATTTTAACAGAATTAAAGAAGGGTCTGTCGATTAATGGAAGGATACAATTGAAACCATTGCGACAATTTAGAAATGATAACTAATCACTTCTTACAGAAGAGAAGAGGATGTGAATTAAATTTTAATTTGAGATGAGAGAATGTTAGCATGTTCATCAGGTTCGTCATCTCTATTCTTTGTTTCTAGTCTTCGGTGTTCGTAGTTTCACATAATTGTGTTTGAGAGAGAGTGGAGAGAGAAACAGAAGTTGAATCTCAGATCTAAAAAGTGTTTACTAAAAAAAACCATTATCTGGTGCCTGCAGTTCCTACTGTGTGCTCCTGGACATGGTGCATGCACTTTCAGATCGTGTTTACTTTCAAAATCAAATATTATTTTGAACGGAGTTGGTGATGGTTGATATGTGTTGTGTTGATTGAAGATGGAAAGTAACGAAGATGTGGTCGGTGGTAGTTATGTATGGAAGATGTTATAATGATTGGAAAGAGTAGTGTGGAAGGTTGTGTTACGATGGGTCAAGAAGATAACAGGTAACAGTGGGTTAGCTATGATTCTTAAGGTTGATATCAAGCTGAATATCTTAAGGGGAATTGATTTAGGGATAAATGATGAACCAGGGTTTCGGATGGAATATATTAGGGGAAATATGAAGGGTGTAACAAATGACATATTTGCCCTCATGTGACCTGCATGTGGTCATAATTAACTGAAAAAGTAATCTGGCTTAGGGCTAAAGGGTATAACGTATAGCATTTTAAGACATGATGTGACAACCCTCACTAAACCAGGTATCCGTACGATTTAATTAATAATTAATTGCTGCTTGATTACTGTGCTTAACTGAATTTACTGATGAACTGCTACTTGATTCTTGATACTGTACATATCTGCATCATACTTTGATTTCCGTCACTACATTATTTACATACTGAACTCTAGTGACAAACATGATGCACAAAAGCACAGTAGCACTATGAGCGGATAACCTATTGAACATGCTGATAAAGCCAGCATCAGGCAGATATTGCCTCTAAGGCCTGTATGAGCCAGAAAGATTTTACTACACCCATAGTGAGTGTAGGGATACAAGGGTTGTAGAACTGCGTCTATAGGAATAAGTTACAATGACTAGATGTGCCTAAAACGTACACTAAGCATAAAACACAGCACTTTAATGAACAATTCAGCCTCTGGCTAGCTAATAAAGTGCCAAAACATGAGAAAAATATTACTAGACACTTTCCAAAGTGTCAGGAATAAGTTGTGTCACTAAAAAGGGTATTAACGACACTTAAAAGCTTTGTTAAGCGCTTTAACGGATTACTATCCAACCGAACAACCGGACTATACCCGGAACATAAAAATATTGACATTAACATTATTGATCTTTTTCTGAGCCAGTTAGGGTCCCTGAACACCCTAACACCCGCGTTCAAACACATCACATAACTAACTAAGTTAATCCCTAAACTTAACTTAGTTAACCTAACCTTAAAGTAACTAATACTTGGAAACGAACTAGAACCACCCCCCCCCCATAGTAATCGGCCCCAACTAGGGGAGACAAGCTATGAATACTTTTGATTATTATAATCTAAATGTTTAATATCACAAAGACACAAGATCTCTTGGACAATAATCACCCCATTTGTCTATAAGTAGTAAGTAATGGCACATGAGATAATCACAACACATAACACCACTCAAGCTCTCTCTTTCCCTCTCTACACCTCTCGGCCGAACACCCCCCTCCCCTACATCCATTTTTCGGTTGCCATCTTCACATTCCAAGATCATACAAGCTTCAAGGATCACGTATTAGGAGGTTTGGTGCACTCGGAGCTCGAAGGACCTCTTTCTCTAGCTTTTATCCACCTCATTTGCGCTTAGATTCTTCCCTAGCCTCGAGCTAGTGGTATGTTACTTAAAACACTTACTCGAACTAATCTAAAGCGGTTAATATGTGGTGTAATGATTAAAAACTCGGAATCTTGCAATTTGAAGCATTAAAGTCTACTAAAAACATGAAAAATGATGGTTAAAAGCTCACTAGTTGTGTAAATGTTGTAGTAATTGAAATTTGTGATTATTTAGACCCGATCTATGTTGTGGTAGCTCGGATCATCGTTTAACCCGGTTTGGTCATGATCACGAATCATTACATAAGGTTGTTTTGAATAGAACAAGGGTTAAAAGGTGAAACTCTACCACACACAAATCATGAACTTGTGTAAAAGTGTTTTACTTGTGAAATAGTGTTTAAAACTAGCAGATCTACGCATCTGCAAGTGGTATTTTCAAAAGACCAAGTGTCAAGAAAATCATATTTTTCTAAGAACGGATCTTACACTAACAAGCATGATTTTTATAAACCACAAGTGTGTAAACACTTGTGAAATAAAGAGTTTCGACAAAATAACAACCTTTGTAAAAGATGACGAGAAGTTGTAAATATGGACTTACTCTAGAAACGAGGTTTTTACGAGATCAAATTACTTTATATAAGGATCCACAAAATATAATGGGACTTACACTATAGTTTCGGAAAAACTACAAGTTCATGTTATTTATGCGATTTACATACTTGTCGACTAGTTTGTTGTGTCGGAAATTGTTTGATTGAATAAAGAAGTTGTTGAAACTGATTTTGTAAAAGAAAATGATACGCCTGAAAGCGTGGCCACCTCCAGTTACAGAGGAAACTCTGGCGAAATTTTTCTAAAAACCTAACACTTAGAATTATTTTCACCATAAGTGTTAGAAATATCTTTTCGACATGTTTTCAAAATATATTTCGCCACGACTTTATTTATAAATATTCGGAGGTGGGATTTTCACAAAGTTAAACGCGATAAATATATATTTGATAAATATATATTTTTCACAACATTGTTTATGATTATTTTGTGAAAAATACACAAATATTATTTTTAGAGTAAAAATAATATTTACGAACGTTAACAGATCCAAAATAATACGAACGCCTCTACGATAACTATATAAGTTACACTGGTAATATTTATTACCACTCGAATGATAAAACGTAACTTACGCATTATACGGAAATATTTACGAACGCGTATTTTATCAACGTATTATTTTTGGGGAAAATTATGTGAAATGAAAATATAATATTTTTGAGAAAAATATTTATATTTTGGAATTAGAAATAAATATATATTAAGTGAGACTTAATGATATAATTCGAACGCACATGTATTAAATCCCACATCCTTGGGAAGGAGATTAACTACCAAGTATATACGAAAAGTAAACCCGAAATAGTTGTCTAACTATTTCCCAAAAACTTAAACTATAAAGCTAAGGCACGGCCGTCCGTCTAATAGAGTTAGCACATGTAGGTCGTTGCACAGCTGCCTGATTTGGAGTACTTGGTAGAGACGCACCGACTGTGAGTTCATGTCCCCCTTTTCTCTTAACTGTTTTCAGTTTTCTAACTGCGGGGGTGAAATACATGTTACTTGTTTACGAATACTTTATACATGGTATGGTTAGCGTAAGGAGGTTTACTACTTTCGATCATGTGAATGGGTAGGCGGAAACTTGAGGTCATTAATCCTCAGGGTAGGCCCGAGGGGCAGGAGCGATAGATCTATTTGGGTGTAGCGAGCCCAGTCCCAGGCCCAGCATAACGGACCTCGGGATGACTTTGTACCCGACGCATAAATCTTCTAGGTTTGAGCCTTCCTACTTGCATTTCACACATATCAATGGCCTTGCAAACCATTGGTGATCTCTTTTTCCTTATTTGCTACATACCAGGATTTTGATAACTACAAAGGTTTATTTACTCACTTTCGCATGTACTCGCTCAACATTATTGTTGATTTTCAACTTACATGTATTTCTGGGAATTAAAGGATCTGGCACGGTATGGCACGTTTTCCCGCTGCACTAGTTTCCGAGGTCATCCGGGGTTTAGGGAAGGTGACTCTTTCCTGGACAAGTCACAGTCCTTAAACTGTGTTTATGTTATGATTAAGTTTGTAATGTTTGTTGAACAAGGTTCTGGTTGTTAGGGCGTGTTTCCCATTAAAACAATGGTATTGTATTTGGTTTTTAAAACTTAATGGATGATCTTGCATGTTTTTAATTCATATAGCTTTGTTATGATTAAGCTATGGTATTAAGAAGTCACACCAAATTAACCACGCTTCCGCAAAGCCAGGGTGTGACAGCTTGGTATCAGAGCTCTGCTCATAGCGAACTAGGATTCCTTCTCGAGTATAGACTATGATCACTAGGGCTCTCACGAAAACATTTTTACTGCATACCACTTAAGTCCAGATCCAAAACGTTTTTATAAACAAAAGTTGAGCACATTTTACTCATTATTTTTAGGCTCAGTCTTGGAGGTTGAGGCTCCGTCTTGGAGGCCGAGGCTCGATCTTAGAGATCGAGGTAGATGTTTATTATTTTAGGCTCAGCCTTGGAGGCTGAGGCTCGGTCTTGGAGGCCGAGGCTCGATCTTAGAGATCGAGGTAGAAGGCTAGTGAGACTAGGAAGAGTAGGCTCAGTCTTGGAGGCTGAGGCTCGGTCATGGAGGCCGAGGCTCGATCTATTAGATCGAGGTAGTTGTCTAGTGGGACTAGAGAGTCAGTCTGGGAGGCTGGGAGAATTGGCTAGTAGGACTAGGGAGTCAGTCTGGGAGGCTGGGAGAATTGGCTAGTGGGACTAGGAATGTCAGTCTTGGAGACTGGGAGGCTAGTGGGACTAGGAGAATTATGTGATATCTTACTTGGTGACTTATGTGATTTCCTGATTGTATGACTGATTATTTGTGCATATCTGTGTTTATGTTACAGACTCATGGACTTGCCCGGTACAGGCGATTCGGACACCACCGGACCCATACCTGTAGTATCTGATGACCTCGCATCTTCAGAGCACGAGGTGCACACTTCTGACTATACCAGCACTGACGAGGACGATTTTCAGCCCTTCGCACTACCTGATGGTGCTGATGAGCCTGCAGATGGCCCTCCCGTTGAGTACCTACCATTAGTAGAGATTCCGGCTCCTATACCCTTAGCCGTTTATCCTGCGTATGATTTACTTCTTGACGCCGCGGCTGACGGCGATATTGATCTGTATGATGACGAGCCGATTGAGGATGAGATCCAGGGCGAGGCCCTTCTTCCTGCTGGCGATCTTCTGATGATCGCTGATGCTCCCGCCGAGGATTCACCCGCGCATTCTCCGGTCCCAGACTCCTTTGAGTCTGTGGCATCCGCACCTTCCCACACTTTGAGCGCACAGCACTTTTCGCATGGTTCAGATCCTGACCAGGCATCCTCTGTTGCCCCTATTCCTAGTTTCGTGTTCGACCATGATGATGTGGAGGATTCTGATCCTATCTTTCCCCCGGGATTCGACCCGAATCATGATATAGAGTTTATACCTATGGATCAGCCCATGGAGGATCCAGCTGACCTAGTCGATCCTATCGACCCCGAGTTTGATTTCGAGATGGCTTTTGATGATCCCGAGCCTGCCATCGCCCCTGAGCAGGCAGCTGCTTTAGACCCTATGTTTGAGCATGACCCCGTACATGTTGGCATCCCTATTGAGCCTGTTATAGCTGACCCACCTATCGATGATCACCTTTTGGATGCTCCATTGCTGGAGGGTGATCATGTCATTGCTGCCGACCCTGTTGTTCCCCCACCTGTTGTTGATATACCTGTTGACCATCCTGTCGATCACATTGCACCCGTTCACCCTTTTGTTGCTCCCCCACCTGATCCCGTTCCACTAGAGCCCGAGCATGCACTGTTCGCGGCACACATGGATCCACCAGATGAGCACGCACAGCACGGGTGGATTCCTGCTGATAAGGATGTTCCACCTATTCCCCCACACCACACTGATACACGACATGTTGATTTCTCTTTTCAGGTTCCTCAGATTGTACCTCCAGCGAGACCTGGAGAGGGTTCTTCGGCCCATCCCTTTGGGCATGTGCCGATGTCTGTTCCTGTTATGCCACAGTTTCCACCTGTTGTACCCCCTGTTTCTCCTTTTCATGTGGCACCTTTTGATCCCACCAGTGCGCCATTCCTTTGGTTGTCACCACCGGTTATGCCACCGACTGACCCCTACCATCCCTTTCATGTGGGGCACACTATTGAGGACGTGTTGATGTCTTTCGTTTTTCAGCATGAGTCACACACGCAGCGCATCCAGGAGCTTAAGAGAGCTCAGCTGCCACCATGTTCGTGTCACGGTCAGACACACTCTCCCTTGCAGCCCTCTCGACCTGTACCCCCAGATTATGCTGCACGACTTTTTGCTTTAGAGCAGCAGGTTGCTTCTTTCATCCGTACTCAGAGAGCCATGGAGGAGGACTGGCTCCAGTTACGTCGTTTGTTTTACACTCACTTTCCCCCTCCTCCACCGCCATCTGTATAGAGCTCATCAGTGTTGTTTAGGTAGACGTTGGTGAGAGGACCGCGATTGCTTTTGACTGCACAACATTTTTGGAGACTACATGATGATTCTGACTTTTGTTGACATATATTTGATGTATTTGACACTGACTTGATATAGTTTTTGGACAGGGGTGATGTAGCCCCTAGTTGATTGATGATTGTATGACACAGTGATGTACTGATACACTTACTATGTGGTCTCGATATATGGCAATCGCAGTATTCTCATCATATTTGATTCGCTTGATTGCTTATTTATATTTTTATGACATGGGATGTTGTGTGTATAATATTTGTGACATGGGATGTTGTTTGATTATTATTTGTGAAGTATTGATAACATGAGATGTTATGTGCTATTACTATTGCTATATACGTACGCTTTACTATGGCCTGACCGACGTAAACACATCTTTAGAAGATGCCGCCAAGACGTCAACAACAGCAAATGCCTACCACTCAGGAGGAACTACAGCAAGTTATTGCTGCTGCCATTGCTCAATATGCTGCCTCTCAAGGAGGAATGAGTGGAAGCAACTCTGGCAACACCGGCAACAATAACAATCCACCTCATGGTAACCCTAAGTCATTAAGACATACCTTGACCTAAATGGATTTCCTTAGCAAGAATGCTAATGCCAATCATATGTTATAATGTATGTGCAGGGTGCACCTACAAGCAGTTTTTAGACTGCAAGCCCGTAAACTTTGATGGCACAGGAGGTGCTGTCGCTTTTGTCCGCTGGGCTGAGAAAACTGAATCTGTTCTTCGCATGAGCAAATGCGCACTGGATCGGCAAGTCACCTATATCTCTGGGCTATTTTTGGATGGAGCCCTATCCTGGTGGAATTTGCAAGTACAGACACTTGGCGAAGCTGCTGCCTACGCGCTGACCTGGACCGAACTGAAGGAACTCATGCGCAAAAAGTACTGTTCCCGCGCTGACATCCAGAGATTGGAGACCGAGTTCTGGCATTTGAAAATGGAAGGTCCAAAGATAGCAGAGTATGTTCAAAGGTTCCACGACTTGTCGCATGTGGTACCCTACATGGTCACTCCTGAGTTCAAGAGAATTGAACGTTTCATTTCGGGATTAGCTCCTCAAATCATAAGCATGGTGACCTCCTCCAAACCTGCGACTATCACTGAAGCCATTGATTTGAGCGTGGCTCTCACAGAGGAGGCAATTCGTTTGAACAAGTTTGATGAAGTTGAGCCTAAGAAGAAAGAGACTCATGTGGAGTCATCAGGAGGAAACAAGCGGAAGTTTTCAAACTTCAAGCAGGGCACCGGGGTGGTGGTTAAGAAAGGAGAATCAAGTATGTCAGCTCAGGTTACAGCCGGTAATGGGAAGAAAGGAAAGGGATACATGGGCACCCAGCCCAAGTGTAATAACTGCCAGCGCCATCATTCTGGCCGTTGTGGGTTGAAGATTTGTGAAGCATGTGGAAAGAATGGCCACCTAAAGGAGTCTTGTTGGGCCACTGCTGGCTAGGGAGGCCAGAGAGGATTTGGAAACAGAAACACCAACCGGGGCGGAAATGGAAATCGCCCCCAAGGGAACAATGGAGGTGATGGAAACCGAGTCAACAATGCTAACCAAGCGGGCGCTATAAATCGTAACCAGAGAAACAATCAAGTTGGAAACGGTGGTGGAAATGGGCAGAGGCCCGGATGTTTTAACTGTGGTGACCTTGGGCACTACAAAAGGAATTGCCCGGAATTAAACCAAGCCCGCGGAAGGGTTTTCAACATAGAAGCAAGGGAAGCTCGCCAGGATCCCAATGTTGTCACTGGTACGTTCCCTGTAAACCAACGCTATGCATCCGTTTTATTTGATACTGGCGCCGATTATAGCTTCGTATCATTAGAATTTAAGAATATGCTTGGTTTAGCCGCGAGTAAATTAGATGTTCCGTACTCAATCGAATTGGCGAATGGGAAGTTAGTAGAAGCTAATGAGGTGATTCGAGGCTGCGTAATCGAACTGGGAGAGCGTGAGTTCGCTCTAGATCTACTACTAGTCCAGTTGGGAAGCTTCGACGTGGTAGTAGGGATGGATTGGTTATCGAGTAACAAGGCCGAGATAGTTTGTCATGAAAAGGTTGTTCGTATCCCAACCGAAGACTGCGAAACAATTATGGTTCACGGAGAGAAGCGTGAGACGCCATTAAGAATTATTAGCTGCCTGAAAGCAAGAAAGTGTTTGCAGAAAGGATGTGTTGCTTTTCTGGCACACATTGTGGATAAGAAAGCTGAAGAACCGAAGATCGAAGACATCCCTGTCGTGAGGGAGTACCCAGAAGTCTTCCCAGAAGATTTGCCTGGCTTGCCGCCTCAAAGGCAAGTAGAGTTCCGCATTGACTTAGTTCCAGGCGCCGCGCCTGTGGCTAAGGCACCTTATAGACTTGCTCCGTCTGAGATGCAGGAACTGTCGACACAACTTCAAGAGTTGTTAGACAAGGGATTCATCCGACCGAGCTTCTCGCCTTGGGGAGCTCCAGTTCTGTTTGTCAAGAAGAAGGACGGTAGTTTCCGTATGTGTATCGACTACCGGGAGTTGAACAAGCTGACGATCAAGAATAGGTATCCTCTGCCAAGGATTGATGATCTGTTTGACCAACTGCAAGGCTCAAGCTTTTACTCTAAGATCGATCTTCGATCTGGATACCATCAGTTAAGGATACAAGAGGAGAGTATCCCGAAGACAGCCTTCAGAACTCGATATGGACACTACGAGTTTCTAGTTATGCCATTTGGGTTGACAAACGCACCTGCAGTGTTCATGGATTTGATGAATAGTGTTTGCAAGCCGTATTTGGATAAGTTCGTGATAGTGTTCATCGATGATATCTTGATTTATTCAAAGACGAAGGCTGAACATGAGCAGCATCTTAGAGCTATTCTGGAGCTGCTAAAGAAGGAACGGTTGTATGCCAAGTTCTCTAAGTGTGAGTTTTGGCTGCGAGAAGTCCAATTCCTTGGGCACGTGGTAAATGGAGATGGAATCCACGTGGATCCAACCAAGATCGAGGCGATCAAGGATTGGGAAATGCCAAAGACGCCAACCGAGATTCGGCAATTCTTGGGTTTGGCTGGCTATAATCGAAGGTTCATTGAGAATTTTTCAAAGAACGCTCAACCATTAACGCTCCTCACGCAGTAGGATAAGAAGTTTGATTGGGGAATCAAACAGGAAGAAGCGTTTCAGATATTGAAAGATAAGCTTTGCAACGCGCCAATCTTAGCACTACCGGAAGGTACAGATGATTTTGTGGTATACTGCGACGCTTCGCGTCAAGGATTGGGTTGTGTGTTGATGCAACGCCAAAAGGTTATTGCTTACGCATCGCGACAACTGAAAGTGCACGAAAAGAACTATACCACTCACGATTTGGAGCTTGGCGCAGTGGTTTTTGCTTTAAAGATCTGGCGGCACTACCTTTATGGGACGAAGTGTACGATCTTCACAGATCACAAGAGCCTACAGCATATATTCAACCAGAAGGAGTTGAATATGAGGCAAAGACGATGGGTTGAGTTGTTGAACGACTACGACTGCGAGATAAAGTATCATCCAGGGAAGGCGAACGTGGTCGCCGATGCCCTAAGTCGAAAGGAGAGGATCAAGCCCATAAGGGTTAGGGCTTTAGAAATTATTATTCAAACCGACCTTTCCTCACGCATTCGTACAGCGCAGAAAGAAGCTCTCAAGGAAAGAAACCTTGAAGAGGAATATCTCCGTGGGATGGAGAAAATATTGGTACCAAACAGGGAAGGAACGTTATGTTTTGAGAAAAGAATTTGGGTTCCTTTGTTTGGAGGATTAAGGAAGGTTATTTTCGATGAAGCTCACAAGTCGCGGTACTCTATCCACCCAGGAGCGGATAAGATGTACCAAGATCTTAAGTATTATTATTGGTGGCCTAGGATGAAAGGCGATGTGGCTGTTTATGTGAGCAAATGTTTAACTTGCGCTAAGGTTAAAGCGGAATACCAGAAGCCTTCAGGACTTCTGCAACAACCAGAGATTCCCAAGTGGAAGTGGGAACAAATCTCCATGGATTTTGTTACGAAGTTGCCAAGAACGCCAAAAGGCCATGACACTATTTGGGTAATAGTGGATCGATTGACGAAGTCAGCGCACTTCTTACCTATCAGAGAGAAGGATAACACGAGCAAGTTGGCCGAAGTTTACATGAAAGAAATTGTTACGCGCCATGGAGTACCTCTCTCGATCATCTCTGATAGAGATGGAAGGTTCGTATCAAGGATTTGGCAATCCTTCCAAGAAGCTTTTGGCTCGCAATTGAATATGAGCACCGCGTTTCACCCGCAGACCGACGGTCAAAGCGAACGGACGATACAGACCTTGGAAGACATGCTGAGAGCATGTGTGATGGATTTGGGCGGTAGCTGGGATAAGCATTTACCTTTGGTTGAATTTTCATACAACAACAGCTACCACGCCAGTATTGGTGCTGCACCATTCGAAGCTCTATATGGACGCAAGTGCAGATCACCGCTCTGTTGGTCTGACGTCGGTGATAGACAGCTGGTTGGTCCTGACGTAGTCCAGGAAACCACCGATAAGATTGCACAGATCCGAGATCGCATCAGTGCGGCTCGTGACCGGCAGAAAGCCTACGCGGATCGAAAAAGGAAACCTCTGGAGTTTGAGGTTGGTGATATGGTTTTGTTGAAGGTATCACCCTGGAAGGGTGTGGCACGCTTTGGGAAACGTGGAAAGTTGAATCCGCGGTATATTGGTCCGTTTAGGATTTTGGAAAGAATTGGGACCGTAGCATACAAGTTGGATCTACCTGCCGAATTGAATGGTGTTCACGATACATTCCACGTATCCAATTTGAGGAAAAGTCCAACTCAAGATACCGTTGTCATTTCTACTGACGAAATTCATGTCGACGACACGCTCCATTTCGTTGAAGAACCCGTCGAGGTTACGGATTGGAAAGTGAACAAGACCCGCCGGAGCAGTGTCAAGCTCGTTAAGGTTCGTTGGAATGCCAGACATGGTCCTGAATACACCTGGGAACGTGAGGACCGAATGAAAGAGAAATACCCCCACTTATTTCCCCAGAACCCTGCAACTAGAAGCAGAACTTAAAATTTCGGGACGAAATTTTTCTAACGGGGGGAGAATTTGACAACCCTCACTAAACCAGGTATCCGTACGATTTAATTAATAATTAATTGCTGCTTGATTACTGTGCTTAACTGAATTTACTGATGAACTGCTACTTGATTCCTGATATTGTACATATCTGCATCATACTTTGATTTCCGTCACTACATTATTTACATACTGAACTCTAGTGACAAACATGATGCACAAAAGCACAGTAGCACTATGAGCGGATAACCTATTGAACATGCTGATAAAGCCAGCATCAGGCAGATATTGCCTCTAAGGCCTGTATGAGCCAGAAAGATTTTACTACACCCATAGTGAGTGTAGGGATACAAGGGTTGTAGAACTGCGTCTCTAGGAATAAGTTACAATGACTGGATGTGCCTAAAACGTACACTAAGCACAAAACACAGCACTTTAATGAACAATTCAGCCACTGGCTAGCTAATAAAGTGCCAAAACATGAGAAAAATATTACTAGACACTTTCTAAAGTGTCAGGAATAAGTTGTGTCACTAAAAAGGGTATTAACGACACTTAAAAGCTTTGTTAAGCGCTTTAACGGATTACTATCCAACCGAACAACCGGACTATACCCGGAACATAAAAATATTGACATTAACATTATTGATCTTTTTCTGAGCCAGTTAGGGTCCCTGAACACCCTAACACCCGCGTTAAAACACATCACATAACTAACTAAGTTAATCCCTAAACTTAACTTAGTTAACCTAACCATAAAGTAACTAATACTTGGAAACGAACTAGAACCACCCCCCCCCCCAATTGTAATCGGCCCCAACTAGGGGAGACAAGCTTTGAATACTTTTGATTATTATAATCTAAATGTTTAATATCACAAAGACACAAGATCTCTTGGACAATAATCACCCCATTTGTCTATAAGTAGTAAGTAATGGCACATGAGATAATCACAACACATAACACCACTCAAGCTCTCTCTTTCCCTCTCTACACCTCTCGGCCGAACACCCCCCTCCCCTACATCCATTTTTCGGTTGGCATCTTCACATTCCAAGATCATACAAGCTTCAAGGATCACGTATTAGGAGGTTTGGTGCACTCGGAGCTCGAAGGACCTCTTTCTCTAGCTTTTATCCACCTCATTTGCGCTTAGATTCTTCCCTAGCCTCGATCTAGTGGTATGTTATTTAAAACACTTACTCGAACTAATCTAAAGCGGTTAATATGTGGTGTAATGATTAAAAACTCTGAATCTTGCAATTTGAAGCATTAAAGTCTACTAAAAACATGAAAAATGATGGTTAAAAGCTCACTAGTTGTGTAAATGTTGTAGTAATTGAAATTTGTGATTATTTAGACCCGATCTATGTTGTGGTAGCTCGGATCATCGTTTAACCCGGTTTGGTCATGATCACGAATCATGACATAAGGTTGTTTTGAATAGAACAAGGGTTAAAAGGTGAAACTCTACCACACGCAAATCATGAACTTGTGTAAAAGTGTTTTACTTGTGAAATAGTGTTTAAAACTAGCAGATCTACGCATCTGCAAGTGGTATTTTCAAAAGACCAAGTGTCAAGAAAATCATATTTTTCTAAGAACGGATCTTACACTAACAAGCATGATTTTTATAAACCACAAGTGTGTAAACACTTGTGAAATAAAGAGTTTCGACAAAATAACAACCTTTGTAAAAGATGACGAGAAGTTGTAAAGATGGACTTACTCTAAAAACGAGGTTTTTACGAGATCAAATTACTTTATATAAGGATCCACAAAATATAATGGGACTTACACTATAGTTTCGGAAAAACTACAAGTTCATGTGATTTATGCGATTTACATACTTGTCGACTAGTTTGTTGTGTCGGAAATTGTTTGATTGAATAAAGAAGTTGTTGAAACTGATTTTGTAAAAGAAAATAATACGCCTGAAAGCGTGGCCACCTCCAGTTACAGAGGAAACTCTGGCGAAATTTTTCTAAAAACCTAACACTTACAATTATTTTCACCATAAGTGTTAGAAATATCTTTTTGACATGTTTTCAAAATATATTTCGCCACGACTTTATTTACAAATATTCGGAGGTGGGATTTTCACAAAGTTAAACGCGATAAATATATATTTGGTAAATATATATTTTCACAACATTGTTTATGATTATTTTGTGAAAAATACACAAATATTATTTTTAGAGTAAAAATAATATTTACGAACGTTAACAGATCCCAAATAATACGAACGCCTCTACGATAACTATATAAGTTACACTGGTAATATTTATTACCACTCGAATGATAAAACGTAACTTACGCATTATACGGAAATATTTGCGAACGCGTATTTTATCAACGTATTATTTTTGGGGAAAATTATGTGAAATGAAAATATAATATTTTTGAGAAAAATATTTATATTTTGGAATTAGAAATAAATATATATTAAGTGAGACTTAATGATATAATTCGAACGCACATGTATTAAATCCCCCATCCTTGGGAAGGAGATTAACTACCAAGTATATACGAAAAGTAAACCCGAAATAGTTGTCTAACTATTTCCCAAAAACTTAAACTATAAAGCTAAGGCACGGCCGTCCGTCTAATAGAGTTAGCACATGTAGGTCGTTGCACAGCTGCCTGATTTGGAGTACTTGGTAGAGACGCACCGACTGTGAGTTCATGTCCCCCTTTTCTCTTAACTGTTTTCAGTTTTCTAACTGCGGGGGTGAAATACATGTTACTTGTTTACGAATACTTTATACATGGTATAGTTAGCGCAAGGAGGTTTACTACTTTAGATCATGTTAATGGGTAGGCGGAAACTTGAGGTCATTAATCCTCAGGGTAGGACCGAGGGGCAGGAGCGATAGATCTATTTGGGTGTAGCGAGCCCAGTCCCAGGCCCAGCATAACGGACCTCGGGATGACTTTGTACCCGACGCATAAATCTGCTAGGTTTGAGCCTTCCTACTTGCATTTCACACATATCAATGGCCTTGCAAACCATTGGTGATCTCTTTTTCCTTATTTGCTACATACCAGGATTTTGATAACTACAAAGGTTTATTTACTCACTTTCGCATGAACTCGCTCAACATTATTGTTGATTTTCAACTTATATGTATTTCAGGGAATTAAAGGATCTGGCACGGTATGGCACGTTTTCCCGCTGCACTAGTTTCTGAGGTCATCCGGGGTTTAGGGAATGTGACTCTTTCCTGGACAAGTCATAGTCCTTAAACTGCGTTTATGTTAGGATTAAGTTTGTAATGTTTGTTGAACAAGGTTCTGGTTGTTAGGGCGTGTTTCCCGTTAAAACAATGGTATTGTATTTGGTTTTTAAAACTTAATGGATGATCTTGCATGTTTTTAATTCATATAGCTTTGTTATGATTAAGCTATGGTATTAAGAAGTCACACCAAATTAACCACGCTTCCGCAAAGCCAGGGTGTGACACATGAAGTGCAAAACTCATCAATTTTAAAGATAAAGGACACCGTCTGAAATCTGCTATATAGATAAAGGACAAATCTTGCAATTCACTCAGAAAATAATATTCATAATATCATGTTTGACATACATTCGAGAACAAAATTGTTGTTTTATGATGTACCCAGCTCAAGAGCCACTTTTAGGTTTTTTTACTCATCGGAAACCACTCCGGCGACACCTCAACCCTCCGAGCACACGTACCCTCAAGTTTCACCTCATTTTCGAGCCCTAATTTAACACGTATTTGTCATTGTCTATTCCGTTTTCCATTGCAACGAATAATAATCGTGATTTTTATACACGAATTGCAGATGTTTTGGAGAGATTTTTTGTGTTATAATTGTATTGACAGAACAAACCCTAGAAGGTTCGATTAGAGGTTAAATGGCTAATTTATAGGATGTGTTGATGAACATGTGGTGCTATTTTAGGTAGTTTGATTTTGGATTTGTGATGAATGGATTGGAACAACGAAAAAGGAGGGCATGGCCATCGCTAGGAATACTGGAAGAGGAATCGGCAGTGTAGGGTTTTTGGTCAAGTAGTTTGGGTTTGGGTATAACGTATAAGAGAATGGATATCCATAAATGAAAAGGCGTACCCGGGATTTTGGGTAGGAAAAGTAATTTGAGATGCAATATCAAGCTGACATGTTGCCCAAATTATTTTCATTTATTATATGGGATAATAGATATATATGGGAAGGTTAACGTACAATAGCTCCTTAACATGCGACGGTACGCAACTTAATTACGCATGTTCATTTGTAAATTATGCACGTTATAAATTTCAAACCCCAATTACGCATGAAGAAGAAATCATGCATGGTCAAAACACAAAATCACGCATAGGTTGGTTTTTACCCTAATTATGCATGCTATATCATAATTAGGCATGTTATTTTGTTGGTCGCGTATTGTTGTACGTTAAGGGACTTTTGTATTTTAAACTTTTCCTCCCCTCTCTCTCATGGACACACACACACACACACACACACATATATATATATATACATATATATATATATATATATATATATATATATATATATATATATATATATATATATATATATAGGTAGAGGTTCCTGTAAAAAAGAGGTTTTTTGTGAGAAAGGTAAGAAAGAATCTACACCATTAGATCTTTGATCTAATGGTTGAGATCATAATGGCAAAATTGTAAATAATGTTTTCTATTAAACATATTAATTTTCTAGATTAAGGGTATACAGGTAAATATAACATTTTTAAATTAAGAAATTAACATTAATGCACATGCAACTTCCCCCCGTCTTTTTTAAACGTCAATAACTTTTTATACGTAACTTTTAAAAAAAAATTACACCATAATAACGAGCGTTTTTTTTATCTTTAGTATGAGTACCATATTGCTATACTTTTATAGAGAAAAAAAAAATGTTTCGATCAGATGTTTAGTCCATGATGTTTTAATTGTATTGTAATTCAAAGCGTGATGTTTTAAACACATACCGGAAAGCGTGGTGTTTTTTTATCTACTGGAATGTAGCTTTTAAAACACCATGGTGTTTTAACATATGGAATCTAGAACATCTACTAGCATGCAGATGTAAAACATCATGCATGCAGGTTTAAAACACCATGTACAATAACCCTACTATGAACATTATACTAAGAACACATTCTGGAAATGAAGGTAGTGTCTTTAGTAGTGTTATATACTTATTGAATGGTGTTATATACTTATTGAATGGTGTTATATAATTATTGTATGGTGTTATATATGTGCTGAATGGTGATTTTGCAGTGTTATTCGTAGTGTTTTTATAGAGATCTTTAAAATGGTGTTATATACTTATTGAATGGTGTTATATACTTACTGAATGGTGTTATATAATTATTGAATGGTGTTATATACGTGCTGAATGGTGGTTGTAGTGTTATTCGTAGTGTTTTTATAGAGATCTTTTAAAAAAATCATGTTCCTATAAATAAAGTGGCGGTTATGGAAGGTTTTGAATTAATTGAATCAATGATAAAATTACTTGTTTACCCTTTCGAATTAATTTAGATTGAGGACACATGTCATCTCCACAATATTTCTCACACTTCTCACACTTTTAACCTTTTTTACAATAACCTTACCCTATATATATATATATATATATATATATATATATATATATATATATATATATATATATATATATATATATATATATATATATATACGGGATGTCACACCCTGACTTTTGCGGAAGCGTGATTATGGTGTGACTTTCTTAATATCATTGCATTCAGTCATAAAATCGACTATATGATAAAACCATAGGATTGTCATCCATTAAATAAGTTTAAAAACATAACAGCATCATTTCAAAACGTAGACTTAAATTTCAAGTTTTACAAATCATACAAATGGTTTATAAGTTCATTAAAGACTCGTAAAAAGATACTAGATAACGCCAAGGTTTGGATGATGTGTCTCGTCCAGGAATAAGACATACTAACCAAACTAAAAGACCATGGATGACATCTTTATTTTTAACGCAGCATAAAAGCTTCTAACTCCCGCCAGATCCACTTACAAATTCCGTGAAATACATGTAGTTTGAAAAACATCAACAAAAGTTGAGCGAGTTCATGTGTTTGTTTGTGTGTATGTATAAACCTTTGAAAATGTTGTAAGTATGTATGTAAGTCCCTGGTATGTAGCAATAAGGAAAAAGAGATCACCAATGGTTTGCAAAGCCATTGATATGTGTGAAGTGATGCAGGAAGACTCAAACCTAGCAGATTTTGGCGTCAGGCACATAGTCACCTCATGGTCCACTCAGCGGACTCAGTAGTGGGGCTCGCTACACCCGAATAGATCTATCACTCATGTCCCTCGGTCCTACAACGAGGATTAATGGCCTTAAGTTCCACCTACCCACTCACATGATCTAAGTAGTAAAATCCCTCCCTACGCTAACCATACCATGTAATAAATGTTCGTAATATTTGTCGCATGTATTTCACCCCTGAAGTATAAAACTGAAAACAGTAAAGAGAAAAGGGGGAAACATGAACTCATAGTATTGCGTCTTCAGTATGTGTAACCCAAGTCTACTCAGCCAACACGACTACCTACAGTGTACTAACGTCTATTAGACGAACGGGTCGTGCCTTGTCTTAGTATTTGTGTTTTTGGGTTACGTTTCTGATATTATTCCAAGTTATAATAATTATATTTAGTTTTGGAATAATCGTTTATGCAGTGTTTCTGTATTAATACTTCTCAAGTATTTTAACTTCGTATTTCCTTCCCAAGGGTGGGGGTATTTATACATGTACGCTTTATAATTCCGAAAAAATATATTTTAAGTCCCACTTAGAAAATATATTTTAATCACTTGTCTAAAACCTTTTAATTCCAAAATATATATATATTTTTCCAAAAGATATTATATTTTACCTCATACATTTTCCAAAATAATACTTTATCAAAATATACGTATGAGAGTATTTTCCGAAATATACATAAGTTACGTTTTAGCGTGTCGTAAAGCAACAATACTTGTGTAACTTAAATATTTATTTTGTGAGAGCGTTGGTATTATTTTGGAGTCGTAATTTCATGGTATTTTCAAGTTATATTATTTTTACCCTAAAAATAATATATCTAGTGCACAGAATAACAAACAATCACAAAAGCGTTTTAGTATAAAATATATATTCTAAATATATATATTTATCAAATCTTATTTACGAAAATCCACCTCCGGTACTTGGTAATTTTGAAATAAAAATGATGACGAAGTTTATTTAGAAAAATAAAGTTAAAAATATATTTGCAAACTCTTGTTAGAAAAATATTTCTAAGTGTTGAAATTCAAGAAAAAATTCGCCAGAGTTTCCTTTGTAAATGGAGGCGTCCATGCTTACTAGCATATCATTTTCTTTTGTAAAAATCATTCAAACAATTAACAACCAACAATATACAATTTCTAATTACCAAACTTGACAGAAATAAGCATAAATCATAAACTTATGAACTTGAAATATTTATAAAAGCAAGTAGTAACTCACTAACATAATTAGTGAGTCTTGTTACCTTTAGAAATATGATCAGTTTCTTAAAAACTTCATTTTTAAAGGATTTGAACATTTACAACTTCTAGTTATGATTTCTAAAAATATTTCTTTATGAAATTTTCTTTTTACACAAGTGTTCCTACACTTGTTTATCCCTTAAAAATGCGTAAATTTTATGTAAGATCCAAGTGTTATCAAAACTAATAATTTTCACTTGGTTCTTTCGAAAAACCACTCATAGATCTTTAGATCTACAAGTTTACAACCCATTTTGATCTTTATTTTTCAAGAAAACATGTATGTAATCAAGTTCATAGCTTATGTGTGGATGGTTTCATCATCCTACACATCTTTAACTTTCACATCTTGCTAGTTCATGTCTTTAAACATGATCTAGCAAGTCCATGTGATGAACCATACCATTTCTACTACAAATAACATTCAACAAGCATAACAACACAAGAACAACATGATTTCATCATCACTTTAACCATTTTTCATTACTTGTTAGTTTATGTTTCAAGACTTTGTTCATGTTCTTTAGAGTTCTCAACATTTCACCATTCTTTTTGCTATTAACCAACAAAAATATGAACAAGATGAAGATCTAAGGCACTTACTACTAGCACAAGGCTAGGGGAGTTCAAGAAGATAAATGAAGTGGATAAAAGCAAATGGTGATGGTCCTTCAACTTCCGAAAGCTCCAAGCTTACTTATACACCTTCTAACACCCTTGTATATGTGTGGAATGTATGTAGGATGGAGTGATGATGGTGGTTGTGGGGTGGTTGTTTGCGGCTGAACCAAAGAGAGTAAGAGAGAATTGAGTGTTGTTTGATGAATGAGAAGTGATGAATGTGGTGGTCCTCAAGGTATACTTATAATCCTCCTAACCTTATTAACTATTGTATAAAGTGCTACTTAAACTCCAACATAATCTATTATAATAATCAAGATAATTAATGGGTGGGTCACCCTTTTGTAACCGGTTTTGAGGGGGTGGGGGTATGGGGTTGGGTTCCAAGAATATGGTTACTAATCTAGTTAGATTTAAATGTCAACTTAGTGTGTTAAGGTGTGTTGTTATTTATAAAGTGTGTTAGGGTGTTTGGGGACCCTAACTAGCTCAGAAAAGTAAAAATAATGTGTTTGACAATATTTTTATGTTTCGGGTAAAGTCTGGTTGTTCGGTTGGGTGTTGTTCCGTTAAAGTGCTAAATAAATCTTTAAAGTGTCTTTTATGTTACTTTTAGTGACACATTTAATTCCCAACACTTTGGAAAGTATCTAGGACTATTTTGTCAAGTTTTTGCACTTTACTAGCATTATTAAATGCTGAATTTTGGTTATTTAGTGCAGAATTCTGCACTTAAAGTATGTTTTAGGCACTTTCCGGCACTATAACTATCACCTAGTGACACAGTTTTATGGTCCTCACCTCCCTACACTCCCTACTAGTGTAGTATTCTATTTCTGGCTCATACTGGCCTCAAAAACATTGTCTGTCTAGGTGCTGGCATTGTCAGCATGTCTCTGGGTTATCCGCTCACTATGCTAACTATGCTTTGTGCATCAAGTTTGTCACTAATGTTTGTATGTAGTAAATGGAGTGACAGTATGAATGTGATGCATGTGTATGTATGTAACAGAAATCAGAAAGTAGTTTAAAACAACAGTTGAAATTAAGCACAGTCATTAAGCATAAATCAATATTAATTAAACGTACGGATGCAAGCAAATTTGACAGTTGTCACATTCTCCCCCTGTTAAGAAAATTTCGTCCTCGAAATTTGTACTATCTTAACTCCTTACAGTTACATCATGCATGTATGTATATGAATAACACCGAGGTAAATGGTTACTAAACCGAATCAAACCTTACTCACCTCAGGCGAGTCCAAGAATATATAGCAACCCGAATCCTATGGTTAAAAGGTGTGTGCTTTTAGCATTTGGTGTCAAAAGTGCAAGGCGTATTTGACGTATAGTCTAGTGTAATCCAGCTAACAGGGGTTCCACAAAAGAGGAGCTTTGACTAGTAAGTTTTTCAAACGCTCGATCAGAATATGCGAACGAGCTTTTGCAACCCATAGCATCCGCTATATGGATTCAAAATCAAATACTCAAATGTGATAGTAACGTGAAAAAGGATCTGTCAACTTCCGAAGAAATGTATGGTAAGGTTTAGTGTGTTGACATTCTTAAATTTCGAAGGTACACCGAACAAAATACAAGTGAATCTGGTGTATTATTGTCGTGATTCGTAGTTGCATCAGAAGTGTTTAAATGACAAGTCAAACGAAAGTATATGCAGTTTTGCGTGAAACGGTTGACCATGATTAGCACAAACTACAAGTTTGTAATGACACCACAAGGTGTCGTAGTGACATAACTCAAGTATAGTGGTGATTGAACAAGTTCATCGTGTTGGAAATCAAATGAACACGTACCGAAACAAGCCAGAGGATTTGATTTACACAATGTCATAGAGTTTTCAGGTGAATATGCAACATCAAAGAGCCACTGTTTTCGGTCGAAAGTGAGAAAGCAATAAGTACCGCAAGGCATTCGATCGATCGTAAAAGAATCATTAGGAGGTACACCGTGATATGAAATGAATCTATGTACCTTTGCCTCAACACACAACTGTGTTGAGACCGATTTCATCGTGATAAACCAGACGGATTTAGGGCAAATTATCAAATAATCAATTAAATCCGTGTATGAAGTGAGTGACTAAATAAGCGCAAGCTTCAATTTTTGTGAAAGTATCCCCACAAGATTCCGTAACCAACAAATGATTTAGTGAAGTCGTAGACCAAACAAGTCTACCACGACTCGAAACAAAAGAATCTTTGCCAATGATTTGAATATGATGCTCTCAATTCATATGTCGTCTTAAACTGAATATGCGAAATGAATAAGTTCAAGCAATTGAACTTGGTTCTGGCGTAATCCGATAATAAACGTATGCATCAACTAGGGAATCCCAGCATGGTTACGATGATGAACTATGAACTCAACTTGAAAGAAAGCAGTTTCAAGAAAGTGTGTTGGCTTGGTAACAAAAGAGCCAACAATAACAATAATGTAGGTCATTCGAATCACGAATCAGTAATTAGGTTTAGCAAAATAATATTTAAATTTCAATGGAGTGTTTGTTCGAAACAAAACCACATGCGTAGAAAATGATGCATGTATGTCATGGAAGTTTCCGAGTACTGAAACAATGAGTACTTGTTAAAATGAAGAAATGACCAAGTATCGAAACAAATGTGTGTTCGCTCTCAGCGAAGAAAATTAACGTGATGCAACTACCATTAAGGTGAGTAGAGATGCAAATGTCTACCCGCTAGAGGTAAAAGAAATTCAAGTACTTTCGGTTTGGTCAACGGAACTGGCATATATGTCAGGTTAATGGTGTCTGCTTTGAGTTAACGGATGTGGTTCCTAAGTAACAACCTTTGTGAGTTTGGACCTGGATCCCTATGGTCCTAAGTACAGGTTTTCTAGATTCTCAGAGTTTCGTATTCGGTGTAGAATCGTTCTGTGCATCGTGTAGGAAACACCATTCTTGTGCACGTTTAAAACAAGTTATTGTCCCACAATTTCCCCCCGGTATACTTTCTTCCTGAATTTACAGCTACTCGATCATCGATTAGTCGGGAAATACTGGTTGGATCCTCGCAGTTAGTCAAATAAGTAGTTCGCCAATCCTTAGCAAGAGTCGCTGACTCTTGTTGGCTAGCTTGTCCGGCTCCTGGTAGTTTGATGTTCATTTGAGAGTCATCGTCCTTTCTCTTGACAAGCAGAACTGGGGTTACCTAAAACGGAAATTTTGGTCTGTTATCTTCCCTCTCTATCCACTACTGAAACTACACTGTCGATCCTTGCATTTCCGAAGGTGTAAGTCTCTAGAGTGCATTTACTACAGACGCGGCGCCTGTAATCAAATCGATGCGAAATTCGACTTGTCGTTGAGGAGGTATTTCTGGAAAATCTTCGAGGAAGACTTTTGGATATTTCCTTATCACAGGAATGTCTTCGTGTTTTGGTTCTTCGACTCCCTCATCCACGACATGAGTCAAGAAACAATACATTCTTCACGCAACATCCTTCGTGCCATCAAGCAATTAGTAATTTGCAGAGGCGTATCCCGCTTCATGAGTCGAGATTGTTTTCTTCCTTCGCCATCGCGGTGTGGATATCAATCTCCTATTGATCCAATCCATCCAACTACCTTGTTGAAGTCTCCCAATTCACTGGCAGTAGATCAAGCGTGAACTCATACTCTCCGGATCCTATCTTGCCATGTCCCATTTACTTCGTTGGCTTCTACTAGCTTCCCATTAGCTAGTTCTATCGAGTGCGGGTTACCTAACTTACTTACTACTAAACCAATCATACTTTCAACCTCTAAAAATGCGAAACTAAATTTGTGACAGTATCTAACAACACGGATGCATATCGTTGAGTAATATGGGACGTACCAATATCCATGCTTGGATTCCTGGTGAGCTCCCCTAGCTCTGCTACTAAGCTTTTATCATTGTGCCTGATTCTTCTTAGGACAGTATTTTCTGAAATGCTTCTTGCTCCCACAGTTAAGACAACCTCGAGCAAGTTTTTGTTTGTCACTCGTCCTGCCTTTGTCGTTGTCGTTGTTTCCTCCGTGATTCTTGCTATCATCTTGGTCTTTATTTCCACGTTCAACACCTTGCCTGCAAGTCTCCTTGGGATGCCCCCTCTTACCACAGTTATCACATTTTCCATATTTACATCGCCCGACATGATAACGTAGACAATTGTCGCATTTCGGTAGGATACCCATGTAGTCTTTTCCCTTCTTAGCCTTCTTCTCGTTACTTACCCGAGTAACCTTCTTGAAATTTACGAGCTTTCTCTTGTTATCCCCATATAACTCTACGGAAGTCTCATTTTTCTCTTCCGGAGTGGAAAATTTTCCTTGTCTAACCGCTTCTTCTGTGAGCGCCACGCTCATGTCGATTGCTTCGACGATTGTTGAAGGCTTAGATGTTGTTACCAGGCTTAGAATCTGGGGTGCCAATCCCCCGATGAAACGTTCGGTCTTCCTAGATTCAGGTTCCACCAAACGCGATGCAACTTGTGATAATTCGCCAAATCTCTGCACATATTCAGCTATCTTTAGACCTTCCATTTTCAAGTTCCACAATTCAGTTTCCAACTTCTGGACTTCCGCCCTAGAGCAATATCTCTTGCGCATTAGTTCTTTCAGTTCGTCCCACATCAAAGCATATGCAGTAGTCTCGCCCAATGTTTGAACCTGAAGGTTCCACCATGACAGAGCCCCATCTACAAATAGTCCAGCTACGTACGTGACCTGATGTTCTGGGGCACATTTGCTCAACCGTAAGACAGAATTCGTCTTCTCCACCCAACGCACAAAAGCTAAGGCACCCCCAGTGCCGTCGAATTCTCGAGGTTTGTGGTTCAAAAACTGCTCATAAGTGCAGCCGCTGGGTGGGTTATTTCCTGAGGTATCTCCGTCGTGTTTGCAGCGAAGGGCCTCAAGTTGTGCGATGGCTTGCAAGATGCGCCCTTGCAGTTCTGAATCTGCTGCTGACGGCAGAGGGTTGTTGGTATTGATGTTCCCTGGTATCGACATCTTCTGAGAAGAAGATTGGCTAGGTCAGGTCTTATTCGTTCGGGGAGTGCATACAGTTGTTTAGAGATCATGTGCACATACACATAATAGGTTACCAACCAATCAAGCAATAGTATAATCATAGTATAACCAAGAAACTTGGTAATTATATTTATAGCAAATAAGCACGTAGCATTATAATTATAGCACACACATATAGGTCAGTAACGCGCTTAACGAAGACATGGCGACTGAGCTTTCGTTGGTCATTGGTCACAAAGTATTGTCGCATGCTTAATGATGATTGGCTTCTCATTATTCCCTGGCCACAATTATGTTGTCTTCCAAAATTTATCACATCAACAGGGACACAGGGTCACCCTACCCTTGTCCATTAAATATATTAGTGCATCAAAATTACGTAGTTAGATGCGGTCTTCAAAAGTCTCCACAATCTCGGCTTATCATTAATGTCCTACCCAAATGTAATGCAATCCGCATAATCCAGAAACCAACTATACTGGTGACTGAGGTGGAGGAAGAAAGAAAAGTAAACTGTTGACATGCGTGAATTCTTCCTCGAGCTTGTATATACGTCGAAGTGGTAACTGCTCTGCTGCTTGGCAGTAAAGATGCGAGCATCAAAACCTGGGGAAAGGTGTAATAGCAGCAGGTGAGAGCGCAAAAAGAACCTTGATGAAAGTATACTGGCGACAGGCAGGGTGGAGGACGTGTTGTCAGCTCAAGCTCCAAAAACTCTGCGGCTTATATTCTCAAACTGTAGCTGATGTTACAGGAGCATCCATTCCGCGTGTAGCCTCCATAATGTGAGGGATGGTAAGGGTCTAAAATTAGTATAGTGTATGATAGGGACCATCGAAATGGTTCGTCCGGCGATGCGGAGGTGAATGTAGTAAACGGCGCAGCCTGTGAGGCCATAGAAAATGCTGCTGTAGCAAAAGGGGTCGTTGCGCGGGTGCTGGCCTAGAGTACCTTCCTGAGGTGCGGGTAAGTCCCAAGATAAAGCGATAAACATGCCTAGTGCAATGGACGTCGGTCTCCATAGGGGAAAAGGAGCATCATCAGCGGTTGTGGGTGCAAAATCAAACGTCTCGACCGATAAGGAGATCGCCAGGTGCGGTACTAGGTCGGATATAAGGAGTGCAAGGTCTGGTAACCCGAAAGAAACAGGGTTATGATCAAGTAAGGGTGCAGGTTCAGCAGGTACAACATCAGGCTGACCCCAAAAGAAACAGGGCTATCTCAGAAGCAGGTTCTGGGTCGTGTGACGGTGTGGTGCCTTGACTGGCGTCGTCGTCTGCGTCAGTAGTAGAAAGCTGTAATCTGGCTGTCTGTAAGGCTGCAGATGTCACAGGCTCAAATGAGTCTGAAATTGAATGTATGCTAGAATCAGAGGATAGCTTGTTAACAGGGGTCTCAAAAAGTGAACTTAGTAACAAAGTGTTCGTCAAACTTTCCATAAATGAAAAGGAGGGCATGGCCATCGCTGGGAATACTGGAAGAGGAATCGGCAGTGTAGGGTTTTTGGTCAAGTAGTTTGGGTTTAGGTATAACGTATAAGAGAATGGATATCCATAAATGAAAAGGCGTACCCGGGATTTTGGGCAGGAAAAGTAATTTGAGATGCAATATCAAGCTGACATGTTGCCCAAATTATTTTCATTTATTATATGGGATAATAGATATATATGGGAAGGTTAACGTACAATAGCTCCTTAACATGCGACGGTACGCAACTTAATTACGCATGTTCATTTGTAAATTATGCACGTTATAAATTTCAAACCCCAATTACGCATGAAGAAGAAATCATGCATGGTCAAAACACAAAATCACGCATAGGTTGGTTTTTACCCTAATTATGCATGCTATATCATAATTACGCATGTTATTTTGTTGGTCGCGTATCGTCGTACGTTAAGGGACTTTTGTATTTTAAACTTGTCCTCCCCTCTCTCTCATGGACACACACACACACACACACACACATATATATATATATATATATAGGTACGGGATGTCACACCCTGACTTTTGCGGAAACGTGATTATGGTGTGACTTTCTTAATATCATTGCATTCAATCATAACATCAACTATATGATAAAACCATAGGATTGTCATCCATTAAATAATTTTAAAAACATAACAGCATCATTTCAAAACGTAGACTTAAATTTCAAGTTTTACAAATCATACAAATGGTTTATAAGTTCATTAAAGACTCATAAAAAGATACTAGATAACGCCAAGGTTTGGATGACGTGTCTCGTCCAGGAATAAGACACACTAACCAAACTCAAAGACCATGGATGACATCTTTATTTTTAACGTAGCATAAAAGCTTCCAACTCCCGCCAGATCCACTTACAAATTCCCTGAAATACATGTAGTTTGAAAAACATCAACAAAAGTTGAGCGAGTTCATGTGTTTGTTTGTTTGTTTGTTTGTGTGTATGTATAAACCTTTGAAAATGTTGTAAGTATGTATGTAAGTCCCTGGTATGTAGCAATAAGGAAAAAGAGATCACCAATGGTTTGCAAAGCCATTGATATGTGTGAAGTGATGCAGGAAGACTCAAACCTAGCAGATTTTGGCGTCAGGCACATAGTCACCTCATGGTCCACTCAGCGGACTCAGGAGTGGGGCTCGCTACACCCGAATAGATCTATCACTCATGTCCCTCGGTCCTACAACGAGGATTAATGACCTTAAGTTCCACCTACCCACTCACATGATCTAAGTAGTAAAAACCCTCCCTACGCTAACCATACCATGTAATAAATGTCCGTAATATTTGTCGCATGTATTTCACCCCCGAAGTATAAAACTGAAAACAGTAAAGAGAAAAGGGGGAAACATGAACTCACAGTATTGCGTCTTCAGTATGTGTAACCCAAGTCTCCTCAGCCAACACGACTACCTACAGTGTACTAACGTCTATTAGACGAACGGGTCGTGCCTTGTCTTAGTATTTGTGTTTTTGGGTTACGTTTCTGATATTATTCCAAGTTATAATAATTATATTTAGTTTTGGAATAATCGTTTATGCAGTGTTTCTGTATTAATACTTCTCAAGTATTTTAACTTCGTATTTCCTTCCCAAGGGTGGGGGTATTTATATATGTACGCTTTATAATTCCGAAAAATATATTTTAAGTCCCACTTAGAAAATATATTTTAATCACTTGTCTAAAACCTTTTAATTCCAAAATATATATATTTTTCCCAAAAATATTATATTTTACCTCATACATTTTCCAAAATAATACTTTATCAAAATATACGTATGAGAGTATTTTCCGAAATATACATAAGTTACGTTTTTGCGTGTCGTAAAGCAACAATACTTGTGTAACTTAACTATTTATTTTGTGAGAGCGTTGGTATTATTTTGGAGTCGTAATTTCATGGTATTTTCAAGTTATATTATTTTTACCCTAAAAATAATATATCTAGTGCACAGAATAACAAACAATCACACAAGCGTTTTAGTATAAAATATATATTCTAAATATATATATTTATCAAATCTTATTTACGAAAATCCACCTCCGGTACTTGGTAATTTTGAAATAAAAATGATGGCGAAGTTTATTTATAAAAATAAAGTTAAAAATATATTTGCAAACTCTTGTTAGAAAAATATTTCTAAGTGTTGAAATTCTAGAAAAATTTCGCCTGAGTTTCCTTTGTAAATGGAGGCATTCATGCTTACTAGCATATCATTTTCTTTTGTAAAATCATTCAAACAATTAACAACCAAAAATATACAATTTCTAATTACCAAACTTGACAGAAATAAGCATAAATCATAAACTTTTGAATTTGAAATATTTATAAAAGCAAGTAGTAACTCACTAACATAATTAGTGAGTCTTGTTACCTTTAGAAATGTGATTAGTTTCTTAAAAACTTCACTTTTAAAGGATTTGAACATTTACAACTTCTAGTTATGATTTCTAAAAATATTTCTTTGTGAAATTTTCTTTTTACACAAGTGTTCCTACACTTGTTTATCCCTTAAAAATGCGTAAATTTTATGTAAGATCCAAGTGTTATCAAAACTAATATTTTTCACTTGGTTCTTTCGAAAAACCACTCATAGATCTTTAGATCTACAAGTTTACAACCCATTTTGATCTTTATTTTTCAAGAAAACATGTATGTAATCAAGTTCATAGCTTATGTGTGGATGGTTTCATCATCCTACACATCTTTAACTTTCACATCTTGCTAGTTCATGTCTTTAAACATGATCTAGCAAGTCCATGTGATGAACCATACCATTTCTACTAGCAAATAACATTCAACAAGCATAACAACACAAGAACAACATGATTTCATCATCACTTTAACCATTTTTCATTACTTGTTAGTTTATGTTTCAAGACTTTGTTCATGTTCTTTAGAGTTCTCAACATTTCACCATTCTTTTTGCTATTAACCAACAAAAATATGAACAAGATGAAGATCTAAGGCACTTACTACTAGAACAAGGCTAGGGGAGTTCAAGAAGATAAATGAAGTGGATAAAAGCAAATGGTGATGGTCCTTCCACTTCCGAAAGCTCCAAGCTTACTTATACACCTTCTAACACCCTTGTATATGTGTGGAATGTATGTAGGATGGAGTGATGATGGTGGTTGTGGCGTGGTTGTTTGCGGCCGAACCAAAGAGAGGAAGAGAGAATTGAGTGTTGTTTGATGAATGAGAAGTGATGAATGTGGTGGTCCTCAAGGTATACTTATAATCCTCCTAACCTTATTAACCATTGTATAAAGTGCTACTTAAACTCCAACATAATCTATTATAATAATCAAGATAATCAATGGGTGGGTCACCCTTTTGTAACCGGTTTTGAGGGGGGGGGGTATGGGGTTGGGTTCCAACAATATGGTTACTAATCTAGTTAGATTTAAATGTCAAGTTAGTGTTTAAGGTGTGTTGTTATTTATAAAGTGTGTTAGGGTGTTCGGGGACCCTAACTAGCTCAGAAAAGTAAAAACAATGTGTTTGGCAATATTTTTATGTTCCGGGTAAAGTCCGGTTGTTCGGTTGGGTGTTGTTCCGTTAAAGTGCTAAATAAATCTTTAAAGTGTCTTTTATGTTACTTTTAGTGACACATTTAATTCCCAACACTTTGGAAAGTATGTAGGACTATTTTGTCAAGTTTTTGCACTTTACTAGCATTATTAAATGCTGAATTTTGGTTATTTAGTGCAGAATTCTGCACTTAAAGTATGTTTTAGACACTTTCCGGCACTATAACTATCACCTAGTGACGCAGTTTTATGGTCCTCACCTCCCTACACTCCCTACTAGTGTAGTATTCTATTTCTGGCTCATACTGGCCTCAAAAACATTGTTTGTCTAGGTGCTGGCATTGTCAGCATGTCTCTGGGCTATCCGCTCACTGTGCTAACTGTGCTTTGTGCATCAAGTTTGTCACTAATGTTTGTATGTAGTAATGGAGTGACAGTATGAATGTGATGCATGTATATGTATGTAACAGAAATCAGAAAGCAGTTTAAATCAAAAGTTGAAATTAAGCACAATCATTAAGCATAAATCAATATTAATTAAATGTACGGATGCAGGCAAATTTGACAGTTGTCACACGGGATTAGGAGAGAACGGTGAAAAGTGTTTGAACGGTGAGAACGGATCCTGGCCCAACACGTGGCAGGGGGGGCTAATTGATATGCAGGGGTACGATTGTCCTTTTATACGTTCCCTCCTTATTCGCGTTATAAATTTCTTTCAAATTAAAACTCCAAAGATTTCTTGTTAGCTGTTACCTCCTTTGCAAGCTTTCTCAGATCTATTGCGTCTAACGTGGATTCTATTCGACAAAGTAAAATTCGTGACGTTTTCTATTTTTGTTCCAGCAAATCATGCAACAGATATGGCGTTTTATTCTTTTATGCTTGTTTCATTGTTTATTTTCTTTTATATTAGTATTTTTATAATGTGTTGTATGATTTCAATGGCATTATTCAATTATGCAATTTAATCGCGTTTTAATTGGTAGTTAAACAATTACTAAGAACTGATAATTGGAGTTTTCAATATTAATTTTAATTGTCGTTTAGGATCTAGTATATTTCTTCTGTTTTTACGATCATTGGCGTTTTACATCTATTTGATTAGTTTTGAATGTTATTTAGTAGTATTTGTAAACATCAGTTATTACTATTTGTTAATATAGGAAGTTGTTGGCGCGTATTTTAGGCGC
Source organism: Helianthus annuus (assembly GCF_002127325.2). Taxonomy (NCBI): domain Eukaryota; kingdom Viridiplantae; phylum Streptophyta; class Magnoliopsida; order Asterales; family Asteraceae; genus Helianthus; species Helianthus annuus. Next base: position 45,392,723 of record NC_035434.2, on the reverse strand, counting down.
AATTTTTATTATAGTAAATGCTAGTAATTAAGTCCCGTCGTTTCAGTACTGTTTGTTCAACTTTATCGGTTAAAAAAAAAGTTTGGCGTTTTATATCCAATGGCGTTTAGATTAAGATGAAGTATGCTATGTAGGTTAAGGCGGGATTTTAATAGCGTTTTATTCATGAGTTTGGCGTTTTGTGTAGAGAAGTCAAAAGACTATTTTACCCTTAATGAAGCACGCCACACTAATAAAAGTGATGTTATTTACGAAAATGTCACCGCGTCATCTAGTCCATAGATTGTTTTGATCTGACGATCCATAAGCGTTCTCTCCGTTTTCACACTTTCCACCGTTTTCTCTAAATCCTGACCCTATATATGTATGTATGTATATATATATATATATATATATGGGAGGGTTCAACAGAAAACTTATTTTATTCAGAAAACTCGAAAACCTTATATTATATATGTGCAATATATGATGATATTGCACATGTGATATTGTATATATGTGTTATGAACCGGATTAAGCTCAACCAGCCCAATCAAGCAACCCAAACAAATGGCCCAACAAGATGGACAGAACCCTGGATGTGTGATATAAAAGGGATTGGCGAGAGCAAAAGAAAATAACGAATATGATGAATGACTATGTGCATCTTCCTTTTCCCATCTTTACTCTGTGTTTCTGATTTCCCATCCCCCTCTTTAATCATTGTCTTTCTTGTATTACTTACAGTTCTTATTGTATTCATTCTCAGTTCAAAGGAAATTATCAACTTCCATACCTAATTGTAATATTTGTTTATTTGTTGTGAAATTTCAAATCACAACATTGGTGCTTTCATTGATCCTTAGCATCGATGCTTTGGAAGATCTCAAACCACAATTACCTCGTTTCACTGGCTCTGATCCTAACTCGTGATCTCTCAATCCGAGCTATACTTTCAATTTTACTCAATCTATGGTGATGAACGATTCTCATATGTTATTGAAGTATTTGAGGATGAACCATTCTACTGGTTCAATTCCTGGTTTCGGAGCGATGACCTCTCATGGAATGATTTTACTACAGCAATGCTTCTTCGATTCCACACTTCGTCTTTAAATCCTACTGCTGATACCATTGTCAATTTGTCCCCACCGTTATCTGCTCTCAAGGTGTTCGAGGAAATGCCTGATAGTATTGACAATGCAATTGCCAACGCCGATTATAAAGCCACTGATTACGAGGTATTTAACATTCCCACTACTGATTCGGCTTTGCAATTGGATCCATATTATGTCAAGGTATATCCAAAACCAACATTTATTCCTTCTATTTGTGCACCCTATTGCAAAATTAGTAGTTCTACTATTGTCGTGATTGGTTTTCGTTCAGTTTTTGAGGCTGCGATGCACAACACGGATTTAGGTGTTTTTATTGGTCCAGTTTCTGTTGAAAAGTTTCAATTTCATAAAGCTGTTAATATGCTTGAATCAGTTTGGAATTTTTGGAGACAATATTGTGTTGTTAAGACTAATTGGATCAAAGGTGATACACGCTGGTTGTTGGATATAGATTCAATAGTAATTACAAATTTTAATTGGAAACCTGCCTGGAAACATGGTTCATTAGTTATACCAGTTGAGCTTAGTGACTTACTGGACGAGTTGCTATTCTCTCTCGGATGGCATAATGACGATCCAGTGCCTACACCCTTGTCTCAGTTCACTGGTATGAAACCGGATAAATGGAATGCTTTCATTGATTCGTTTGCATCACCAAGAATTCCACAAACTGATACTATTGTGTGTCCACAAATTTATACGATTGATAATCCTGCTACTATAGTGGGTAGCGCTTCTAGTCCCGGGTTGAGACTAGCTTATCCATCATTAGGTAGCATTAGTTATGCCTAGAAGCTATTCGATACGGGTCAAGTTTTTGTTGCAACACCCTACCTTCCTCTAGAAGTTAAGCAGTTTGAATCCCTTGGTGACCATGATGTATCTCATCTAATTTCTAGCTGGCTGAACAAAACCATTGTCCTTGATGATATAATTTTGGGTTGGTATGGGAATCTTGTTTGTGAGAAAAGACCTGGACGCCTTCACAAATGTAGTCAAATTTCCTTTGCTAAAGTTTTGAATCAATGTGAGGCTGGTTTTGTTCCCGGGTTTGTGAGTATTACTATTAGGGTGGCTGATGGAATTCACTTAATGGAGTTTTCAACGACTCGCATTTCCAATGGGATTGTTGTTCCAGTAATCAACTCATGGGCACACACGCTTTGTTATTTGTGGTTTAATTTTAGCTCCTTTCAGATACTTCGCATGGTAGTTCATGGTATAATGTTTGCCTTGACAATCGAGTTCCCATGGAAACCCCCGTGGTGTTGTTTCAGTTCTGTTTGTGATCAGTCGGTTCACCGTTATGTGAGAAAGTTTGTAAGGGTTGTTGGACAGGAAATCGCAAGTTCAACTCTCTTCGATTCAACGGCTAAATTGGTTCCATTTTTCTTACTGTGGGGTTGTATCCACGGGCATCTGCTTCAAGGTTCCACAATGGTCTTGCATTACTTTTTGTTGGCCACGCCTACATCTCTTGAGTTCCGGTTGGATACTTTTGTAGCTACTCGTGCAATGATTAGTTATTTAATATTGCATCCATTAACACTTTGGGGCAGGGAGTTGATTTGGCAGAAACTTGATAATATTGTGGCCACACTTCACAAACTCGCTACTCATCATGTTCCCACACTTCCAATCTCATTAACTAGCATTTTTCAGTTTAGTCCAGTAACAAATATATCTCTAACTGTAGCTAAAGATGATTATGTTATTTGGATGATCCCATGGATTCGTGTTGTTGTTGTTCCGGCCAACCATCCACAAATTGTAGCAGTGAAGAGTTTTGGGGCTCTTAGGGAATTAGAAGCCAATTTCGGTTACCAACTTGCCAATACTGGTGGTGTTTTCTTGAACCTTATCAAGTTGTCTCTAACAGCCGAGATTACGCCCGATGATCTCACTGCCATAAAGATCAGATTTTATTGCATTCAATCACATTTTCTTCCTATAACACGAGATACATCTACTGCCCCTACTATGGCTTGCCCTATGAGCGAATTTTTGATTGCTGCTTGTGTCATATATGTTGACTTCATCATGCCCTGCTACATGTTGGGGTTTCACTTACTGATGCCCAAAAGCTTTCCATCCTAGTTTGCTCATGGTGCGAGGTACTTCTGGACGATAGCTAATTTGCCACATTATAGCAAAATAACTGGTGGAGCTATGCATCATGCCGCTACTATTCACACCATAACACACTTTGCCGCCCTGTTTGGACACAGGCCACCCGAGATTGCTTGCTGCAACCATGACCCTCTTGCTTCTGCCACATTGCACGTTTGGCTTCAGTTCGTTCACTTCATTACCTACACTTCCCCAAACAAAACAGTGGGCACTTGGTTCCAGTTATCACCCCATTTGGCTCTCTTTATGGGCATATGCCACCAAACATTTGTTGTTCTTTTCACACACCCAACTTGGATGACCACATGTTGGAATACGCTGCTATATGCCTTATCTTGTCAAACAACTTAATCCTAGCCTACAACCGAATAAAGGCAAAACAGATGGGTATGTGGGGTATTGTTGTCGGTTTTCTCAATTATTTTATACACCGCCTTGAGGACAAGGCAGTTTTGAAAGGGGAAGTAATGTTATGAACCGGACTAAGCTCAACCAGCCCAATCAAGCAACCCAAACAAATGGCCCAACAAGATGGACAAAACCCTGGATGTGTGATATAAAAGGGATTGGCGAGAGCAAAAGAAAATAACGAATATGATGAATGACTGTGTGCATCTTCTTTTTCCCATCTTTACTATGTGTTTCTGATTTCACATCCCCTTCTTTAATCATTGTCTTTCTTGTATTACTTACAGTTCTTATTTTATTCATTCTCAGTTCAAAGGAAATTATCAACTTCCTACCTAATTGTAATGTTTGTTTAGTTGTGAAATATCAAATCACAACAATATGGTATGTTATTCAACAACAATTAACTTTGTGATGGTACTCTAAAATGTTATTATAGATGTTTAGAGGTAAATATAACTTGATTCGTATGTGTTGTTATTCATGTTGTTACTATTCGTATTAATGCTTTTATTAATAGTTTAGAAAATAATTATTTATATATAATGTTGTTAATTTAGAAGAAATAGTAATATAATAACAATAGTAATACATCTAAAAAGATTAATAAAGCTGATTAAATGACATAAAAGAGAGAATAAAAAGAAAAAGAAAAAAAAAAAGCAAAACTTGATGTGACATTGTGACTTATATAAGAAGTTGATGGTCGAAATATCTATCCTTTAATATATCAAAAATTTATATTTATAAATAAAATATAGGGTGAAGATACAATAGGAAGTTTATTTGGCTAAGAAGGTTAGGAAGTGATCTTGATCATCCATTTAGTTAATCAAGGGCTAAAATTAAATCAGGGAAATTGAAGGGAAGAAAAGAGGCGCGTGAGTTTGTTTAGGGGTATTCTAGTCAATACAAGTCAATAGTTTCTCTCTCCTCCAATTCCCCATCGTTTTTAAAACGTTAATAACTTTTTCATACGACAATATTTTTTTATAAAAATTGCACCATAAAAACGAGCGTTTTTTTATCTTTAAAACGAGCACACTATTGCTATACTTTTGAAAAAAAAAAAATCGAAAACCCAGATGCGTAAAACGTAGTGGATAGAACAAGACACTATAACCCAGGTTCTAAAACGCAATCGGGTTTCATATGGCCGTGATTATGTTTTAACATGGTCATGCCTCTATTCTAACATGATTATGTTTATGTTTTAACATGACCATGTTCTCTGCACTCAAATTCTGAAGAAAACGTACCTAAAACGCAATGGGTTTCACATAGTCATGTTTCTCTTTTAACATGGCCATGCCTTTGTTTTAACATGGCCATGTTTTTGTTTTAACAAGGTCATGCCTTTGTTTAACAAGGTCATGCCTTTGTTTTAACATGGCCATCCTCTGTTCCAACATCCAGGTTCAGGTTCTAAAACGCAATAGGTTTTAACGTTGTAATGTTTATGTTTTAACATGGTCATGCTTATGTTTTAACATGGTCATGTCTTTGCTCCAACATGATCATGCTTCCCTTTTAACATGATCATGTTCTTTGATGTTCTTTTACACTGCAGTTCTAAAAAGCAATGAAACACAAAATCAAGATTTTGCACTACAGATTCTAAAAAACAATGAAGTTTTAACATGGCCATGTTCATGTTTTAACATGGTCATGCTTTTGTTCCAACATGACCATGCTTCTATTTTGGCATGATCATGTTCTTTGCACCCCAGGTTGTAAAACGCAATGAAAGCAAAAATCAATATTTTGCACTGTAGGCTCTAAAAAGAAATGGAGCTTTAACATGGCCATGTTTATGTTTTAACATGGCCATGCTTTTGTTCCAACATGACCATGCTTCTATTTTAGCATGATCATATTCTTTGGTTGTAAAACGCAATGAAACCAAAAATCAATATTTTGCACTGTAGGTTCTAAAAAGCAATGAAGTTTTAACATGGCCATGTTTATGTTTTAACATGGTCATTATTTTGTTCCAACATGACCATGCTTCCGTTTTGGCATGATCATGTTCTTTGCACCTCAGGTTGTAAAACGCAATGAAAACCAAAATCAATATTTTGCACTGTAAGTTCTAAAAAGCAATGGAGTTTTAACATGGCCATGTTTATGTTTTAACATGGTCATGCTTTTGTTCCAACATGATCATGCTTCTATTTTAGCATGATCATGTTCTTTGCTCGTAAAACGCAATAAAACTAAAAATCAATATTTTGCACTGCAGGTTCTAAAAAACAATGAAGTTTTAACATGGTCATGTTTATGTTTTAACATGGTCATGCTTTTGTTCCAACATGACCATGCTTCTATTTTAGCATGATCATGTTTTTTACACTCCAGGTTGTAAGACGCAATAAAAGCAAAATCAATATTTTGCACTGTAGGTTCTAAAAAGCAGTGTAGTTTTAACATGAGTATGCCTTAGTTTCAACATGATCATGCCTCTGTCTAAGCATGATCATGTTCTTTGAACTGCAGGTTCTAAAACGCAATTAGTTTTAACGTGGTCATGCCTTTTGTTCAAACATGACCATGCTCCTATTTTAGCACGGTCATGTCTCTGCTTTAACATCCAGAAGAACAAAAATGAAAAGAACTCTAACTAAAACATAATGAAGTGAAAAACGCAATTGAGGTTTCATAATTAAAACGCAATGAAAATAAAAAATAACAGAACTTACAAAAGAACTCTGATTAACGACGGTGGACGGAAAAAAAACTCTGATACACCATGGGGAAACTGGCGGCGGTGGAGCGGTGGCGGTGGATTGTGGAATGATGGTGTCAGATCTGAAAAACCCAACAGGTGGTTGAAGGTGGTGGTGGTTTCAGATCTAGTTTCCGGCAAGATGGTGGCGATCGTAGGTGGTAGTGGTGGTGGTGGTGGAGGAGGAGGAGGAGGTGGTGGTGTTGGTTGTGATGTGGTAGTTTATAGTTTTGAAAATGGTGGATTTGAGTATACGGAGAAGAGAAATGAGTTTTGACCAAAATGCCCCTCCTTATGTTTTTTATCTTTGCCACATGTCATCCTCTTATTGCTTCTTATCCTTCCTAGCGAAATTAAACTTCCTATTTGATTTTCTCCCATAAAATATAATATAATTAAAAGTAGTATCAACAGCTCAAGGCACCATGAACGATTTCAATTCGATTTTAAATTCACATAAAACAATCATTACAGATATCTCATATATGGTAGGAAGATAATAAATTATTTTATGAAATGGTACGATAGACTTTCGTTGTTGGATCTTGGGTTCACTTTATTGCCTTTTAATTTTAATCATATCAAGTAAATCAATTATGTGTTTTTCAATTTCCTGTTAAGGTTAAGTAAAAGTTGTTGGGTTCCTTTTAATTTCATAAAAGGCATGAAATAGAACATGAATTTTTGTAGTTCTTTTTAATGGCAGCAAATGGATTTTTGTAAATTGCCGAACTGTATTCATTTTGTAGAACTGAATTAAAGGAAAAACTTGTAGGGTTGCAGTTAGATCTGCTATGTTGTATGAAACAGAGTGTTGGCTATAAAAAGGCATATGCGCACAAGATGGATATTGCAGAGATGAGAATACTGAGGTGGATGTGTGGATACACAAGACTAGATCGGATAAGAAATGAGGTTTTCAGGGAAAAGGGTAGGAGTAGCTAGTATATCGGAGAAAATTAAAGAAGGGAGATTGAGATGGTTTGGGCATGTGAAGAGAAGGCAGACTACAACGTCGATTAGAGCAGTGGAAAACTTCATTGTGGAGGGGAGAAGAAGTAGAGGCAGGCCTAAATTAACTTGGGAGGATCAGATTAGACACGATTTGATAGAGTTGCATCTCTCTGAGGACATGATCTAGGATAGGGATTCGTGGAGACGTAGGATAAAGGTAAAGAACTATTAAGGGATGACGTATAGGTAGCCTAGTTTTTGGTTAAGGGGGGATTTAGCATATGATTGTCTTTAGGTAACATGTGCATTGGTTGTTTTATGATGCTATAAATGTTTATGCAGTATATGCTCACTCCTGTTGCTATTTGGTAGTTTTATTTCACTATGGTACCCGTCTTTTCTGCTTGTATCACGCCTGTTTGTTCCTATGCATTTGTTTTTGAGTCGGGGGTCTTTCTGGAAGCAGTCTCTCTACCCCCAAGGGATAGAGGTAAGGTTTGCCTACATTTCACCCTCCTCTGACCCTACCACTAGCTCTGCTATTGGTGGGATATACTAGGTACGGTTGTTGTTTTTGTTTTATTCGTTTTGTAGAAATGCGCCTAATTACAAAATAAAACCCGTTTTTTAGGTTAACAATCGGGTTTTATTAAAGAAATAAATGTAGGGTTAAGTTCACGTACAAAGTGTTTTATCGTGCAAAACTACGAAAGACATGAAAAAGCTAAAAAAACACGGTGACATTTTCATAATTATTTGCTCGTAGGGTAATTATCAAAATTACTCTAAAAATGATCTTGTAGAGTAATTTTGATATTGTAGGGTAATTATCAAAATTACTCTACAAGTGTATCTTGTATAGTAATTTTGAAATTGTATGGTAATTATCAAAATTACTTTACAAGTACATCAAAATTACTCTGCAAGTTTATCAAACAACATAAAATTCAAAATTACTTTACAAAATCATTTGTAGAGTAATTATGATACTCTACAAAATTACCTTACAAGATCAAAATTACCATACAAAATCATTTGTAGAGTAGTTTTGATAATTACTCTACGAGTAAATAATTCCGAAAATGTCACAGCGTTTTTTTTTTTTTTTACATTTTCACCCTATTCATATGTTTTGTATGATAAAGGTATTTGTATTTAATCTTTTGTCAACAAATGTAATTCCTTATTTCCATTTTTATAACCACGCTTTATTGGAATTTATATATTATGAATTTTAGTTGACAACAACGTGTACAACTCTTTGAAGTTTACCGAGGGTTTTTTTTACCCTTGTAAGTAGGTTTGTTAGCTAGTCTAAAACCCTAACCTTGCCCCCACCTCTTTCTACAGAATTACCTTTTCCTAATTTTCCTACTTTATTTTTTTATAACTTTAGGCTATGTGTAGTGGGCGCCAAGCCACCAGCCACATCGGCACTTAGGGCCTTAAACACCACATCGTGGTCGCCAAGGGCACCCCATAAGTGTGGTAACGGGCGTAAGAGTGATCTACGTGCATGTGAACCCCATTTTGAACTTTCTTAAAGGACCTCATCCCCCACCATGTTTTCTTTTCTGAACCTTTTGAAACTTCGACTTCTCCCATAAGCGAATATCTAAGGGCGAGAGGTTATTAATACAAAAGGATTTTCAGAGAATGGAGACCGAGTGCCTAAGCACCACCAAATGATAAACAATAGGTTGTGCCTGTTTCTTGAAAACATTTAGCTTTACTATGGGTTAAGTAGGTCTCTTTTTTTATAGAAGAATGATTCTTACCGCAATATCAAGTTCTCTAGCCTTAACAGAACTTGTAATTGCGACAAAAAACAATATTCCACTGAAAGCACCCGCTTAGACTCATGGTGATGTTTAATATCTTTGAAAAACAACCATAACCTGTTGGATCTACAAAAGAACAGATAATATGCAAAAGCCAAGACATGAATCAAGAAATAAACAGTTGATGAAACAATTCTCTTCCTAAAGATAGTGAATCTTTAACACCTATTCAGAACATTTGTTCAAGAGCATGACACACATCTGATCAAAACTTGGAACCGTTGTTCAAGCGGATACCACATCTGTTGAAGCTAAAGTCTGTTGAAGACAAAAGCCCTGATCAAGCCTAAGGTCTGATGAGGAAGACCAAACATCTGTTTGGCCAAAAAGAAGTTTGGACAATTGCAAACAGAGGATAGCTTAGACAGTGGTTTCTCAATGTAACAGTACTTATCTTATCAATGTTTAGAATTAGCCTAGATCAGATGTTAGGATTTGCACAGATGTTTGTAACATCTGTGAAATCTTTTCTGTTAGGAATGTTAGATATCACTATCAAGGTGATGTCAGCATATCACGAACAGAGATTTAGTACTTAGTATAAATAGATCTTACCTGGTAGAGATCTATTTCATCACTTCACACTTTCTCTTTTGTACGAATAGTTCTAGTGAGTTATCGGCTGAGGGGGAGATTGTAAAATCATTTCTGTAAAACTTTTGAATCTTTTGAATCAATAGAAAAAACAGTTCATGATAACGTCTCTCTATTTGTGAATTATATTGTGTTTATCAATATTTGTTTACAAATATCAAACTCAGATCTTAACAATTGGTATCAGAGCCTGGTCACATTAACTCTGATTTTCCAATCAGTTTAACACAAAAAGATTAGCTCAGCAAAGATTCAATACTATTCGTAGCTCAGAGTAAGAAAGTGTAGAACTCAAAAAGTGTCTTATACAAACTCTGTTCTTCTTCTAAAAAGATCAAAAGAGAATGTCACTCAATAACTATGAACCCCTTATCTTCGATTGTGATAGAAAACCAGTGATGCTTGACAAATCAAATTTTAATATCTGGCAATGTCTGATGGTACATTATCTAGCTCAACAAGAATCAGGATGTTAGAGGTCTGTTTTATACGGACCACATATTCCAATGACACCCTGTGTTGAAAATCCTGATGTGAATGAGCTAAAGAAACCAGAAGATTACTCTACGTTAGATTTCAAAAAGTTTGAGATAGATGCCAAAGCTCTTGTCAAAATTGCAAAGGCACTACCAGCTGAAATCTATGCAGAACTGTTACACTGTAATAGTGCAAGAGAGCTATGGGAGGAGTTAAAAGAGAAATTCAGTAAATCCAAGGAGACTGTTAAAAACAACCATGAAATTCTTAACATACAAAATGTTCAGAGTATATCCAACTCAGTACAAACAACAGTTTGTGAAAAGAGTGATGATAATGTTGTAAAAACAGTGATCCCTGGAAGACAACTGAAGATGAGAATAAGTGTGAATGCGCATTAATGGCCACAAAAATGAGAGTATCTATGGGCCTAGATAGCCTATGGTATGTAGACAGTGGAGGATCCAAACATATGACTGGATGCAAAGCTCTACTAACAAACTTCCATTCTCATGGAGGTGGTGATATTTCTTTTTGTAATAATGCTAAAGGAAAGGTGATGGGGTCAGGGACTGTCCAAGCTGGAAAGCTAAAATTTGAAATGTTAAACTAATAAACAATTTAAAATTTAATTTACTCAGTGTTTCACAAATAAGTGACAAAAGGCTATGACTTATTTTTTACAAAGACAACTTGTAAAATCGTTGGACCTGAGGTTGTCAAAAAGATTGACAAAATTATAGCTGAAAGCATTGCACAACTTGTTGCTCATAGAAGTGGCAATGTTTATGTAGTTGATATGTCTAAAGAAAACCCAAAATCCAATGTTTGTCTATTCTATGTTGCCTCTACAAAAGAGACAGAGTTATGGTTGGGACATGTTACTTTAAAAACAATTAACACCCTGACAAAGGAAAAGCTTGTCAGAAGTTTACCAACCAAACAATTCAAATGTGGTGAATATTGTATCTCATGTTTAAAAGGAAAACAACACAAAGTTTCACACAACCCCATTGAAGAGTCCAAAACAACCAAATGTTTACAATTGTTACATATGGATTTGTTTAACCCAGTAAAAATCATGAGCTTAAGGAAAAAGCGTTATTGCTTGGTGATAGTTGATGGTTTTTCTAGGTTTACATGGACATTCTGTCTTCACTCAATAGATGATACAACAAGAATTTTAAAAGAGTTTATCATAAAAATAGAAAAAACAATATGATCTTCCTATAAAGTCCATTAGAAGGGACAATGGGACAGAATTCAGGAGCCAAGAGGTTGATGAATTCTATATATCTAAAGGAATATTGAGGAAATTTAGTATTCCTTAAACGCCTAAACAAAATGGGGTTGTTGAAAGAAAAAAAACATAACTCTTACCTGACGCATTAGCTGACACATTTTGACTGACCTGATCCTTAGACTCAGAAACAGAATTAGGATCTACCTCAAGTGCTTTTGCAGCTAGCACTTTGTCAGCCATCTTTCCCAGATTTTCATCTGTCAACTCTTGTGCAACATCGATCAAACCCGTATCAATCTTCTTCACTTCATCAATCTCTTCTTTTTCTTTCTTTTCTTTCTCCTCTTTCTCTTTTTCTTTCTCTTCTTTAATCATCTTTGACGTTGGTGTTCCCCACCACTTGTGCTGCCAATATTCATCTTCTTCTTTATACTCCTTGATGATGGCCTCGATATCAAGCGTTTTGTCATCAATTGCAATGTTGCCATACTTATCAAGGTAGCACTCTCTGTCTGGATCCCATCTATTCGCTCTTTTTGCCTCTAGATATACACCAGAAAGTCTGATAATCTTGTTTTCAGCAACCATCTTCCGGTATCTACACTTCTGTTCGTCTGTTCGATTATCTTTCCACGGAATAGGCTCATTTTTTGCCATGAAAGCATAACCAACAGCATCTTCTTCCGGCAAAACCTCTTTGCTCCAATCGTAACCCTCATCATCATAAATCACAGCTAACGCCCTCGATTTGTCTCTGTTCTCCTCCTGCTGCTTCAATCTGGGCGGCTCGGATTTATTCTGATGGTAGATTGCCTTCTTGTAATAATCATCTCGAAACGGATTCTCTGATTCATCAGCATATGCATTCCTGCATTCCCTCTTGAAATGACCCTTCTGCTTACACTTAAAGCACGTCACCTTCGATTTATCAAACCCCAACTTTGTAGACGGACCACCAATCGTTTTTCTCCCAGTAATCTCCATAAAGCGTTGTGCACGTCGAACTGCACTTGCCATTGCCCAACGGATGTCGATCAGCTCCATTTCTTCAGGGTCTATCTGATCGTAATCTTCTTTCGTCAGATTTGTGTTCCCTATCTTTCCGGCTACCAAACCTTCATAGGACTCCAACACAGATGCTAGAAAAACCATTTGTTGCTTGGCCGACTCTTCATCAAAATTCTGTGCGTTATTCAGATCTATCGCGATGTTGCACGAAAACTTTGCATCAGAACGTTTGTCAGAAGATGAAGATCCACCGTGATAACCACTGTGGCTTCCACTGTTTGAACTGCTTTGACTTTCTGTGTTTGCTGAAGAAACATTCTCAGCAGAAAATGCAGTTTTCGGAGAAGTAGCTTTCGGCATCAAGCTTTTCGGATAATAAAGATCCGAGTTTTGCTGATAGGATGAGTGATTGATTTTGTAAGTTTTCTTCAATTCAAGCTCATGACTTTCAAGTTCTCAATCACCAAATCTGGAGTCAAATCTTTAGGAGCAATAGTATTCTTCAACATAAGCGCATAATATCTCCAATCAACCTCATCTGGTAATGAATCGAACAGTTTGTCAACTAGTTCTTCATCAGAAAAATTGATTTTATGTCTTACTAATTCCAGCTTCAGATGACCGAACCTTTCTATCATTTTACAAACCGATTCATTTTTTAGACATCCAAAAAGATCAAATTCTTTTCTAAGAAGCTTTCGTTTGTTTTTCACAATTTCCTCGCTTCCTATACACTTTGCTTTAAGTTTATTCCACAAATCTTTTGCATTTGAGTAATCGATCAAAGAAATGATGTCTTCTCGGACAGATTGGAATAGCAATGCTACACATTTTTGTTCTGCCACAAAAGCTTCAATTTCATCGGCTGAAGATAAAGTTTCTCCATTTTTATCTCCATGATCATATCCATTTTTCAAACTCTTCCAACTTGCATACGCGAAAGCCATCAACCAATCCTCAAATTTTCTCGACCAACGACTATATTCATCGATTGCCATAAGCTTTGGGGGTTTGTTGAATGTACCAAATGCACTCTCAGACTCCCAAGCTTCTTTCTTTTTCTCCTTTGATTGATTCTCGTTCGTATTGTTCGATGTCGTATCGTTGTTTCCCGAACTACATGTGAATGCGTACATATCGCTAAACGGACTCAAGAACATATCATCCATCATGAACATACCTGCAAAATCAGACAACACTTAGAAACACTTTTGATTTAAAAAAAATAACAGAACCACAAAAGCGATCCTGTTTGTACAGCTTGACAGAAAAGCGAGTCAAGAAATGTCCTTTCGAGCGGACCACAAATGTCAGAAAAGCGAGTCAAGTGTATTTCGAGCGATCCAGAAAATGATCGTTCGAGCGATTCACAATATGATCGTTCAAGCGGTTCAGATATTGTCCGTTTGAGCGGTCCAGGCTATGATCGTTCGAGCGGTCCAAGTATTGTCCGTTCGAGCGATCCAAAATAGTAACAATGTCCGAAAAAGTGATCCGAAGGGTGAATTTCGGGCGATTCAACCAGATTATGTCAGATAAGCGGTCCTAATGTCCGAAAACGCGATCGACAAATTTTAACCAGTTTTTACCATTTTTAGTTCGTATTTTTATCTGATTCTTTCTAGGGTTTGTTAATAGTGAGTTTTACACGTTATATTCGAATTTCAGACAATTTTGACCGTCGGAACCACCAGAAACTGAAAAAGTATGAGAGAAAGTGAGTAGAAAAGAGAAATTTATGCAGATCTATGCTGTCGTAGTATGAACTCCTCGTCCTGAGCTCTGATACCACTTGTTGGACCGTTCTATGACCCGAAAAGTCAGTCGAAGTAGTTCATCTTCACATACGAAGGCGGAATCAACGTAAATGAAATTACAACAGCTTATCCTTTCAATTCCTTATCTTTCTATTGCTTTCTGATAAAAATTCGGCAGAGTTTCAGCACCGTAGCACACACATACACTGTTACATCAAATGAACCGCTCCTGTCTATTTATAGATATCCAGGGCCGCTTATGTGACATGCCATATAAGCGATCCAGTACCTTTGTCACATAAGCGATCCAAACTAATGTCCTAAAAGCGGTCCAAGACTAAGACAATGATATATAAGCGATCCTAAGTCTATCTTACACAATATTTACACTTTGACCCCCTATAGACCAATCTTGACTTCAGACTTTTTGTAGACGCAGTCAACAGACATTCCGTGCATCAACACAATTCACGAGATTAAACCCTCACAACGATTAACAAGTGCAATACTTAACAATTCAATCGGATTCACACCGAATAACAGAGCATAGTCCGAATTCGAACAGCACTCATATATTCAAGTCGAAATCACTATGAATAACAAAGTATAAGCTCAATTTGAGCAGCACCCGGAAAATCGTTGGATAGTTACAATCGATCGGACGTTGAATCGTAATAGCGATCGAGTTATTACCCTGATTGCGGCAGCGTTTCGAGGTGTGTGTGTGTTAATTGTGGTAAACAGAGCATAACTCCGTCTAATTTCCGACTTTGTTCGTCGTTCAAGTGCCCAGAATCAAGTGCCAATGTTCTGCTATTTATACCCAATTTTGGTACTGCTTACGGACCGTAAGCCTGAGCCCTTACGGTCCGTAAGGGACACCTAAAATTCTTTGGTTTGCCCCCCACGGAACTAGCCCTGATGAGTCAACAGTTTTGGCCAATAGAATTCAAACAACGATTTATTAAGATAATCGTCAACTAGGTTTTACCCCCCTTGAGTTTTAGGGGTCCTGATCCTGATTCCGATTGTTCTGAAACTTTCAGGGTTTGTGTAGAATTACTTGGGTGTCTTAATTAGGTTTTCCTATTGAATAAAATAATATAATAAATAGCGGTTTTGACGAGGGTTGTTACATCCTCCCCACCTTAATAGAAATCTCGTCCTCGAGATTTGGGTTATGATATTTCTATTAGATTTATGTCATAATTTAGTCAATAAAACTAGATTCTTAAGGTAAATGACACAGAATCAAATTTTGTGAATACTAGTTGTATAAGTAGGGTTCAAAAAGTTCAACAAATAGTTCAAGAAATCGATGACAACCGAATGAGATGAAATGATATAGTTTCGAATGGAACTAGGTTCAAGCCAACAGATATATGATCAAATAGATACCTGTTTACAGTTAGTGAATGACTTTTTAGAATAAAATTCATGGTCAAAAGAAAACTTACTTTGATTGGCAACTGGGGAAGACTCAGAATCAATAAGGTCAGAATGAAATAATAGCACGAAGATGATTGTTAATTATCGAATCATATCAAGAGAAAAATCAGTGTGTTGACATTATTGAATTTTACAAGGATACACCGAAATACAACAGAGTTTAGTGTATCATTGTCTTAATACACAATTGTATCAAGACTACGTTCAAATGATGAGTCAAACGAAAGATATACGTGGGTTTTGAATGATTCGTATGTTTATAATAAGCTACAAGTTTATAACGACTCCGCAAGGTGTCGTAATGATTGGAATAATTTCAATAATTACGGTGCTCGAACAATTTCACCGTATAATCAACTGAAAGTTTAAATGAAGAAAACTTGGATATTCATTTCAAATAGGAGTTTCAATTTATAATGAAAAGACCAAATGAAATATTATAGAATTTTCAATAAATGATGAAAGAAACGTTTAAGAAGTACACCGGAATATGATACGAATTTGTGTACTTTTATCTTAACACATAGTTGTATTAAGACTGATTAAGAATATGAACCAAAAATTAAAATTCGTACATTAGGAGTGAAATTGAAAATAGCTCAAGCTACAAATTTATTATGACGCCGCAAGGTGTCATAGTGATTGAAATAGTAGCGGTGAATGAAACGAGTTTCACCATGATGTAAATCAAATGAAGTAAATCCGAATGTTTCAAATAAATCTAGTAGGATTTTTGAATTGAAATGGAAATAATGAAATAATATTTTTCGATCAAAGATGATAAAGCAATAAAGATTACGAAACGTTCGATTGCTGATATAAAAATCATCAAGAGATACACTGAAATATGAAATGAATTTGTGTATCATTATCTTAGCACACGATTGTGTTAAGATTGCTTTTGATAAGATAAACTATCAAGCGGATATAAATAATAATTAAACCCGTATGTAAGAGGTGCAACGAGATTAGCACAAGCTTCAAATTTGTGAAAACGTCACCATGAGGTGATCGTAACCAAATAAATGATTCAGTGGAAGTGAAAACCAAACAAGTTTGTTATGGATCTGAAATGGATGAAATATTTGACGGAATGTATTTATTTATGAACTTTTATTTGTACTAGGGTCAAATAATAACTTAACTTAGATATTATATATCAGTGACTATGTTTGGAATCATCTCTGCTTCTTGTGTAGTAAGTACGTGTGCTCGCGCGTTCTTCTTAGCTCCGTCTGTTGTTCTAGCCTTGTTGTCAGATGCTTTGGTTAGTTTCGGGCAATATGGTTTGATGTGTCTGGTTTCCCCGCAATTGTAACAGACGTTAGTTTTCCTTCTACACTCTTCCTCTATATGCCCAGTCATCTTGCAGAAGTCACAGTAAGGTGTTTTCCTAAAACGACATCGTCCTGAATGCGTTTTGTTACAGTTTCTGCAGATAGGTTGCTCCAATAACGGTTCAGTTTCTTTCTTCTTGAATTCTTGGAAAATTTTCTGGGCTAACTCTTTTTTCTTGTTTTCTTCTCTTGTGCGGATTAGTCCATCTGTCAGCATGTTAGCTAGTTCAACTGCTTCCTCAATAGTCTGTGGTCTAACGGCTTTGACTATGTCTCAGATTTCGCTAACTAATCCCCAAATATAACGAGAAATTAGTACGGGTTCTGGCGAAGCCAGAGTTGGTACCATTCTTGCATATTCGAAGAATGTTGTCGTATATTCACGACAATTCACATCTATCATTTGATGATTTAAGAACTTGTTAGTTATTCTTTCCTTTTCATAAGGAGGACAAAATTTTCTTTCTACCATTTCCTTGAATTTTTCCCAGTTTATGGCATAAGCCATGGCCCTTCCTTTTGCCTGAAGAATTGTATTCCACCATTCTAAGGCTTCTTCCTTAAAGAGATTAGATGCATACATCACCTTATCTTCTTCGGCACACTTGCTGATTGTAAGAACAGCTTCTGTCTTTTCCAACCATCGTAGAGCAGCCGTGGCACTTTCACTGCCCGCGAACTCGGTTGGTTTACATGCTAGAAATTCTTTGTAGGTGCATCCGAGAGTCATCGCCTTCTTCTTCTTGGGAAATGGGGTTTTGGTAATATCATTATTATCACTATTGTCACTATGGTTAAAACTATCGTCACGGGTATGCTTGCTACTCGTAACTTTGGTGGGTTCTACGGGATTTTTAACAGCTTTAATTATTAAAGGTAAAGCATTAGTTATTCCTTGAGCTATTAGATTTTCTATAGCATTTTTGTCCAAAGGATTTTCATTATTAGTATGAGCTTCTGAATTATGTGATACTTCATTCGACATCTGGATTGCAAATATTTTTACTTATTAATATCACAGAAAATTAAAACAAAATAATACCTCCAGGATATTATATGTGTATATTGACATATACATATTCATGTACAACACATAAGTTAATTTGTATTAGTTTCCTAACTTTATTGTTTAGGTATTAAAGAACACCTAAATAGCTTAAACAAGTGGCTTAACTTATACTAAGGCATCTTTTCTTATTCAACCTTTGAATGTTATCAGATGTGCTACCAGTTAATAGCAATCTCCTAACTCTTTTATTTAAGTTTAAATATTATTATCACAACACTTATAGGCTCAAAGTAGTGGTAGCTCTGATACCACCTTCTGTCACGACCCCCGACCCCATCCTGGCCGGAATCGGTGCCGTGAGCAGTCCAGTGGTACCGGTGGTTATTTTTGAAAAACGTTGCAGCGGAATATTCATCAGGACCGTGAGTTAGGAAAAATATCAGAGTTTATAAAACACCGGATTTGATTTAAATGGGATAAACCCCTATTTTACAATGGTAGCTTTAATAAAGATAAATTTTATTTTATAAAAAAATATTTCTTAATTTGATTAAAATAAACCACTTCTTGATGCCTTTCAGTGCCGTATCTAGCCTTTATTCCAATCTATGGTAATTACCTGAAACATGTTTGAAAAAGGTTTTGTCAGTGGAAAATACTGAGTGAGATCATTCCATTTTTATAAAATATATTGTTATACCTTACAGTATTAAGGTTTTTATATTTATTTGTATTTACCCCACTCAATCAGTATTTTGTCACATGATGGCAGTTCCAATATAACAGCAATAATATCACTCATTGGCTTACTTTCGTCCAATAGTGAATTTATCAAATAACTATACTTTACTATTATTCAATTTATCTGTCATTAGGTGATTCCTGTGACGGGGTCATATCACTGTTGATCATTCTTTCAACTAGTGACTCTGGTTAAAACACTGTTGATCATTCTCTCAACTAGTGTCTTTGGTCATATCACTGTTGATCATTCTTTCAACTAGTGACGCTGGACATGATGATGTCCTATGACATTACTTTGTCAAATATATTATTTATGGCACAAAATCATGTAATCCAGAATAATGACATTTTATGTCAACTATTATAACTTATCCAATATGTCAATTCACTAATTGTAATATCATGATATAGTAACCTGACTACAAATAGAATACATTATACTTGACTTTATTATGGTATCCACCATTTAGATTTATTCTTAAACATACATTAAATTTATTAACAATTTAATGTTAAGATAATATTAGTTATAATTGTGGTCATGCTATTATTAGCTAACTTTCTGGCTATTCGTAAAGAGGATCAAATAATGTATAAAACTTCCCATACCAGCAGTTATTATAAAATATAATAATTTAATCACTGTAAGTATAACTGGTAACCATTTAGGATTTTTAGAAAGCATTTGTAATATAATTGTATCACAAAAAGGTGATAAAAATGTGATAAAAGAGTATGGACTCACAAACGGTGAGAAAAGAGAAATGAACTCACATTGCAGATTTCTACGGGCAAAGTTTAGTCTACAGATAAGCCTTGACATATTGCAGATTTAATTTGAGCAGAGTCTGGCCTACTGAATTGCCT
This sequence comes from Helianthus annuus, assembly GCF_002127325.2. Taxonomy (NCBI): domain Eukaryota; kingdom Viridiplantae; phylum Streptophyta; class Magnoliopsida; order Asterales; family Asteraceae; genus Helianthus; species Helianthus annuus. Next base: position 45,373,083 of record NC_035434.2, on the reverse strand, counting down.
TGATTAACCTAATAACAACTCACACAAACGGGGTTGTAACTAATACAGCAGTTACGACAATTCACGAGATTAAACCCTCACAACGATTAACAAGTGCAATACTTAACAATTCAATCGGATTCACAACGAATAACAGAGCATAGTCCGAATTCGAACAGCACTCATATATTCAAGTCGAAATCACTATGAATAACAAAGTATAAGCTCAATTTGAGGAGCACCCGGAAAATCGTTGGATAGTTACAATCGATCGGACGTTGAATCGTAATAGCGATCGAGTTATTACCCTGATTGCGGCAGCGTTTCGAGGTGTGTGTGTGTTAATTGTGGTAAACAGAGCATAACTCTGTCTAATTTCCGACTTTGTTTGTCGTTCAAGTGCCCAGAATCAAGTGCCAATGTTCTGCTATTTATACCCAATTTTGGCACTGCTTACGGACTGTAAGCCTGAGCCCTTACGGTCCGTAAGGGACACCTAAAATTCTTTGGCTTGCCCCCCACGGAACTAGCCCTGATGAGTCAACAGTTTTGGCCAATAGAATTCAAACAACGATTTATTAAGATAATCGTCAACTAGGTTTTACCCCCTTGAGTTTTAGGGGTCCTGATCCTGATTCCGATTGTTCTGAAACTTTCAGGGTTTGTGTAGAATTACTTGGGTGTCTTAATTAGGTTTTCCTATGAATAAAATAATATAATAAATAGCGGTTTTGACGAGGGTTGTTACATGCTCAGAAGAAACCTAACCTCAAATGTCTGTCTATTTGCAGGCTTTCTATCACTCATTTAACATGTCAAATACCAAGAGGCATTAAAAGACAACAGTTGGGTAGAAGCCATGCAAGAAGAGCTTCTTCAGTTTAAAAGACAACAAGTTTGGGAACTTGTATCAATACCAGAGGACACATGTCCAACTGGTACAAAATAGGTCTTCAAAAACAAAACTTATGAAAGAGGCATAGTTATAAAAAAGGTCAGGCTTGTGGTTCAAGCGTATAAACAAGAAGAAGGAATTGACTATGATGAAACCTTTGCTCCTATAGCAAGGTTGGAAGCTATAATACTTTTCTTGGCCTTTGCTCTTAACCACAACATTAAGGTGTATCAAATGGATATAAAGAGTGCTTCTCTCTATGAAAAAATCCAAGAAGAGGTCTATGTGTGTCAACCAACCGGATTTGAAGACTTATTCCTTCTTGATTATGTCTACAAGCTAAACAAAACTTTGTATGGTCTAAAACAAGCACCAACAACCTGGTATGATACTTTATCCACTTTTCTCCTATCCAATAAATTTAAAATAGGTAAAATTGATAAAACTCTTTTTTCTAAAATGGGAAGGGAAAGATTTGTTGATTGTACTGATCTATGTGGGTGATATTATCTATGGATCCACATGTGATAAACTATGTGAAGATTTCAGAAAATTGTTGACAGCTCAATTTGAAATGAGTACCATGGGGGAGTTACAATGTTTTCTTGGTCTCCAAGTACAACAACTTGAAAATGGAACTTTCATTCACCAAAACAAAAATGTCAAATCTCTTTTGAAAAAGTTTGACATGAATGACTGTAAACCATGTGCTACCCCCATGAGTACATCAAAACCATTCATATCTAATGAAAATGATGACTTGTGTCGCAACCCCCGTCCCCTAATAACCCGGGAACGGGCGGCCGCGACCAGTTTTGGTGGTATTGGTGTTTATCATTTTGGCAGCGGAATTTACATCAGGACCGTAGTTAGGAAATATTTATCAGAGTAAAATACCACACTTTTATAATATTAAACACGTGGGAATAATCCCAAGTTTTAAGTACACACATTTTCATAGGGATACACCCTATTTTATTGAATAAAAACATCTCTTTATTTTAGGTAACTTTATACCCACTTTTTCAAGCCTTCAGTGCTGTCCAGCTGGCTTCTAATTGGCTTTCACATTTTGTTACCTGAAACGCGTTTAAAAATATTTTATCAGTGGGAAATACTGGTGAGTGAATCTCAGTTTAATCAAGTTAAGTAAAACCATTGTACAGTATTGAGGGCGATCGCACAATTACATTTGTTTCCATCTACTTTAATTACCACCCACGGTATTGTCAACCCGACTTGTGGTCATGTTACTCCTCGCAAGGTAGTAACAAATTTTGTATACAAAACCCCAACATACCGACGATAATTGTAGAATATAAATACTCAATAACTGTTTAAAATATTATTAATTGGGTGAGGTTTTGTAAAAACAATTTGTAAAAAGGAGATTACTCACGTTGCTGTCTTAGGTTTTCCTTTAGGGATTTCCTAGTGATTATCTATAAATTACACAAATGCACACGTGTTAGTATAATAACCCAATATTTACATTAGTAATACCCTCCCTGAGACGACATTCCAATGACTACGTCGGGCAGAACCTCGACAGCCGTTACAAAACCCTGGATCAATCGGGCAGCGTATCTAATACGTAACCGGGGTTATGATACTTACAACGAGGCAGAACTTCGTTATTTAGATGGGGTATTTTGCCCGAGTATAAAGTATACTACGTAGAAATTTGAGAGAGATCGAGAGAAGTGAGCGAATTGAAACTGAGGCTGAGAACCTCAATTTATAGTGACCCTTTGCCTCCCGTTGCGCCCCGCGTAAACTTCCTCCAGGGCCTACGCGGCCCGCGAGGCCAGCTAGGGTAGGCCCTAGCTTGGCTGACTCACCACTAGGCTTGACACGAGTGGTGATACGTGGCAGCATCGGGCTTCTCCTGGTGGCCTATCTGTCGCGGCCCGCGTAAGAGGTAGCCATAGGCTACGCGCCCCGCGACGGCCCTTTAAATCTTGTTTTTATTTAATTTTAATAAAAATAAAGGTATTCGGGGCCCATTTTCGCATACGGGGTGTATTTTAGGACATATAGGGACATTTTAAAATATATTAGGGTGTCGAAAATATTTTGAGGTTTGTTATATCCTCCCCACCTTGTTTTAGAGCTCGTCCTCAAGATCTACTGGAACAAGTGTTGATATTTCTTTGCATTTCTGATTCAAGCTCCCATGTATACTCTGGTCCTCTTTTGGAGTCCCATTTCACTTTGACCAAAACTAATTTTCTTGTGCTTGAGGTTCTTAACTTTCCTGTCTTCAATCTGTAGAGGCTTTTCTACAAATTTAAGTTGCTCATTAACCTCTATATCCTTAAGAGGTACTACCAGTGATTCATCAACTAAGCACTTTTTGTGATTGCATACATAAAATACATCATGTATTTCTGCCATTTCCTCTGGCAGTTGTAGCTGATAGGCTACAGGTCCTATTCTTCTAATAATCTCAAAAGGTCCAACATACCTGGCGCTTAGCTTTCCCCTTTTGATGAATCTTACCACTCCTTTCCAAGGAGAGACTTTCAATAACACTTTATCTCCTACTTGAAATTCCAACGGTTTTCGCCTGTTATCTACATAACTCTTTTGTCGATCACGTACTGCTTTTAGTTGTTCCTTGACTTGAATGATCTTGTCGGTTGTTTCTTGTACTATCTCATGTCCGAATAGTTGCCTTTCCCCAATTTCTGCCCAACAGACTGGGGTTCGGCACTTTCGTCTATAAAGTGCTTCGAATGGTGCAGCATTGATACTTGTGTGGTAACTGTTATTATAAGAAAATTCGATTAATGGTAAGTGATCGTCCCAATTACCTCCGAAATCAATTACACAAGCTCTAAGCATGTCCTCCATTGTCTGAATTGTCCTTTCGCCTTGTCCGTCTGTTTGAGGATGATAAGCTGTGCTTAGATTCAACTTGGTTCCCATTTCTTTTTGGAAACTTGCCCAAAAATGAGAGGTAAAATGGCTATCCCTATAAAAAACAATTGATAAAGGAATTCCATGTAATGAAACTATCTCATTTACATACAACTTAGCTAATTGTTCCATACTGAAGGTTTCCTTCATTGGTAGGAAATGAGCTAACTTAGTTAGCCTGTCTACAATCACCCAGATTGTATCATTACCTTTTCTTGTTTTGGGTAATTTGGTAACAAAATCCATTGTTATCAATTCCCATTTCCAAATTGGCATTTCTAACTGCTGCAATAAACCTGAGGGTTTCTGGTGTTCAGCTTTAACTTGTGAACAGGTTAAACATTTAGAAACATAAGCTGCTATATCCTTTTTCATTCCTATCCACCAAAAATTCTTTCTTAAGTCCTGATACATTTTATCACTTCCAGGATGCATTGTATACTTAGGTGGTGTTTGTTTTTTGGCCAGAAGTGCTTCTGGCCACTTATGTCTGCATCGCGCAGACGCGCGCAGACGTTTGATGTCTGCAGCTTGTTTGTTTTCCGGAAGCACTTCTCACCAAAAAGGTCTTCCCCACCTCTTCCCCAAACAGACATGTCCAAACCTCTTCCAACCACTTCCAACTTCTTCTCTCTGCCAAAACACAGACCTGCATCACCCCTGCTCCGCCACCACCTCCACCCCCGACACTACCTCATCTGCCACCACCTCCACCCCCGACAACACCTCATCCGCCGCCCACCCCTGCTCCGCCACCATACCAAGCCGAGACAAACCCAGGTCAAACCCGAAAGTGAAACGAGAGCAAACCTGTCGCACCGAGCCGAGACTCCTGAAACCCAAACCAAATTTGAAACATCACTGCTGTAACCGTGAAACCCGTCGGAACGAAACACCACTGCCGCCGCCGACAACGGATTCGTCGCCGGAAACGGCATTCGCCGCCGTCGATCTCCTTTCTCGTTCTCTCTCTCCGATTTCTCCCCTCTCTCTCTCCTTATTTTTGTGCTTGTTATTCACCGGAGAAGTGGAAGAATGAGGGTGTGGGGGTGCAGTTGTCGTCGTTCAATCAAAACAGAGGTGGAGGGGGGTGCTTCTTGCCCGACGGAGTGGGTGGTGGCTGAAGTGGTGGTGGTTGGCTGTGGTGGTGGAGGTGGACGGTAGTTATGGTGGTAGAGGGAGGCAGGGAGAGAGATATGAGAGACAGGTTCTGTGTGTTGTGTGTGTGTTTAATATGAGAAGTGGTTTTTATATATAAAAAAAATAAACCCTCTTGTTCTTGCAGACTGCAGACATTTGGTCCACCTCTTCTCCTGCAGATGCCTGCAGATGTGGTCCGCACACTGCAGACCTTTTCCCGCAGAAAAAACAAACAACACCTTAGACTTATGGGCTTCTTCTAATATACGGTGGCGTAGGTTTCCTGGTTTAGGTATCCACATTCTTTTCTTATGGAATCTCCAAATTCCATCTGTTCCTTGTTCCAATTTTTTAATCATTCCTTTTAACATTTCATTATCGTCCTTGATTACTGATTCGTGTGCTTTTCTAATCTGTTCATTTAAATCTATCTGTAGATTTAATTTAAGAGAACACACTCTTTTTGGCTTTTCATGATACTTTCGACTTAAAGCATCAGCCACTACATTGGCCTTTCCTGCATGATACTGGATATTACAATCATAATAACTAAGAATTTCCATCCAGCGTCTTTGCCTCATATTCAATTCCTTTTGCCCGAAGACATACCTTAAACTCTTATGATCAGTGAAAATGGTAAACTTACTACCGTAAAGGTAGTGTCTCCAAATCTTCAGGGCAAAAATTATAGCTCCTAATTCTAAATCATGGGTTGAATAATTATCTTCATGATTCTTAAGTTGTCTAGACGCATAGGCTATAACCTTTTGACGTTGCATCAATACACAACCATAACCTAACTTAGAAGCGTCACAATAGACTACAAAGTCTTCAGTTCCTTCTGGTAACGCTAGTACGGATGCATTGGTTAATCTGTGCTTAAGAATTCTAAAAGCTTCTTCTTGTTTTGATCCCCATTCAAACTTAACAGATTTACAGGTTAGCTTAGTTAAGGGAATGGCTATTCTAGAAAAATCTTGAATAAATCTTCTGTAATAACCGGCCAATCCTAAGAAACTTCTAACCTCGGTTGGTGACTCAGGGGTTTTCCATTTGGTAATTGCCTCGATCTTGGTGGGATCCACATGAATTCCTTCATGATTGACTAGATGTCCAAGAAACTTTACCTGTTCTAACCAAAATTCGCACTTTGAAAATTTTGCATAAAGCTTTTCTTTTCTTAATAAACTTAGAAGTGCATGCAAATGCTTTGCATGTTCTTCTTTACTCTTAGAGTAAATGAGAATATCATCTATAAAGACAATTATGAATTTATCCAAATATGGCTTACATATTCGGTTCATCATATCCATAAATGCGGCTGGGGCATTGGTTAAACCAAATGGCATGATAGTAAATTCATAATGGCCATACCTTGTTCTAAAAGAGGTCTTAGGAATGTCCTCTTCCTGTACCTTTAACTGATGATATCCTGACCGTAAATCGATTTTAGAGAAAAATCGAGCTCCTTGCAATTGATCGAACAGATCATCGATCCTTGGTAATGGATACTGATTCTTAATCGTGACCTTGTTCAATTCACGGTAATCAATGCACATACGCATAGATCAGTCTTTCTTTTTAACGAATAAAATTGGTGCTCCCCGTGGCGATGAACTTGGCTGTATGAATCCCTTTTCCAACAGTTCGTCTAACTGTTTCTTTAGTTCCTGCATCTCTGCGGGTGCCAAATGGTAAGGTGCTTTGGCAATTGGCATTGTTCCTGGTAGTAGGTGGATTCTGAATTCAACTTCCTTGTCTGGAGGTAGTCCTGGTAATTCTTCTGGAAACACGTCTGGAAACTAGGATACTACTGGAATATCTTTTAGTTCTTTTCCTTTAGTGTTAGTGATTATGGAAATCAAATACACTAATGATCCTTTTCTGATATAACTTGTTGTTTTCATCACAGAGATGAATTTTGTGGATCTAAATGGCTTATCTCCTTTAATTGTGATCTTTTCACCCCTTGGTGAATTTACTTGGATTGACTTTTGATCACATAAAATACTAGCTTTATTGGCTATTAACCAATCCATTCCTAATACAACATCAAATCCTGCCAGATTCATTGGATAAAGGTTTGCAATAAACTTTTGATCTAAAAATTCTATTCTTGCTCCCTGCAAGATTTCAGAAATCTTAATGGCTTCTCCATTTACGGTCTCTACTAGACATTCTTGTGGGAGTTTAGTTAATGGTTGATTGAGAAGTTTGCAAAATGAAGTATTAATAAAACTTTGGTTCACACCAGAGTCAAATAATACTTTAGCAAAAACATCAGTAACTAGAAACGTACCGGCGATCACGTCCGGAATCATCTTGGCTTCATCTGCCGTCAGAACAAATGCTCTAGCATTTTTGGTAGTCTTATTGCCCATGGCTGGAACTAGTTTCGGGCAATTCGGCTTGATGTGACCTTTTTTCTCCACAGTTAAACCACATTCCATTATTAGGTTTCCTCCTGCAATCTTCTTCCTTGTGCCCTGGTATCTTGCAAAAATTGCAGTAAGTGGAGCGTTTTCCAGAATGCTTCTTCTTGCAAGCCTTGCAGTAGGGTGCAGAGGTAGAACCTACATTTTTCCCACGGTTGGAATTTCCATAACGAAATTCTTGGGTAAGCCTTTGAGCTAGGTTTCTCCTCTGGTCTTCTTCTCGTGTACACACTAATTCATCTGTCAAGGTGTTTGCTAGTTCTACAGCTTCTTCTATGGTTTGAGGTCTAGCTGCCTTGACTACATGCCTAATCTCCCCAATTAATCCCCAGATGTAACGGGAGATTAATACTGGTTCTGGTGATGCAAGGGTTGGTACTATTCTAGCATATTCAAAGAATAGCGTAGTGTACCCTTTACTATCTACTCCAGTCATTCTAAGGTTTAAGAACTTATTTGCTATCTGTTCTTTTTCATTGAGAGGGCAGAATTTCCTTTCCACCATGTTCTTAATTTCCTCCCATTCCATATTGTAAACCCTATGACTTCCCCTAGACTGGAGGATAGTGTTCCACCATTCTAAGGCTGAGTTCTTAAACAGATTGGAAGCAAACATTATCTTATCCTCTTCCGCACACTTGCTTATTTTTAAGACTGCCTCAGTCTTTTCTATCCAGCGTAGAGCTGCAACGCCCCTCATTGCCCGAGAATTTCATTGGTTTACAAGACCAGAATTCGTTATAAGAAAAACCATAAGATATGGTTCTTCTTCTTTTTGGAATGGGCACTTGAAGTATTGGTCCATTGTTTACGCCGTGTTCAAGTTCAGTTGGTCGTTTACTACCATGATTACTTTTATTATCCGCTTCCCTAACTGTTTCGATAATATATGGCATTGCATCTATGATTCCTTGTGCCACTATGTGTTGGATGGCACTGTTATCCACTTGATTTCCATTGTTATCGTTTTTCGCATTATCATTATTCGGGTTATTGCCGTTCTAGTTATTATCATTCTGGTTTTCCTGGTTCACTTCGTTGTCCATCTAAATTTTAAACATTTACCACGTATTAATATCACAAAATAATATTTAATACAACCAATCACACAACACGCATGTTGATCAAAAACATCGAACATTGCAACTTACTCTTTCTTATATATATTATACATCTAATACAAACTGAAAGTAGAAATTAAAATTACAATACTAGTAGGCATCTATAGCTATTGTCTAGATTTTTTTTCATACACACGTATTATATATATATATATATATATATATATATATATATATATATATATATATATATATATATATATATATATATATATATATTATTACTACCACCACCATCACGGATATGGGTTCATCCAGAACTCCATATTGCGTTCATCATACTTCCAAACGAGTTGCTCTCCAACCTGTCTCATCCTATCGCTGCTTTCTAAAATCTCTTCTCTGAAGGTTCGGAGCTCTTGCACATTTTCTACACTCATTGGGGGTGCAGATGCTGGGACTGGGTTTGGGAACTGGGGCATGGGTTCCTGGTATGAGTATGGATTCTCTAAAATTTCCCTAATGTATTCATCGTTATCATAGTAGGGATCTAGAGGGTCCAAACCTGGGTAGGCTGCTAGATTCGGCATAGGTTCATCTTCTGGTATTGGGTAACGCTGCTGGTAATCCCTATGCTCATCTAACCACGGGTCGTAGTCGGGGTCTAAGGGATTGGGTGCTGGTATCCTAGGTATCTCTTCTGGGTTGAAATCATGCATTTGGATTTGATTTTCTGGGTTGTTTTCTATTTCCATTGGCTGCATAGGGAACAGTGGTAATGGTTGGGGTGCTATCAGTTGCTCCAGGTTAGGGTCGGCAGCTGTGGTTGCTAGGATATGGAAATTGGCTAAACTCCTATTAAGCATATCTTGGGTGTGGGCATCGGTCTCTCTTTTAGCGGCTGCTAGGGCTCGCTGTTGTTGCAACTTTTTCATTCTTTTCCTACGTTCATGGGCTCCTCCACTGAACCATCCTCTCTTTTTCAGGAGGGAATGGCTCTTCAGACTGAGCCTTAAACACGAATATCCCATCTTCATTGTCAGCTGAATACCCTGAGAGGGCAGGCTGTGAAGAGGTGCCTTCACTTCTAGGCGAGCTGGACAACTGACGATACGCGTCGGAAGGTCCTTGGTCGCTCATACTGTAAACTAACAAATAGTCAAATAACACACAACAATAAAACACAAATATGCACATAGTTCCGTAATTTATTTCCTAACATTTTGAATAATATCTTGGTGTCCGCAGAACACTTTTGTGGCTGAATCAGTGGCTTAGCTCTGATACCACCTTCTGTCGCAACCCCCGTCCCCTAATAACCCGGGAACGGGCGGCCACGGCCAGTTTCGGTGGTATTGGTGTTTATCATTTTGGCAGCGGAATTTACATCAGGACCGTAGTTAGGAAATATTTATCAGAGTAAAATACCATACTTTTATAATATTAAACACGTGGGAATAATCCCAAGTTTTAAGTACACACATTTTCATAGGGATAGACCCTATTTTATTTAATAAAAACGTCTCTTTATTTTAGGTAACTTTATAGCCACTTTTCCAAGCCTTTAGTGCTGTCCAGCTGGCTTCTAATTGGCTTTCACATTTTGTTACCTGAAACGCGTTTAAAAATATTTTGTTAGTGGGAAATACTGGTGAGTGAATCTCAGTTAATCAAGTTAAGTAAAACCATTGTACAGTATTGAGGGCGGTCGCGCAATTACATTTGTTTCCATCTACTTTAATTACCACCCACGGTACTGTCAACCCGACTTGTGGTCATGTTACTCCTCGCAAGGTAGTAACAAATTTTGTATACAAAACCCCAACACACCGACGATAATTGTAGAATAAAAATACTCAATAACTGTTTTATATATTATAAATTGTGTGAGGTTTTGTAAAAACAATTTGTAAAAAGGAGATTACTCACATTGTTGTCTTAGGTTTTCCTTTAGGGATTTCCTGGTGATTATCAATAAATTACACAAATGCACACGTGTTAGTATAATAACCCAATATTTACATTAGTAATACCCTCCCCGAGACGGCATTCCAACGACTACGTTGGGCAGAATCTCGACAGCCGTTATGGAACCCTGGATCAATCGGGCAGTGTATCTAATACGTAACCGGGATTATGATACTTATAACGAGGCAGAACTTCGTTATTTAGGGGGGGGGGGTATTTTGCCCGAGTATAAAGTATACTACGTAGAAATTTGAGAGAAATCGAGAGAAGTGAATGAATTGAAACTGAGGCTGAGAACCTCAATTTATAGTGACCCTTCGCCTCCCGTCGCGCCCCGCGTCAACTACCTCCAGGGCCTACTCGGCCCGCGAGGCCAGCTAGGGTAGGCCCTAGCTTGGCTGACTCGCCACTAGGCTTGACACGAGTGGTGACACGTGGCAGCACCGGGCTTCTCCTGGTGGCCTATCTGTCGCGGCCCGCGTAAGAGGTAGCCAAAGGCTACGCACCCTGCGACAGCCCTTTAAATCTTGTTTTTATTTAATTTTAATAAAAATAAAGGTATTCGGGGCCAGTTTTCGCATACGGGGTGTATTTTAGGACATATAGGGACATTTTAAAATATATTAGGGTGTCAAAAATATTTTGAGGGTTGTTATAACTTGATAGATCAGACACTTTACAGATGTCTGATTAGGTCATTGATGTATTTAAATGCATCAAGGTCTGATATTATGTTTGCAGCTTGTATTTGTGCAAGATATCAAGCATCACCTAGAAAGTCAAACCTAGTAGCTGTAAAAAGGATATTCAGATATCTAAAAGGTGCTCCCACACTTGGTATCTGGTATCCAGGTAATGGAAACATTGAGCTTTCAGGTTTCTCAAATAGTGACTTTGCTGGTTGCCACAAAACAAAAAGCAGTCTCTAATTCTACAGTAGAGGCATAGTATATAGCTGCTGCAAGTTGCACTGTATAACTCCTGTGGCTTCAGAATTAATTGCTTGATTTTGGTATAACTGCTTTAAAGACACCATTAATATTGGACAGTCAAGCATCTGAAAACATTATCAAGAACCCAATGTCACATTAAAAAACAAAGCACATTGACATTCATCATCACATTGTAAGAGATTGTTACGAAAAGGGATTGATTTCACTTCATCACGTTCCCACTGAAGATCAATTAGCAGATGTGTTCACAAAAGCATTGGACACATCTACTTTTGAAAGATTGATCACCAGAATTGAGATGTTAAATAGAGACTAAAAATATTTCAGTTTTCTGAATAATATATATTAAAATGTTAATTTGAAAAACCAAAAAAATGTGTTATTATAAAGAAAAATATTGTTATAATCACAAAAAACAAAAACTTTGTTCAAAAGAGTAAAACAATTGTTTCATTGGTTCAAAAGTCTGTTTAAGTAGAGATAACCACTATTTAAGGGCAAAAGAACCATTGTTTGACTACAAAAGTCAAATAGAGCCACTGCTTCTATAAACTTCCACCACTGTTTCACTCAAAACTCTGTTTAACCCAATAAAGGTTTCAAACAGAGGTTTTTCAAAAACTCTGTTGACCAAAAGTCAATCTGATGTTTCAAACCATTGTTCATGTTAATAAAAGGTCTGTTGAGCATAACATAGGCTTCAAACAGATATTTTGAAAATGGATCTTTCATTTCTTCCTCAAAGGGTTTCGTTAAACAGAGCTTAGCTCAAACAAAGCTTTGGGGTAACAAATAAAAACCTGCCACGTCACCAATAAAGGTAACCGGTTGGCCATGTCATCACCTCTGTTAAAAACCCTATAAAACCCTAACCAAACAGAGGTTATCCTCACTTGTGCGATAAACTCTAATTTTTCAAAAATCAAAATCCTCTCTCTAACAATAAAAAAGATCATCGTGTTTCGGCGATCTTCTAAAAGATTTTCTCCTTACACTCAAAAGATTATCTGTTTAAAAAGGGTTTTCAAAAGAGTTAACTTCATTTCACAATGGCTCTCTACATGAAACCACCCCACAATTACCTTCCATATCTTGTGAAATCCTCAGTAAATACAGGATTTCACTCGATCATCGACATCATCACCACATCCAAATATCATAATATCCTTATCGCCGATGCACCCATTCACGTAGAAAACATTGAAGATTTTTGGGTGAAATTAGATGTTTTAGGAAACTTCCTTGGGTTTATTAGGCAACAAAGTAATCTTCACATTATCAAACATAAAACTGTAAGTATTAGAACGCCAGTTATGCTCCACGCATCGATCATATTCCCAAGGCCTCCCCAACAACAAATGACAAGCGTCCATAGGTACCACATCACACCACACATCATCCTTATATGTTTTACTAACAGAAAAAGAAACGAGGGTACGCTTACTGACTTGTACCTCGCCTCCCTTTTTGAGCCACTGGAGCTTATAAGGTTTACGATGGTTCTCCGTCTTCAAACCTAGCTTTCTGACAGCCTCCTCAGAAACTAGATTGTCACAACTCCCTGAGTCAATAACAAAGGTACAAACCTTTCCCAACACAGTACATGTCAAATGGAAGATGTATGCTTAAGCCAATCATCATCACTGGCTTTTGGTGTATAGCATGAGCTCCTAACCACCAGACTCAACCCCACATCTCCAGCCACCTCCTCTTCTTCATACTCGGGCTCCTCATCATAAACCGGGCCGTCTTCATAAGTCTCACCAACCTCATCATCATCTTCCCAACCATCAGGTTCGTTAAACAAGTGTCTCTTCCCAGCCCTCTTGCACTCTGCCTGGCGATGACCCGTCTCTCCACAATTAAAACATTTCATGTTACTAGTACCGGCCCCTTTAGAACCAGAACCAGAAGCGCCACCACCTGGTTTTGCTTGGTTGGGTACAAAACGAGACGCCACATTACCCGAACTACCCCCTGTCAAGGCAGATGAAGCGGAACCACCACTGCGTCGGTTTTGCTTTTCAAAAACCAGGGCACGCAGATGTGCATCAGAAATAGTCATCGGATCAAACAAATTCACAGACTCCATAATCGAAAGCCTTAAACCACCAATGTAACGTGAGACCAGTTGATCTTCAGTCTCTTGAATATCATTTCGAGCCACCAATTGATAGAACTCTGTTGTGTAATCTTCAGCTGTTTTAGATCCCTGCTTTAAATTCTGTAACCGCTGGTACATTAAACGCTGATAATTATGGGGAATAAAGTTGGCCCTCATGCACTTCTTCATCTTCCCCTAGGTTGTGACCTTTGACTTTCCCATCCTCTCACGAGACAGTTTTAGTTGTTTCCACCAAGCAGATGCCCTACCACGTAACCTGGTAGCGATCAAAGGAACCCTTTTGTCTTCAGGAACCTCTTTGAACTCGAACACCTCTTCAACCACAACAAGCTAATCAATGAAATTTTCTGGACTCAAAGTGTCACCATCAAATTCTGGAATGCTAGTTCGCATCCCCGACTCCCAACGCCGATTACCATCCCCACGTTCTCTCCTTGGTCCCCCTTCCTGTTCGTCATCGGAATCCGAACCATCACCAAATGGGTTAGTAAGATCAGTGCCATACCCATCATTGGGTCCTTGCCTCCTACGATTGATCAAGTCAGCCATCCGATCAGTCAACTGATTGAACACTTGATCCAAACGTTGATCCATTCTTGACATAAGTCGCTGTTCTAATTCACATTCATACACTTCATCAAGAGGCCTGGTGTTGTTTCTCCTTTGAGGCATTTTGAGCCAGGAACCTGGCTCTGATACCAACTGATGTAGACTAGGAAATGGGATATGAAATCAGACCTGTTGATTCACACAGAATACCAGGAATGATTCTTCCAAAATTCGTTGATTCTCGTAGAATACCGAAAATTGGGGTTTCACACTCAAGACACTCACAAGTGAATTGGGAGAGAAAAATGACTTTTCATAAACTTCAAAACTAATTATCTTCCTCCCTTTACATCCATATAAATAATAACGTAAATTGCAAACGGGCCTCAAAACACACTTGGGCCAAAAGCTAGAATGAAATAAAAGTCCATGAAAATCTCTAAAAAACATAAAAATATAAATAACTCATGGAAATAAGCGTTTTTGGGCCCGAACGATGGCCCAAACCACCTATGGTGTTTGTAGAAAGATGGGCTTCGTTCTCACGATCGTTTCGCCTGGTCGCATGCCCAAAACGGACACCTGTAGCCCAAGTTAGAGCCATTTTAGTGAAGTCCCTTTTGTCACGCGATCTTGGGCCTCCAAATACAAGATGGCCCGCTCCTCCACACTTGGGCCCACATCACAGGTAGTGAGTCATTCCCAGAAAAACTAATCTTCATCTTGAATTTATTTAGAGGGTGTATGATGGAAAAATGGCAGGGGTAACAATTTACAAACCTAATTCTCCACCTGCCATGAAATTTTTCTTTCATACCCTCCTAATTTTCCTATCACCTAAAACCACTGCATTTAACGGAAGTCCGTGAAAAACACAGTATTTGGGTTATGCCGTTTTGACAAATTCAAATTTTAAGCTTTCAAATACTTTGTTTCTAGACATAGTTGCAAATATAAAAGCCAAGAAAGATGGCAAGCCCAAAGCTTTTCTCTTATACACCAAGACTTGTCAGTTGTCTTTTAAAAAGGATATTGGCACAAAACGTTTTTGCAAGAGGAAAAGGTCTCCAAATTAAAAGTCTTTCAAACAAAACATTCACACATATGATAACCAAGAGTCAAGAAAAAGTGGGTGAAGAAATGTTTTAGAAAATCCAACAACAGATGTTACAACATCTGTTGCAGAGCCCACTGCTCTTGGTGACCACAGTACCCAATCCAATACTGTGGAACACACACCAGCCTTTTCCAGAAAGACCACATCTATCTACAAACCAAAAACCAAAAAGAAAACCCCAAAAAAGGTGACTCTGGAGGTTGGGGTGCCAGAGGAGCCTGCTGTGTCACAACAGCAGCAAACATCTGTTGTTACTTCCTCACAACAGATGCAAACACCTCCACCTATCCAAACTCCTCACTCATCCACACAAAAGGAGAGTGTTGTAAGCACTGGGGACTCAAATCAAGGGTGATATATATCACTTGATTATCTCTGCTCAAGCCTCTCTCCTAGGGCTGCTTCTCTTTACACTCCACCTACCACACTCATACTATCCACTATCAAACCATTGCTTGATGCATTTGATAACCCTGACTTGCATAAACCTAGTTCCTCTCAACAATAAGTCTCTCAGAGTATTCCTCAACAAGTAACTAGGGTAAGTCCAGGACTTAGTATTAGCCCACAAGTAGAGGAGGCTACACCTCCTGTATCTCAAGAGACATAGGAAGGTATTTCAAGTGGGGCAACTACTATAATTGTAGAGACAACAGTCTCACAATTGAATAGCAGTTACATCATTCAGACCCCCTTGAAAGCAACAGTTGTTGAGTCTATAATTGTACACTCTTTAACAGCTAGAAGTCCACAGTACCAAGAAAAAAAGGGCATCTGGTTCAAAACCAAATACAACCACCTCAGGTGGGAATTCAGATGATCCTATTAACTTAGGTGATGAATTAAGATAACAGGAATTGACGGATAGAGTATCCAATTTGGAAACTTCGGTTGCTGAGATAAAAGACATGCTGAACATATTGGTGAAAAACTCTACTCCTCCTACAAATGTAGAACTTGCAGAGAAAGTTTGGTTTCATGCCCAATATTTTCTCCAACTACAAAAGCAATCTGCAGATGCAACTCACAACATTGACATGGAACTAATCCTAAATATGGTTGATGCAAGGTTTTCTTATACACAGGCAGAAATACTGGCCATAAAAGATTATCTCCTACAAGCAACTGGTGTTGCTCCAAAACCCATGCATTCTTCAGATGATGCCAAAAAGGGGGAGAGTAATGAAAACCTAAGAAAGCTTCCACTCGCAAATCCAGCCAAAAAGGCTAAGGTTGCTCAAACCACTACTATCCCAACCACTGTTCCATCTACCATCTCAACCACTGTTCCATCCACTATCACAACCACTGTTCCATCCATCCATATCACTTCACAAACCACTACACCACAAACATCTGTTGGTATTTCAAAAAGGCCAACATATGTTATATCTACTACACCTCTCACCACATTACTGCCACCTATCCCTCAAACCAGAAAAAGAAAAATGATAAGCTCACCTATCAAATCACCCACCAAAACACCTTCAACCAAAATCACAACATCTTCTATTCTATCTTCTATTCCATCTTCACCACTCCCATCATCAATACCATCTGCAAGCCTTGCTAACCCAGCCAGTATTGAAGAATACTTGGAATTAAAGAAAAGGCAGGCCAAAAGAATGGTTCTTGAAAGAAATCAAGTGAAGGATGATAAGTAAATCATGGAGATTCTAACAAAAGAATGCAAAAAGGTAGAAGCTTTGAGAGACTATACCAACATGATCTGCAGAAACCTATCCCATGATCCCATTACTGATGCAGATCTCAAAAGGCTGCTTAGAGACGATTATCTAAATCACATCATGACAACAAAACCATATGATGCTGATAAAATACAATTTAATGGATGGCCAACTAAATACTTACTAGATAAAATAGTGAGGATAGAAAAGTTGAAGCTTTTTCCAAACATTACCCCTTCAACCCAAATTGGAAAGATGTCAAAAAGCAATATAACAAAAGAGTTCTGAAGATGAGGAGAATGAAGGAAGAACTGGCAGCTGCAAATGGAGGCACAATGAAAACAATGGCTAAATGGAATGAGCCAACAACCATTGAAATCTATAAACAGTTGGAAACTCAACGAGAAAAGGATCTCTCATTACCAAAGAAGCCAGAGTATGAGCAGCTAGACTTTCCTATAAAAACATTGGTAAGACCTTCTGAGTTCCTATCAGCAAGAAACATTGCATTGGCTGCAAGGGAGTTTCTAAAAAGAAAATATGAACAAAAGAAAGACACCAGGAAAGAAGACTTAGCTAACTTAATCATGGAAAGATCTGTCTCTCCAAACTCATCAGTAATAACTCTGGTCCCGGCAAATCCTCCAAGTCAGAAGATTCTAAAATGGAAGTCAAACAGACACACCCATGAACTGACTTTGCTCAGGGTTAGTGGGGAGGTGGAGAAGACCATAATGAAAAGTGCCTCAGGCCTAAAAATTGAATATCTCCAAGACTTGATAAGTTTGCCACTGGAAAGAGACCCAGACAACGTTGTTTCTCTTGACTTTGAATTACAATTCAAACGTCAAATAAGAGAACAATTGATGAGAAAATAAAAGTTAATCAAATAAACATCTGTTTTGGCATCGTTTGTTCTAGGGGGAGATTGTTGAACTTACAAAAGAACAGATGATATTCAAAAGGGAAAACATGAATCAAGGATCAAGAAATAAACAGTTGATGACACAATTTTCTCCCCAAAGATAGTGAATCTTGAACACCAATTCAGAACATCTCATTAAGAGCATGACAAACATCTAATCAATACTTGGAATCTTTGTTCAAGAGGATACAACATTTGTTGAAGCTAAAATATGTTGAAGACCAAAACCCTGATCAAGCCTAAGGTCTGATGAAGAAGACCAAACATATGTTTCGCCGAACAGATGTTTGGACAACTGCAACAGATGATAGCTTAGACAGTGGTTTCAACAGTACTTATCTTATTAGTGTTTAGAATTAGTCTAGATCAGATGTTAGGATTTGCACAGGTGTTTGTAACATCTGTGGAATCTTTTCTGTTGGGAATGTTAGATGTCACTATCAGGTTGATGTCAGCATATCACGAACAAAACTTTAGTACTTAGTATAAATAGATCTCACATATTAGAGATCGATTTCATCACTTCACACTTTCTCTTTTGTATGAATAATCCTAGTGAGTGATCGGTTGAGGAGAAGATTGTAAAAATCATTTCTGTAAAACTTTTGAATCTTTTGAATCAATAGAAAAACAATTTTATTTATGAATTATATTGTGTTTATCAATATTTGTTTACAAATATCGAACTCAGATCCTAACGTAACTTATTGTTCTTGATAGGTTCAAAATATGTTCTCCCTTCTTCATATACCATGTTTTCACTTACGACCCTTTCTCCATATTATATCAGTAATTAAGTAGGAGAAGTTGAAGCCTCAACAAGATCAAAATGAAGCTCAATCAGGTAGTGGTGATGAGATTAAATATCATTAACTATTACAACTTTGGTACACTAGTGTAAAAAATATAGAGGATAAAATTATATTGTTGAAACATTGGCAACTTATACTGCATTATTTAGCTTGTCGAGTGTTTGATTTAAATTTAAGATAACTCTTTATTTCCTGTACTAAGAATAACATGTAGTTGCAAAAAAAAAAAAAAAAAAACAATTGTGATTTGAAATAAGTTCTCCCTTTCACTTGTTACATGATCATATTTTTTTAATTCCATAGATTGTTATATTGTATAATTAGGTTAAAACCCGTGTGATACACGGGGTTGGGTAACAAAAAAAATTGAAAGAGATAAAAAATTATAACATACAAATAGATATCGTACTTGCAAATTTTTAATCTATAATTACATATCTGATTTACATTTAACAACTAAGAGCATTCACATCGTATCCATCATTTCCATCTTTAAAATTACACTAAAAATCACTACAATTCCCTCATTTTCAATTAAATAATATTTTTATATATCTTTATCATTATTTTTCTCTCTCCTTTAGTCACAACACACTTTCTGAAATTTTTTAAAAAATCTATAAGGTGAACAATATTTTTCCATATTTACAGATGAACACTAACATTTTCTCTCTCCTTTATTCACAACCCCTCTTAATCACTATCTATAATATGGGAGAGCCTCTCACAAAATTTGGTGGACAAGATGTGAATGCTCTAAGAAATATATAGATACAAATACAAATCTCTAAAACTTCTTTATATACAACATTCAATGTCGTATTCGTAAGTTTACTATCTTATCAACAATTACGAGTTTGAGTTTATCTCTGCTTTTAACTCTGGACAAAGCGACGTAAGGCTGACCATGAGAAAATACTAGTTGCCTGAGAAACATACCTACTTTGGATAATGACTGACCTTGACTTTTATATATCGTCATGGCAAAACATACAACAATGTGAAATTGTCTTCTTTTAAACTTAAATGGAGTCTTCTTGTCAGATAGTGTGTTAAAGAAATTATAGGAATGAAAGTTCAATTACCATTACTTCAGCTTCTATAATGCTTCTATAACACGCGAATAAGATGATCAGAGCTCCCACTTTTAGTACTAAATTAAAAAAGTTTGCGAAAATTTAAAAAAAGTAAAGCTAAAAGTCATACTACTATTTATTTTACTAAATTATAAATTAATAGTCTTTCAAGGTTTAAGTCTAAGTTTGACTTTCTTTTTCTTCACTCATTTATTTGTTCTCAAATTAAATTATTTTCTTGATTTATAATATTAGACATATATTTTAGTAAAATTACATTTACAGAATTTTACTCTCAAGAAAAAATAGTTTTATTTTTTAAATGAAACGTAATTAAAAAGTTTAAAGCTGCAAATTACACATTTTGGATTAATGTGGAAAAACTAAGATCATAAAATCATGGTTTTTTAAAATTTAGTTGAATATAATAGAGTAAATCTTGTTTAAATAATGAAAGGTAAAGAAATGACACCTGTCAATATAAATAGCACATAAACAAAATTAACTTTAGTATATTAGAATCGATAGATAGATGTTTCAATTCATATGTAGGTTGTTATATTTTATTCAAAACATGTTACTTTTAAGTTTTAGGCTATTTATTGAAAAAAATACACTTTCGTCTGTGTTAACAGCTCAAAATATTATTTCTAAAGTTAATTAAACAAAGTTCGGTTCTTTCTAAAAAACTGGGTTCTTTTACTTAAATTTTGAAAACAAAATTTATATAGTTTGGTTTTTAACTAATTATATATGTTATGTGTGGATAAAATAGAGACAAATTAAATAATAGTGTTGGTTCTTTGTGTAGCAACCGAACTCTATTATTTATGACTCCTAAAGATAGTGATCTTACACTACACCTGTTTTTTATATTTACTAACCGGACTTGATATACTCATATACATGTGAATAGGGATATCCCCTACATATCCCAATAACAAAAAAACTTATCAACTACCACAAATCCATAAGTGGCAGGTCATGATTGGATACTGCACACAAATCCATTATGTGGACATCGACGTGTATTTAAGTTGTCGTGACTAGTTCGATATGCAAGGCAACGTAATTCTACCGTAAGAATCAAGATTAATATCTTTATATAACTAGTGGGATTCCCGCGTTCGTGATGGGCTTTTGATCGGTATCGTTATTGTTTGTTAAGATATCGGTGCGGATCAGGCACTCGTTATAGAAACCGAAAAGAGACGAAAACGAATACCAGCGTGAATACAACTCCATTTTCAACAAAATTTTTATGACAACATCGAGACACAAAAAAAGGAATGCCGGTACAGATGTTCTTTAAACGTAGAATTCGTCACAGTTAGCATAAAAGGAAACATTATATTTGACATGCTCGATTTTGAACGAAACTCTTATCAAAGCGTACACAAAAGTAAGAACATCACAACAACTTTAATGAAATTTGTAAGACATATATTATATTATTAGTAAGACGAAAGTATAAACGACATATAACGAAAAATGAACACTATAGCTTTGGTTTGTAGATTACTATTCATAAATCACAACTCAGTTTTAAGTAAAATTTATATCGAGACATAGCTAAAAATAAATATATTGCAAGCTAAGTCACCTTCAAAGAACCAACCATCACACCAACTTAGCACAATGTGTTTACAACACTCGCCTAGACCACTCCATGATCAAAAATGACACGATTATATGTAAGCCTTTTGTATATGCTAGGACCTAAGGTCTTTGGTCCCTTCGCACCAAGAAAATGAAGTATCCGATCATAAGTTTAATGACATTAAAGTATCATATATTAAAAGTTATAATAGAAAAAGAAAATATACTAAAAGTTAATTATAATAATAAACAATAATTAACTATTATAGTAAGCTAACCTCAAAAATAAATTTTAAACACAAGGCATTGTTCAACCAGTTGTCTTTTTCTTTAGTAGAGTATTATAACGGGTTGTTTTTGAAAATTTAAATGTACATAAAATACACTTAATGGTGATATATTTAGAAAGCACGAAAAGCAACATCATTACAAAAATGTACGTTAACTAAAACATTTTAAATATTTAAAATTAAAATACTAAGTTTTTAGTGAAATAATAAAAGTAAAAAATAAAAGGGAAAAAAAACTATAATGGTTTACATATGACAAAATTGAATCAGGTGCATATTTACAAAGTATGACAAAATTGAATTAGGTGCATATTTACGAAGATTAGTTACAAGGGTTATTGTGCATCCCCTTGTAAAATGTATGGTATAAGAATTTTTAGTTATATTTATATACACATAATTTTATATGTAATTTTTTAAGTAGACATGTTTTAACCCGTCATTAACCCATTTTTTTTATGTAAATGAAGATAATTTATAAGGTTTGAGTGAAATTTGGTGGAATCTAGCCAAAATTTGGCTGAAATATGACCACCATTGACCGCTTAACGATTAATCAACCGTTACTCAGTGAATCTTCAATTAATGATTAATCGACGACTAATCAAAGCCTAGGTGAGATTTTTACAACCATGCTATTACTACACGTGATGTAATCGTGCCCAGTGGCAAAACCAGAATTTCTTTTCTTGGAGGGCAACCGGAAGGTTTAACCGAGCTTTTAGAAGAGACGATCGGAATTTTTGCATGAAAACTACCATAAACTTTGTTTTTCACGAAGGCAGCTGCCCCCACCATTAATAGAGATATATTTTTACAGATGTTGGTAAAAAGTTTATGTTACATTGTATATGTGTAGAAACTGATTAGTGTAAATAACTTAGCACACTAAACTATGTTTCGTCTACAATATAAGTAACACAATTTGGCTTAAAAAACCCTCCAAATACGTGTTCTAGTTTTCGTCCCACAACAACTTATGCCCTCAAATTGTCAACATCATAGCGACTTTCCGGTCTCCATCAAACAAAGCATTACGTACTAACGTTACTAATTCCATTTTTGTCATTATAGAAAGAAGCTGATTTTGAACTTCTTTAAGACACCAATAAATGCCATTAGATGTGACTAAGAAATACGCCCTGCTTGCGATATGCACATATAATGTATATATGTGCGGATGTTCGGTGGACAAAAGTGAAAGTGCACTAATTTTAACGTTATTTTACTAATTTCGTGAAAATAACGCTAAAAGAGGGGGTGGTTAATCATGCATCATGCAGTGACGTTGATAGCCGAAAGACAAGTGAATACATGCGCTAATCGGCTTTTGTCTTAATTGTTGAGTGTTATGTGTCTTATGTCCAAGGCTTGATGCAAAACTACTATCGAGTCGGGGGGTCTCATTGGAAGCAGCATCTCTATTCCTACGGATAGAGGTAAGACTGTCTACATCTTACCCTCAGGGGCCCTGAGAATTCATGTGCCCTGTTCGAGCTCGAAAAAACGTGTCCTTAGGTCTTAACTAAATAAAAAATTTGAACTAGTTTTTTGACAAAGTTTGTATCAAATTAAGTTAATGCCTAAATAATGTTCGACAACATAAATGAACTGAAATCGACATAAGTTAACTGAATAAATGAATTCGACATAATAACTGAAATCGAAAATCAATCCTATTATCCTAAATCATAAGTTAAGTGATTTCGACATAAGTTAACTGAATTCGACAATCGACATAATAACTGAAATCGTAAATCAATCCTAAATCATAAGTAAACTGAATTCGACAATTGATTCTTAGTTGTTTACCTGTGAACTGATCCGACTCAGACACTCAGTGATCGAACGAAGGTTGTGCTGTACTGCTGTGCTGAAATCGTAAATCAATATTCATGCTGGCTGTGTCTCTGATCGAACAAGGAACAACACCTAAAAAATTGCAGAATGATGATGAATGATGATCGAATGAAGGCCTGCAAGTGTGCGACGTTTCTGTTCCTTAGTTACTGTATTCCTATTGACGTTTCGGTTCCTGTATTGGCATATTGCCGCCCAGAATAGCAGAATCCTTTTTTTTATTAGTTTTTAGAAAATATTGGGGTATTGGGCTCACTAACCTAATGGCTAAATAGTTTAAACAATATGATTTTTTTTAAGTGGGCCTATGTTAATATTTTTTTGGTTATACCCTATTAATTTTTTTTTACATATATAATATCGGATTTTTTTTAAATTACGTGCCCTACGAAATCATGGGCCCTGTTTGGTTGTCCTTCCCGCCCTCCTTCAGGGCTGGCTCTGCTTACCCCCTCAGACCCTAACTTAGCTGTGCTATTGTGGAATTTACTGAGTATGAGGATGAAGAAGATGTGACTAAGAAAATGTACATATCGTCTCCTTTCACTTTATTTAATTTTAATAACTACTTTACTATTACAATATCTTGAATGCATGTAGATTCTAAATCTAATCAAATGCAAGCCATGACTTCTAGCATGCAAGAAACAAAATTACTTAAAATTTTAATTTTTTTTACACTTCTGAATGTCACGTTACGGGTATGAATTTAGAAATGTATGGAAATAACAATGGTTATGGATATGAGAGAGATGACAACCCTTAGAGCAAACACGTACATTAACTAATTTCTATCATCATTAACGTGGTTCTAATTATTTTTTTCAACCTTGGATCCAAACATGCGATAAGTTACACCGACATACTTCTATGACTACCGCCACCACAATGACCATCTAAAAACAGAGAACGAATGATAAGTATGAGCTTAAACGCGTGACAGAGCTAAGAGGAGATAGTAGCAGCCCGTTGTCTAGTTTTATGTTCTTTAGTTAAACGTTTTCGAAATATTTTAAAATAGGATCATGACGTCTCAAAGACAACTTGTAAGGTTAATAAATTTTTTTGTTCGCTTATATGAAGAAGATGACGTGAATGTGTGATACGGAGACATTATGATGGACGGTCATACCGGTAGATCGGTAATGCAATTTTGGCACAACCCCAATTATAAAAACCGATGGTCCACCCCAACCACATGACCAAAATAGAAACAATTTTCAAAATTACTCCACGTTATTTTAATAAATACACACATGGTTCTTATATTTTCTTTAGTGACACAACGACCCCTCTTCTTCAAATTTATATTTATTTTTCGGTTACACTGCTTTTGATTAAACTGAGCTCAGTTTGACTTGTTTTGTTATTAAAATATGAAAGGATGATGTTAAACAAATATAAAAAAAATTATGAGAAAATGATGTTATAACTATAAACGTGTAAACAATTAAATTTAACTAATAAAGGGAAATTAATTAATATTACAAAACTATAAGAAAGCAAGGGATAAAAAAACAGAAACAATATTAATCAAACTCATTTTTTGGATGGTACCTACCCACTCTTCCTTTTAAGATTCACCACTTCA
Source organism: Helianthus annuus (assembly GCF_002127325.2). Taxonomy (NCBI): domain Eukaryota; kingdom Viridiplantae; phylum Streptophyta; class Magnoliopsida; order Asterales; family Asteraceae; genus Helianthus; species Helianthus annuus. The sequence goes on along the minus strand of NC_035434.2, from coordinate 45,348,098 downwards.
TCACTACCTACAAAATAACTAAAAAAACAAAACAAAAGACTCAAGTATTCTAAGCAACCATGTGTAATATATTGAAACTACATACAAAAGAACATGTAATATCTTAATGTTAGAAAATATGGTCTTTATTGATTACATATGATATGTATGTCTAAATAAGATGTTGGTGGTTTAAATGCATAGAAGGTTAGGTAATAATCGGTCTTAAAGTTATTAGGTATTTTTTGTTTGAAATAAACATCATCACACTCCAAACGATGGCGAAAACATAGGAGTGGAACGAAAATGAGATTTCAAGAGACTTCATAACACTATTTATGACAATATTTGAATTTCATTTCTAAGATCAAAGTACAACGTTTGAAACCAAAAATAAAACAACATATAACAAGAAATCAAATTACAACAAGTACTAAAATTTAAAGGTGTGTTTCTAGTCTCCCTACTAGATTCGTTCATCATCATCATCATCATTATCAATTTCCTGCAATACGTATTAAAGTACATGTCAACACATAAAGTATTGGTGAGCATACAAGTTTAATTACTAGCGTAAGTATAAAATGGGTTAAACGAATCCACATGGCATAAACGTAATCTAGAACGTAGCATGACAATACTAGCATGCAACTCCTACTTGTCAATCCAAAGTTTCCCGCTAGCGTAATCTTATCGTAGCAACGATAAGACCGTTTGTTTAACTTAACATCACCTCAAGAATACGGGCGATGCGTTGATCCTATAGCGCTATACATGTTAATGGAGGCTTGATCGAAGTTAATGACAACGTAATTTGCAAATAAGTTTCTAGCATGTATGAAGTCTTAGCATAACGTGTTAAGCACGTATATCGGATTGTTTGTTTGTGTTTTAAGCATAAAGTATGTGATTGTGTGAGTTTCATAACATATACGTATTGCACCCAAAGTGATGAAAAATAAAAGGGGTCATGTACACTCACGGTTTTGCAAAGTGACGTGAGGTCGAAGTCCCACTAAAAAATAAACCAATTACACTAAATAGATAGTGGTAAATGGTTATCGAACACAGGGAGTTTGTAGAAAGCGCGTTTACTAAGTAGTTTGCAAATTACTAAAATTAAAACTAAAATGCAGAAAAGTAATCTCGAAGTTTGGTTTATAAAATTTAGATTAACTAATTATCACTTAACAAGTTTGTATTAAAAAATGAGAGAGAATGTTTTCCCCGGTTCCGGGTTTTCTATGAATAACAATGTCAAAGTTTACATGGGATGAACTACATAGACATAGTTCGTGAGTGTGTGTTTAATTGTGATAAAAGGGGACCAAGTACTTGGATTACAAGAATGCAAGGTTGTCAAACTGATAATCAGTTTACTATAGCCAATCCCAAATCCCTCCCACTAAATCCTGATTGCCTATGGCACCAAGAACTTATGGTTTAGAACACGAAATCTAACGATATAAACTGTTACTAAACAAACACACAATCACCATAGTAATGCAATAAAAAAGATCAAATTACTATCCTAAAAATATCATAAACAATGACAAGTATTCACAAGAAAACCTTACAATCCGGGAAAAAAACATAAAGGACTTAGCCACGTATAGTTCGGTTGATCATCATAACTTCAAATCCATTGTTCATGTGAATCAAGGATGATAAAGCAACAATATAAACACCCAAAACATTGTCTAGGAACCCGAATTTCGCCTTCCACAAGTTCTGAACCAAAAACAATGAAAAAGATAATAAAAAGTCACCCCCCAAATGTTGATTATAAAGCAAACAACAATTCAGCGTCTGGCCCCACCGTAAGCTACGGTGGCTATCGTAGCCTACAGTGGCCACAAAAATCCTACGGTAAGGACATACTGTGTTACGGTGCACATTTTTGGGTCAGGGCTACCTTAGCTTACGGTGGCTACCGTAAGATATGGTAGGCTGCAGCTAAGCACTTTTGTTTTCTTCATAACTTTCTTGTTCAACTCCATTTTCTTTGCCGTTTTTGCCCACGTTCTCGTAATTTCATCCTCTATCATTTTATCTTCTTAATTCTTCAATTACGATAAGTTATTTTTTTCATTTATGCTTTGCATTCCTTCCATTTTAAGATCCCGTTTGTTTCATGCTTCTTCTTTGCACCTCCTTAGCTCCTTTAACCTGCAATCATCAAAGTTCTCTGTAGTCATGTAGATTCACCAATATAAACATCAAACATATCAATTTCTTTCTTATTTAATCAACTTAAAGATCCTCCTACGGTTCACCCGTCACAAAGCTTTCTGAGTAACCGAGAGTTCAACGAGCGTTGAGGAACGGAACACCGAAGTTACGCTACACTGGGGAAACGAAGGTGTGTGAGTATTTGGATTTGGTGAAGGATTCAAATTCGAGATTTAAATATATAAAAATTATGTACACGAAAATGTTGGTGCACTAATATCTGTTAACTTTGTCTTTATCGAGTCTTGTATCTAGATAGGATAAACCAGTGCTCAGTAGGTTAGAAAGTTGGTTTTGTATGTTAAAGAGTCATTTTGCACGAAATAGCAAGAACCATTTCGTAAGAAATGGATCAAACCCATTTCGCATGAAATGAGATTTGCTTGTTTTGTACGAAATGCCATCTCTATAAATAGTGGAGCCTGGTTCATCATTTGTAACGATCCGATTTCAGAGCCGAGGTGCTGCCGAACTGTCAACTGATCTGTAAAGCTGTGAAATCAATAAAAAGAAGATAATTAGAAAGAATCAAGCTGTAATCAAGTCTATATCACTGATTCCGCCTTTGATATGGATTGAAAACTCTTCTGATTTACTCATTCGGGTCATACGACGATCCAACAAGTGGTCTCAGAGCTCAGGAGGAAGAGTTCATTCCAATTCAGCTTGTTTTCATCAGAATTTCTCACTTCTACTCATTCTTCTTCACAATTTTCAAAATTTAACGGCTAAAATGGGCTAAATTTCACATATATCACGTAAAACACCGTTTTAACTAATCCTTGAAAGAATTGGACCTTAATTTGATCTAAAACCAGATCAACTTGACAAAAACTTGACCGACAGTGTGACGTCAGCTTATTCCGCACAAAATCAGCTTCTCATTTCGCACGGAATAGATAGTTTGAACATCATTTCGCATGGAATAGTGAGATACATTTCGCACGGAATCAACCTGGTGAAGTTCATTTCGCACGGAATCGACCGTGAGATATTCATTTCGCACGAAATCAGCACCTTGATTTTCATTTCGCACGAAATCAACATCTTGGACTTCATTTCATACAAAATAGACGTTTATTTCGCATCAAGTTGCTATTTCGCACCAAAAGGACCATTTAGTGTGAAGACCATTTCGCTTGAAGTCATTCCGCTTGAAGACTGTTCATTTTGCTTGAGATTCATTTCATTTGAAACTCATTCCGCGTAAACCATTTCGTTTGAAATTGTTTTCAAAATCACAAAAATTTTTCTAAGTGTTTGTTGATTGTTTCAGGTATTTGAAGATGGATGATTTTCTGAATCCGTTCAGTGACGTTTTTGCTTACACTGGAAGCACAGGAGATGACACAACAAACAACACAAATGAAAATACACCAAAACCGAGTGCGAAGAAAACCATTGCTGATTCTTTGAGTGTTGATAGTGCTTATGGCACTTACAACAAACCACCCAAGCTAATTGCAATTGAGGAATACAACAGATGGGCTAGTAAGTTTGAAGAAGGGCTGAAAGCTTTTGCATACCTAAGTTGGAAGAGCATGAAGAATGGTTTTGATATGGGAAGAACGGATTATGAAAATATAGAAGAGAATGAAGTAGAAAGATTTGTTGCTGAACAGAAATGCGTCGCCTTACTTCATCAATCTGTGAGAGATGACATTATATCATTGATCGAGTACAAAGATTCTAGAGATCTATGGGAGAAACCGAAAATAAAATGTGTGGGTAGTGCCGAGATTGTTAAAAACAAAAAGAAATTGTTAAGAAAAGAATTCGATCTGTTTGGGTATTTGAAAAATGAATCTGTGACAAAGATGATAGAAAGATTCGGTCATTTAAAGATGGAACTTGCAAGACATGGAATTGTGTATACTTAGGAAGAATTGGTTGACAAACTGTTTGACTCATTGCCTGATGAGAAAGATTGGCAGCATTTTGCCTTGATGCTGAAGAACACAGTAAAGTCGACTATTCTGGCAGTTGATCTGTTAATCGAAAGATTGGAGAGTCTTGAATTGGAGATCAGGAAAACGAACAAAGTCAACAATTCCTCGTATCAGCAGAATGTAGAGTTATATTATCGAGGAAGTATGATCCCGAAAACTGTGTCACCAAAGACAACTTTCTCTGCAAAAAACTCAAACACGTCAAATCAAGAAAGTCCAAGCAGCGGTTATCATGGAGGATCATCTTCAACTGCTTCAAGTCAATCAGCTTCATAGAATTTGTTCCAGTGCAAAATAGCAGTAGACCTCAAAAATGCTCAAAACTTTAGTGAAGAATCTGCCAAGCAGCAAATGGTGTTTTTAGCATCTGTTTTAGAATCTTATGAAAGCCTTGTTGCCGGAAAAATTGGAAACACCAATCTCACCAAGGAGGATTATGATCAAATCGACCCAGAAGAGATGGAGTTGATAGATATCAGATGGTGTATGGCAAGTGCAGTCAGAAGGGCTCAAAGATTCATGGAGATAACAGGCAGACACTCCATTGGCGGACCTTCAACAAAGCTTGGTTTTGATAAATCAAAGGTCACGTGCTTTAAATGTAAACAAAAGGGACATTTTAAACGTGAATGTAGAAATGCGTCTGCTGATGATACAGCAAACCCTTTTCGTGAAGATTATTACAAAAGAGCAATCTATCATCAAAACAAGTCTGAACCTCCCAGAATGAAACAATTAGAAGATGCTCCCAAAGAAAAGTCAAGAGTACTTACTGTTATTCATGATGATGAGGGATTCGATTGCAGTAAATTGCTACCAGAAGAAGATGCAGTAGGGTATGCGTTTATGACAAAAATTGTTCCTTTCAAAGATACCAGAACAGAAGAAGTGAAATACATCAACAGAAAGGTGTCAGCCCAATTCATGAAAAATAGAATCTATCAAACATGGAAAGAAGCAAAAAGGGCAAATAGATGGGATGCTGATAGAGAATGTTATCTAGATCCTAAAGGAAACATAGCTGTTGATCTAGATTCTGTCAGTGTTGAAACTCTCACCGAGCAAATTGCAAAAGAAGAAGAAGCAAGACAGAGAATGTGATGGGGAGGAGGAGAAGCTGAAGAAAAAGAAAAGGAGAAAGAGCCGCAACCAAAGAAAGTTGATGACGGGATTATTGACACGTCAAAAGAATTCACAGCAGAAAATCTGAAGAAAATGGCTGACAAAGTGCTTGCAGCGAAAGAGTTAGAGGTAGTTTCTGAGTCTGGAACTGAGTCTAAAAGCAAGGTCAGTTCCAACGATTCTGCCAATGAGTCAGGTAAGAAAGCCGAAATTGAGAATGACTGCAAAAATTGCATGAAAGACTACAAGGTTTGTAGTACACTTGCTTACCTCAGCGGTAAAAAGACTGAAGAACTGACTGAAAAAGTCAGAAATGTTGAAAATCAGATCTTGAGTCGTGACAAACTGTTGAAGATCGATTAAAAGATCTAACTGAGAAAATTGATAATGATAAAATTCACGTAGAACGCATCAGGAAAGAAAACGAAAAGTTAATTCATGAAAATCGTCAACTTTTAGAAAATTATGAAAAGCTAAAAAGAACGGTAAAAGATTCTGATGAAAGTAATGCTAAAACAAGCAAAGAAAATTTGCAACTGACCGGAGTACTTAGAACAAAAGAAGAGCAAATCAACCAACAGTTGGATGAAATTGCTAATATGAAGCTTCAGTTTCAGGAAGCTAAGATTGAGAATGAACGCATCAATCTGAAACTCAACAGTTACAACTCCGCAAGTTTTGTTCTTCAACATATCGTTCCTAAACCGATTGGGAAGAACAAAGCAGGCGAAGATGTATACTCGGATGGAACTGGGGTTGGGTATTATCAGGTTCCACCGCCAGTATTAAATAATTTTTCAAAGAAAAAGTCCGGGTTGGTTAATGATGAAGAGACTAATGAAATTAAACTTCCAGAAACAATTGATGTCACATTCACTTCATCATCCGATGAAGACAGTGTCCAGTCTGAAATTGTTAAAAGTATGGCTGAAAATGTTTTGAAATCTGAAAAAGATTCAACTAAGGATGAAGAATGTTTTCTGGATAAATACATTCCGTGTGACAACTCGAGTTTCCGACTTTCACTTTCGCATTTATTGCACGTTGACTTTGACTGTTGACTTTGACTGTTTAAGTTGTTTGACTTGTAATGTACACTTTGTGTTATATTAAAACATATTGTGTTTGCATGACTATGTGTTTGGTTGTATAACATGAAAACTTAAACCGTTTAATGCATGACCCGACGAATCAAGCGATTCGCCATGACTCGACTCTACGAAACAGGAGTATGATGTCACACCCTGGCTTTGCGGAAGCGTGGTTAATTTGGTGTGACTTCTTAATACCATAGCTTAATCATAACAAAGCTATATGAATTAAAAACATGCAAGATCATCCATTTGATTAAGTTTAAAACCAAAATACCGTAACATTGTTTAACGGGAAAGCACCCTAACAACCATAACCTTGTTCAACAAACATTACAAACTCAAACATAACATAAACATGGTTTAAGGACTGTGACTTGTCCAGGAAAGAGTCACATTCCCTAAACCCCGGATGACCTTGGAAACTAGTGCAGCGGGAAAACGTGCCATACCGTGCCAGATCCTTTAATTCCCTGAAATACATGTAAGTTGAAAAATCAACAATAATGTTGAGCGAGTTCATGTGTTTAGTATGTGCGCGCAAATAAACCTTTATAATCATTGTAAGTGTGAATATTTTGTAAACTCTGGTATGAAATCAAATAAGGAAACATATCAGTTAATGTGTAACCACATGGTCCAACCTGCGGGCGCATGGGAGGGGATAGGGCAAGGTCACCACATGGTCCAACCTGCGGGCGCATGGGTGGTGTTACGACTAGGTCACCACATGGTCCAACCTACGGGCGCATGGGTGGTGTTAAGACAAGGTCACCACATGGTCCAACCTGCGGGCGCATGGGTGGTGTTAAGACAAGGTCACCACATGGTCCAACCTTAGGGCGCATGGGTGGGGTTTTGTTATGCTCAAATAGGCCTATCACTTGTATCCCTCGATCGTACTACGAGGACTAATGTTCTTAAGGTTTCATCTACCCAAATCACATAACCTAACAGTTCCTTCCTTAGCTGACCATACCATGTAAGAAATATTCGTAATCATAGTAACATGTATTTCACCCCCGCAGTTTAGCAAACTGAAAAAAGTTAAGAGAAAAGGGGGACATGAACTCACAGTCGGTGCGTCTCTACCAAGTACTCCAAATCAGGCAGCCATGCAACGACCTACATGTGCTAATTCTATTAGACGGACGGCCGTGCCTTAGCTTTATAGTTTAAGTTTTTGGGAAATAGTTAGACAACTATTTCGGGTTTACTTTTCGTATGTACTTGGTAGTTAATCTCCTTCCCAAGGATGGGGGATTTAATACATGTGCGTTCAAATTATATCATTAAGTCTCACTTAATATATTTTTATTTCCAATTCCAAAATATAAATATTTTTCTCAAAAATATTATATTTTTATTCCACATAATTTTCCCCAAAAATAATACGTCGATAAAATACGCGTTCATAAATGTTTCCGTATAATGCGTAAGTTACGTTTTATCATCCGCGTGGTAATAGTAATTACCGGTGTAACTTATATAATTATCGTAGAGGCGTTCGTATTATTTTGGACCTGTTAACGTTCGTAAATATTATTTTTACTCTAAAAATAATATTTATGTATTTTCACAAAATAATCATAAACAGTGTGGTGAAAATATATTTACCGAATATATATTTACCGCGTTTAGTTTTTGTGAAAATCCCACCTCCGAATATTTAGTAAATAAAGTCATCGCGAAATTTATATTTTGAAAACATATCAAAAATAATTCTAACACTTGTAGTGTAAATAATTCTAAGTGTTAGGTTTTTGGAAAAATTTCGCCAGAGTTTCCTCTGTAACTGGAGGTGGCCACGCTTTCAAGCGTATCATTTTCTTTTACTAAATCAATTTCAACAACTTCTTTATTTGATCAAAACAACTTTCATCACAACAACTAATCAACATATGTGTAAATCGCCAAAAAATACATGAACTTGCAGTTTTCCCAAAACTGTGGTGTAAATCTCCTTAAATTTAGTAGATCTTCATATAAGGTAATTTGATCTCGTAAAAACCTCGTTTTTAGAGTAAATCCATCTTTACAACTTCTCGTCATCTTTTACAAAGATTGTTATTTTGTCGAAACTTTTCATTTCACAAGTGTTTACACACTTGTGGTTTATAAAAATCATGCTTGTTAATGTAAGATCTATTTTTAGAAAACATGACTTCTGTGATATGTGGTTCTTTGAAAATACCACCCGCAGATACGTAGATCTGCTAGTTTTAGATACTATTTTACAAGTAAAAATACTTTTACACAAGTTCATGTATCGCGTGTGGTAGAGTTTCACCTTTTAACCCTTGTACCATTCAAAACAAGCTTATGTCAAGATCCATGATCTTAACCAAACCGGGTTAAATGGTGATCCGAGCTACCACAACGTAGATCGGGCCTAAATAATCACAATTTTAATTACTACAATTTTTACACAACTTATATGCTTTTAACCAACAACACTTGTAATTTTAGTAGACTTTTGTGCTTCAAATTGTAAGTTTCCGACTTTTAACCGTTACAACACATATTAACCACCTTAGAATAGTTCGAGAGAGTGTTTTAAGCATTATACCTCTAGCTCGAGGCTAGGGAAGATTCTACGCGAAAAAGAGGTGGATAAAAGCTAGGTAGAGAGGTCCTTCACCTTCCGTTTGCTCCAAGACTCCTAATGCGTGACCCGTAACACTTGTATAATGTTGGAATGAGAAGAATCAAACTCGAAAATGGATGGGGTGTCCAAGGGGGTCTCGGCCGTGAGTCGAGCAAGAGGGAGAGAGAGAGTTGTGGTGAAAAGTATGGAGGGTTTAATCTCATGTGCACTATTATGTTACTTATAGGCAATTAGGAAGTTTATGATCCAATGGATCCCTTGTCTACTAGATATGGGACAAGTAATTATAAAATAATCAAGAATGGTACAAGCTTAGTTACATTGGGACCGAAATCGGTCATGGGGGGGGGGATTTCTAGTTGAATTCTAACCATTAGTTAGCTTAGAGTTTAGTTAAGTAGGTTAGTTAAGCACTTAACTCGGTTAGTGGTGTGTTATGTTTTATAGCGGGTGTTAGGGTATTCAGGGACCCTAGCTGGTTCAGAAAAAGACCAGTAATGTTACTGTCAATATTTTTATGTCCCGGGTTAAGTCCGGTTGTTCGGTTGGATAGTAATTCTTTAAAGCGCTAAAAAAAGATTTTAAGTGTCGTAAATACCATTTTTAGTGACGCATCTTATTCCCCAAAGTGTCAGGAATATTTTCCTCATGTTTTGGCCCTTTATTAGCCAGCTAGAAGCTGAATGGTAAATTAAAGTGCTGTGTTTTGTGCTCAGTGTATGTTTTAGGCACATCCAGTCATCGTAACTTATTCCTAGAGACGCAGTTCTACAACCCTTGTATCCCTACACTCACTATGGGTGTAGTAAAATAATTCTGGCTCATACAGGCCTTAGAGGCAGTATCTGCCTGATTCTGGCTTTATCAGCATGTTCAATAGGTTATCCGTTCATAGTGCTACTGTGCTTTTGTGCATCATGTTTGTCACTAAGGTTCAGCATGTAAAATAATGTAGTGACGGTATGTAGAGTATGATGCAGATATGTTCAAGTAATAAAATCAAGTAGCAGTTCATCAGCAATTTCAAGTAAGCACAGTAATTAAGCAGCAATTAATTATTAATTAAATCGTACGGATACCTGGTTTAGTGAGGGTTGTCACATCTGATTCGTCACATCGAACTCGACGAAACGAATGGCGTTTCGCCATCAGCCTCTCGACGAAACAGGGGTCTGATTCGCCGGCCCGCGATTCGTGAAGCCCAGTAAGGGCCCAAATATGATATTTATTAGACATTACGGTTTCATTCGAGACATTGGAAGCAAACTGAAAACCCTATTCCTCCACCATTGCGTGACGACAACTGCAAGACTCCAAACCCTTCCATTCGATCAGTCTAGTGACTCTCCCATTCGGTTAGTGCACTGTTGTTTGAATTATTCGTGATTTCATGTCTGAACGTATACGTTAGATTGATTAATAGATGTTATGTGATTATGTTATGCTTCTCCATGAATGGCCTGGGAATAGTATGGTGATCGTAATTTCACAATGATTTGGCTGGTTCTTATGACTTCATGAATTGATTGATTAAATGGATTGGTGTGTAGGGATTCTTATATTTCCGATAAGATCGACAATACTCTTATGATGGCAGGATGTTGAATAGCTAGCACTCTTGTGGGACATGGATCGTGGATGCCATTTTATAAACTTAAACATTAGAAACATATTACTTGCTTTGGTTTTACGCTATGCTTCCGCTACACTTTGAAACTATACTTATGTTTTGAACACCTATCGTATTGAATGATTGGTTTGCATTTACTTTTACTTGTTATTAATTGCATGTTCGATATGATTGGTGGCTTGATCCTGGTCATGTCACGCCTCCAAGCGGTGTTACTCCGCGTGTGGATTTTGGGGGTGTGACAGATTGGTATCAGAGCCATTGGTTATAGAGAACTTGGTTTTAATATGGGAAAAACGTTTTTATTAAAACCAGACTATAACCAGAACAGTGCTCTCAACGATCCACAATGACGCTTCGCTCCAAGTGCAAGACTCGACATCCTAGGTAATAAGGTTTATGTTTATTGCCTACATGCTAGAATTACATAGAACCTTGCTCGTAGTATGCTTAGATTACATTGCTTACTATTCGTCATTATATGAGAATACTATGTGCTTACACTCTTCTGTCATCGCACTACTCGCGAACCATTCTCACTTATTCTACTTTTACTATGAAGATCATGTCTGGACGTGTTAACATGACTCAAGCCCAGTTGATGGCTCTCATTGCTGAACAAGTAGCTGCGGCACTTGCAGCTGCACAAGCAGGTAGTATACCCTGCGAATGGGATACACACTAGGATCTTTGAATCCTACATTCCTAAATCAACCCTTGTATTTAATACTGTCCTATTCTATGCACAATAGGTCAACACGCTCAACAACCTGTCTGCACATTCAAGAACTTCATGGACTGTCATCCAAGCACATTCAGTGGCACAGAAGGAGCAGTGGGACTCCTCCATTGGTTCGAAAAGCTCGAGTCAGTGTTCGAGATGTGTGAATGCCCTGAGGCTCGCAGGGTCAAGTATGCCACTGGCACGTTGGAAGGGATTGCGCTAACCTGGTGGAATGCGCAAGTTCAGATTCTAGGGCTGGCAGCTGCTAACGCTGCCCCTTGGAACGAATTTAAAGAACTGATCAAAAGGGAATACTGCACACGCGATGACATCCACAAGTTGGAAGTAGAGCTTTATCATTTGAAAATGACGGGGTCAGAAATTGAAGCTTATACGAAGCGGTCGAACGAACTGGCCATCTTGTGTCCAACCATGGTGGACCCTCCAATCAAGCGTATCGAGTTGTACCTCAAGGGTCTAGCATCCGAGATTCAGAGCCATGTGACATCGGCTAACCTCGACAATATCCAAGACATCCAGCGTCTTGCTCATCGCCTCACGGATCAGGCGGTGGAACAGAACAAGCTGCCCAAACGCATTAGTGCTACCACTCCAGCTGCTACTTCTGCTACACCCAGCGATAACAAAAGAAAGTGGGATGGGGATTCTAGTGAAGGTTCAGTCTCAGTTCAGTCTCAAGCACAGCAGCGCAAGATAAACGACTACCAGAGTCTGGGTCAACAATCTTCTGGTGGTCAGGGGCAGGGTGGATATCGGGGTATTCACCCATTGTGTAATAGGTGCAACAGACACCACAGTGGACGATGTCGTAAGGAACGATGTCAGAGATGTCTCAAGTTAGGGCACGAAGCTAAAGACTGCAGGAGCTCACGACCTGCGAATCAGAATCAGCAACTCCCACCACCAGCTCCACAGAACCAACAGCAGCAGCCACAGTGAGGAAACCGGGGATGTTTCCAGTGTGGGGCTGAAGGTCATTTCAAACGCGATTGCCCTCAATTGAACCAAAACCAGAATCACAACAACAACAATCACTAGGGCAATGGGAACAACAACAACGGGGGAAACAACAACAACAACGGCAACGAAGCTAGGGGTCGTGCTTTCGTGCTGGGTCAGGGCGACGCAAGGAATGATCCCAATGTAGTTATGGGTAAGTTTCTTCTCGACGATATTTACGTTACTGTTTTGTTTGATTCGGGTGCGGATACAAGTTATATATCGTTAAAATTTAGTCAAATGTTAAAACGTGCACCAACACTCTTAACCACCGAACATGTCCTAGAATTAGCTAATGGTAAGAGTCTAGAAGCCACGCATGTAGTCAGGGGTTGTAATATTGTTTTAGCCAGTCAAGCGTTCTCCATCGATCTTATTCCCATAGTCTTGGGAAGCTTCGATATCGTCATTGTGATGGATTGGTTATCCCAACACCAGGCAGAAATCTTATGCAAGGAGAAGGTAGTTCGCATTCCCCGTTCGGGTAAGCAACCTCTCGAAGTTCAAGGAGACAAGAGTGGTGCTGTGGTTGGCATCATCTCCTTCTTGAAGGATCAGAAATGGTTACGAAAGGGTCACACTGCCATTTTGGCACTTGTCACTGATGCATCAGTGAAGGAAAAGAAATTGGAGGATATTCCAGTTGTACGCGACTTTCCTCAGGTGTTTCCTGAAGATTTGCCTGGGCTACCGCCTCATCGCCAGGTCGAATTTCAAATCGAGCTCGCTCCAGGAGCAGCACCCATAGCCCGAGCACCGTATCATTTAGCTCCAACTGAACTGGAAGAACTGTCAAAGCAGCTACAAGAGCTCTTGGAAAAGGGCTTTATTCGTCCAAGCTCTTCGCCTTGGGGAGCTCCAGTGTTATTCGTGAAAAAGAAGGACGGTACCTTCAGGATGTGCATAGACTACCGGGAACTCAACAAGGTGACGGTGAAGAACCCTTACCCTCTTCCGCGCATAGACGACTTATTCGACCAGTTGCAAGGGTCGAGTTACTACTCCAAGATAGACTTGAGGTCGGGTTACCATCAGCTGAGAGTCCGGGATGAGGACGTCTCCAAAACCGCATTCAGAACTCGCTACGGTCACTACGAATTTCTAGTTATGCCATTCGGGCTAACGAACGCGCCTGCCGTATTTATGGATCTAATGAACAGGGTATGCAAGCCCTACTCAGACAAATTTGTGATAGTTTTTATCGACGACATCCTGATCTACTCCAAGAGTCAGGAGGAACACGAGCAGCATTTACGATTGATATTGGAACTTCTTCGAACGGAACAACTGTACGCTAAATTCTCAAAATGCGACTTCTGGCTTCGTGAAGTCCACTTTCTAGGCCATGTGGTAAACAAGGATGGGATTCATGTTGATCCATCCAAAGTAGATTCAATCAGGAATTGGCCTGCGCCTCGCACTCCAACGGAAATACGCCAATTCTTGGGTTTGGCGGGTTACTACAGACGATTTATCAAAGACTTCCCGAAGATCGCACAGCCACTTACACTACTGACACAGAAGGGTGTCACCTACCGTTGGGGAGATTCCCAGGAAACTGCTTTCCAGTACTTAAAGGATAGGCTTTGCAGCACACCTATCCTCTCATTGCCAGAGGGCACGGAGGATTTTGTGGTTTATTGCGACGCGTCAATACAGGGTTTGGGTTGTGTATTGATGCAACGGGATAAAGTTATTGCCTATGCTTCTCGTCAACTCAAGGTTCACGAACGGAACTACACGACGCACGATTTAGAGCTGGGAGCTGTTGTTTTCGCGCTTAAGATATGGCGACACTACCTGTACGGTACCAACTGCACTATTTACACCGATCACAGGAGTCTCGAGCATATCCTTAAGCAAAAGGATTTGAACATGCGTCAACGAAGATTGGTCGAACTTTTGAACGATTACGAATGCGCTATCAAGTACCATCCAGGCAAAGCCAATGTTGTGGCAGACGCCCTCAGTCGGAAAGACACTACACTTAAGCGCGTACGAGCATTGCAGCTCACCATTCAGTCTAGTCTTCCTGCACAGATACGAGATGCTCAGGTAGAAGCATTGAAACCGGAAAACGTCAGGGCTGAAGCCCTACGCGGCTCAAGGCAACGGTTGGAACAAAAAGAAGACGGCGCCTACTATGTAACAGGGCGTATTTGGGTTCTACTTTATGGAAACTTACGCGAGCTGGTAATGGATGAAGCTCACAAGTCTCACTACTCGATACATCCAGGGTCGGATAAAATGTACCATGACATCAGAACAACTTATTGGTGGCCTAGCATGAAGGCCCACATCGCTACCTATGTCAGCAAGTGCTTGACTTGTACAAGAGTCAAGGCAGAATATCAGAAACCAGCGGGCCTACTCCAGCAACCAAAGATACCACAGTGGAAATGGGAGGAAATTTCCATGGATTTTGTTACAAGCTTACCTAATTCCCAGCGTGGGAACGATACTATTTGGGTGATCGTGGATTGACTCACCAAGTGTGCTCATTTCCTGGCAATCAAAGAAACGGACAAGTTTTCCACACTAGCAGACATATACTTGAAGGAAGTAGTCTCAAGGCACGGGGTGCCCACCTCTATCATTTCGGATCGCGATGCACGATTCACATCAGAACTATGGCAAGCAATGCACAAGGCTTTTGGCTCTCGGTTAGACATGAGCACAGCATATCACCCTCAGACGGATGGGCAGTCTGAGCGCACAATTCAAACTCTAGAAGACATGCTTCGGGCATGTGTTATTGATTTCGGCAACAGCTGGGAAAAGCATATGTGACAACTCGAATTTCCAAGATTTCTATTTCGCATTTATTGCATGTTCATTTATTGTTTAGTTGTTATTTGCACAATTAGTTGCTATGGACTTGTATACGCTTTGATGCAATGTATGGTATTGTGTGATTGTGCATGATTGTTTGTTAAATATTGAAAGACTTGACAAATATATAAACTTGGTGGTGAAACTGTGAAATTGTTGTGAGATGGTGTACTTATGCAAAAGTTAATACTTGAGGATATAGGGAGCAATTAGTGAAATCCTAGTGATACTTAACCCTAATCTCTTTCCCTAATCATTCACTAATCATCACAAGAATCAAAACACGTACCCTCACATTCCCTAATCCTCTCTACAACCATCTTCTCATCATTCTTGGTTTCACAAGTCTTTTGCATCAAGTTGATCTTTCAATCCATTTGGAATCAATCAAGGTAATTGCTTAATCATTGTTGGTTGTTAGTAATTGATTGTTTGATTGTTATTAATCCTTGATTCTTGTAATTCTTGTAAACCCTAGTTCTTCTCATGCTAGTTCCGTAGTTGTTGATTTGATTCTGTCTATTGTGATAATGTTGTTGATTGGTTGTATAATCGACTGCCTGATGATTGGATACGTGATGTGCTAAAATCATTGATTTTGATTAAGATTATTGTACTGTAAATATATGTGAAAATAAGGATTCATGATCGCATGAAGAACTAGAACGTAACTGATGCAATCGCATTGAACTTGAATGTTCGTATGTATTACTGATAGTTTGTCTGAGTTTTAAGCATGCTATAGTCCGACCTTTGATTACCTAAAGGGTCCGACCTTTATATTAATGTATGCTCCGAGTTTTAGCCAGTTATCTCTGTCCGAATTCTTTATCAAGCATGTTGTCCGAGCTTCATTTTATAAAACTCACAAAAGGGTCCGAATTTTATTTGCATTATGTGTCCGAGTTTTATCACAACTTGAATGTCCGACTTTTGTGACCTTTAGAAGGTCCGAGTTTGTCAATGAGGTGCATGGTCCGAGTTTCTTGAGCCCACCCCTAGTCCGACTTTGTGATAAAAAAAAAATTCCCCAAGTCCGAGTTTCAGGAGAGATCCCCTGTCCGAGTATTTGGGGGGGGGGGTGTTACCCCTTCTGTCCGAGTTTTATTATATATACTACATGGTCCGAGTTCTTTTAAGGCACTTATCTTGTCCGACTTTTATAAGGAACCAGGAGGGTGTCCGAGTTTCATTGATGCAAGGGTAGTCCGAACACCTTTTGATATGTTACTGTCCGAACTATTGTGCATAACACACTTAGTATGACTTTTATATGTAGACGTGTAGCCCGACCTTTTACTAGATATATTTGTGATCCGAGATTTGTGGATAGTATACGGTCCGAGTGTGTTGGCTTGTTAATGGAACCAAGTTGATACTGAATGAAATATGATGATCCTATCACCACTGTATGCATGCTATTGAAAGCTACTTATTGTATGATGTCTGTACATTACCGTATGTTACCGTAATTGCTGCATATAACTGTATGACTCCATATGTGATTGTTTAATACTGAAGGCAACTGTATGATCCCGTATGTATAAACATTCTATGTGATATCAGCATGTACACAATAATCACACAAAACACAGTTGCATGAATATCAAGGAATTGTAAACCATAAGTTGATGCAAACACTTACATCGTATCATGTGCAACATATCCTAGGTCTTGTGTAACGGACTTAGACATTTACTAAACCTTAGAAGCAATAACATACCGAGCAAACCAAGGTGAGTTCACACCCTTACTAAGGCATGGGATTCCCAAGGGCTTGGGAATGGGATTGAAGGAATGAGATTGACTAGATTCGTACATACACTGTTACTAGACTACCATACCATCGTCCTCGGTTGTGCAGGACACATACATAAAACCTACGTATACTTATGCTACTCGCTATCCTCGGTTGTGAAGGATACTCACGTAAAACCTACGTGAACTTATACTTACTACTGCCTCGGTTGTGTCAGGCACTTACGTAAAACCTACGTAAACCCCCGCGTACCCCTATCCTCGGTTGTGAAGGATTACTTGCGTAAAACCTACGTAAACTTGTACGTGTTACTGTTCTCGGGATATGTAGAACACTTATGGTTACGAATAGTCTAGTGGATATACAACTTGGGAAGCCCCCACCAATAGAACGTACTATCGGCCCAGTAGCGCCATATGTTACAAACGAACTTACTATTACGCATTTACTTTCTGTGAACTCGCTCAACTAGTTGTTGATCCTCTGTTACATGCCTTGCAGGTCGTTAGATACATGGAGCTTGCACAGGGAGGAGCTGGTCGTTGTGGGCTTGGATCGTCATTGTCTTGTTAAACACTTATGACATATGATACTTTATTATGATGGGTTTTATTTATACGCTTCTGCTAAACAGTGAAAACTTACTTATGTTTTGGAACACCTTTCATATGGATTTGGTTTGGTTTAATGGCAATTACTTTTACTATATATATATTGTTCTATATGATTGGTGGCTTGATCCTGGTCAGTCACGCTCCCAAGCGGGGATACTCCTGTGACAACTCGAAATTTAGAACCTTTCGTTGTAACTTGCTTGTACGTTATGTGACTAGTTTAAATGATAACGTGAACCTTTTTATGTGATAAGTGCTTTGTTACGTGTGTATTGTATATATATGTGTACGTGTTATATGTGAACCGAGAACCCGACACGAAACAACAAGGAACCCGACTCGAGACCATGAGGTCTCGAGTGACTAGTAATCGGTTTTGGGCCTTGGGCCGAGAACCTTTGGCCGGTTGGGCCTTTGGGCCGTAAACCCCACTCGAAACCCACTAAGGGTGCACACTTGGAACTAGCCTATATATAAACTACCCTTAGTTAGTTCTTGCCATTTGTTGAACAATACAACACACACACTCTCCTACTTCTCTCTCTAAGCCTTAAGAACACAAACACACCTCCAAGACTCTCGGATCTAATCGGTTAGCACAAGGACTCTCGGGTTTGGAACTTTGGATCGGCACACACACACCTCACCAACCGGTTAGTATTTCTTGTTGGATATTGTTGAATGCATAAGTGTCAAATATGTTCATGATGTGTTTGTGCTTGAATAAATGTATGATGAGATTATGTGACAATATGTTAAGTTGTTAAGTTTTACATAATGTTTTGAAAAAGAAATCGGTTCATGAATGTTTCTTATTATGAGTGGAACTATACATATTTGATGTTAAAAATGGGTTCATGGTATGACAAAAAGGTGAATGATGATATTGGTTGCATTTGGGTTTGATCCGAAAAGTGTGGGTGTTTATACTAAGAAAAATCGGCTAATAAATATGGTTGTCAAGTAGGATGCATGCTAGAAAATTGTATCTTGATGGTTGTTCATGATTTTGGGTGAATAAGTGTTGTTTATGTTATGAAGAACTTGAATATATGCTTTGAATATGTGAAGAACACTTTGAATGATAGTTAAGAATGTGAAAACCCTTGTGATTTTGATCCATCTTTGACTAGTAACCTGATTAGGAAAACTGTTAGTGGAATGCTATTGGTAGTTTCCGGATTTGGGCCTGATTATACTGTACCATTAATCTGACCATCTGCATCAACACGTGAACTTGAAAACGACTGCTACCGACTCGCAATCACGCAGTTGCGACTCGCAACCACAGCGTGATGACTCGAGACCACGCGGTTGCGACTCGCAACCATAGCAGGACAAGCCGAAACCACAGGTTACGAGTCCCGTTGCGACTCGAGACCTCAGCATGATGAACCGAGACTACGGTTGCGACACCGGTTGCGACTCGCAACCATCCATAATCAACACACAGCATGACTCGAGACCATGCTTGCGAGTCCGGTTGCGACTCGAGACCACACTTTTTGGGCCTTAGTTAATGGGCCAGACTGATGGGCTTCTGTGTTAACTGCTTTTACGTGTTTGGGCCTAAGTAGTTGGGCTGAACTTGTGAACCGTATGTGCTACTGTTGACTGTTAACTGTTACTGCTAAACGTGCTTGCCAAACATGTTGAACATTTGTGCACTACTTGGTTCGAATCTGATTATACGTGATATCCGTGTTAGGACGTTATTGACTACTTGCGACTTGATTGACTTTCTGTGTTTGACTGCCGAGCAAACCAAGGTGAGTTCACACCCTTTACAAAGCATGGGATTCCCTGGGTTGGGAACGGGGTTAAGGAACGTGGTTCCTCGTCTACCTTGGGTAGGACGTCAGTGGTTCAGGAATGTGATTCCTCGTCCGGATGGACGGATAAACGTACTAGACTAAAACTCTATCACGAAGTCCCTCCTTTTTGTATCGACTAATCGCCGGGCCAATGGCGAGCGGGTCATTAGTTAGATAGCGCTATTTAGGTCTGACAAGCCTCACACCGTGCCGCAGAGGACGGGCGTGAACTAATGGATCTGGGGCACGTCAATGATGATAGACATTGATGTTTTCAGGGCACATAAACATGACTACAGTCAGCAATCGATACGGTAACGAGTCTAGTATACACATGGGGTAGCCCCCACGGCTGGAGAGCCAGATGATGTACATGGGGTAGCCCCCACGGCCGAAATGCCTGATAACTACATGGGGTAGCCCCCACGGCCGGAGTGCCGGAGTAACTGGGAACGAACTGGTCACGTTTTTAAACTATGGGGTAACCCCCACGGCAGGATGCCAGATAAAGTAAACTGTTTTCGAAACAACTAAAACGAACGCCCACCCGTGAACTCACTCAACTAGTTGTTGACTCGTTACTACATGCTTTGCAGGACCATAGGTACTCAGTGGGAGCTTGCATGGAGGAGGATCGTTGTGGGACAGGGATTGCTACAAGACTATGTTAAACTTGAAACTTTTGGAACTTATGTTATAACTTTAAACTTATGCTTCCGCTTGCAACTTAACTTGTTTGTTTTGAAACACCAATTGTGATGGTTAAACTTTTATAACTACTTATATGCTTGTTCAGTATGATTGGTGGCTGGATCCTGGTCAGTCACGCCCTCGGAGCGGGCGTTATCCGCAGGTGGATTTTGGGGGTGTGACAGATTGGTATCAGAGCCATTGGTTATAGTGAACTTGGTTTTAATAAAGGAGAAACGTTTTTGTTAAAACCAGACTATAACCGGTTTAGTGCTCAACGGTCCACAACGACACTTCGCTCCTCATGCAAGGCTCGACGTTCTAGGTAATATGATGTATGTATATTGCCTACTTGTTAGTTACGTAGTACATTGCTCATGGCATGCTTGATTAGTATAGCTACTGTTGTTTGAACGCGTGTGTACTTACTCTGTCCTACTATCGTGCTTTCGCGAACCTCTCTCACACGTATTGCTTTTATTATGAAGAACCATGTCTGGACGCGTTAACATGACACAAGCCCAGTTGACGGCTTTGATCAACGAGCGAGTTGCCGCAGCGCTCGCAGCTGCACACGCAGGAGGTATATCCTGCAGTCCGAAATTGTCCTAGGATCATTTGGATCCTACTCTCGTGAACCAACCTTTGTGTTAAACTCTGTCTTTTCTTTCACCTACCTTAGGTCAGGCACCGGTGTGCACTTTTAAGACTTTTATGGACTGTCGACCCACGACTTTTAGCGGCACTGAAGGAGCAGTAGGTCTCCTACACTGGTTTGAGAAACTGGAGTCTGTGTTCGAAATGTGCGAATGCCCTGAAGCGCGCAGGGTGAAGTATGCTACTGGTACTCTCGAGGGTTTGGCCCTCACGTGGTGGAATGCTCAAGTGCAGATGTTAGGGTTGGTTGCTGCCAACGCCACCCCATGGGAAACTTTCAAGGAAATGATCAGGGAGGAATACTGCAGTCGTGACGACATTCACAAACTGGAAGATGAGTTCTACAATCTTAAGATGTCGGGGTCAGAAATTGAGGCATACACTAAGAGATCGCATGAGCTTGCTTTGTTGTGTCCTACTATGGTGGATCCTCCCTACAAGCGAATTGAACTCTATCTCAAGGGCTTGGTGCCAGAGATCCAAAGTCATGTGACTTCAGCAAGGTTGACTACTATCCAGCAGGTTGTACAGTTGGCTCACCGTCTTACTGACCAAGCGGTGGAGCAGAACAAGTTACCGAAGCGTATAGGTGCTGCAACTACTTCTGGTGCTTCTAGTGGGGATAAACGGAAATGGGATGGAACTTCAAGCAGGGGTTCAACTTCAGTGCAAACTCAGTCTCAGCAGAGAAAGACGGACGATCACAAGAGCCCCAGTCAGCAGTCGTCTGGTGGTCAAAGTCATGGTGGATACAAGGGGAATCACCCCAAGTGCAATCGCTGCAGCCTACACCACAGTGGGCCATGCACCAGGGGCAACTGTCATCGATGCAACAAGCCTGGTCATGTTGCAAAGGATTGCAGAAGCGCATACCCCGTCAACCAGAATCGTCAGCAACCTCAGCAGAATCAGCGACAGCAGCAGGGTAACAACAAAGGGTGCTTTCAGTGTGGAGCTGAAGGTCATTTCAAGAAAGATTGTCCCCAACTGAACCAGAACAACAACAACAACCAGGGGAATGGTAACAATGGAAACAACAACAATGGTGCTAGGGGACGAGTGTTCGTGATTGGTCAAGGTGAAGCAAGGAATGATCCCAACGTGGTGACGGGTAAGTTCCTTCTCGACGACTTTTATGTTACAGTCTTATTTGATTCGGGTGCCGATACTAGCTATGTGTCACTAGAAGTTAGTAAGATGCTTAAGCGTATTCCTACACCCCTGAGCGACAAGCACACCGTAGAGCTAGCTAATGGTAAGAGTTTGGAAGCCTCACACGTAGTCAAGGGTTGCCAGCTTATTCTCGCTAACCAGACCTTCTCTATCGATCTTATTCCTATTGTCTTGGGTAG
The DNA here is from genome assembly GCF_002127325.2 of Helianthus annuus. Lineage (NCBI taxonomy): Eukaryota > Viridiplantae > Streptophyta > Magnoliopsida > Asterales > Asteraceae > Helianthus > Helianthus annuus. The sequence goes on along the minus strand of NC_035434.2, from coordinate 45,326,025 downwards.
TTTCGACGTTGTCATTGGGATGGATTGGTTATCCCAACACCGAGCAGAGATTCTTTGCAACGAGAAGATCGTTCGTATTCCTGGTCTAGGTAGTGAACCTCTCATGATTCGTGGCGACAAGAGAAGTGCTGTTGAGAACATTATCTCTCTTCTTAAGGCTCAGAAGTGCTTACGAAAGGGCCACACTGCGATTTTGGCTCTAGTTACTGATACCACAGAGAAGGAGAAGAAGTTAGAAGATTTTCCCGTTGTACGCGACTATCCTGAGGTATTCCCTGAGGAATTACCTGGTCTTCCGCCCCATCGCCAAGTCGAGTTTCAGATTGATCTAGCTCCTGGAGCCGCGCCTGTAGCCCGTGCACCTTATCGTTTAGCGCCATCAGAGTTGGAAGAACTCTCCACGCAACTACAAGAACTCTTGGATAAGGGTTTTATTCGTCCTAGCTCATCGCCTTGGGGAGCTCCAGTGTTATTTGTGAAGAAGAAGGACGGTACCTTCAGAATGTGTATCGACTATCGCGAACTCAACAAGGTGACTGTGAAGAATCGTTATCCTCTACCGCGTATTGACGACTTGTTCGACCAGTTGCAGGGGTCGAGCTACTATTCAAAGATCGATCTGAGATCGGGATATCATCAGCTGAGAGTTCGGGAAGAGGATGTCTCTAAGACGACCTTTAGAACTCGTTATGGGCACTATGAGTTTCTGGTCATGCCGTTTGGGCTGACGAACGCACCGGCAGTTTTTATGGATTTGATGAATCGAGTGTGCAAGCCGTACCTGGATAAGTTTGTTATAGTCTTTATCGACGACATCCTGATCTATTCTAAGAGCAAGGAAGAGCACGAACAACATCTACGACTTATTTTGGAACTCCTTCGGAAGGAACAGCTTTACGCGAAATTCTCGAAATGCGACTTCTGGCTTCGAGAGGTCCATTTCCTAGGGCATGTGGTGAACAAGGATGGGATTCACGTTGATCCATCCAAAGTGGAATCTATTAAGAACTGGCCTGCGCCTCGCACACCAAAGGAAATTCGCCAATTTTTGGGATTGGCAGGTTACTACAGGAGATTCATTAAGGATTTTTCTAAGATCGCGCAGCCTCTCACGTTGTTAACACAGAAAGGCGTTGTTTATCATTGGGGAAACGCACAAGAGTTAGCTTTTCAGCATCTAAAGGATAGACTTTGTAGTGCACCTATCCTTTCATTGCCAGAGGGCACAGAAGATTTTGTGGTTTACTGTGATGCATCAATTCAAGGTCTTGGTTGTGTATTGATGCAACGAGATAAAGTCATAGCCTACGCCTCACGACAACTCAAAGTTCACGAGAAGAACTACACGACACATGATTTGGAACTGGGAGCTGTTGTTTTCGCACTTAAACTATGGCGGCATTACCTGTACGGAACCAAGTGCGCCATCTACACCGACCACAGAAGTTTAGAACACATATTCAAGCAGAAGGAACTGAATATGCGGCAACGACGATGGGTCGAACTGCTGAATGATTACGAGTGCTCTATCAGGTATCACCCGGGCAAGGCCAATGTTGTGGCAGACGCCCTCAGTCGAAAGGACACTACGCCTAAGCGTGTAAGAGCTTTACAACTCACGATCCATTCTAGTCTACCTTCGCAAATACGAGCTGCTCAGATAGAAGCACTGAAGCCAGAAAACGTTAGAGCTGAAGCTCTACGCGGGTCAAGGCAACGCTTAGAACAGAAGGAAGACGGTGCTTATTATGTAACAGGACGCATTTGGGTCCCACTCTATGGCGATTTACGAGAACTTGTGATGGATGAAGCGCACAAATCTCGCTACTCGGTACACCCTGGTTCGGACAAGATGTACCACGATATTAAAACTACGTATTGGTGGCCTAGCATGAAGGCCCACATAGCAACTTATGTCAGCAAGTGTTTGACTTGTGCGAGAGTTAAGACGGAATATCAGAAACCTTCAGGCCTACTTCAGCAACCAGAGATACCACAATGGAAATGGGAGCAAATTTCCATGGATTTCGTTACTGGCCTACCTAGATCACAGCGCGGAAACGATACTATCTGGGTGATCGTGGATCGACTCACGAAATCCGCACACTTTTTGGCAATCAAGGAAACGGATAAGTTCTCCACTCTAGCGGAGATATACCTCAAGGAAGTTGTTTCGAGGCACGGGGTGCCCACTTCTATCATCTCTGATCGAGATGCACGTTTTACTTCGGAACTGTGGCAGGCAATGCACAAGTCTTTTGGCTCACGTTTAGATATGAGCACAGCGTATCACCCACAGACGGACGGGCAGTCCGAGCGAACTATTCAGACCTTAGAAGACATGCTTCGCGCTTGTGTAATCGACTTTGGCAACAGCTGGGAAAGACATCTGCCACTTGTAGAATTTTCGTATAATAACAGCTACCACACCAGCATTAAAGCTGCTCCGTTTGAGGCATTGTACGGACGTAAATGCCGGTCACCCCTCTGTTGGGCAGAGGTGGGGGATAGTCAAATCACTGGTCCAGAACATGTGGTAGACACTACTGAGCGGATTGCTCAAATACGACAACGCATGGCGGCCGCTCGTGACCGTCAGAAGGCCTACGCCGATAAGGGCAGGAAACCACTTGAGCTCCAGGTTGGGGAGCGGGTATTACTCAAAGTTTCACCCTGGAAGGGTGTGGTTCGTTTTGGTAAACGCGGCAAACTCAACCCACGATACGTTGGACCTCTCGAAATCCTTGAGAAAATAGGCAAGGTGGCTTACAGACTGAAATTACCAGCAGAACTCGGTGCAGTTCACAACGTTTTCCATGTGTCGAATCTGAAGAAGTGTCTGTCAGATGAGACGCACGTAGTTCCTCTGAAGGAACTCACGATCGACGAACAGTTGAAATTCGTCGAAGAACCTGTCGAGATCACGGACCGGGATGTTAAGGTCCTCAAGAGCACTAGAATACCTCTTGTTCGAGTTCGTTGGAACTCACGTCGCGGCCCAGAGTTTACCTGGGAGCGCGAAGATCGGATGAAACAAAAGTATCCCCAACTGTTTGAGAACAGTACAAACGCTACTGAGGCTGAAGCTACGGAATTTCGGGACGAAATTCCAGATCAACGGGGGGTGGATGTGACACCCCAGGAAAACCGGGAAAACCATGCAACTTAACTAGCTTCCTCAGTGAGTGCCATCAAATTTCGGGACGAAATTTCTTTCAACTTGGGGATGATGTGACAACTCGAAATTTAGAACCTTTCGTTGTAACTTGCTTGTACGTTATGTGACTAGTTTAAATGATAACGTGAACCTTTTTATGTGATAAGTGCTTTGTTACGTGTGTATTGTATATATATGTGTACGTGTTATATGTGAACCGAGAACCCGACACGAAACAACAAGGAACCCGACTCGAGACCATGAGGTCTCGAGTGACTAGTAATCGGTTTTGGGCCTTGGGCCGAGAACCTTTGGCCGGTTGGGCCTTTGGGCCGTAAACCCCACTCGAAACCCACTAAGGGTGCACACTTGGAACTAGCCTATATATAAACTACCCTTAGTTAGTTCTTGCCATTTGTTGAACAATACAACACACACACTCTCCTACTTCTCTCTCTAAGCCTTAAGAACACAAACACACCTCCAAGACTCTCGGATCTAATCGGTTAGCACAAGGACTCTCGGGTTTGGAACTTTGGATCGGCACACACACACCTCACCAACCGGTTAGTATTTCTTGTTGGATATTGTTGAATGCATAAGTGTCAAATATGTTCATGATGTGTTTGTGCTTGAATAAATGTATGATGAGATTATGTGACAATATGTTAAGTTGTTAAGTTTTACATAATGTTTTGAAAAAGAAATCGGTTCATGAATGTTTCTTATTATGAGTGGAACTATACATATTTGATGTTAAAAATGGGTTCATGGTATGACAAAAAGGTGAATGATGATATTGGTTGCATTTGGGTTTGATCCGAAAAGTGTGGGTGTTTATACTAAGAAAAATCGGCTAATAAATATGGTTGTCAAGTAGGATGCATGCTAGAAAATTGTATCTTGATGGTTGTTCATGATTTTGGGTGAATAAGTGTTGTTTATGTTATGAAGAACTTGAATATATGCTTTGAATATGTGAAGAACACTTTGAATGATAGTTAAGAATGTGAAAACCCTTGTGATTTTGATCCATCTTTGACTAGTAACCTGATTAGGAAAACTGTTAGTGGAATGCTATTGGTAGTTTCCGGATTTGGGCCTGATTATACTGTACCATTAATCTGACCATCTGCATCAACACGTGAACTTGAAAACGACTGCTACCGACTCGCAATCACGCAGTTGCGACTCGCAACCACAGCGTGATGACTCGAGACCACGCGGTTGCGACTCGCAACCATAGCAGGACAAGCCGAAACCACAGGTTACGAGTCCCGTTGCGACTCGAGACCTCAGCATGATGAACCGAGACTACGGTTGCGACACCGGTTGCGACTCGCAACCATCCATAATCAACACACAGCATGACTCGAGACCATGCTTGCGAGTCCGGTTGCGACTCGAGACCACACTTTTTGGGCCTTAGTTAATGGGCCAGACTGATGGGCTTCTGTGTTAACTGCTTTTACGTGTTTGGGCCTAAGTAGTTGGGCTGAACTTGTGAACCGTATGTGCTACTGTTGACTGTTAACTGTTACTGCTAAACGTGCTTGCCAAACATGTTGAACATTTGTGCACTACTTGGTTCGAATCTGATTATACGTGATATCCGTGTTAGGACGTTATTGACTACTTGCGACTTGATTGACTTTCTGTGTTTGACTGCCGAGCAAACCAAGGTGAGTTCACACCCTTTACAAAGCATGGGATTCCCTGGGTTGGGAACGGGGTTAAGGAACGTGGTTCCTCGTCTACCTTGGGTAGGACGTCAGTGGTTCAGGAATGTGATTCCTCGTCCGGATGGACGGATAAACGTACTAGACTAAAACTCTATCACGAAGTCCCTCCTTTTTGTATCGACTAATCGCCGGGCCAATGGCGAGCGGGTCATTAGTTAGATAGCGCTATTTAGGTCTGACAAGCCTCACACCGTGCCGCAGAGGACGGGCGTGAACTAATGGATCTGGGGCACGTCAATGATGATAGACATTGATGTTTTCAGGGCACATAAACATGACTACAGTCAGCAATCGATACGGTAACGAGTCTAGTATACACATGGGGTAGCCCCCACGGCTGGAGAGCCAGATGATGTACATGGGGTAGCCCCCACGGCCGAAATGCCTGATAACTAGATGGGGTAGCCCCCACGGCCGGAGTGCCGGAGTAACTGGGAACGAACTGGTCACGTTTTTAAACTATGGGGTAACCCCCACGGCAGGATGCCAGATAAAGTAAACTGTTTTCGAAACAACTAAAACGAACGCCCACCCGTGAACTCACTCAACTAGTTGTTGACTCGTTACTACATGCTTTGCAGGACCATAGGTACTCAGTGGGAGCTTGCATGGAGGAGGATCGTTGTGGGACAGGGATTGCTACAAGACTATGTTAAACTTGAAACTTTTGGAACTTATGTTATAACTTTAAACTTATGCTTCCGCTTGCAACTTAACTTGTTTGTTTTGAAACACCAATTGTGATGGTTAAACTTTTATAACTACTTATATGCTTGTTCAGTATGATTGGTGGCTGGATCCTGGTCAGTCACGCCCTCGGAGCGGGCGTTATCCGCAGGTGGATTTTGGGGGTGTGACAACTCCGCAGGTGGATTTTTGGGGGTGTGACAGATTGGTATCAGAGCCATTGGTTATAGAGAACTTGGTTTTAATATGAGAAAACGTTTTTATTAAAACCAGACTATAACCAGAACAGTGCTCTCAACGATCCACAACGACGCTTCGCTCCACGTGCAAGACTCAACATCCTAGGTAATAAGGTTTATGTTTATTGCCTACATGCTAGAATTGCATAGAACTTTGCTCGTAGTATGCTTAGATTACATTGCTCACTACTTGTTATTGCTTGAAAACACCTATGTGCTTACACTCTTCTGTCATCGCACTATTCGCGAACCTTTCTCACTTATGTTGCCTTTGATGTGAAGATCAATGGCCGGACGAATTAACATGACACAAGCCCAACTGACGGCTTTCGTTAATGAACAAGTTGCTGCGGCACTTGCAGCTGCTCAAGCAGGTAGTATACCCTGCAGTTTAGACTCGCACTAGGATCTTTAGATCCTACATTAACTCATGTGTTTAACCTTGTCCTATTCGTACACAATAGGTCAACACGCTCAGCAGCCCGTCTGCACTTTCAAGAACTTTATGGATTGTCGTCCTAGCACATTTAGTGGAACGGAGGGAGCAGTTGGACTCCTCCACTGGTTCGAAAAGCTCGAGTCTGTGTTCGAGATGTGTGAATGCCCTGAGGCTCGCAGGGTGCAATATGCCACTGGCACACTTGAAGGGATTGCGCTCACTTGGTGGAACGCACAGGTGCAGATCTTAGGGTTGGCAGCTCCTAACGCCACCCCTTGGAATGATTTCAAGGAATTGATCAAAAGGGAATACTGCACTCGTGAAGACATTCACAAGCTGGAAGATGAACTTTATCATTTGAAAATGGTTGGGTCAGAGATCGAAGCTTATACTAAACGGTCTAATGAGCTGGCCGTGCTATGCCCAACTATGGTGGACCCTCCAGTTAAGCGTATTGAGTTGTATCTCAAGGGTTTGGCACTAGAAATTCAGAGCCATGTGACATCGGCTAATCTTGATAACATCCAGGCTATTCAACGCCTCGCTCATCGCATCACAGATCAGGCAGTGGTTCAGAACAAACTGCCTAAACGTATTAGCGCTACTGCTACCGCTACCACTGCTACTACACTTGCTACTCCCAGTGACAACAAGAGAAAATGGGATGGGGATTCTAGCAAAGGATCAGCTTCAGTTCAGTCATAGGTTCAGCAGGGAAAGACTGACAGTTACCAGAGTCCCAGTCAGCATTCTTCAGGCAGTCACAGGCAGGGGGGATATCGAGGGAACCTCCCAAAGTGTAACAACTGCAACAGACACCACAGTGGCCAGTGTAACAAGGGTCGCTGTCAAAGATGCCTCAAGATGGGTCATGAGGCCAAAGATTGTAGAAGCCCGCGGCCTGTGAATCAGAATCAGCAGCAGCCACCAGCACAGCAGAATCAACAGCAGGGCAACAAAGGGTGTTTTCATTGCGGTGCAGAGGGTCACTTCAAAAGGCACTGCCCTCAGCTGAACAGGAACCAGAACAACAACCATAACAACAATCAAGGAAATGGCAACAACAACAACAACGGTGGAAACAACAACGGCAATGAAGCAAGGGGTCGTGCGTTTGTGTTGGGGCAGGGTGATGCCAGAAATGATCCCAACGTCGTTATGGGTAAGTTTCTTCTTGACGACATTTATGTTACTGTTTTGTTTGATTCGGGTGCGGATACGAGTTATATGTCTTTGAAAATGAGTAAATTGTTAAAACGTACACCAACACCTCTAAACACCAAACATGTCGTAGAACTAGCAAATGGTAAAAGTGTAGAAGCCACGCATGTAGTCAAGGGTTGTAACATCGTTCTAGCGGGTCAGACCTTCTCGATTGATCTTATTCCTATAGTTCTGGGTAGTTTCGACATTGTCATCGGCATGGATTGGTTATCCAAGCAGCAGGCGGAGATTCTATGCAAGGAGAAGATCATTCGTATTCCTCGTGCGGGTAAGGAACCTCTCGAAGTTCAAGGCGACAAGAGTGGTGCTGTGGTTGGCATCATCTCTTTCTTGAAGGCTCAGAAATGTTTACGAAAGGGGCATACTGCCATTTTGGCACTTGTTACTGATGCATCGACGAAAGAGAAAAGAATAGAGGATATTCCAGTTGTACGCGAATTTCCTCAAGTGTTTCCTGAAGATTTACCTGGTCTACCGCCTCATCGTCAGGTTGAGTTTCAAGTCGAGCTAGCTCCAGGAGCAGCACCTATAGCTCGCGCACCGTATCGTTTAGCTCCAACCGAACTAGAAGAACTGTCTAAGCAACTACAAGAGCTTTTGGATAAGGGCTTTATTCGTCCAAGCTCTTCGCCTTGGGGAGCTCCATTACTATTCGTGAAAAAGAAGGATGGCACTTTCAGGATGTGCATCGATTACCGCGAATTGAACAAGTTCACAGTGAAGAACCGCTATCCTCTTCCTCGTATTGACGACTTATTCGACCAGTTGCAAGGGTCGAGTTACTACTCCAAGATTGATCTAAGGTATGGTTATCATCAGCTGAGAGTCCGGGATGAGGACGTCTCCAAGACAGCATTCAGAACTCGCTACGGTCACTACGAGTTTCTAGTCATGCCATTTGGGCTTACGAACGCGCCTGCAGTTTTCATGGATCTTATGAACAGGGTGTGCAAACCTTATCTTGACAAGTTCGTCATTGTCTTCATTGACGACATTCTGATCTACTCCAAGAGTCAGGAGGAACATGAGCAGCACTTACGTCTTATCTTGGAACTTCTTCGAAAGGAACAACTGTACGCCAAGTTTTCAAAATGCGACTTCTGGCTTCGTGAAGTCCACTTCTTAGGCCATGTGGTGAACAGGGATGGGATTCATGTCGATCCATCCAAGGTAGATTCGATACGGAACTGGCCTGCACCGCGTACACCAACAGAAATACGCCAATTCTTGGGTTTGGCGGGATACTACAGACGATTCATCAAAGACTTCTCGAATATCGCACAGCCGCTTACACTACTGACACAGAAGGGTGTCACCTACCGTTGGGGCAACACTCAGGAAACTGCTTTCCAGTACTTAAAGGATAGGCTTTGCAGCGCACCTATTCTCTCATTGCCAGAGGGCACGGATGATTTTGTGGTCTATTGTGACGCGTCGATACAGGGACTTGGTTGTGTATTGATGCAGCGGGATAAGGTTATTGCTTACGCTTCTCGTCAACTTAAGGTTCATGAACGGAACTACACGACGCACGATTTAGAGCTGGGAGCTGTTGTTTTCGCGCTCAAGATATGGCGACACTACCTGTACGGTACCAAGTGCACAATTTACACCGATCACAGGAGTCTCGAGCATATCTTCAAGCAGAAGGAATTGAACATGCGTCAACGATGATGGGTCGAGTTACTTAACGATTACGAATGCGCTATTAAGTATCATCCAGGCAAAGCCAATGTTGTGGCTGACGCTCTCAGTCGGAAAGACACTCTACCTAGGCGTGTACGAGCTTTGCAGCTCACTATTCAGTCCAGTCTTCCTGCACAGATACGAACTGCTCAGATCGAAGCATTGAAACCCGACAACGTCAAAGCTGAAGCCTTACGCGGCTCAAGGCAACGAATGGAACAAAAGGAAGACGGTGCCTACTATGTAACGGGGCGTATTTGGGTCCCACTCTATGGCGGTTTACGAGAGCTTGTGATGGATGAAGCACACAAGTCTCGCTACTCAATACATCCAGGGTCGGATAAAATGTACCACGATCTGAAAACAACATATTGGTGGCCTAGCATGAAAGCCCACATCGCTACTTACGTCGGCAAGTGTTTGACTTGTGCAAAAGTCAAAGTGGAGTATCAGAAACCAGCGGGCCTACTTCAGCAACCCAAGATACCGCAATGGAAACGGGAAGAAATTTCCATGGATTTCGTTACAGGCCTACCCAGATCCCAGCGTGGGAATGATACTATATGGGTGATCGTGGATCGACTCACCAAGTCTGCACACTTCCTGGCTATTAAGGAAACGGATAAGTTCTCCACTCTCGCAGACATCTATCTTAAAGATGTTGTTTCGAGGCACGGGGTGCCCACCTCCATCATTTCGGATCGGGATGCACGATTCACGTCAGAGCTATGGCAAGCGATGCATAAATCTTTCGGCTCACGGTTAGACATGAGCACAGCATATCATCCTCAGATGGATGGGCAGTCTGAGCGAACGATCCAGACTCTTGAAGACATGCTTCGGGCATGTGTTATTGATTTCGGCAACGGCTGGGAAAAGCATCTCCCTTTGGTGGAGTTTTCGTATAATAACAGTTATCACACCAGCATACAAGCCGCTCCATTCGAGGCATTGTACGGGCGTAAATGCCGGTCACCTCTCTGTTGGGCAGAGGTGGGGGATAGTCAGATCACGGGTCCGGAGATTGTAGTGGACGCCACAGAAAAGATTGCACAAATACGACAACGCATGGCCGCAGCACGCGACCGTCAGAAAGCATACGCGGATAAGCGTAGGAAGCCTTTGGAATTTCAGGTCGGGGACCGGGTTTTACTTAAAGTCTCACCCTGGAAGGGTGTGGTTCGTTTTGGTAAACGGGGCAAACTAAATCCGCGGTATGTCGGACCGTTTGAGATCATTGAAAGAATAGGCAAAGTGGCCTACAAGCTAAACCTACCAGCTGAACTCGGTGCAGTTCACAATGTATTTCACGTGTCGAATCTGAAGAAGTGCCTGTCAGATGAGACCCTCATAGTTCCTTTTAAGGAACTCACTATCGACGAGCGGTTGCAGTTCGTCGAGGAGCCAGTTGAAATCACGGACCGGGATGTTAAGGTCCTCAAAAACAAGAGAATCCCTCTTGTTCGAGTTCGTTGGAACTCCCGACGTGGCCCAGAGTACACCTGGGAACGCGAAGACCAAATGAAAGAAAAGTACCCCCAGTTATTCGGAACCAATGCATCCACTACTGAGACTGAAGCTACTACTGCGGAATTTCGGGACGAAATTCCAAATCAACGGGGGGATGATGTGACACCCCAGGAAAACCAGTAAACGATACAACTTACCTAGCTTCCTCAGTGAGTGCGTACCAAATTTCGGGACAAAATTTCTTTTAAGTTGGGGATAATGTGACAACTCGAATTTCCAAGATTTCTATTTCGCATTTATTGCACGTTCATTTATTGTTTAGTTGTTATTTGCACAATTAGTTGCTATGGACTTGTATACGCTTTGATGCAATGTATGGTATTATGTGATTGTGCATGATTGTTTGTTAAATATTGAAAGACTTGACAAATATATAAACTTGGTGGTGAAACTGTGAAATTGTTGTGAGATGGTGTACTTGTGCAAAAGTTAATACTTGAGGATATAGGGAGCAATTAGTGAAATCCTAGTGATACTTAACCCTAATCTCTTTCCCTAATCATTCACTAATCATCACAAGAATCAAAACACGTACCCTCACATTCCCTAATCCTCTCTACAACCATCTTCTCATCATTCTTGGTTTCACAAGTCTTTTGCATCAAGTTGATCTTTCAATCCATTTGGAATCAATCAAGGTAATTGCTTAATCATTGTTGGTTGTTAGTAATTGATTGTTTGATTGTTATTAATCCTTGATTCTTGTAATTCTTGTAAACCCTAGTTCTTCTCATGCTAGTTCCGTAGTTGTTGATTTGATTCTGTCTATTGTGATAATGTTGTTGATTGGTTGTATAATCGACTGCCTGATGATTGGATACGTGATGTGCTAAAATCATTGATTTTGATTAAGATTATTGTACTGTAAATATATGTGAAAATAAGGATTCATGATCGCATGAAGAACTAGAACGTAACTGATGCAATCGCATTGAACTTGAATGTTCGTATGTATTACTGATAGTTTGTCTGAGTTTTAAGCATGCTATAGTCCGACCTTTGATTACCTAAAGGGTCCGACCTTTATATTAATGTATGCTCCGAGTTTTAGCCAGTTATCTCTGTCCGAATTCTTTATCAAGCATGTTGTCCGAGCTTCATTTTATAAAACTCACAAAAGGGTCCGAATTTTATTTGCATTATGTGTCCGAGTTTTATCACAACTTGAATGTCCGACTTTTGTGACCTTTAGAAGGTCCGAGTTTGTTAATGAGGTGCATGGTCCGAGTTTCTTGAGCCCACCCCTAGTCCGACTTTGTGATAAAAAAAAAAAATTCCCCAAGTCCGAGTTTCAGGAGAGATCCCCTGTGCGAGTATTTGGGGGGGGGGTGTTACCCCTTCTGTCCGAGTTTTATTATATATACTACATGGTCCGAGTTCTTTTAAGGCACTTATCTTGTCCGACTTTTATAAGGAACCAGGAGGGTGTCCGAGTTTCATTGATGCAAGGGTAGTCCGAACACCTTTTGATATGTTACTGTCCGAACTATTGTGCATAACACACTTAGTATGACTTTTATATGTAGACGTGTAGCCCGACCTTTTACTAGATATATTTGTGATCCGAGCTTTGTGGATAGTGTACGGTCCGAGTATGTTGGCTTGTTAATGGAACCAAGTTGATATTGAATGAAATATGATGATCCTATCACCACTGTATGCATGCTATTGAAAGCTACTTATTGTATGATGTCTGTACATTACCGTATGTTACCGTAATTGCTGCATATAACTGTATGACTCCATATGTGATTGTATAATACTGAAGGAAACTGTATGATCCCGTATGTATGAACATTCTATGTGATATCAGCATGTACACAATAATCACACAAAAGACAGTTGCATGAATATCAAGGAATTGTAAACCATAAGTTGATGCAAACACTTACATCGTATCATGTGCAACATATCCTAGGTCTTGTGTAATGGACTTAGACATTTACTAAACCTTAGAAGCAATAACATACCGAGCAAACCAAGGTGAGTTCACACCCTTACTAAGGCATGGGATTCCCAAGGGCTTGGGAATGGGATTGAAGGAATGAGATTGACTAGATTCGTACATACACTGTTACTAGACTACCATACCATCGTCCTCGGTTGTGCAGGACACATACGTAAAACCTACGTATACTTATGCTACTCGCTATCCTCGGTTGGGAAGGATACTCACGTAAAACCTACGTGAACTTATACTCACTACTGCCTCGGTTGTGTCAGGCACTTACGTAAAACCTACGTAAACCCCCGCGTACCCCTATCCTCGGTTGTGAAGGATTACTTACGTAAAACCTACGTAAACTTGTACGTGTTACTGTTCTCGGGATATGTAGAACACTTATGGTTACGAATAGTCTTGTGGATATACAACATGGGAAGCCCCCACCAATAGAACGTACTATCGGCCCAGTAGCGCCATATGTTACAAACGAACTTACTATTACGCATTTACTTTCTGTGAACTCGCTCAACTAGTTGTTGATCCTCTGTTACATGCCTTGCAGGTCGTTAGATACATGGAGCTTGCACAGGGAGGAGCTGGTCGTTGTGGGCTTGGATCATCATTGTCTTGTTAAACACTTATGACATATGATACTTTATTATGATGGGTTTTATTTATACGCTTCCGCTAAACAGTGAAAACTTACTTATGTTTTGGAACACCTTTCATATGGATTTGGTTTGGTTTAATGGCAATTACTTTTACTATATATATATATATATATATTGTTCTATATGATTGGTGGCTTGATCCTGGTCAGTCACGCTCCCAAGCGGTGATACTCCGCAGGTGGATTTTTGGGGGTGTGACAGCATCTTCCTTTGGTGGAGTTCTCATACAATAACAGTTATCACACCTGCATTCAAGCCGCTCCATTCGAGGCATTGTACGGGCGTAAATGCCGGTCACCTCTCTGTTGGGCAGAGGTGGGGGATAGCCAGATCACGGGTCCAGAACTTATAGTAGACACCACGGAAAAGATTGCACAAATACGACAACGTATGGCGGCAGCTCGCGACCGTCAGAAAAGCTACGCGGATAGGCGTAGGAAGCCATTGGAATTTCAGGTCGGGGACCGGGTTTTACTCAAAGTCTCACCCTGGAAGGGTGTGGTTCGTTTTGGCAAACGGGGCAAACTCAATCCGAGGTATGTCGGACCATTCGAAATCGCAGAAAGAATAGGCAAAGTGGCCTACAGACTGAACTTACCAGCTGAACTCGGTGCAGTTCACAATGTTTTTCACGTGTCGAATCTGAAGAAGTGCCTGTCAGATGAGACCCTCATAGTTCCCTTGAAGGAGCTCACTATCGACGAGCGGTTGCAGTTCGTCGAGGAACCTATTGAAATCACGGACCAGGATGTTAAGGTCCTCAAGAACACGAGAATCCCTCTTGTTCGAGTTCGTTGGAACTCCCGTCGCGGCCCAGAGTTCACTTGGGAGCATGAAGATCAAATGAAACTCAAGTATCCCCAGTTATTCGGAACCAATGCAACTACTACTACTGCAGAATTTCGGGACGAAATTCCAAATCAACGGGGGGATGATGTGACACCCCAGGAAAACCAGTAAACGATACAACTTACCTAGCTTCCTCAGTAACCGCATGCTAAATTTCGGGACGAAATTTCTTTCAAGTTGGGGATAATGTGACAACTCGAGTTTCCGACTTTCACTTTCGCATTTATTTCACGTTGACTTTGACTGTTGACTTTGACTGTTTAAGTTGTTTAACTTGTAATGTACACTTTGTGTTATAATAAAACGTATTGTGTTTGCATGACTATGTGTTTGGTTGTATAACATGAAAACTTAAACCGTTTAATGCATGACCCGACGAATCAAGCGATTCGCCATGACTCGACTCGACGAAACAGGAGTCTGATTCGTCACATCGAACTCGACGAAACGAATGGCGTTACGCCATCAGCCTCTCGACGAAACAGGGGTCTGAGTCGCCGGCACGCGATTCGTGAAGCCCAGTAAGGGCCCAAATATGATATTTATTAGACATTACGGTTTCATTCGAGACATTGGAAGCAAACTGAAAACCCTATTCCTCCACCATTGCGTGACGGCAACTGCAAGACTCCAAACCCTTCCATTCGATCAGTCTAGTGACTCTCCCATTCGGTTAGTGCACTGTTGTTTGAATTATGCGTGATTTCATGTCTGAATGTATACGTTAGATTGATTAATAGATGTTATGTGATTATGTTATGCTTCTCCATGAATGGCCTGGGAATAGTATGGTGGCCGTAATTTCACAATGATTTGGCTGGTTCTTATGACTTCATGAATTGATTGGATTAAATGGATTGGTGTGTAGGGATTCTTATATTTCCGATAAGATCGACAATACTCTTATGATGGCAGGATGTTGAATAGCTAGCACATTAGGGTTTTGTGTTTGAATCTTATACCGTGATTTTTGTGGTTGGGCTCAATGTTCTCGTAATCAAATGTTAAATGGTAGAACTATATTTACTGATCTGATATTGTATGATTTCTGTATGAATTGCCGTAGAATGTCGATGAACTGTTGATTAGGGTTTTCTGCAAAAGTGTAACTGATGCACGGCGTAAAAGACTTGTTGGCGAAACGCATAATCCGACGAAACAATTCCGACGAAACAAAGTTTCGTTTCGCCGAGGTCAGTCGCGACGAAACGGAATATGACTCGCCAAGGGACATCTCGACGAAACAGATAGTGTTTCATCGAAGGGATATAACGACGAAACGGGTGCTTCGTCGAGTGGGTAAAACAGCACAGTAACTTAACCATTTCTGTTAAAAACCTAACTGAGTTAACTAACTGCTGTTAGATACTATGCATGACTTGTATGATGTTGCTTAGTGATGTGTACTACTTGGTGAACATTGATT
Organism: Helianthus annuus; assembly: GCF_002127325.2. Classification (NCBI taxonomy): domain Eukaryota; kingdom Viridiplantae; phylum Streptophyta; class Magnoliopsida; order Asterales; family Asteraceae; genus Helianthus; species Helianthus annuus. The sequence goes on along the minus strand of NC_035434.2, from coordinate 45,310,430 downwards.
GTGCTTATACGTGAACTACATGAACATGAACTTATTATGTGTACGTGCGTACCTTAGGACGTGATTGATTAACTGTGAGCACATACTTAGCATACTTAGCATACCGAGCAAACCAAGGTGAGTTCACACAGCCAAGGCATGGGGTTCCCAGGGTGGGAATGGGTTTGGATTATTTACTTGTACTTACCTAGCTTATGGAACTTAGTTACATGGTCCTCGGGTGAGGAAGGGTTATTGGTAAAATGCGACTAGACTAGTGATACTAATAGAACTGATCTTCGCACACACGTCGGGGTTGGCTGCGATAATATGACTAATCTTCGCACACATTCCTAGGAAGGCTGCGAACTATACACTAAACTTCGCACACATGCCGGGTGGCCGCGATACAAATATACCTAGTCTAGAATACTTGGGAAACATCCCCTAATCTTCGCATACATGCCTAGAGGGCCGCGATGCGAACTAATACGATACATGACTTAATGAACGAACACAAGGCTTACTATACTATTACGATTACTGAGCTATTAACTGTGAACACGCTCAACTAGTTGTTGACTCTCTGCTGCATGCCTTGCATGACCCTAGGTACATGAAGGAGCTTGCACAGGGAGGAGCAGGTCGTTGTGGGACATGAATCGTGGATGCCATGTTATAAACTTAAACATTAGAAACATATTACTTGCTTTGGTTTTACGCTATGCTTCCGCTACACTTTGAAACTATACTTATGTTTTGAACACCTATCGTATTGAATGATTGGTTTGCATTTACTTTTTTACTTGTTATTAATTGCATGTTCGATATGATTGGTGGCTTGATCCTGGTCATGTCATGCCTCCAAGCGGTGTTACTCCGCGTGTGGATTTTGGGGGTGTGACATTCCGAAATCAACATCCAAAAACAACTTAAATGAAGAACCTAATCTTGTGATGTACAAGATGTCAGGATCTGATAAGTTGTATTCGGATCTTGAATTTCCTTTGGAGAATGTGAATGTTGACAAATTGAAAAATGTGTTCAAGTTGGTAGAGATTGACGTTTGTGAAATTGAAGGTTTGAAACGTTCCAAGAGGCAATTAAACTTTGAAAAAGATAAAGCTTATTACAAAAAACCTGTTATTCCACCGTGTTTTTCTAAAAACAACCAAAACAGATGGTCGGGTGGTTATCAGGATGGTAAGAACAATCAAAGAAGGAATTTTCAAAACAAGAAGTTTGTCGAGAAAAAGGTGTTTGCAAAAAGCTCGAGTTCTCATTCAGAGCAAGAATCTGAAATTTTTTCAAAAACAAATGAAGAGTTTTTTGAAAAGAAAGCCTCACAACCTCAGAGCGAAGGCGCAAGTCAGGTATTTGATACCCGTACATGCTTCAAATGTAACAAAGTTGGACATATTTCACGAAAGTGTACCAACTTAAAGCCTAAGTCTGAAGTTGTTAAGAACCAGAAAAAGAAAGTTGATACAAAAGGCAAAGCTCCAATGGTTGTTGAGAAGAAAGTTTTGAAAAATGAAAACACCAAACTCAAAACTGAACCTGTAAAGAATGCGGTAACTAAAAACGACAAGTTTTACACACGGGTTGCATCATCTCAACAAACATGGAAGCCAAAACCTGTTGAAAAGAAAACAAGTTCTCCAGAACCAAAGGTCTCAGTGTCTTCAAAACAATCATCTTCTACCACTTCGGTAAAGATGAATGTTCCTTTGGATTACTATGAGAATCTTGAAAAACAAAAGTCAAATGTTTGTGAAAAGAAGTATGTACCAAAGAAAGATCAATCATCTGGTCAACCTCCGAAAAATGATTTCTTTTTATACAAAGAGGTTGAGATTGGATATGAAGAGAGTTTAAAGATGAATGACAAGAATTTTCCGCCACTTTACACAACAAAAACTCACATCAAAGTCAAGCTACCTAAGTCGAAAGAGGCTTGGGTGGCATCCAAATCTAACTAAAAGTTTGTGATGTGTGCAGGAGCTTCCAAGATCCGTCTCACGTTGGATTATGGATAGTGGAGCTTCTCGGCACATGACGGGGAAGAAAACCCTGTTGTACGATGTTCGAGGGTTTAATGGAGGATATGTGGGATTTACAGGCAATCAAGGTGGTCGAATAATTGGTGAAGGAACTCTATCGAATGGTATTGTCACGTTTGAGAGAGTAAACTACATCGCCGAGCTTGAAAACAATCTTCTGAGTATCTCTCAGATTTGTGATCGCATGTATACAACGCACTTCACAGACAAAGATTGTTTGATTTTGAAACCAGGATTTGTTGTTCCCGAAGAATGGATTATCATGAGAGCACCAAGAGTCAATGATCTGTACGTGTTGGACATGAGCGTAGCCACTACTACCACGGGTCAGTCTCATTGTTTTATGTCAAGAGCAACAGAAAAAGAATCACAATTGTGGCATCGCAAGATGGGCCACATTCACCTGTGAAAAATGAACTACTTGGTTCACAATGATTTAGAAACGGTGTTCATTTGAAAGGTCTTCATCTGGAAGGGGAGTGCATTAGTTGCATCAAAGGAAAGCAAAAGAAGAAGTCACACCCTCAAAAGAAAGTCAACTCAGTTTCAAGACCATTAGAGAGACTTCATATGGATCTTTTTGGTCCAGTGAACGTCAAAAGCATAACTGGTGATCTCTATTGTCTTGTAGTTACTGATGATTACTCTAGATTTTCGTGGGTATCATTTCTGAAAACAAAGGATGAGACATTTGAAAGTTTAATGGCGTTGTTCAGAAAAATTGAAAACTTGTACCAAACTCGAATCAGAAGAATCAGGGGTGAAAACGGTACATAGTTTAAGAACAACAAAATGGAAGAGTATTGTGATGAAAGAGGTATATTGCAAGAATTTAGTGCTCCTTACACTCCACAGCAAAATGGAGTAGCAGAACGAAAGAACAGGACGCTAATCGAAACGGCCAGGACAATGCTAGCTGATTCCAAGCTACCAGTCAATTTTTGGGCAGAAGCAGTGTCAGCCGCTTGCTATACACTCAACCGAGTTCTTAGAGTAAATAAATTCAACAAGACGTGTTTTGAGCTGATCAACAACCGCAAACCAAACCTAAAGTATCTGGAACCGTTTGGGTCTCCCTGTACAGTTCTAGAACCTTTTGGAAAATTTGGTCCAAAGAGCATCGAAGGAATATTCGTGGGTTATTAAAGTCTACTGAAAAGAGTCTTTGTTCCAAGCTTAAAGCGGATCATCAAAGCGCATAATGTTGAATGTCAAGGTTATACAATGCCACCGCAGAATCCCGACGATTCATGGCGTTTTCATTACGATACTTTGTGGGATTCGTTTGACATGGAAGAAGAACCAGAGTTCTTTGATGAGTTGGATATTCTGAGAGAGTATGAGTCATCACAAGAAAGGTTTCCAGCAGAATCTTCTAAGCGTCAAGGGCAAACTTCAAATGACAATGAAGCTGGTCCAAGCAATGCTGGTGAACATGATGATATTCAGCAATCTTCAGAATGTGAACATGCTCCTGATAATCAGACGGTAGTCAACGATAATCAAGAATCTGATGATAGACCAATATTTGATTGTGGTGATTCAGATTCTGAGGGGGAGCAAATCCAGATTTCAAGTCAAACAAATCCAGTCGGTGAACACGATGCAAATCAAAATGTAACAAATTTGGAAGGCGAGGTAGATGCTCCAGGCGAGGTTATGCCAAGAACTCTTTCATATCATCCAGAAGAGTTGATTATTGGAGAATTACAATCAGGCGTCCGCACTAGACGACAAATTGACCAAGGGCTTACTTGTTTTTATTCTACAGTTGCTCCTTTACAAACAGAGTTTTCACTTAGTTGTTTTATTTCGCAGATTGAACCGCGTACATACAAGGAGGCACTAACTAAAGATTCTTGGGTCAACGCTATGCAAGAGGAGTTAAGTCAATTTGAGAAGTTGGGAGTGTGGAAGTTGGTAGACTTGCCTGATGGTCATAGGAAAATTAACACCAAGTGGGTGTTTAAATGCAAGAGAGACGACCGAGGGGTTATTATTCGTAACAAAGCTCCACTCGTAGTCCAGGGTTTCAGTCAGCAGGAGGGTATCGATTTCACCGAAGTGTATGCTCCCGTCGCTAGACTTGAAGCGATTAGAATCTTCTTAGCATTTGCATCGTGGAAGAGATTTAAAGTCTTTTAGCTAGATGTTAAATCGACTTTTCTCTATGGGAAGGTAAAAGAGGAGGTATATGTCGGACAGCCACCGGGCTTCACCGACCCAAACCACAAAGACAAGGTCTATTTACTAGATAAAGCGCTGTATGGTTTATACCAGGCCCCGAGAGCCTGGTACGAGACATTGTCTCAACATCTGCTTGCCAACAGCTTTATCAGAGGAAAAGTGGATGCCACTCTCTTAACCAAAGAAGTCGACGGACATCTTCTGATTGTTCAGATATATGTGGATGATATCATATTTGGGTCAACAAATGAAGATTTGTGCAAAGATTTTGAAAAAGTTATGAAGCAAAAATTTGAAATGTCATCAACCGGTGAGATGAAATTCTTTTTGGGTCTTCAGGTTGAACAATTGCCCAAAGGAATTTTCATACATCAGACGAAGTACGTTCATGATATCTTAGAGAAATTTGGGATGTCAGGATCTACTCCAGCTTTCACCCCGTTAGCAACAAACCATGGGCTAAACCCTGATCTCACCGGAGAGAAGGTAGATGAAACGATGTATCGTTCCATGATCGGTTCGCTAATGTATTTGATAGCTTCAAGACCCGATATCATGTATCCTACCTGCCTCGCAGCACGATTTCAATCAAACCCGAGAACTTCGCATATGGTGATTGTGAAACGGATATTGCGTTACCTGAAAGGAACTCCATCATTGGGGTTGTGTTATCCAAAAGAAGGCGATTTCACGCTTGAAGGTTATTCCGATTCCGACTTCGGATGCTGCGAAGTTAACGCTAAGTCAACAACTTTGGGATGTCAGTTTTTCGGACCTCGATTGGTCACTTGGCAATGTAAGAAGCAGACCTCTGTAGCTTTATCCACATGTGAAGCTGAATATGTATCTGCTAGCGGTGGCTGTTTGTAGGATCGTTCTCCGACCTGTTTGAGTCGTTCAGAGAAGTTCGTATCCGAATTAAGAGGCGGAAACTATTAATTCGGTGCTATTGAAGCTGTATTCACTTTAATCTTGCTGTTTTATTGATCTTCAACTCAATTACAAGGTTTGACAGCACTTCGGCAGCACTTCGTGGCTCAACCGGAAAATTACACCGTTAACTATGTGTTGTGGATCGCCCCTAAGACCTATTTATAGGCATTCTGGTCCGCTCATACGACATGTACATAAGAGCGGTCCACATTGTGCCATAAAAGCGATCCAGCATATGACTTATAAGCGATCCTAACCTATACCTGACACATAAGCGATCCTAGCTATGTACAAATAAGCGATCCATATACAAATAAGCTATTCTAGGATTCCGTGCCATTTCCTATCTGATCAACCTTCAAGACTTGATAGAAGACGTAGTCAACAGACGTAGGTGCACTAACAGACTCCCCCTCGGATGTTGACGGAGTCTTGATAGAGTCTTCGCACATGTCACTCTACAGTCTTCATCAGTCGACAATCTGCCTCTGAAATATCTGTCATTCCAAGAATCCTCGTTCTCTATCTTCATCATCAACACATTCTTCTTTCTTGAATGTTGATTCGGTGTCTTCAGACTCCCCCTCTCACACAGCTGGGATCGTAGTCTGGAATTCAAACTACCACTGGTTCTAAGATCGTTAACAGGCTCCCATCAGGTTCAAGATCGTAACCTGGCACTTTAACACCTGTACCTGCACAATCTCTACCTAACCATAAGTTTCTACAAAGATTAAAACTTCTCAACAATTTAGAAACTATGTTGAACCAAAACAATAATGATTTTGCATTCAAGAATTTATAACTGGTTCTTATCAAAACAACTTTACCATCTACACAAACACTCCCCAAACCAGTTCTTCAAGTTTAGCACTTTGAATTTCGAAAATCAGCATCTCAACACCAGTTGTCGAAAATCTTTTTGATTTTTCAAAATTTATGCTAAAACACACCAAAAATCTTTTTGAATTTTTGAATAAAAGTAAATGCAGAAATTGAAATATTTACAAATAATATTTTTGTGAGTTTGTGCAAGAGGATCATATCAGTTATGAAACATATCACAAACACCGTTAAGCTTGATTACATATTAAGTTCTAAACAATTTACCTAGATTGTCAGTATGTTTGTCCACTTAAATTTTCACACAAATTTCAACTGATTCGAGATACGATATTAATGTTTTAAGGACTTAAACTTAATTGTGTATTACTCCACTTGAATATACTCCCGTATCCAGATCCCAAATATTCAGTCTTACAGGTGAGTATACCACAGATGATATCTGTAAAGGGGTAAATGCGAAACCGTGAGAGCTCAGGTCAGAACTTCCGTTCAGCAGAGAGATGACGGCTCGACTTTTGGTGGGTCCCCTTTAGAGGGTCTTTTATTACAACAGCAAAGATTATCAATTTTATTGTTTAATCAGATTGCTGAGGGCGGCACTTATGTTTCAAAGCTTTTTGCAGAAAGTATTATTCGGGAACTAGGTCAGTATTTCCATACAGCAGAAGTCCCGTAATAATACCCCAGATATCACTGAGCATAAAGACCTAGTATCTCAGAATACGGGACCTTTCAAACAAGATTTCGGGGGTTACCCATATATCCAAGAATAGTTACCCACGAATCAAGTAAGTTTGATTTAGGTTTATATCTCGTTTCAATTTACTAAATGTGCAAAAATCTACTGACACATCCGTAGTAAGATTGTTTATCACATTTTGACTTTACAATTCTTTAGCGTGCTGTGATAGTCCACTGATGTACTATCATTTCCTCTTTTTCGCAACAAACCTCATTTTTCAATTTTATCATGTTTTTGACTTTTTCAAATTTTCTGATGTTTTTGGATTTTCTAAAAATTCTTACTCCCCCTAAAATTCAAATACATCTAAAGAAAATTGAAAACAAACTGTACAGAACATGACAACTGATATCGAAACACCTCAATTCTCCATCCATTTGACTTAAACAATCAGAACTCCCCTTCACAACAAACTATTTTCCCATAATGATTTCAAAACACTTAAGTTTGTTTTAATCAGAATGGTTTTTCTGGAAAATAAGTTTTGTTGTTTTTACCGTTTGTAAAAATGGGGCAAAATCATCACATTGTTTACCAAATTCATAAGTGATAGTTAACTCAAGTTCAATTTAATGACCTTGGTTTAACCACTTGTAAGATCATCTGGTTCTCATTCTGAACCAATTACAACAACCACAAACATACGATCACTTGTAAGTTTAGCAATTCAAGCTCTTCAAACCTATTTTTCAACCAATTACCATCTCTTGGTTGAATTCTCAAGGTGCCGATTCCTACTCCTCGGTTACAAACCTGGGAGTTCCGGCAAGTCCTGCAAAAACCTCACAAACATATTTAGAAAGATGCCGATTCATGATCCACAATACCATCTTGGGATCTCCGGCAAGTCAGGTTTTTATTCTTGAAAAAATATATCCACCCAAGCCTGACCTTCCTTGGGTGTAACCTCATCGTTTTCATTGTTTCTTTCAACCGACCTGTAAACCCATCCTTTGGAAGCATAAAAATCCTGAATGCTTTGGGCCTTACCACTGACCATTTTTCCAAAGATGCGTTTTACATTTCCGTTAAAAGTTTTTTCAACATCAATTTTCTTTTTGTCAGAATAAAACTGATTTGAAATTTCATTTTTTCCGATTTTAGATTTGTAATTTTTAGCACTTAGTGGCGGAAAATTCACATCGTCCACTTTCGGAACTTTCTTTTCAATCTTTTTCTCAACACGTGGCTCCTCTGATTTTATGGAATCAGATTCATCACCAGAACAATTACCTGAACCTTTCACAACCCATTTCTGATTTGGCACATTTTCTTTCCTTTTTGAAGCACTATTTGGACATTCTCCTTTTTCGAAAGTTGAATTTTCAAAGCCAGTAAACTTCCGGGTTGACAGTTCAGTCTTTTCAACAACTTTTTCTTTCATTTTTCTTGAGACTTCTTGTATTGGTCGAAATGTCTTTGGACAATCTTTCGCAACATGACCCACAGCTTTACACTGAAAACAATATCTCTTTTCAACCTTCTTTGGTTCTTCCTTCTTCTTTATGACCTCTTGCTTCTTAGCAAGGAATTCTTGATTCGTTTGATTTCTGAAAGATTTTTCTTTTTCAGCTTCTGTAGTTTTTCCTGCAACAAACATTGTTTTTGGTTTATAAACTTTTTCATTTTTATAGTTTTTCTGTGGAATAAAACCAAGACCTTTCTTTTTGTAATTACGATTATGGTTTGGTTTCTTTTGGAAACTATAACCACAATTGTAACCCATTTTCTTGTTGATTCTTTGTTGATCTCTTGAAGTGTATTGTTTAGGTTTTCCATTAAGATTAAAATCTTTTATTTCAAAAATATTAATTTCTATTATTTTGAAATCCTTTTGAATCATTTCAAGTCTGACACTTCTTATTGGAAAACCCTCATCAGAATATAATTTGTCAGAACCTTTCAAAGTATATGCCACTTTGACCGATTCATCATTCAAATTAGATTTAGAAAGTAAAAATTCTTTATCATAAACCCGTTTGTCCTTTTTATTTGTCGGCTTTGACGTATTTGACCCAGACTTTGACTCGGGTTTGGACTCCGATTTTGGCTTCTCATTGTCATCGCTGTCTAACACCTGATCTACCATACTTTTTATCAACTTTGACTCATGATCAGTGTCTGATGACGTATATGTGACATCAATACTTTCTGGCAAATTATCCGACGACCCAGACTCCCATTTCAAATTGATCGCTTTATTGACTCTTTCTGAATTTGGATTTCGAGGTGAATATCCATTTTCAACCGGGGGCGGACATCTGTTATAGGATACACTCGGTTTCTTACCAGAAGTCTTCAATATTTCTTCATCTTTTGTCACAGATTTTTCTTCTCCAAATATCTTCACTTCTTCAAACGTCTTCAAATCTTTCACCACTGGATAAATCCTGTCAACAACAAAAGTAGAACATGAGTAACTGTCTAATAATTTCTTAACTTTCTCAGTTTCTATCTTTTGTGTTGCCAACTCAAGCTCGAGATCTGCACATTTCTTTATGTTAAAGTTCGCCGTATCAAGCTGTCTCAGATAAGCTATCTTCAAAGTATTCATAGCTTCAGCTTGTTCACCATCAGAATCTGTATATATGTTGATTTCTCTGTTCATTGTATCATATGATTCCTTCAACTTGTGAATATTGTGCAACAGCTCATTGTTCTGCTTAATCAGCGAATCACAGTTCATGCATTTTTCTTGGACCATGACCGGTTCATCATCCACTTTAATCTCAAATTCAGGAACTTCTTTCACTGTTCTGCTTGAATTTAAAAAGTGAGCTCTTCTCAATTTCTCAGCTTTTGCTTCTTCTTTCAATCTCTCTTCCTCTTCTGCCTCCTCTCTGTTCTTTCTTTGTCTTTCTTCAGCAGCTTCCATGACTTTTCTGCATCTTTCTGCACATTTAAGATCATAAGCATTAGCAAAGAAAGCATGAGAAGTATTTTTGGCCATAAAGTCTTGATCTGTACAGAAATCATCCCAAGTAAATCCTTCAGCCAACTTCTCGTCATTTTGTTCAGCTAAACACACTTTGCTTTCTTTCGGAAGATACTTTTCCCAGGTAAAATTATCATATTTTCCCTGACTTTACAACACATGCCTTTTTATCAACCACATCTCTCCCATGTGCCGTTTGTGCCTGATGCTGCTGTGTTGGTTGAGTGATTTGATGATAGATGGCCTTCTTGTGATAATCATTGTTTCCAAAAGGATTCTGGGCACCGGTAGCTTCACGGTTTTTGCATTCCCTCTTGAAATGCCCCTTCTCCCTACAACGAAAACATGTAACTTTAGATTTGTCAAAACCTAAAGCTGAAACGTTTGCATCACGAAAATCATCACGGCCAGTAATTTGTTTGAACTTTTCAGCGCGTCTCATCACACTCGCCATACACCATTTTATATCCATCAATTCCATTTCTTCAGCATCAATTTGATCGTAATCCTCTTTCGTGAGCATTGGATTTCCGATCTTTCCTGCAACAAAACAACTATAAGACTCTAAAATCATCCCTAACAAAGACATTTGATTTTTTGCAATATCTTCAGTGTAGTCTTGATCATTTTCAAGGCTTAACACAATGTTACACTGAAGTTTTCTACCATTCTTTGTTACAGATATATTAGGATCAAAAGATGAAAATCTTGTGCTGTTGCTTGATCCCTGAGATGTCTTCTTTTCAGTAGAATCTTTAACACTGTAAGCAGTTTCGATCTTAGGAGAGAACTTTGTTGAATCAGTAGCACCATGCTTGTAATACAGACTGATATCCAGCTCTCCATCGTAGTTCTTCATCCTAGCGATCTTTCTCTGCTCCATCTCTTGAGCTTCCAAATGCTTTATGAAGTCTCCTAGTTTCATCTTTTTATATTCCACTTTGTTGGACTTCAGCATCATCAAAAATGTTCCCCAGATTTCATATGGAAGCGCATCTGCAAGTTTTTCAATTAATTCATCAGTATCTTTCTTAATACCTAACTTTGTCATATTTCTCACCAAGTTACAATATCTATCAATAATTTGTTTGGTGGTTTCATTTTTCAATCCCCGAAACAAATCAAATTCCTTCTTCATGAGAGACATTTTGTTCTTTAACATATCATCACTTCCCGTAAACTTTGCTTCCAATTCCATCCAAATAGAATATGCAGTTCCGTCATGTTGAAGCAGTATCAAGATATCTTCCTTTATAGCTTGCTGAAGCAGACTCACCATCAATTTCTCATCACGATATTTCTTTTTATCTGCAGTACTCATCTCTCTAAGTGTTAGCGGAGTACCATTCACAACATCGTCCTTTGTGGGTTTAACATATGGTTCCTCGGTGTGTTCCCACGCATCAAGATGATAGGCTTCTACCCAATTTCCGAATCTTTCCGACCACACGTTGTAATCATCAATATCCATGAGTTTCGGTGGTTTCTGAGACGTTCCGGTTTCATTTTCAATCAAAGCACTTTGAGTAATCGAGGCAGGGGTAGCAAAAGCGTTATAAAATTCAGTATCCATTGTTCAAATTGTTCACAATTTTACAATAGTTTCAAATCTTATATTTCTGTCCAAAAGAGCGAAACAACTATATGATAAATGTTTGAATAAGAGGTCCAAAATACAATGTCCGTTCGAGCGATCCAACCAAATAAGAGGTCCAAAACACACTGTTCTTTCGAGCGACCCAACAGATGTTCGTTCGAGCGGTTCACAAGGATTAGTTCGAGCGGTCCAACAATGTCACTAAAGGCGGTTCAAAAGCTTGTTCATTCGAGCGGTTCAGGCAATTTCAATTCAAGCGGTCCAGATAAACTGTACTAATGAGCGATCCAAATATGTTCGAATGATCGATCCAAGCTTAGAATTTCGAGCGGTCCAACTAAAAATGATCCTTGAAGCGGTCCAAACACGTAATTTGGAGCGGTCCAGATGCTGATGTCACCTTTTGCGCGAATCTGAAAAAGCAAATCACCTAAAAAACAACTTTCTAGGTCGATTTTAGTTCTGAAAACTTCAAGGATTTGTTAATGCGTGATTCCGAGTGCACTGTATGATTTTGAGCTTGTTTTACCGTGAAAAATTTTGAAAAAGTGAAGAAAGTGTAGAAAATCAGAAAAATAGCAGCTAAAATGGCAAGAACTCCTCCTCCTGAGCTCTGATACCACTTGTAGGATCGTTCTCCGACCTGTTTGAGTCGTTCAGAGAAGTTCGTATCCGAATTAAGAGGCGGAAACTAATAATTCGATGCTATTGAAGCTGTATTCACTTTAATCTTGCTGTTTTATTGATCTTCAACTCAATTACAAGGTTTGACAGCACTTCGGCAGCACTTCGTGGCTCAACCGGAAAATTACACCGTTAACTATGTGTTGTGGATCGCCCCTAAGACCTATTTATAGGCATTCTGGTCCGCTTATACGACATGTACATAAGAGCGGTCCACATTGTGCCATATAAGCGATCCAGCATATGACTTATAAGCGATCCTAACCTATACCTGACACATAAGCGATCCTAGCTATTTACAAATAAGCGATCCATATACAAATAAGCTATTCTAGGATTCCGTGCCATTTCCTATCTGATCAACCTTCAAGACTTGATAGAAGACGTAGTCAACAGACGTAGGTGCACTAACACTGTTCTCAGATCTGTGGATCCAGCAACAGATGCGCGACTACGGTTTGCAATTTCTTACTACCCCTATCTTTGTTGATAATGAGGCAGCGATAAACATAACGAAAAATCCTGTTCATCACGCTAAAACGAAACACATTGAAATTCGTCATCACTTCATTCGAGATTGCTTCGAGAAGAAGTTGATACGAATTGAGAAAATCCACACTGACGAACAAAAAGCTGATTTACATACCAAAGCGTTTTGATAAAACTCGTTTTAAATATCTTTTAAAATTGAACGGTATGAAGCTTTTATCGGTGTCGGAGGAGATTCTTGGCGTTGATGAAGGTACCACTGAAGATGATGTTGAAAAGCAATCTGCAATGGTTTGTCGATTTTTTACTTGTTTTGGTATTTAGGGGGACTTAGGTTATATTTTCAGAAAATACAAAAACAGTAAAAAATTCAAAAATCCAAAAACAATAGAAATCTGAAAAAGAGCTTGTGTAAAAAGGGAAAATGATAGTACATCGACTTGACAGTTACAGTATGCTAAAGAAATGTAATGTTTAAAAAGTGTTAAACAGTCTCGCTGATGATGTGCCGATAGGTTTTTACCCATTTAGTAGGTTTGTTCGGGATATAAACCTAAATCATCATTTGCTTATTTCGTGGGGAACATCTCTCGGATATATAGGTAACCCCTGAAATCTTGTTTGAAAGGCTCTATTTCTGATATACTAGGTCTTTGTACGTGATGATATCTGGGGTATTATACTTGGATTTCTGATTTTGCGGAAGCAATAGCCTAGTCCTCGTATAATGCTTTGCACTGCTTTGTTCTTAAAAGCTCACCCTCAGCATAAAAAATGATGAAACATTGCAAAATGCTAATCATGTGCTGTTGAAATAAAAGATTCCCAAAGGGAACCCACCAAAAGACGAGCCATCATCTCTTTGTACGAACGGAAGTTCTAGCTTGAGCTCTCACAGCCTCGCATTTACCCCTTTACAGATATCATTAGTGTGCACTCACCTGTAAGACTGAATATAGTAGTCTGGATACAGGAGTATATTCTGAGGTGGTACACACATATAAGTTTAAGATCTTATAACACTAAATTCGTATCCTGATCAGATTGAAATTTGTGTGAAAATTTAAAGTGGATCAGTATATCGACAATCTAAGCGAATTGTTTAATTCTGAGTATGAAATCAAAGCTTAACGGTACTCGTAGCTTGTCTGATAGCTGATATGATTCCCTAACACGCTCACCAAAAATATGTTTGTAAATAGTTTACATTTACTGCATTTCATTTCTGTTTATCATCCTAAAACCCAAAAAGATTTTATAGCTTTCTAGTCTATAAATTTTCTTAAAATCCAAAAAGATTTTTCATTTATGCTTTATTTTTATCGAGAAATCAAAGTGGAAAGCTGATCTTCAGATTCGCAGTTTGAAGCAAAAGCAGGAAGTTTCTAAGCTGGAAGATGAGTTGGGAGCTTACTATGAATAAACCTGAAAATTGAAAAGTCAAAACAAGTTCATTAAGTTGAAACTTGTAAATTTCAGAATAAGGTTTTGAAAAATGATAAACAAAAATCAGTTTTGTTTTGTTTCAGATCAACCAAGGTCATTAAGTTGGACTTGGTAGACAAATTAAGTACCCAGGATCATTCACTTGGACCTGGAGACTTAAGTGGATTATTAAAACTGATAGAAACAAGAAAAGAAGTTAAAAGGTTATTAGATTTTAATGTCAAGTTTTTGAGAAGCAGGAAACAGTTTGAACCTGTGAAAGCAGCAAAGCTTGATCCCCATGGCTAAGTTTGAACAAAGTTTGAGCCAGGACATTCAAGACTGCGATCCCAGCTGATTGAAAGGGGGAGTCTGAAGACGTAAGAGTCTGATACAAATTCTGGATCAATGTTCAAGGGGGAGTGCTAGTTGTTGCTGTTAATAGAAGATGAAAAGAGATTGAAGGAAGCTTAAGTGTCAAAACAGTTTGGAAAGAGCGAGAAAATAGATCAAGACTAAAGATTATCGAAGAATCGATGCCAAAGACTTCGTCAACATCCAAGGGGGAGTCTGTTGGTGCACTAATGTATGTTAACTTTGTCTTTATTGAGTCTTGTATCTAGATAGGATAAACCAGTGCTTAGTAGGTTAGAAAGTTGGTTTTGTATGTTAAAGAGTCATTTCGCACGAAATAGCATGAACCATTTCGTACGAAATGGATCAAACCCATTTCGCACGAAATGAGATTTTCTTGTTTCGTACGAAATGCCATCTCTATAAATAGTGGAGCCTAGTTCATCATTTGTAACGATCCGATTTCAGAGCCGAGGTGCTGCCGAACTGTCAACTGATCTGTAAAGCTGTGAAATCAATAAAAAGAAGATAATTAGAAAGAATCAAGCCGTAATCAAGTCTATATCACTGATTCTGCCTTTGATATGGATTGAAAACTCTTCTGATTGACTCATTCGGGTCATACGACGATCCAACAGAAAATATATCTTGTCTTAAACACTCTTTTTGATACTAAGATTTTGTGTGATTTCCTGGGTCCAAACTTGCTCACTAGAATCATAAATGAGGAATTTAAAACAAAGAAAAGTTAACCTATGTTCATGGCACATAACCATAATCCGGTTATCATCAAGAATTCGGTTATATACTATATAGTATATAGATTATATTATAGGTCCATCATGTATTATCATGTAGTGTCATATAAGTCAAGCATGGAGGCATGATTACCTCATTGTATGATTCACCAAAGCATAAACTTTACCAACATAGTTGGTAAACCCGGTTGGTCATGAATGAAAGCAAAATACAACTAACCTACTAAGATACTAAGTAGCCAAATAAGAACAACCTGCGCGTGTCATACCCAACATGGCAAATGTTAGAGGCGATGAGGGGTTAACTTACTTTGGGTCAAGGAAACTACTAGTTGAACATGAATAAAAACATCAAGTGAGGTGGTGGAACAAGTTTGGAAGCCAAAGCTTCCATGATTCACACATTTACCAAAACACAAGTCTTGCCATATGAACTATGGTAAACTTGGATGGTCTCAACACTTGTAGGTTGTCTAAACTTTGTCAAAACAGAAAGTTTAGAGGGTGTTTGTACCTCTAAACTCAGAAGAATCAACCCTAAACAAGTCCATAACCATAGATAAGTTTATGAACATGTTAGGCATAAGATTCATGCAAGAAAGTTAAGTTTCTAAAAAGTTTACAACATATAACTTCCAAAATAGAAAGTTTTGACCTAAAAATGGTGATGTTCCACCTTAGTTTACCATGGTAAACTTGTGGAAACACTCCTAGAGATGTTCCAAGCTTTCAAGTGGAAGAAAAGATTAAGAAATGTGAGTTTGAACTCACTTTAGGACTTAGAGTTTTCTACCTTTTTCTTGTGTAAGACTCAGAAATGATTTTACCGTTTCAATCGGGTTGTACTGGTCGATTCAACCATGTTGACTAATGAACCCTACAAATTCATAATAAAAAATAACCCAAACTACGTCATTCAATCCAAAAGCTAATACATAATTAAAAAAAATCTAAAACTCCACTATCAACGTCATCCTCATCAAGTTAATCCATTAGGGTGTTGAATGCATCAACTTCACGATCACTTAAAAGATGAAATTCACTATCAACGACATCCTCGTCAACAACTGAACAACATGAATGATTTAAATATCCATTATATAGCAATTAGCAAGCATAATAATGATTAACAACATGAATGATTGAACAAAAGTAAAAAAATGGTAAACCTGGATGATCGGTTGAAGAACTTGATTTGAAAACCCAATGATTTCTATCTTTGAGTGAGGAAGAAGATTGATCGATGCGGATTGTCAATTGTGGGCGCTAGGTTTTACACCTTTACTAAGAAGATAAATAGTCACCTTTTTAGGCCCATAGAAAAAAAATTAAAAGTTCAAATTTTTAACCTTTGTCCCGGTATAACACAATTTACTGGCGGTACATCTTCTTTGTCGTTTCCTCAATTTACTGGTATGATTCGTGTTGGCCAACCTTCGGCATCCGGTTCAACCGGCCGGCTTAAAGCGGTCTTTCAAACCTTGGTTCGCGCAGGTCACAAATCATCTGTCTCTCCATGCACGAAGTAGTTCTCAAATTTCTTTTTCTTTATATGAGTAAATTGCAACCTTTTGTCCTTTTAGTTTGTTCTTATAACACAATTTTTCCCTGCTCTTAACGTCTGTTAACTTATCCATTAGTTTTTTTTTTTTGTGAAATCATTGGTATGCCCCCCAATCCATCTTCTTTTCTTACTATCCTCACCATCTAACCCACCGTACCATCGAAGTGACTGAAGTTTGGTTTGGGACGTTAGATCTGGTCGGAATCTGAGATTTGTTCTCGATAGTGTTGATTTTCGGTGTGGTTGTCATAGGTGACGGAATGATTCCGTGATAAATGGCCGTGAATCAAAGATGGGTTGAGATAGTTGGTGTTGCTCGTATTTGATTTTATATTTGTTGCATGTTTTCGATTTGAACTTATGACTCAGAAATGGAATTTCTGGTATAGGATGGTGGGTTAACGATATTCAAGGAGGATTGGAGAAGAATATGGGTTGGTGGTTCATGATTTTCTTTGGTATAGAGCCGTGGTTGATCGGAAACTTCGATCGTCGTCGATCTTCGAGAAGCTAAACTGCATTTTTTATTGATTCATTGTTCGTGTGTTCGTATTCACTACATACACTAGTTTTGATCGTCTTGTTTCGATTCCGATTATGAATATCATATTCGATCAACTTGCCAGGGTAGTATTTATATTTGTTGACAACAGTTGTTGATTTTTGGTTTGATCGTGTTGATTAAATTCCACTACTTTGATGGTTTCCTGATGTGCCATCAATTATACATATTTATTATGCATATTTACCCATTTATATGTACTTTTGAATCATTTTTATAAGGAAACACTTCCAAAATCATTCCTTTTCAATTTCTGTAGGATTTGAAGGTACAAAATTAAAAGGAGATGAAAAGCGATGAAAACGGACAAAAATACGAGTTTCCAGGATGCACTCCTATGCACCTCAAGATGCAAAGCCGTGCGTATGCGCCTCAACCCACCTTTTGGAAAATTAACAAATATCAGATAAGCATGGTGGGAATGAAAAGAAAGACATGCACGACTGTGCGTATAAAGGCACGGTCGTGCTTCCCACTAAAGACAAATCAGATAAGACAAATCTAGGAGACGAGAAGTACACCTACTGTAGGATTTGTAGGGTTATGTGTCCTATGCACGACCGTGCATATGTAGGCACACTCGTGCATAGTACCACAATAGAGACAAATAGAACTATTTCTAGAAGATTCTACAGACAAAAGGATGAGGCACGGTCGTGCCTCATCATGCACGTTCATGCACATCTGCCTCCCAGACCATTATAAATAGAGGCATCCACCTCTCATTTCAATCATGCCTTGTTGTGCCTAGTGCCTTTTTATCTTCTAAGCCTTGGAGTGCCAAGTCTCATTCCAAGGAACTTGCTTCAAGAACCATGAGGGACCCTTTGAGGGCTATAATTATTTCTTTATGTGGATGATCCATGGACCTTGGTAGATTGATGCCTAAGTATGACATGATTATGAATTTTCCTAAACTCCCTTTGCTTAGAAGAAGAGAGGTTGATGCTTAAGGAAGACATTCATGCCAATCGAAGCTTCCCCATAGTAAGAACTCCAACATTTTATCTTAAATTATCCATATCTTGAATAAGGCATTAATAGATTAGTGCATTAAAAATATGTAATAATTAGTGTTGAGAAACATTTTTACATACACATAAACTTGAGCTTGAGCTTGAAGATCATGCAAGAATGGTATTCGCCATGGGTAAAAGTGTTAAGATGGTCATATGGTTGTAATCTATATGTCTTCTCAAACTTTTGGATTAGCTAATTTATTAATATAGTATTTTATTTATCAACTGTGTTTATCTATTATTAATTTCTGTTTATTATCTTTTGTGACAAGATCACCTGGTTCCTTTAAAACAAAATTAACTTAACAACTTAATTTAACTAAATTAATCCAATCTAACTTAACTTGACTGGGTGTGCGTACAACTTCGGGTACCTTTAATCAGATGTGGTGTAAGCTTCTAGTAATGAACTAGATCTTACTAGGGGTTTTTATGGTATTGAACCACATTCGGGTGACAAGCTTCTGGTATCAAACCAGATCTTGGGGGTAATAAAAGGCTTCTGATATTACATTAAGATCCTTATGGAGGCTTCTGGTAATGCACGGTGACAAACGGCAAATTTATTCGGTAATTCCATACAATTGTTAACTATTTAACTATACAATTTCGTTCATTAGACTTAATTACAATGTGTTTAAGTCTCATAAGTCTAGAAATCTCGAGGAATATATTTCATTTGCATATCATGTGTTTTATTTCGTCGCATCGCGAAACAATAAAAACTATGCACAAAGACTATTAGTAGATTGTCCGGCTAGACTAGTTATGTCACCATGGCTCCGGCACTCACCTAAACGGCAAGTATAGGACTTAGAATTAGGTCCAACATCAAGGTTATACTAAACCCCAAGTGGGAAAACAAGTATACATGTTAAGACTTTCCGGAAAATATACAAACACTAAAATTGTCTGATCCGAAACATGAAATAACAATTTTTCAGATAAACAACAAAATTCAGCATTGTATGGTAAATACAAGATCCATAAATGATGTTAAACCTCGTAAACAACATCAAGACCCCCCCCCACACACACACACATACACACCATATAACCGCCCACACATACATGTGGGGCCCCTATGGGCTAGTCTTGGTCAACAAATGTCAAAGATGCTCTTTTTTAATCCTTTGGGTAATTAGTTTGTGTGAAAGGTTATAAGAAAGACCATTAGTTCCTAAACCTTATCATCTTCATCTCTCACACCTTCACCAACACACAAAAACTCTCTCTACACCACTCCCATTTTGGACAAAGAGTCCCAAGAACATCAAGTGTACTTCCAAGTGCAAGATGATCAAACGTGCTTGCAAGTGAAGAAAGTTCTTTACCCACCACTCGGAGCTTTAATCCACTTCATCATCATCTTCTTCCTTTCAAATCTTGTTCTTCTCTAGCCTTGTGCAAGTAGTAAGTTCATCCTACACCATTTTTAAGCTTCTTGTCATATGTTACATATAAAAGTACAAGTATTCATCTTGAAGGCCATTTAAAAAATACATGGTAAAACATAACTAAAACACTAAAAATCAAACTTATATACTTGTTGTTGAAGTTGATTTGTGGTAGAATCTTAGTCTTGATGTTGTATAGACAAAGGATCTTGTTAAAAGTATGTTAAAAATATAGATCTAACATATATATGTTTAGATCTAGCAAGAAACAAGAAATGTTATGAAATTGAAAGTGGTGTTGAAATTTGTTTTGGAAAGATTAACATGTAAAAATATGTAAGAATCATGTTGATGGGTTTTGATCTTGAAAAAGTATAAAATAAAGTTTACCATATAAACTTGGTAAAAGTTAATGATGAACATAAGAAGGCTATTGATTTAAAGGATTTAAGTTGTTTACAAGTTCATACATGTATTGTTGAGATTTTATACATATAAAATTCTTGTTGAGTTTTGAAGATCTTATGAGTTGAAAATTGGTTTTTACATATGTTATAAAACATTGAAAAAGTCCATATTTTAGGGGAAACTATGGCAAACTGTTTATAGAAATATAAGTGTGTTTAAACAAGTATTTAACAAGTTAAAAATGATTTAAAACACTAAACAAAAGTTTACAAAGTTTTGGGTGAAAAATGTAAGTCGTGGAAACTAGGAATTTTCATAAACTTAAGATGGATATATATATATATATATATATATATATATATATATATATATATACACATATACATATATATATATATATATAGGAATGGGATCAGGAGAAAACAATTTGAAGTGTGAGAACAATGAGAACGATTTTCAGCCATAGGATCTTTATGATTGGTGGCTGATGTGTGCAAAATGTAACATATAAATTACATCAAATGAGGCATAAAACTAACCTTTTTTAGTACTAATGTTGGAAAAAGTGTGTTGTTGGTGCATATGTCTGTCGAATTTGTCTTGTATTAGATTAAATAGATCATGGCACGAAATACGAGAAATTTATGTTTATGGCCATTTCGCACGAAATGACATGCTGACCATTTCGCACGAAATGACATGGTCATTTCGCACGAAATGAACTGGTCATTTCGTTCGAACCATTTCGTGCGAAATCAGTTGCCTATAAATACTAGGTCGTGCCAAGTTATTTGTAACGATTCGATTCCGGTAGCGAAGCTCTGCCGAAGTGTCTTCAGCATTGTAAAACGTTCTGATATCAATACAGAGATAGTTTAAAGTGATTTCTTGTGCAATCCAGCTGAAATAACTCCGAGACGTCTGTTTCCGCCTTTCGTATTGGACGAGATCTCTTCTGAACGACTCGTTTGGTCATGCGAACGATCCTACAAGTGGTATCAGAGCTCAGGAGGAAGAGTTCTTACCATTTCAGCTGCAAATTCTGATTTCTACACCTTCTTTTTCACATTTTTCAAAATTTAACAAGATTTTACGGTTAAAATGGCTTGAATTTCACATATAATGTGCGAAACAGTATTTTAACAAACCCTTGAAAGAATCAGACCTTAAATCAGCTTAAAACTTCGTAAATTTTTGCAAAAACTGCTCGAAAGTGTGACGTCAGCATCATTTCGCGCGAAACGATCATCCATTTCGCACGAGTTGATATCATTTCGTTTGAACTAGCTACCATTTCGCACGAAATCAACGTGTCATTTCGTACGAAATAGCTTCATTTCGCACCAAGTGTTATTTCGCTTGAAAAAGTCATTCCGTGTGTAGCATACATTTCACTTCGCACGAAACAGAGTTTCATTTCGTATCAAGGGCTATTTCATTTGAAAAGGTCATTTCGCGTGAAAAGTCCATTCCGCTTGAATAGTTCATTCCGTTTGAGAGATTCATTCCGTGTGAAAGTGTTCATTTCGCTTGAAAGTGGATAAGCAATTTCATTTCGTTTGAACAGTCTGAATTTGTGAATTTTTGTAACTGAATCATGGAGAACGAGTTCTACAATGCTTTTGCTACTCTGTTGACTATTACTCAGAGTACTATGCTAGAAAATGAAACGGGGACATCGCAAAAACCGCCTAAGCTCATGAGTATCGAGGAGTAAAGTGGATGGGCCGAACGTTTTGAAAACTGGGTTCAAACATATCACTTAGATGCATGGGAACATACTGAATCTCAATATAGTAGACCGGTGAAGGACGATGGAGTGAAAATTGAAATTAGAAATCTGAGTGTTGAGGAGAAAAAGAAATACAAAGATGAAAAAATGATGGTTAGTCTCTTGCAGCAAGCTATTAAAGAAGACATTTTGATTTTACTTCAACACAACGGTAGTGCACATTTGATATAGGAAGAATTAGAATCAAAGTTTCTTGGTAGTCACGAGATGATCAAGAACAAAAAGTCAGTTTTGAAGAAAGAATTTGATTTATTCCGTGGTTTAAGAACTGAAAACACCAAGCAGATTATTGAAAGATATTGCAATTTGGTGAAGAATATGAACAGATTGAACATCAATAAAGATAAAGATGAATTGATTGAAAAGTTGGCTGATGCATTGCCACATGATGTATGGGGCACGTATCTTATGATGTTAAAAAATAAACCGGATTTTGACAAGCTAATGCTGAGCGAGTTTATTAAACAACTTGAAGCTCAAGAGATGAAACAACGAAAGATAGCAAGAATGAAGAATTATGATGGAGAACAAGACATTGGTTTGTATTACAAAGGTGGTGTTAGTGATAAAACCAACATTGCACCAAAGATTGAAACGGCTTTCAATGCAAAAAGTTCTTCTGAAAGTTCATCTTAAGAACCGAGTAGCAAAATGGGATTTTCTTCATATCCATCGTTCGATCCAAACTTTTCAACAACAAAGAATGGCAAAGTACTTCAATGCAACATTGCTTTAAATCTGGAAAATGATCTGAATTACTCTGAAGAAGTAGCCAAGAGTCATATGTCCTTGTTGGTGACTGTGTTAGAGTCGTATGGGAGTTTAGTTGCAGGAAGGATCGGAAATCCTATGTTGACAAAAGAGGATTACGATCATATTGATGCTGAAGAAATGGAGTTAATGGATATTAAGTGGTGTTTGGCGAGTGTGTTAAGAAGAGCTGAAAAATTTAAACAAATTACGGGAAGAGATGATTTTCGTGATGCAAATGTTTCTACTTTAGGATTTGATAAATCTAAAGTTACTTGTTTTCGTTGCAGGGAAAAGGGCATTTCAAGAGGGAGTGCACTAATCGCGAAGCAAGTGGAGCTTAAAACCCATTCAGCAATAATGATTACTATCGGAAAGCAATTTGTCATCAAGTTGCTCAACAACCGTATCAACAACAAGAACCACAAACTGCACATGCTAAGAAGGCGATCGAAGAGTCATCAAAGAGAGCTTGTATGATGAATCAAGATGATAAAAGATCGTCAAAAGGATTCAGTTGGGACAAATATATTTCAGCTGATAGTAAAGCATGTTTGACAGATCAAAATGATGAAAGATTACCAGAAAGTTTTAGCTAGGAAAATTTTAGCTGGGACAATTATTGTCCAGATAAAGAATTCCTAAAGGGTCAAGCTTTTGTTGCTCAAGTTGTTAAAGATAATGGTGAAAAATATATTACTGATGATTATTGGGCAGAAAAAATAAGAAAGCGTTTAAACTCTGGAGCCAAGAAAGATAAGAATGATGAAGAAGGGGTTCGTGTGATAAAGAAGTAGGATAATAAGTCCCAGTTTTTGAGACTAAAAAGGAAGCTATTGCAGAAAAAGTGTATGTGAATTGTGAAAACTATGAGAGTATGAAGAAGCAAAACAATGAGTTGATTCACAACATGAACAGGTTGGAAGAGTCTTATGATGTTCTGAAAAAAGCAATGAATCAATACAATGAATCAAGTAGTGAACAAGCAACTACTTTGAAGACACTTCAAGGAGCGTTCATGTCAAAGCAGTCTGGCATCAATCATTACATTGAGAAATGTGCTGAACTTGAGAAAAAATTAGAAATTCAAAGAATAGAAACTGAAAGAGTTGAAAGATTATTAAGAAGTTACTCATGTGCTTCTTATGTGATTGACAGGATTTATCCTACAGTTGAAGGAATGAAGGCATTTGAAGAAAAGCCATCTGAAGTGAAGAATTCTGAAACAAAAGAGGATACTGAAGTGAAGAATTCTGGTAAGAAACAAAGTGTCAGTTACACCAAGTGTCCACCTCCGTTTGAAAATGGATATTCTCCACGAAATCCAAATTCAGAAAGAGTAAAAAAGGCAACCAACTTACAATGGGAATCTGAATCTTCAGATAACTTGCCAGACAACATTGATGTCACGTTCACATCATCTGACACTGATCATGAGTCCGAGATAATTAAGAAAGTTGTCGATCAGGTGTTGGATAAGGACGAAATGGAGGAGTCCAAGTCAGAGTTAAAGTCTGAGTTCGACACGTCAAATCTAACAGTCAAAAAGGGCAAACGGGTTTATAATAAAGAATTTCTATTATCACAAAATAATTTGAATAATGAAATATTCAAGGTAGCATATACTTTGAATGATTCTGACAAATTATATTCTGATGAAGAATTTCCAATAAGAAGTGTTAAAACTGAAATGATCAAAAAAGGTTTTCAAATTAACAGAAATTAATATTTCTGAAATAAAAGATGTAAAACTTTCTGAAAAACATAAAATGTACACCTCAAGAGATCAACAAAGGATAAACAAGAAAAAGGGTTACAGTTCTGTTTTCAAAAGAAACCAAACCATAATGGTAATTTCAAAAAGAAAGGTCTAGGTTTTATTCCACCAAAAAATCATAAAAATGAGAAAAATTTTAAACCAAAAACTGTATTTGTTTCAGGATCGAGTTCAGAAGAAGAGGAGAAAAGTTCATTCTGGAAGCAGACAAACAAAGAATTCATTTAAAAAAAAGAAGGAATGAAGAAGAAAGTTGCTCAGAAGAAGAAAGAGACAAGAATCTGTTTTCAATGCAACATAGTTGGTCATATTGCCAGGAATTGTTCAAAGGCAATTTAATCAAAACAGGGAGTGTCTCTTAAACTAAAAGAAAAGATGGTTGAGAATGAACCATAAACCAAACCTTTTATAGTTTTCAAAAACTCAAAATTTGAGGTTGGTGAATGTTCAAAAGGTTTTTATAAGAGAAAAGCAAATCTTAATAACTAAAAGTGGATTGTTAAGAAAACAATTGATAGTTCTAGCGATGATTTTGATTCTTCAAAATCAGAGGAGCTATTTTCTGGCGATGAATTTGACTCGTCAAAGTCAAAGGAGCCACAAGTTGTGATGAAAGAAGAGAAATCAGTTCCGCCATTGGATGATGCAAATTTTCCACCATTGCGGGCTGAGAATTTAAAATCAAAAGTTGGCAAAGTTGAAATTTCATATCAATTTTTTTCTGAAAAGAAAGATTTTGATATTGAAAAAGCCTTTAACCCCACAGTTCAAAATATTTTTGGAAAAATGATTGACGGGAAGGTCAAGGTGGCTAAGGAATTTTATGAGAAGAAAATGAAGAAACCAGAAAAAGATGGGTCATCCCGGGTTAGTAACTGGGATAGAACCTATCATGACTAAAACTCTGGACTTGCTGGAGCTCCCAAGTTGGTAATCGTGGAGTAGGAATCGGCATTCTTCTTGAAATATTTTAATTTGGAAAACCTACAAGTGGTAAACCTCAAAATTGTCATATCTCGACTTACAAGTGGTTATCAAGGTCATTAAGTTGAACTTGATTTAACTATTCATTAAATGTTTGAGAAAAACAAAGTGATGAGTTTAACCCCGATCTTACAAGTCGCAAAATCAACAAAACTTATTTTCCAGAAAAACCATTTAGATTAAAACAAACTTAAGTGTTTTGAAATCATAATGGGAAAATAGTTTGTTGACAGGGGAGTTATGATTGTTTAAGCCAAGAGGATGGAGAATTGAAGCAATTCACAACAGTTTTCACTTTATTTGTACAGTTTGTTTTCAAATTTTCTTTTAATGATTTTGCATTTTAGGGGGAGTAAGAATTTTCAGAAAATCCAAAAACACTAGAAAATTTGAAAAAAATCCAAAAACATCGAAAAATTAAAAAACGATTTTTGTTGTGAAAAAGAGGAAATGATAGTACATCAGTGGACTATCGCAACACGCTAAAGAATTGGAAAGTCTAATGTGATAAACGATCTCACTGATGATATGCCAGTAGGTTTTTTACACGCTTAGTAGATTGTGTTCGAGATATAAACTTAAAAATCAAACTTGCTTATTTTGTGGGGAACATCTCTCGGATATATAGGTAACCCCTGAAATCTTATTTGAAGGGCTTTCTATTTCTGACATACTAGGTCTTTGTGCGTGGTGATATCTGGGGTATTATACCTGGACTTCTGATTTTGCTAAAGCAATAGCCTAGTCCTCGTATAATGCTTTGTATTGCTTTAATCCTAAAGCCCACCCTCCGTACAAAAAATGATGAAACATTGAAAAATGCTAATCATGTGCTGTTGATAAAAAGATCCCCAAATGGGACATATCGAAAGACGAGCCATCATCTCTTTGTCTGAACGGAAGTTCTAACCTGAGCTCTCATGGTCTCGTATTACCCGTTTACAGATATCATTAGTGTACATTCACCTGTAAGACTGAATATAGAAGTCTGGATACGGGAGTATATTCTGAGGTGGGACACGCGAATAAGTTTAAGTGCTTAAAACACTAATCTCGTATCTCGAAACAGTTGAACTTTGTGTGAAAATTTAACTGGATCAGTATACTGACAATCTAAGTGAATTGTTTAGAACTTAAAATGTTAAAAGTTTAACGGTGTTAGTGATTTGTCTCATAAACTGATATGATCCTCATACACAAACTCACAAAAAATATTGTATGTAAATATTTCTTTATTGCTTTCTGTTAAGAACAAAAATTCCAAAAAGATTTTCAGGGTGTTTTTGCATAAAGTTTTGATAATACAAAAAGATTTTCGACAACTGATGTTGGAAAGCTGATTTTCTAAATTCTGGGTGCTAAACGTGATGAACAGGTTTGGGAGAGTTTGTTTGTTGATGAAAAGAAAAGATGAAGTTTAAGTTTATTTGAGAAATGTCATATTATAACAAATGATGGTTTGAATTTGATTCTACAAGTGGTTTATCAGAGATTAATTTTGTGAAAGTATTTTGTGATTATTCAATATCTGCAAGTGTTCTATAAATTTGTCAAATTTTAAATTTGTGAAGTTCATGGTGAGGTAGAGTTTGTGCAGGTTAGCCAGGTTCTAATACCTGATGATTTTTCAGAAGCAGCTAGGATTCTTGTGAGAGCCAAGTTCTGATCTTGGAACTGTGTTCGTACTAGTTGTTGATGCTGATGAACTTAAGGAATCAAGAGACCTGATCAAGAGAATTAGGAAGCTCAAAAGCCAGGTTGCGATTCTGAGACTATGGAGATGATAGATCAACATCCAAGGGGGAGATTAGTTGATAAAGAGAGGAGAAAGAGATTGAGGATGCTTTACATTGTCAGATACTTTGGAGAAGAGCAAGAAGACTGATAAAGACTGAAGATTTGAAGACTCGACACTGAAGACTTCGTCAACATCCAAGGGGGAGTCTGTTGTTGCATATGTCTGTCGACTTCATCTTGTATCGAGTCTTGTATTAGATTAAATAGATCAGGGAACAAAATACGAGAAATTTATGTTTATGGCCATTTCGCACGAAATGACATGCTGACCATTTCGCACGAAATGACATGGTCATTTCGCACGAAATGAACTGGTCATTTCGTTCGAACCATTTCGTGCGAAATCAGTTGCCTATAAATACTAGGTCGTGCCTAGTCATTTGTAACGATTCGATTCCGGTAGCGAAGCTTTGCCGAAGTGTCTTCAGCATTGTAAAACGTTCTGATATCAATACAGAGACAGTTTAAAGTGATTTCTTGTGCAATCCAGCTGAAATAACTCTGATACGTCTGTTTCCGCCTTTCGTATTGGATGAGATCTCTTCTGAACGACTCGTTTGGTCATGCGAACGATCGTACATGTGTTTTTGTCTTCCTTTTGAATTTACAGGACCAAATGAGCTTAAACGAACAAAAGGAACAAATATTCAGCTAAAACCAACATAAATACGAAGAAAAGGAATAGATGTGACATGCCCGACCCCTCGGCAGCATCCCCAAAGCAAAAACAAGACCACAGAAGACTGACCACGGGGCCGTGCCCACTGGACACGGGGGCGTGGTCAGGTGCCTGCAGAAAAGACAAACCTGTAGAAGCTTCTACGCCCACCACAGGGGCGTGCTTAGCTCAACACGGGGCGTGGTCAACGCAAAGATACGCAGGATCTTGCAAAATCTTGATAGTACAGATACGATTCTGACCACGGGGCCGTGCCCACTGGACACGGGGCCGTGTGGGACCCTCTACTGACACTTGCATTTAATGAAGGAAGAGAAAAGGCTGGCCATGGGGGCGTGCCCACTGGACACGGGGCCGTGGCTAGAGCTCTGTGCAGGCTATAAATAGGGGTGCTTGGCTCACTTCAAAGGCATCCCTTAGCAAACCACTACTCTCCCACTTTGCCACCACTCCACCACCACTACACCACCAACACCCACCACCATCATCCATCTTTAGAGTGTGTAATAGTCTTGAGATCCAAGATTGATCGTAAGGGTTCTTACCAATCAAAAGCCATGTTTGGTTAAGCCTCTTACATCACTTGGTGAAGACAAGTCTTTTATGTATTACTTTTGATTTTTAATCTTTCGGCACTTTTTATTTGGTTTTGTATAAATGAATTTAATAACTAGTTTCTTATGTTGAAGGTGAATTTTCTTTATCATTTGTCCGTAGTGTCTTGGCGTTACTTTACTGTCTATATAAAGTAAAAGATTGCATCATTCATGTCTCTACGGTCTATATAGAGATATGTTGGCTACCTGGTTGGGGGTTAAGGGAATGGTTTAGTAAGGTTCTTGCCTTGTTCAGTGTATAGATCCTGCAAGGACCTGGTTCAAGCTTACTAGGATCTCCTTCAATACCCACTGGTATTGGATGACGGGGGTGCGAATAGCTTGAACCCCTCATATGTAAACTACTATTAATACATTAAGCCGGCTACTTGGGATTGTATCCCTGCTGACTCAAACCACTTAGCCGAGGGTAACGTCACCTTCAAAAGAGGGGCCTACCACTTTTTCCATTAATAACTTAATTAATTATCTTTCAATATTCTGACCCTTTGGGATTGTATCCTTGCTGACTCAAACCACTAAGTTGAGGGTAACGTCACCTTCAAAAGAGGGGTCTACTACTATAACTAAGATAATTTCTTAAAAAGTCCAAAAGTGCGATAATCATCAAAGGATACATTAAAGGCGAGTCGGATCCAAGTGATTCATCTTGTCTATCTGATTTTATTTTATTTTATTTCTGCATTTTTCGTTTTTATTTTTATGTTTAAAACCTTTTCTCAAAAAATTAGATCGATTAGACGTTAAGGATAAACCGGTACTAAAAGCTCTTGTGTCCTTGGATGACATCAGTATCTTACTAACGCTATACTACGTTCATGATGGGTGCACTTGCCCATGTGTGTGTTTAGTGTTAGTAGAATATCGTGTTTTATAAATTTAAAACTTGATTAATGCGTAAAATGAGCTCAAAATATTAATAAAATCATATAACACCTAAGGCACACCAGTGGTTAAGATGATGCAGTGGCATTTTTATAAATAATGGGAACCTTATAACTACCTGGAGGGGTAAAATTGGAAGATACAAACAAAGGTGCATATGCTAATCACATGCCATTTTCCCCCATCATATTTAAACGCCAATAACTTTTTTATACATGATTATTTTTATAAAACAATTACACCATAAAACTCAACGTTTTTTTTTATCTTTCTAACGATTATACTATTGTTATACTTTTCGGAAAAAAATGAACTAGGTTTTATGGCTTTTTTTTGAACTTGGTGTTTTATGGCGTTTTAGACTAGGTATTTTTATGGCGTTTTTCTGAACTATTTGTTTTTATGGCGTTTTAAATAGGTATTTTCATGACGTTTTTCTGAACTAAGTGTTTTATGGCGTTTTTAACTGATTTTTTTCATGGCGGTTTTTTGAACTGGGTGTTTTATAGCGTTTTTAACTGAGTATTTTCATGATGTTTTTCTGAATTGGGTGTTCTATGGCGTTTTATTTGAACACCCAGTTCATGTGAGTGAGTTTTTTTGACAATATTACCCCTTAGTGTAATTTAGTATCAATGCTACATGTCAACACCAAAATCGTTCTCACCGTTCTCACACTTGCGGCTGATCATTTGTTCCTTCTTGGATTTAATCCTTTTATGCGAGCCACAACCTTTGTTTCTTATACCAGCCGGCACACGGACAGTAGGAGGTGCATTAGTTACTGGTTGTTGGTAACCAATCAACTTTGAAAATCGGTCAAATTTTGGATCAAGTTGCTTGGTTATACAACTCTGATCAACTCTCTCTTTAAGCTGCCTCATTTGATCCCTCACTAAAACAAGTTGATCAAGGTCGGAAATCAAATTGCTAACCAAATGCTCCCCTGTGTGGATGATTTCACGAGCAATCCGTTTAGCCTTGTGTTGCACATCCTTGTCACCCACCTTTATATCGAACTTCACATTTAATTCATTCGGCACCACATCCTTTGTCCATCTCTTCATAACATATTTGTTTGGTATTTCTTTAACACCAAATATCTTGAAAAGAAAATATATGTGTTTGCATAGTAGCCCATACTGCTCAAAACGCAAACAACTACATTGTGCAGTTACATCATTTTCAAGATTCTTGAACCAACCTAAGAAAACCAAAAGAAAAAATATATATTAAAATTTAAAATTTCATGTGTAAATTAATAATTTCGCATGTCTAAAAATCATTTAATTGTATAAATTTAAAATCGCATGCGTACATCAAAATCGCATATTGCAAAATCATGTTCTGAAATGAAATTCGCATATAGGTTTTCAAAATCGCATGTTTTAAATATATATGCTATAATACCTCTAATAAACCATCTCCATGAGCTTTAAAGTCTTTCAACAATATCCTGATCTATGAACCCTCGACTTTGGTGTCCATCGGCAGACATTCGGTAACTGTTCCATATATCTCTATTTGCTGATCAAAGAATACAGACCTGGTGTATATCTTAGAAACATCTTTTTCCAAAGTAGTTTCGCTCCGATCAGCAGGCTCAGTATATCTTGAAATATGATCATTCTTTCTGTGATTGAACCTTTGGACATCCATTGCACCGTCAAAATGATTCATAAACTCTACAAGAGTGAGTTGTGAATTTGACACCTGGCAAAAAAAATGTTTCTCGTTCTCTGATCTCGAAGTTGTTCGCATGAGACCAGACATGGGCTCACGCCGGTAAAAAGCCAGAATCCACATGTATCTCATCGAAAACATATCATCAATCCATTTGTTTTTCAGTGAGACCGAACTCAGTCATTACCAACTTCCACTGTCTCTCGAATTTTTCAGGCTCAATGGAATCGATCCATACAATACCTCACATCCTCCTTTTAAACTCATCATTAATGCACAACTCGTGGCCAACCTATACCAATAAATGCTTTTTATATCAGCCTATAACAAAATCTATATTATAAAAAAACGCTAACGAAAGACAATATAGCATGCTATACCTTATCTGCCACTTTTTTTCATTATGTGCCACATGCACAATCGGTGTCTGCTGGTAGAAAAAACCTCCTCAATAGCCTGTTTCATAGCAGGGTCTTGGTCCGTCACTACAACCTTTGGCTGCCGACTAAATAACTTTACGAATGAATTCAGAAGCCATTTATAGGATTCAATGCTCTCCGATGCCAACAACCCAGCTCCAAGGGTTACATTTCGACAGTGATTGTCAATCCCAGTGAACGGAACAAACACCATCTTGTACCTGAACAAACACATGCGAAGTATACATTTAAAACATGCGAAATAGACAGATATCACATGCGAAAATATACAGTATAACATGCGATATATTCAACACATGTTGTTTAATATATAATAACATGCGATATTGCAATTTAGGAAAATCATATAACATGCAAAAAAATAAATAAAGAACATGTTTGTCTTGAAACACTTACCTGTTTGTCTTGAAAGTTGCATCGAACGATATCACATCCCCAAACTCCATAAAGTTAAGCTTGCATAACCCATCAGCCCAGAACAAACCAGTTAACTGTTTGTCATCATCAACAGAATATTCAAACAAATAATCAACTAAATACTGTTTTTTGTCGGTCATCCTATTAATCACCATGTCAACGTCATATTCTCCTCTATAGCTGTTAATTCGATTCCTAAAATTTTGCAATCATCAACCGTGGCGCCAACGTTCTTGAAACCACCATAACTTTTCCTCATTATATGGAAAGCTTTAACAGGACCAAGGTTTAAAGTGCCTAGTTCCCATATCATCTCCTCCTGGACATCTGACAATTGTATGTACGCTGGCAGCATATGAATATCATGTGGACATACAAACTTATGATTATAGCCATCAAAAAAATCTCTTTACTGTATATAATCTACCATCCACCGTGCAAATCATAAGTTGAGCTTTGCATCTGGTTCTAATGGTCCCCCTGTTCCTTGATTTGAATTGCCTTTTTTGACTTCGAATAACGATCTTCAATACATAATGGCTTATGACCCTCTTTAGAACAAACAAAATACTTAGTTTTGATTATACCACCCCTGTGTACTTCACCACCCTTCTGAGTAGAAAAACCACCTAACTCAGCATATGATTTGTAAAACGCATATGCTTGTTCAATAGAGATAAATTGCATTCCAACCACAGGTGTAGCTGATGCTTCAACCTCCGGAGTGTAAACCCTTTCATCTACATAAATCAAATAAAAAAACACATGCGAATTATCGGACTCATTACATGCGATATATTAATAACTGCATAATTTCATCGTAAGAACAACAACACGTGCGAATTGTATGAACAATAACATGCGAAAATGATGATTTTGATTAATATGTTTTACACATGTGATTTATTATACCATAACATGTGAAAATCCGTAAACAGAATAAACATCAACTGCGAATTGAAAGACTCATAACATGCGAACTTGTACATGTTGCTTTCATATCAAAAATATACTAAACATTCAAACTTCAAAAACAGCTACAACAATGCAAAATCATTGCTACGATTAAACAAAACAAGTCTACGAACAATTAAAAGATCTGAATTAACATAATTACCATTAGAACAGCCGTTTACAGCACTTGTACGTGCATTTGTATTTGGATTTGTAGGTTGCGGATTTAAAACATCCTCAATCGAAACTCTCTGATATGCAGATAATTGAGCATGATCACCGATCAGTCGAGTTTCTTCAAAATCAACATCTGTATTTCGTCCGGTGTTGCTCTGTGGATCCATCGAAAAAAAACAATTGAATCAAACCCTAACTCGGAAGAACGAAAACTGCAATTTGAGAATTATGAAAAATTTGAAACTGATAAGAATGATAATTACCGGGATATTAGTGTAACGAACTTCTCGCTGATTG
Source organism: Helianthus annuus (assembly GCF_002127325.2). Lineage (NCBI taxonomy): Eukaryota > Viridiplantae > Streptophyta > Magnoliopsida > Asterales > Asteraceae > Helianthus > Helianthus annuus. Next base: position 45,277,239 of record NC_035434.2, on the reverse strand, counting down.
AATGAAGAGATGAATTTGCCCTCAGATAATTGAATTAATTGTCTGATTTAACCTTATCAAAGAAAAACGAATCAGGACACGTGTACGACCACGACAGTCGCGTATGTAATGTACGATTAGGGAATTTGTATCCTACACTTTACCTATATATATATATATATATATATAGGATAAGGATCATGTGAGAAGTGATAGGCTAGTTGAGAAACTTGAGAAGCATTCTGGACCACACATTTTTCTAAGCCTTTCGTAATATACACATATGTATAGTTTAAAATTGACTATACACATATGTTTCTCAAGTTTCTCATATAGGGTGGACTTCTCTTAGGATCCCTACCCTATATATATATATTAGGAAAAATATATATATTTAGCAACCACACAAATATGTGATTATGTGTATATTTATGTGTTACATATTTAGTGTAAATATATGTAACTATATTTAACTAAATACCCCCAAAAAATACATATACAAAAATACACATGGAAAAGTTAACAACTATATATACTTACCCATACATAGGTACATAGACAATATACAAGGAAAATAAATATATACTTATTATATATTTAAGTGAAGAATATATACTAAACTGACTAGGTAAAATATTTACTAAAATTCGACACGTAAAAATATAAATTTTAACAAGAAGAAAAATATACATAAAATATTTACTTAAAGTAATCAAACTTGTCTTCTAAGTCACCGGCAATGCGTAGAAATAAGAGTTTACTCATCCAGAAACGACGCCTAAAACATTTGGGTTTGGATAAGTCGGCGCTTCGTCAAAGTAATCTTTCATCAAACGAGATTTTGCCGACGGTCGGTCTCGTTCCATATATTTTCTTAGGAAAATTTCGCGTGAAGGGCAACTAACGTGTTTCATATATCGCGTCGCTAGTTGACACACACTCGTAACCGCCTCTTGCTCGACCTACTCGTCGATCGACTCGTGTCGACTGAAAATTCTTTGTAATAATAATTGGCAATGGATGACGAAGACGTGGGGAATCCATTTTTATAGAAGATGGTGTGGAGTTGTGTTTATTTTTTGTGGTATTATAGTAGTGAATGTGTGTATATATAGTTATTGGATTGAAAAAAATAACAATATAGCCGTTTTTTTAGCCATTGCCCAATGGCCTTATTGGTCAAACCTTCAACAACCTGGCGTTTTCCTGAACACGCCCAAGCAAAAAATTTATAAAAAACGCCCCGGGGCGGTGGAGACGGCGTTGTGGGGGCGTTATGAACGAAAAACACACCCAAACCACCCCACTACGGATGGTCTAGATATATAGTTTTGTAACTGAATTTATCTTATAAAATCAAACATGATATTACAATATTTAAAACTATTTTAATGACCAAATTCAAACGCAACGGCTAAAGATCTATTACAACTGTGTTTGTTCATCCTACTGGAGAGAGGTACATTAAGTACTAACTGGTGGTAAACATTTTATATCTCACTAACAAATTAATGTTTTATATTCGAATCTAACTTTTATTGGTTTTTTTACCCTCAACCACTTGAAGATGTCATTTTCCCAAGAGTTCGTGTTTTATGTAATTTCATTCGTTAAGGCTGGAGGATGTGGGATAAAGTCCATAGGGGCTCTATCACGCTACGTCATCGTCACGTCACGTCCACGTCAGACAGGAGGCTTTAAGGCCCATTCCCTTAACTTGTAGGGTGTAGGATAAAGCATCCCCATTAAATAAAATTAAAAAAATTCATTTGTTATAAAAAGGTGGGCCCACCTGCACCCCGTTTTCTTCCGTTAACACAATGACGAGAGACCCATGGCGCCCCCTGTTAATTTGCTCGGTATGGGTGGTGACACCCCGGGGGCGCTATCGGTGGTGAGGTAACAAGGGTGACACCCTCCATACCCTTCGAAAACGGAGTATTTCTAGATTCTATGAGTTTCTGGTAAGAGGTTCTCTTATTAAGAAAAGTCCATTGACAACACTCAGACTAGTTGACATACAAAACTTTTCATTTATTTTGTAACTTTAAATACTATTTATATTAAACTCACACTTTAGCAATTATCCAGTCTTAACTTTTTTTATAAATACTAATTAATAAATCGAACATAATACTAAATACATTATATATAAAAGGTGAAATAGTAACTAAAATATATGACAAAACAAAAACATAATTATTACCCATGAGGACTAATAAGAAAGATTAGCTATTGAAAATATGGATTTTATTCAAATGTTCTTAGTCCAATGTTTTGTTTGTGTCGCATTTGATGGAGCTTTAGTTTTTGTCTTTAAAAGTTGTGCCCCGATTAGATGCATCATTTCAAATGTTTTTTTTTTCTTTTCTTAAATGACATAGACCTAAATTTTTTTATTTAATTGTCGTTATATTTTTATTATTAATTAATTCTTATTTAGGTTATTTAGAAATTTAAACAATGTCTCAAAATAAGAAACCAATGTTAATTTGGCTTGCATTATCCGAATACCTATTTAGGTTCTTAAAACGTCATTGACATCTATATGAATTGTATAGGTCCATACAAGTCGTATAGTTGCTAGTGGTGTCAGATGTTGCCTTGCGGCAAGGTTATATGACTAATATGGTCCTAACGTATAGGCTAGGCTACTTACAAATGACTAATCTACTTTTTTGGGATATTATGTATAATTATTTTTACTATCTGACTCATATAGCACTTATGAGTCGTGTAGTAATAAAGTTAGGCGAGTTGTATAGGAATTTTTTTCTTTGTGAAAATCATTTTGAAAAAATAAATAAATTATAACTAAACAAACTAGGATATTATTTTAAAATAATATAGTTTTTAGTAACTAACTAAACAACAGCTTAATTCTTTTTTGTGAAATAGTAATTTATTTGTAAAACAATCATAAAATAATTAATAAACCAAACATTGCGTATCTATACATATAAGGCCCTCCGTAGTGGGGTTGCATATTATGCCAGAGAGGACACTACTAGAAAACTAGGTTTTTCCGACCGCAATTTTGGTCGCAAACCAGTCGCAATTGCCCTGTTGCGACCGTTTTCCGACCGGAGCTGCGATTGGAAAAACACCCGTCGCAATTGCTCTATTCCGACTAAGTTGCGACTGCTACTATCGTTTGCGACCTGGGTTTTGCGACCTTAATAATGGTCACAAATATTGCGACTGTTCCTGGTTTTGTGGGACTTCGGTTGCGACGGTCTTGATGCGACCGTATACCGACCGCATGCCTTTTACAAACTGCGACCGTTTTGCGACCACTTGCCTTTTGAAAAATTGCGACCGCAATAGCGGTCACAATTTTTATTTATTTTTTATTAATTAATTTCAGCCATTTTCTATTTTAACCTGTATATAATGTCAATTTTAACATTTACATATTATCAAACTTTCACATTTATATAAAGCATTTCACTTGAAACATCAAATACCAAAGTTACCATAACAAAATACATATTCAAAACAAAGTGTTTAAACGTTTGAAACCTAAGTCGATGATTATACGTTTTGAAACCTAGCCTTTAGCATTGCTTCAATGTTTGCCATTCTTTCATTGATAGCCTCTTTCTCCGCCTTATATTTCTCTTTTTCCACCACCAATCCCGCAATAATATCATTCAACCTTTCTTTTTCCTTTTGTCCTTTTTCTTTCACTATATCTTGGATAATCACGTTCAACCTTTCGATTTAATAAAACCAATGCAAAGTGAAATATTAATGGCCAGCATAATCACAATTTATGAAACTATTAGCTGCTTATACAATTCTAGAATAAAGAAAAAAGTCAATTTGACTTCTAAGGTCAAATCGCCTATTTTCAATATTATCCATACAAAAGTTACCATATTATTTACAGAGAAGCGATTGCATGAAAAAATGAGGTCAATACCCTGTAAGATGGATGCAAAGTTTTACATTAGACCAATGACAATATATAGGTAAAAATTTGATGTGGTTTTGCCAATAGCACTAGCCCAATGGATAAGAAAGGCAATGAGCGTGATTTTGGGTTTATATAGCAAGACCTTGGTACCTTAGCCTTCTAAAATTAACATCCAGGTAGAATAGACTTTTGCGATCAACATTATAGGTAAATAATTGTAGGATAATGCCCTGCACGATTTGGTACAGAAATCCAATATATATCAATAACCCCATTTGGATCACAAATTCATTCTTTCAGTTAACTATATGCTCAAGAAGGAACAAATTACCACTTGAACTGAGAGCATTATCCGTTGTGGAGATCATGTGCATGCCCATACAATATATCTCCATCTGAATCAACAAAGAATAGCAAAATAAACAACGTTAAGGCCCTTTATAATAAACAAAACAAAAAAAAAAACAAAGCTTCAACCGTTTAAAATTTTATGACTAATTAAAACATGTACGAAATTATCTTCTAGACTGAGCAGGTCAGCAAACCATTAAATCTATAATGTGAGTCGAGGTAGTACAAAAAATAAAACTTACGCATAAATAATGAATCACTTGTAGCCATTCATGGCACCAGGATGCCATTTGAACTTCACAACTTATAGAGGCTTCCATTTGATGACCATAAAGTAACTATAACTAATTTTTATCAAGATACACAAACTTAAAGTGGAAAAACTTAAGGAAACTTCAAAGATATGATCACCTGTTCAGCAATGATGCCATCATTAGCATATGATTCACAGTTCTTAGAAGTTAGACCCGTAAGCGTATACGCATATAAACCACAAGGACCATCCATGTACTTTACTCTTATTTAAAAGACAAGATTATCATAGTAGTAATATAGTATAACAGTATATTTAAAAAAAAGGATAGTGCACGGTCCTCCCAACCGCCGGAGTGATCCCACTCCGGGAGCCGCTACCCGACCAAGCTAGCTCCGCGGTGAATTCCCATGCCGAGTTCTTACCCTGGGCGACATATGTCACTCCCAAGACTCGAACACGGTACCTCTGGGAAGAGATGTATAACAGTATATTTAAAACATTGATTATCTAAAAAACTCAATAAGTTTACCTGTGCCTTGAAAGCATCTCCTCACGCGTTTCTTTTTCTACTATAACCTCATTAGTCTGATTTTCCTCCAAATCTTGTGTATTTTCCATTCTCAAAAATCTGTAATCACTAGTATAAACAATTAACAATGAGCTGCTATAGTAGTTCAGAAGCAGAAGCTATATAATATAGTGCAAGTTAACAACAAGAATATATATACATATATACTAGCCATTTACCCCGGCCCCGCGATGCAGCGGGAGTGACAAACACCTTGTGTGCATCAAAGTCCAATCTGGGAAATCATCTGATACGATTTAGGAGACATTATAGTCCGAATCGACCCATTCAATAACTAAATGGGCTAAAATTGTAACCTCTACTTTCAGAATAAGTAAATGGGTCAGATACTGAAATTCCCTTGAGATAGAATAATTGAAACATGAATTTTATTGACTCAAGTCAATATCAACTTCTTATGGCGACTGAACCTATCAAATATATTTTTGAAAGAGGCACGTAAATAGCCTACCAACAACATTTCAAGGGCCTTTGGTAGACCAACAAGTCATGGAAGCCGTTGAGTTCCTGAAATGATGCAAAATCATAAGTTACACTACGATTTTTTCAGTAACTTTATAAACATTGTAATATGCATGATAAATCATTTTTATTGTTTATTTCAGAAGAATGATATACCTCCACCTCCAGGAATAATACCAAACTGCAGTTCAGGCAAGCTTAACTGAGACGTATAAGTAGCTATTCTTGCATTGCAAGCCTATTGGGTGAGCCCTAAACAATAGAATCATAATCAGCTTACCCTAAGACCAGGCTGAAAAACACATCCAAACAGCCCTTAAAGTCTAGTGAATCTAAAATTTCATTGGTAAAATTGTTAAATATAACAAACAACACAAGAAAAAACAGGAGGAATATGAGGACTATTACGAACCCTGTTAAATAAATTCTCAAGTAAATAACAGAGTCCAATCCTGCATGCATGATCGATAAGCTCAGGCTCTGGCATGTGTAGTGCGGCAAGCATCCAACTCAGAAACCTTATGTACGACCTAAAATCCAAGTTTACAAATTTTGCACAAATGCACCTGATTGAAGTGGATCATTCCTTAACCCCTTTAAATACCATTTTGGAAAATAAACCCTATCATTTAGAGGCTGAATCCGAAGAATAGCAAATGCTACCAAAAATGCAAATGCGGTAAGGATATTTATCCCTGCGGCAAGCCCTATTTCGGAACTTGAAGCCATATATTTGCTTCGATAAAACCGTTTACTCCTGTATAATGTTAACTTCATTAGAACATATTACATCAAAATCTGAACTAACCCTAGCACATGCATCAATTCACTAATTTAAGCCAAATAAACTCAAACCTGAATTAAGCTTTACCTTGCTTGTAGGATAAACACAATCAGATTAAACATTAGATACAAGTATCTCACCATGTCAATTTGCAAAACCTGAAATATCTAGCACAAACACGATCAAATTACACATTTTACACTAAATTACAATGAGAGAAAAAAAATTGAAATGAATGAGATTAAAATACCACAGAGGCATGAGAACATTAAAAACTCACTGTAAAACCATGGCGGATCTCGTGGTTACAGTCACCAGAGCTGACGGAATTCTGAACATCACGCAACAGCATCGACGCGATCGAACAGTTAGGAGACATGAAGGTGATAGGTCAAAAAATGAATGGACGGAGATAACATCACGTAACCGTTACGTGTGACGGCGATTCTCGCCGGAGAAAGAAAGCATAGGACGATGATGATGAGATTGTGAAGGAACAGAGCTTACGGCGAAATTAATTGTTAAAAGCTACTCCGGATGAGTGACGATTCACTGAATTTGTGTTTTTCCAGGCGAATTTGTTGACAAATTTATGGATATAGAATAGAAGTGGTGAAATTTGGGGATTTAGGGTTTTGAATTTCAATTTGGGGATGCATGTGGTTTTGTAAGTGGCGCGTGGTTGTTAGGTTGAAGAGGTGTGAAAGGGAGAATTTGGAGTTAGCTTACTATGCTGTTTACAAGGGGTAAAATCAAGGGTTTTTTTTTCTACTTATTTAATTGTGTATGATTACGGTCTCAGGTGTGAACACTTAGATGCAGCACGCTTTACACATTTATTTTGATATTTAAATGGTACTACTCCAAATTGATTTTCTTGAATTTGCGATCGCTTTAGGCGGTCGCAACTTTTGTTTTTCATATATATCTTGTATTTGTGACTGTTTTAGACAGTCGTAACTTTTGTTTTTTATATAATGGTCACAAATATTGCGACTGCAAAATGTGGTCACAAAATTTGCGATCGTTTTGCGACCGAATCCGGGTTGGTCTTTTTATTTGCGACTGTTTTGGTTTTGATCGCAAGCCAATCGCTAATTTTGCGACTGCATGATGTTGGTCGCAAATTTTCATCGCAATTGCCTAGTTTTCTAGTAGTGGGAGTATAGCGCCCCATAGCGCCCGGAAAACCATTACGGCCGGTGCTATGGGGTTTATTTTTTATTCCACGCGAAGATTATCACGTCGTGGCATAACCTCCCCCACTCACACATATATATTTACATACATATGTATGTATAATTGAAGGGGTTATATAATCCCCTTACCACTACACTCTCTTGTTATATAAAACCTCATAAAGCCCCCTCTTGCGTTTTTTCGCCACTTGTCGTATAACGCCCACCAAAAGGCTTTATGACTACGTATGGAAACCTTTTGTGAACACGTGTCAATCAATGAGGATATTAAAATTTGGGTTTTCCCGCCTAAACATATGGATCCTAATCTGGTAAAAAAAATTTAATATTATATTCACATGATAATATCTTTTGTTCAATATTTGAATAGTTATAAATTTTTTGTTGCATAATGATTTAAAGATAACATAATCCATTAGAATTTTTCAAATCTCTCCATTCAGATTTTATCTAAAATGGAGTTGGGTTCTGAATTATTTACCCTTTAATATTATTAGAGCAGTTAAAAAAAATCATCTTTTGGTAGATTCGTAGGGTTTTATGATTTTCTTACCTATAGTTAAGTTACTAGATTATTACCCCGCGTGTATCACACGGGTTAAAAAAATGTTATTTTACATACCAAATAATAAAACAATATATCTTTAAAAACCTCATTTATTACACGTGTTGAATAAATGTAATTTTATAGATTAAATAATAAAAAATATTATATTTTTAAGAACCTCGCGTATTGTAATTTATATACCAAATAATAAAAAAGTTAAATCTTTAAAAACTCTATGTATTACACGAGTTGAATAAATGTAATTTTAGATTAATAATATATTAAATAAATATAATTTTGGATTAATTGTGTATTAAATAAATATAATTTTGGATAAAGTCTTATATATAAATTTTAAGTAATCAATATATTTGATAAATAATAAAAATACTAATAATAGTAAAAAATCTAATTTATATACTAAATAATAAATATAAAAGAAAGGCGGAAAACCCCCAAAATATGTGCCTCCAATGAATGACACGTGTCAAATATTGGTTTCTTTAACTATATAGTATAGCTATAGATATACATTTTCACATCATCGGTTGTTTCAATCGATAACATAATTTGTTTTCATATCATGGATCCATAACCAACGCTACAAATGTGACAAACAACACTACAAAAATGGAGGTGGATATGAAATACCGAGTATAAAGTTAACCGAATAGAGTATAAAGAAATTGAACTAAAGTAGAGTATATGGTCTAAATATGGAGTAAAGTGAAATAACAAAGTAAAGTGTGCATGGTCTAAATATGGAAGAGTAAAATAAGTCGTTTTATACTTAAGATTTATGAATATATAAAACTCACTGAAATTAAACTAATAATATTTATCCATAAGATATTAAACTAATAATAATTAATTGAAGGGTTATTTATAACATAATATATTAAACTAAATAATATTTAGTAGGATGATTATCTATAATTAATTTTAAAAGATTAAACTAAAATAATAATTATCTGTAAGAGATGGCCTAATATAATGACAAGTGTCTCTAAAGTGGTTTCTTTTATTATATAGTATAGATTATTCATTACTTAACTTCAGATATAAATCTATGAAAACAAAATTACAATTTTATAAAAAAAAAAACTGGTAAATTAACGGTAAAAGGTCATAACTCATAAGCTAACCAACATTATTTACACCTAATTTCTTTTTTTTAATAAAATATATCGTAGATTCGTATGGTTCTATGTTTTCTTTATAGCAAGCCTATAGCAATCACTCATTATATGTAAATCTATAAAAACAAAAATTTGATTTTACAATCAATGAGGCTATCAAAATTTGGGGTTTTCCCGCCTAAACAAATAGATCCTAATTTGATAAAAAGTTTTTTTTTATAAATATTATCTTGAGTGTGATAATATCTTTTGTTTAATAGTCTTTGGTGTTTTATATCTTTTTTTTAACTCGTATAATGTACGGGGTTTTAACCTTGTGAATAACTAAACAAACAAACAAATAGTAAATATGTAAACAACCAAACTGTGCATAATAAAGTAAAATACACAAGTTTGTACATAAAAAAGATCAAAATGTATAACTCTAAGGGAAACCCATAACTATATTCGTGAGGAAAAATAGGCCTCGTGATCTGGATCTAGTAATGGCTCCTTATGCGGTGAATATGGATATTGTCATAGCGTGGTAGTGGAGGAGGCTTGATACCTGCAACCCTAATGGGTCTGGTTTCTATCTCAATTTTCCACTACATCGGATCCCCATGTTGGTTCATATGATGACTCTAAAGTTGCACCCCTAAATAAGTTGCTTTAAGAATGCTAGAATGCCCCAAACTTGGGGGTCTTATTCGTTGGATTTACTATTTGGCATATAGCTCTTAAACCGGAAATTATATTTAATACGCAAAGGAACCATAGAACATAGATCATTATCATTCTTACATGCGAGAACATAGTTTTAACAGAAACTTTATTCTCCCGATAACGAAACTTCTTTAAACAAGATTCCAATCTTCAAAATAGCGTAGCCTTAGTCCATACTATTCATGTCATCTCGAGCAGCCAACATGCTTAAACTTTAACATGGTGTGCATACTAAAAGTCAGCTACACTAAATGAGTTCTAGTGATGTGGAAGTCATTGTTTGATATTATGTTCTTCAAGAATTGAACCCTTTACTTATTGAAGTAACAGTAATGGATATATGAAATCCAAATCCTTTAAATTACAAAGAAAGTAATTGAAGGTATGATGAAAAAGACATGATCTTCTAAATACCTCAACCCTTTACCTTCCGATCTAAAAAATGATGGATATATGAAGTCCAACACCTTTGAAGTACAAGAAAGAAAATAGTTTGAGTGAAGGGACCACAACTAAGTAGAAGAAACAAATTTGATAAGCCAATTGAGAAATGCAAGCACCATTAATAATCTTGGAAGACTCGAATTAGTTCTATCCTAAAGGAAATGAATAATACTACAAAAATCTATGTATTGAAAGATATCAAAACCTTATTCTCATTCTTATTCATACAATACTTACAAACCCGCCTATTTATAGGCAAAAGTTTAGGCTCGTACATAATACGTAAATCCTTAAAGACTTCCATTCAAAATAACTACAAACTTTAAGACTTCATCAAGCAAAAGTTCACCCTAAAACTATAAGATGATTTTTCCAATTTGGCTTGTTGGTAACTTCCTTTATTTGTGTTGATCCACTCTTGAATCTTCTTATTTTCTAAACTAGTCATCAACTTGTGCTTCATGTGTATGGATGCTTGTCATAAATATTGTCATGAAGCTCGCCATATATTTCTTCTTTTTTGCTCATCACATTCACATCATCTAGTTTTTATAGACAACTTTATAATTGTAACATGTATCATAGCATATCATACCATAGCACAAATCGTGACATATCATAACATAACATCCTGTTGAACAAATTTAATACCAAACATCCCATTCATACATACCACATACTCATTCCATTAGTCATAACTAACGACCATTCATTTCATTACTTTACATTAGTAAGGTTGTATATCTTTAACCACTTTCATTAAAACATTATGCAAGTCATTTACAACTTCCCAACAATCGTTACAGTTAGAAGTCCAAAATTGTTTAATTTGTTAAACTATATTTTAACTGTAACATTCTAATTTTCATTTAAGAACCTTTAATGAGTACGCACACTGCCCCAAAAAGAAAAAAAAAAGGGAATGTAGAAACTCGCTTGTCTAATTATTTCTACACTTAACTTGCTGATTGATCCTGACCCTTGGACAACCCAGTGAACTTAGTCAAAGATTTATATGAGAACTTGATCAACTTTCACACAAGTGTCCTATGCGAAATCTTAAGTTTACATGTACAAGTCTCAACCGTATTGTTTTACCATGTAAAATCTATCCATGCAAAATCATCCCATGTGAAAATTTAGTTTTCGTGTGGACATAGTTCTCACATAAATGAAAACATTAAACTAAACCATTCGCATTCATAACTAAACGAAAACTATCATGCGAAAACTATTGTGCAAATGTTATCATATATATACCAGCACACGATAACTATCAAACAAAAACTACAACATATGAATGACTTTATGTGAAAACTTCAACATGATAACTTACCTCTTTCTAAAGAAAACTCTAGCAATGGTTGTTGTAGCAAATCCAGCTCGTCTCACGTCAAGATCCTAACTTTAGGGTTAAAAATGCATCAAAAGCTTCGCGTGTAACATTTTCAGGCATAAACCAATTTAAACATGCAATCTTTAACGTGATTCTTACCTTTTTTACTCAAAAGGAATAAAACACGAGCTAGTAACCTCTGAGAACTAGCTAAAACAACTAATACACACACGTAGAACACTTATGGGCGTTGTGAAATCAATACCATGAGTGTTTCCTTCAAATTTGTACGATCAAAAGAGGTTTTCCCCACACAAAAACCCAATTCTCTCTCTCTCTCCATCTCTAGATTTCTCTCTAGATCACAACTAGCTTGTTGCCATAGCCGCGCATTGCGGATGCAATGTCATAGTTTTTTATACGTGGCGGCATGTTATGTCATGCGTTAAGACGTATCCAATTTAACTCAATATAACGTATATAAGCATTGTAGATACAAAAGAAACAAAATTGAACCCGTATTGGCTCATTTAGTGAGGGTTCCACCTAACCATCACACCACCCTTACCTTTGCATCAAAACATTGCGGCATCAAACCGTACAGTAACTTAAATTTTCACCGTCAATATCATGAGTGTTTCCTTCAAATTTGTACGATTAAAAGAGGTTTTCCCCACACAAAAACCCAATTCTCTCTCTCCATTTCTAGATTTCTCTCTAGATCACAACTAGCTTGTTGCCATAGCCGCGCATTGCGGATGCAATGTCATAGTTTTTTATACGTGGCGGCATGTTATGTCATGCGTTAAGACATATCCAATTTAACTCAATATAACGTATATAAGCATTGTATATACAAAAGAAACAAAATTGAACCGGTATTGGCTCATTTAGTGAGGGTTCCACCTAACCATCACACCACCCTTACCTTTGCATCAAAACATTGCGGCATCAAACCGTACAGTAACTTAAATTTTCACCGTCGAATGAAAACATATTATATTTGACCCGACTTGTTTCCAACACAGTTTACGACAAAACAAAGCGATGGGTACATCTCTGATATAATCCCACCTACGGAAGACTATTAGTTTACTTTGATTTTTGCGTTATTGTAGTTTTATAAAATATTAATCTATGGAAATTGTTAGTGCATGCATCTGTCGACTTCATCTTGTATCGAGTCTTAGACTAGATAGATTAGATCAGGGCATGTTGTACGAGAAAATAGGATGTTTAAGTTTGTATTGTATGAGATTTCGCTTGAAGAAGAGATTCCGCTTGAAAGTGTCTTGTGACATTTCAAGTGAAATCAGGTTGTTTCTTATTCCGCTTGAAGTCATTCCAAGCGGAATCAGAACACTATATATAGGGGTTTTGTCATTTAAGCGAAATCAGTCTGAACATTTGCTGAAAATCATACCGAGGTGCTGCCGGTTTGATTCTTAATTGTAATCATTGTTAGATCAATCTACAAGGTGTTTAAAGTGAAGAACAAGCTGTTTCTAAGTCTGTTTCTTGTTTTTCGCACTTGAAACAGATCAAAACTCCTCTGAACGACTCGTTCGGGTCAAATACTCGATCCTACAAGTGGTCAAATACTCCAATAAGGAGTGTTAGATTTGAAATGATCAAAAAGGTTTTCAAAATGACAGAAATTAATATTTCTGAAATAAAAGATTTAAATCTTACTGGAAAACCTAAAAAATACACTTCAAGAGTTCAACAGCGTTTAAACAAGAAAAAGGGTTACAATTTTGGTTCTGGTTTTCAAAAGAAACCAAACCATAATGGTAGCTACAAAAAGAAAGGATTAGGTTTTATTCCACCTGAAAATTCTAAAAATGATAAAATTTCTAAGACAAACACAAAATTTGTTTCAGGAGGAAGTGCAGAAGAAGAACAGAAGAAACCGTTCTGGAGACAATCAAACCAGGAGTTTCTTGCTGAGATGAAAAGAAAAGGAACTGGAGTGTTTCATCCAAAAGAGACTCGAATTTGTTTTAAATGCAATGAAGCTGGTCACATTGCATCGAATTGTCCGACAAATATTGAGACATAATAGGGAGTTTCTGAAAAATTAAAAGGAAAAGTTGTCGATGTTGAACCACCAACTGAAAAATTCAAAATTTTTGAAAATTCGACTTATGAAGTTGGTGAGAGTTCAAAGAAAAATTTTTACAAAAAGAAAGCAAAGGACAACCAAGTGTGGGTTGTTAAAAAGTGTGATGTAAAGGTCGGCGATGAACCTGATTCCACAAAATCAGAGGAGCCACAGGTTGAAGTAAAAGAAGAAAAATCTGTGCCTTCAGTAGATGATGTTAAATTTTCATCTCTGAAGTTTGAAAATATTAAGCAAAAAGTTGGTAAAGTTAAGATCTCAAATCAATTCTTTTCTGATCAGAAGGAATTTGATATTGAGAAAGTATTCAATGGGAATGTTAAGAAAATGTTTGGGAAAATGCTTGATGGGAAAGTAAAAGGGGTTAAAGATTTTTATGCGACAAAGAAAGCAACCTATAACCCTACTGAACAAGAGTTAAAAACACCCAAGGTTGGAAAGACTTGGGTGGAAATTCTTTTCCCTTGAAACATCTGACTTGCCGGAGATCCCAAGTTTGTAATCATGGATCAGGAATCGGCATCATTCTTGACAACTGAATTTGTGAATGAATTTTAAATGTGTTTAAATTTTACAGGTGATGGACTTTGCCGGAGATCCCAAGTTTGTAATCGTGGATCAGGAATCGGCATCATTCTTGACAACTGAATTTGTGAATGAATTTTAAATGTGTTTAAATTTTACAGGTGATGGACTTTGCCGGAGATCCCAAGTTTGTAATCGTGGATCAGGAATCGGCATCATTCTTGACAACTGAATTTGTGAATGAATTTTAAATGAGTTTAAATTTTACAGGTGATGGACTATGCCGGAGCTTCCAGGTTGGTAAGTGCGAAGCAGGAATCGGCACCCTGATTGGTAAAATGGTTTGTGTAGATGTTTTACTCCTACATGTGGTTAAATGATTTGGATATATTTACAAGTGGTAAGAGGTTGGATCTTACAAGTGATTCGTCAAGGTCATTAGTTTGAACTTGATGCAATCCTCATACAAGTGGTTAAAATTGAACAAGATGATGAACCCTAACCCTGCAAGTGGTAAAAACAAACTAATTTTCCGAAAAATCATTTTAATTAAAACAAACTTAAGTGTTTTGAAATCTTAATGAGAAAATAGTTTGTTGAAAGGGGGAGTTCTGATTGTTTATGCCTAGTGGATGGCGAATTGAAGCGATTTGATATCGGTTGTCATTTTACGTGTACAGTTTGTTTTCAAATTTCTTTAAATATGTTTGCATTTTAGGGGGAGTAAAAATTTCAGAAAATCCAAAAACATTAGAAAATTTGAAAAAACCAAAAACATGATAAAAACAAAAATCGAGTTTTGTTGTCAAAAAGAGGAAATGATAGTACATCAGTGGACTATCACAACATGCTAAAGAAATGGAATGAAAAAATGTGATAAACAATCTCACTGCGGATATGCCAGTAGGTTTTTATACATTTAGTAGATTGTGACGAGATATAAACCTAAATTCAAACTTGCTTATATCTTGGGGAACAACTTCTTGATATATGGGTAACCCCCGAAATCTTGTTTGAAAGGTCCCTCTTTCTGAGATACTAGGTCTTTATGCTCAGTGATATCTGGGGTATTATCCCGGGACTTCTGCTGAATGGAAATTCTGACCTAGTCCCCGTATAATACTTTCTGCAAATGCTTAAAACATAGCACAGCCCTCAGCAAAAATGATGAAACAATAAAATTGATAGTCATTCTTGTTGAAGAAAAGATCCTCTGAACGGAAGTTCTGACTTGAGCTCTCACGGTTTCGCACCAAACCCCTTTACAGATATCATCTGTGGTATACTCACCTGTAAGACTGAATATTGGGATCTGGATACGGGAGTATATTCAAGTAGTGGGACACATGAATAAGTTTAAGTGCTTAAAACATTAATATCGTATCTCGGAACAATTGAACTTTGTGTGAAAATTTAAGTGGACCAATATACTGACAATCTAAGTGAATTGTTTAGAACTTAAAATGTAATCAAGCTTAACGGTGTTGGTGATTTGTCTCAAAAACTGACATGATCCTCTTACACAAACTCACAAAAATAGTGTTTGTAAATATTTCTTTATTGCATTTCATTATATTCAAAAATCCAAAAAGATTTTCAGTGTGTTTTAGCATAAACTTTTGAAAAATTCAAAAAGATTTTTGACAACTGATGATGGAAAGCTGATTTTCAAAATTCCAAGTGCTAAATATGATGAGCATAATTTGAGGGGGAGTCTGTGTTTTAAAAACAAATGTGTTTTGATCATATCTACAAGTGGTTCATCAAGATTATGGAGTTAATTTTGAGGGGGAGTCTGAGTTAGTGCATACATCTATATTTGAAATATGTGAGATTTACTTTGAGGCAGAGATTGTGCAGGTGTTGAGTTTGAACCAGGTGACAATCCTGAGCTAGATGAGAGCCAGGGCATGATCTTGGAACAACATTAGTAGAGCCAGGTTGATTGATTCTGAGAAGTTGTGTTTAAAGAGCCAGGGTTCCGATACCTAAGGACTCTGAGTTGAAGAATAGAGCTAGATGATCTTGTGAAATGAGCCAGACTACGATCCTGAAGCTGATGACGCTGATGAACTTAAGGAATGCCAGCACATTGTTAGGGGGAGTCTGTTGGTGCTGATTGAAAGAGTGAAGCCCAGAGACGGATCAAGACTGAAGCGGCAAAGACTCGACACCGCAAGACTCGTCAACATCTGAGGGGGAGTCTGTTAGTGCATGCATCTGTCGACTTCGTCTTATATCGAGTCTTAGACTAGATAGATTAGATCAGGGCACGTTGTACGAGAAAATAGGATGTTTAAGTTTGTATTGTATGAGATTTCACTTGAAGAAGAGATTCCGCTTGAAAGTGTCTTGTGACATTTCAAGCGAAATCAGCTTGTTTCTTATTCCGCTTAAAGTCATTCCAAGCGGAATCAGAACACTATATATAGGGGTTTTGTCATTCAAGCGAAATCAGTCTGAACATTTGCTGAAAATCATACCGAGGTGTTGCCGGTTTGATTCTTGATTGTAATCATTGTTAGATCAATCTACAAGGTGTTTAAAGTGAAGAACAAGCTGTTTCTAAGTCTGTTTCTTGTTTTCCGCACCTGAAACAGATCAAAACTCCTCTAAACGACTCGTTCGGGTCAAATACTCGATCCTACAGAAATGAATTATTAACAAAAAGATACAAAACGCCAAAAATGACATGGAAAAAGCCATAACGCCAAAAAATTAACTATGTGACACAAAAAGAATTAATTCAAATAGAAGAAATATGAGAAAAACAGTAAAACGCCAAATAATTAATAAATCTACATAACGCCAAAATTATCTTGCATGCAAAAAATAAAGAAGCATGTCAAACGCGAAAATCGTGAAAGGAGAAGAATACTAAAAAGACAAAAAAACCCCTCGGACCCTGATCATGCCCCGCGCCACGTGTTCGGCCAGGATGCGTTCTCACTGTTCTCACACTTTTTGCCGTTTTCTCCTGATCCCGTTTCTCTATATATATATATATATAACAAACCGAACCATAGTGCCAACCAAATCATGGTTGAGTATTATGGATTCAGTGCTCACCGTCTTAGTTCTTGATTCCTCAAAGTTTAGATTCTAATGGACAAGTTGGTATCCATGAAAACACACCAATGCATAGTGTCCAAACGAGTGTCTAAGTCACGATGTATTTTCTCGTATATACATTTTATACCATTTAAATTCCGAACCTAATCCATCAATCAAAATCCATGAACTCGAACACCTTTGTTCCCTATTGTAGGGTAACTTCGGTGTTCCAATATCAAGACTCATTAAATTCACGACTTCTTTGGAAGCTTTACAAACCGTGAGTTTACATGAACCCATTTTACATTTTATACACTTTTGGACGCAATATGTACAACTTTATCAAAATCACAATCACATTATTCAAATTAATCAATCCATTATTACATGCTTAATCGATATGCTTAGGATACATATATGCTAGAAGCCTTGCTTGCACAACATTTGTCATTAAGGTCATGACTCAACCTTAACATGTATAGCACTATAGGAGTAGCACACCGCCCTTAGGAAGAGTCTATGTTAAGTTATTCAATCACGGTCTTGTTCGCTTTGGTGACAAGATACGCAACTAGTGGACACAATTGGTTTGACATATAATTGTTGCATGTTAGTTATGTTATGTTTTATGCCTTAGTATACTTTTATGCCAAGTAGGATGGATGACAGCTTTTATATCTATGCTAGTAGCCAAAATTTGTCTGTTCACCAATGCTTTACGTGTTGACCGTTACTTTAATATATATTGCAGGAGATTGATGACGTTTCAAGAATCTAGTAAGATGGATTTAAGAAACACATTTTTAGTTTATGTACTTTTCACTTGTCGTATTTGAATTTCCTTGTTGTATTTCCATTCCAAACAATGTACCATTTAGTTCAACAATGAATATGAAATTTTATTTAAATATTGTCATATTTAGCAATTTATGATGTCTCGAGCAATCTATTTCGTCCCGCCCCGATGTTTCTGCCATCAGTTGGGGTGTGACATTACCCATGTAGGGAGTTTTACAACTCTGACTACTAGAAAATCTGAAATTTCTTACACCAATTTTCGTAGAAAATGCATCACAAAACAGGCTTTCCCACTCATTTGTGACAAATACATGATGTAGGAAAACCCCTCGTAGGAAACTGGTTTCTTACACATTTCCTACGTATTTTTCTACCCATTTCTGACAAAAAATGGGCGTCGCAAATTGTTACCCATTTTCTACCACTTTTCTTAATTATCATTTATATTTATATTATTTATAATGATAATACAATAATAAATATTTTTGATAATGTTTTTATTAGTGACACATTTCCGACAAATAAAAAAATAAAATATAAAAATCTATTTTTTTTGTAACGCATTTCCTACGAAAAAACATAAAAAATCATGTATTTGTTGTGACGCATTTCCGACAAACAAATTTTTTTTAAAGAGTAAAATGCTCGTATAGTCCCTGTGGTTTGTCAAAATTTCACCTTTAGTCCTCAACTTTCAGAAATTACACTCTTGCTCCCTATGGTTTGACCGTTTGTTACTCGGATAGTCCTTGAAAAGGATGGAGGTTAGTTTTCTCAGTTAAGCGAGTGTAAAATTACAAAAATACCTTTATCATTAAAAATATTAACTTCATCTTCATCCCCAACCCAAGCCACTTGTGTGGTTACTGTCAACAGCTCCAAGGACAGGTAATCCACCCTTGTTCGGTGGAACCACCACAGCCCCACCCAATTAACTCCGCCAACCATCATTGTGGAACCCATCCACAGCCACCACCATCTTCAGCCCTGTTTATCCGGCCATTGTTTCTTGTTATTGTTATTTTCTTTACAACCCCAAATAGAAATAGAAAATCATTCATGTTTGAAAACAAACCGACAAAAGTTTTCCCAGCTATAAATATGAACTTCCAGTAGAATTTATTTGAACTATGCAAACGATCATAATCTGAACTTCAGAAAATCATCAGTTTATTATAAAACAAAATAATTAAATTATCTAAATAACATGTATAACCTCATAAGGAAGGCATTAAAATTGATTTAATCATAATTAATCATCCATCATCAAAGGGGACATCACACGTGGAGGAAGAGAACTTGACTTCTTGGACGGCAGACTTCTAAAACCTTTGGCAACATCGAGTTTTTTTTTTTCTAAAAAACCTCAAATCATCATCATTCACTTTGACGGCAATTTTATTTGTGTGTGTGGATAAGTAGCAGGGAGAAAGATGGGAGGGGAAAAGAAGATTTGTCTTTGTGTGTATGTGTTTATGTATAAAGATTTTGAGTTTCTTGAAGTTTGAAGTGTATTTTCATCCATTGATTTAAAAGGATGTGAGCAATGGATCACCCTAGGATTGTGATCCATGTGATGGCTAACCAAGCATTTTGATTGTCTCGCATGTTTATATTTGAAATTTATTTATTTAGCATATGCCTCCATCACATTCTTTTTAGTTGAAATTGGAATCTATAAGTTTTATTATTGTTACACATAAATTATCAATATATTTTATAAAACATTTTTTTAAACTATATATTTCAAAAATTGTATTCTATATACTATATACATGGACGAAGTATTTTTTTAAGATCTTATATTTATTATACAATTAAATATGTTTTCAATTCATGTTTATAATTTTTTTAAAATCTTATATTTATTATACATTTAAATAGTGTCATGTCTAAGGGCACTATTTCGACGTGAAGAAGCTTGATAACACTCCAATCCTGTCCTCTTGTGCGTTATAAGGGCATGAAGAGGTACAGGCATTTATATTATAATGCCAAATGAGGAGCAAATAAATTAGGAACGGTTTGGTTTACAGTTCCTATCGTATAAAACCAGACCGGACTGTAAGACTTAATAATACATATTATATTAATACTGCTTAATACATATATGATTACAGATGAGCTTGCTACCGAACGTACCGGCATCAAAAATCGCTAATATGGCTACCGGTACAGAAAATGTTCAGTATGGTATTATATGGTACCTTATCGGCACTGGTATTTGAAAGTAAAATATTGATACCATACCGAACTGAAAATACCAGTATTGAAGACGCCAAATAGCGGGTACCGAAAATAATTCGGTACAAATTTAAATATTTAAAATATGGTAATAATAAAACAAGTTAAATATTTAAATCTAGTAATAAATTTTCCGTAACAAATGCGTAGCAAGTTGCTACACTTTTCCTACGCAGTAATTAATAATAAAATTGATCAAACATTAAAATATAATTTAAGTATAATAATAAATGTTTCGTCACAAATGCGTCGCAAGTTGCTACACATTTCAGATGCAATAATTAATAATAATATTAGTTAAACATTTAAATATGATCCGAATATAATAATAAATGTTTTGTCAAAAATGCGTAACAAGTTGCTACGCATTTCTAACACAACAATTAATATTTAAATGAATTCAACATATAAATATAATTCCAACAAATAAATAATAGTTTCATCGGAAATGCGTAGCAAGTTACTACGCATTTTCGACGCAATAGTTAATAACGACAATAATTAAACCTTTAAATATAAATCAAATACAAATATAATGCATCCGTCGTAAGTGCGTAGCAAGTTGCTACGCATTTCCGACGCAATACTTAGAATTAGTTTTTCTGTTTCTATTGCGTCACAAATTGGCCAAAAAAACCAAGGCTTTCTTTCTGTAGGAAATGCGTAGTAAATATGTTAGAATTTGTGACACATTTTTTTGCGTAGGAAAATTTTGTAGCAAAATGACCACTTTTCTAGTAGTGTCTATAAGCACATCGATGTTGTGAAGGCTGCTGAGGCGGTTGTTGCAACCTTGACATGTTATCATGAATCTGTACCCTTATAGTTGAGAATACGTTACGTGGATCCATGTTTTTGATTTGTTAACTGCTCCACCAATTGATTTTTCTTCTTAATCAACCTCATTACAAATGGATGCCCGTGTAGATATTTGTGCAACTTCATAACTATGTTCATCATTTATCATCCATAATTTCCAGCCACTACACTCTGTCTCATATTTCTTAATCATTTCAAACTAACACCCATTTTTTACAACACTGTCTCTTAACACCCAAGTCGAATTCCACATCAGTTGTGGAAAATAGAGATTCTTGGTTTGTAAAGAATGTCTCGCCTCAAATATCACCACCACGTTTTGGTCGCAATGTGTGGGGATGAGAGGATAATTAACTCCATAGTTAAGCATGTCCAAATGAAAGTAGTACTAGGATGGGTAAACTCTTGAGAAGTCTCAACTTGGACAAACAAAAACAAATACACTCCTCATTTGGTTGGCTACTTGGCTGGACGATCATTATGTCATCGGCCCTCCCCTTCCTTGCCTCGTTCCATAGGTGATAGCTCACGAGATAACGCATAAAGGATTTTCGATGGATTATATGTTTCAAATCGGTTTATTCGACAATTTTTGCAGCCTTTTAAAAAAATGTTATCCTCAAACTACAAAGTTAGTTACGGATTATCTATAGCAACTTTGTTCTCACCCCACAAGTTGACTACCAACTATTGACTTAAAAACCAAAAGTTTAAAGTTTGGATATGACCCTTAAACTACAATCCCATAAAAACCATTTTACCTTTATCTAGTAGTTGCTTACTATCATCATTATATGAAATAATATTGCAGAGCTTAAATACTTATACGTACTTTAATAACTAATTGATCAAACTTTTGAATTTATTAAATCTATATTTGAATTCTTAATTTTTCACAAGTTCAAAACAAAACAGTTCTTCCTAAAATTCGAACATATATTTAAAACAAATTAATTTTCTAAGAAAAAAAGATAGTTGTCTCAACATATCAGAATGTCAAAAAGTTAGTTTTTTAAATGGGTTATGGAACTAGTTAAACTCTGGATCTTCACGGTTCTCTGGATCTTCATAGCGCCCTTCTAGAAATCCACATAGAGGAATGACTTTTCGTAACGGATGACCCTCGAAATCATAATATGTTGATCCACACCATGGATCTAGTCAGGGGAGAAGCTTTTTAAGGGGTAAGATGGTACACTCGCCATCGTCAATGTTTCGCTTATTAGTGTAATTTTTTCGATTTTTCGTCTGAAATTTTTAAAAATTTATCAGTGTAATTTTTTTGATTTTTCGTCCGAAATTTTTAAAAATTATAAAAGGTCCGCCACCGTAAATTATTTTGTCTAGAAGTTCCCTGCCTCTACCAAGTTTTATTAATGTCCAAAAAATTTATACACATTTTCATATTGAGTTAAAAAACGTAAAGAATGGGGCTATTAGTAATTTTTTATAATTGGTTTTTAAACTTAAAGTGGGTTTAAATCAAGTCTGAAACTAGTTTTTATATAAATGAAACTTGAGGGTTTAAATATAGTTTTTTTTATGTGTAAAAACGGGTCCTTTGAATGAATGAAGATTATTTATTTTTATATGAAGTTATTATTGTTTGACCCAACTCGAATCGAATAGCCAACCCGAATATTTAACCCGAAACACAGCAATAAAAAAAAAACATTTAGGTCCCATTACTTTCCGTCCCTACGGAACTTTTGCTCAAACACTAGATCTAGATGATTGATGGAAGAAACAATAAACATAATATGATTCTTTTTTTTAAAATACTTTACATAAATTTCTATTAATTTCATAACTAATTTTGAATAAGTTACGTTGAAAAATATTTGGTTTTCATTTAGTAACAATATATAAAGCATAATTATTTTTATGTGATACATGTGTTATTTTTAAAAAAGTAGTTAAATGTTAAAAATTAATTTTCTAATTTTCTAATTAAAACAAGTTAATTTATTTGAAGTGAAAGATACACTTGGCATGTTAATAATGATACAAATAATTTAAAAAAGGTGGCACCACCAAACTGCGCACATGACAAGTTCTTGCTTTAAAACTTTTTTCACTTGAAATCTCTTTTCGAATGCCGACACACTCACACATTTTCACTTTCTTTCTTTTACAATCAAATTGTTTTTGATAACGTTATATCTAGTGACTATAAATTCAATAAAAAAAATTTAACGAAAACATAACGGGAGAGAAAATTAATAGTTTGAATATTGGATTGGTTTTTAACGAAAAACATGATTTTCAAATCGATTTATTCGATTAAATGAATAAACTTTGTAAACCTAGTCCAAACAACAATCCAATTAGAAGATCATACCCAGCATATTGACAATGCAAGTGTAATTAACTAGCTAGCTATTTCAGCTGAGCAGTGGCGGACCTAGGAATTTTTTCATAGGGGTGCGAAACATTTTAAAAAATTTAGGCCCTTAGGTATATAAGTAAAAAAATCGGTTCGTATCGGGTCGGTTCGGGTCGGGTCATGTAAAACAAAAGAAATTGCGCCATAACGTCCCTACTCATGGTTCCTATCACAAGCAAATTGATGCATAAGTTCATCGCTTCATAAAATAATGTTTCAATTTTAATTTTCAACCCTAGAAATCGTGTGTAATCATCCTAAAAATCATCTAAACTGTCACACCCCAACCAATGGCGGAAACATCGGGATGAGACGAAGTGTGAAGATTGCAAGAGACTTCATAACGCTATTTGTGACAATATTTAATAAACCGGTTTCATTTCATAAGTAAATTGTCAACAATACAAGAAATACAAATAACAACAAGTTCAAAGGAAATACATAACAACATAATCAAAATTGATACAACATGTTAAACCTAAACGTCTATATGTGTATCTAGGCATCAACGCTACTTCTTTTCATAGCATCATCATCCTCAACCTGTAACATGTTTAAAATAAAGTTCAATGCAAAAGCAAAGGCGAGTATACAAGTTTGGTACATACATAGCATAAGATAAAAGTGTGAACAATTCCTCATAGCAAGCATATGATGCAAGATAAACATTAAATATGGCATGTGTCTAACATATCAAACCAAGAAAACGCAATATGCTCAAGACATAACCTCAAGTTTACGGGCGGGTCGTTAATCCTATAGCGCTACATATGTCAAGGTTTGGCTCGTACGAAGTTAATGATAAGTTCAACACATAAGAATAACCCAAGTTTAAAGTATCAAGTCATCACGTATACAAGCATGTTATAGGAACGTTCATGTGTTTAACAAAGTGTTCATGTGTAAGTTTTTCAATAGGTAAACATGTTACACCCCAAAAGTGGTAAAAGTAAAAAGGGGAAAAATGCGAGTATACTCACAAATTTGCATATGCTTTCCGATTATCCAATGTGACGAAGTTGATGAGGTTAGAAGGTTGAATATGTTCGTTTAGGAATTTAGGAAGTTAAAACACAAGAATATATGTATTCGAAAGTAATCATCATTTGACATCAAGTACTTGTTCTTGACACTATGAAACCTCAAGGGTGAATGTTTTCATGAGTAGTATACTCATTAGAATCGTAACAAGTCTTATGTCTTGGATGATGTATTCTAATACTTTGACGAATGAACACAAGTCCACCATCAAGGGTTCGAATAGTAAATATATGTATAAGTATTATATGTATTATGTAGTCCAAAAATCAAGCATGAGGTAGAAGATAAATCTTCATTTAGGTACCTCTATTGTGTCATAGAATTCATGTAGGAGGTAGGAAGATAAATCTTCCATTTAGGTACCTCTTGTGTTTCACCAATGCACGAGTTGTCATAGACAACAAGGATGGTCATGAATACATACGTTAAGGAATAGAAATACATACTATCTAACTAGGGAAATCATCAAGCGATGTGTGGATTGAAGGTAGGATAGCCCAAGCTATCCAAATAATCACACAATTTCAAGCTTTAGGCTTGTTCATCACTTGTGGGTTAAACCCTTGAATAAAAACAGAAAATATGTGAGGTTTACACCTCTAATTTAACATTTCTCAGCCTTGTTTTTAAGCCCAACTAACCATTCATTTGATTATGAGCATTAGGACATAGGTTTGAGATGAGATTAACTCAAGTTTACTAAGTTTAACAAAGTTTAGATAAAAACAGAAACGAACAGCCCACTTTGGAGCCTATTTGGGGACATTCCAGACCTTGGTTTTCCATAGAAAACCTGTGGAATTGTTCCTTAGGTCAATCCAAACAAGTAGGAAGAAGAATCGACGAAAACGGACAAGAAATGAAGAAGTTATGCTTGTTTTAAGAACTTGTGTTGAATCTGTCCAAGACTCCGAATTTGCAGCTGATTGAGGGTGTTTGAGAGTGATTTTGAGGTGTTTGAAAAGTGTATGAAGCTTGGAAGAGGTGTGGTATTTATAGGGAAGAGTTTAGGTAGTTGGTGGTTATGTATTTAATGTTATAAGTGAGTTTAAAACTCAAAAACAAGCAAAAATCGCGCTAAAAATGGAGCTGAAACCAAGCTGTTTGCGCTGATCAGGCATCTGAGAGAGAGTTGTTAAATGATTTAAAAGCTGGGTTAGTTCACTGAAAAGGCTGTAGCTCAGTTGGTTGGGCGCGCAGCTGCTGGATCTGGTGACACGGGTTCGAATCCCGCGGGCAGCAGTTTTGTTTATTTATTTTTTTTTCTTTTCCATTCTTAATTTCTATACTTTCAGTAATTACCCAAATGGCCCCTGTAAGTTTAAAGTTTCAAAAATTGACTCTAACACCCTTTGACTTTAATTAAAACTCAAGTTATGTTATTTTTAAAGGAACTAACTTTTTTTGTTTAAACTAACTAGGTTATTTTGTATTTACTAACTTCAAAAATTAACAAGACTAACTAGTTTAAAAAAATAAAATTTTTAATTATTAATTAATTTATTTAAATAAATTAAGCCATGAATAAATAACCATTTTTATAACGACTGAAATAAAATAAAAAAAATAAAGATTTTTCGACAATTATAACGAATACGAGAATACAAAGTTTTCCAAAAATAGGAATACGAACAACGTTTTTTTTTTTTTTAATATAGAAAGTATGAAAACGCAGGGCGTTACATAAACAACATAAGCACCCTAAAAATCATCTAAACAACCATAAACAACGTCAAAACACATGAAATTTCAAACCTATTTAAGAATTTTGTTACCCTTTGGTGTCGGACATCGGTGGTTCGCGGCTGCTGATGACGTGCTGTTGTGGTTGCTGTTGTGGTCGATGATCGCTGGTAGGAGACGACCCAAGAGAGGGAGGGCGAGATGAATTCTAAGGGACTATTGGGCTTATTTTAATTATTATAGTTTGAACTTAGGTTGAGTTTGGTTAATGGGCTAGTAATTAGTGGGCTAATTATGTTTAATGAAATAGTGGGTTAAGGTATTGGGTATTTGGGTTAAGTTGGGTAGTATAAGTTTATATAATTTAGGTAGTTTTTTTAATTAGAGTTTACTAAAAAAATTTAAAATATAAATAGAAAACATTTTTTACCTAAGGTGTGTGGACGAAAAATTCCAAGGGGTGCGGATGAAAAAATTCAAGAGGTGCGGACGAAAAAATCCAAGAGGTGCAGACGGGATTTTCAACGGAAAATAGCACTAAATTTTTTTTTTCTCGGGGGTGCGCCCGCCCACCTTATGCTATATGTATGTCCGCCCCTGTAGCTGAGTAGACAGTTCTTGATCCGACAGGTCTAATCAACCACTCCGTTCCAGTTATTAAAGGGTCGTATTATTTACACGCTTTGAAAAAATAAATCGACATCACCTATACGTATCGTATAGGCCTATACAATGCGTATTAGGTGAAATTCAATTTCCAAGGTCAGTCAAAGGCTGACATAACACTTTCTCATCATACATGCATCGTATAGGCCTATACGATGTGTATTAGTCCTAGGTTGTCCTTTAAAGCTGACAAATACGGTTCACATGCAAACCCTATACGGATCGTATAGGCGTATACGATTTTTATTATAGTACGAGGTTGCTTTCTGTCACTCAACAGTGACATAAAGTGATTGACGTCAGCCCTATACGGGTTGTATAGGTCTATACGACCCGTATTAGACTGTGAATTTGCATTATGGTTGGCCTTTATAAACGATGAAGGAAGACGAGGACGATTCATATTCTGTGAATTTGTCTTTGTTTTTTCTTTAGATTCGCTAATACCATGTCTTGGTTCAACCTTAATTACATTTTTGGCTAGTTGTCCGACACAAACACGAGTATGTTTATTCCGGAAAGCAGTGTGGTATAGCATTTTTTTTAACTTGTTTTTTTTTTGTTTATGAAATACTTAGCACACCGTCTGTATTTGGAGGGGTCTGTTGTCCCTGATTCTTACGATGGGAGAGTGAATGATGATCACGTGGAGGAGGTCGTGTCAGGCTCCGTCCCCATCATAATGAATCGTTGTTGCCAGACCTCAACGAGGTAAGTATTTATTTACTTTTTTCTATTCGGCGTTAAACTTACCATTACCTTTTACCCGTTGGTTTAACCGTTGTTTTATTTTTCAGTTTACCGTGCCTAGCGATGATGATGTGTGTAAAATGCAACATATAAAACACATCAATTAAGGCATAAAACTAACCCTTTTTAAGTACTAATGTTGGAAAAAGAGTGTTTTTGTCTTCCTTTTGTATTTTCAGGATGAAATGAGCTCAAAATCACAAAAGAAGCAAAAAGACCACTAATTCTACCATAAATACAAGAAAAGGAACAAAAGTGGACTGCCCGGACCCTCAACGGCACCTCCCAAAACAAAGAGAAGAAAACAGAGTCTGAACACGCCCCGTGTCCAGCGAACACGGGGGCGTGCCCAGGAAGCAGCAGAAAAGACAAACCAGTAGAAGCTTCCATTGCTCACCACGGGGCCGTGCCCAGCGGGCACGGGGGCGTGTTGAAAGTACAGCAGGCGCATTAATTGTAATTCGCAATTACAATTAATGAAGAGAGAGAGTGTCAGACGGGCACGGGGCCGTGTCCAGCGGACACGGGGCCGTGTCCAGCGTTCTGTCCAGCCTATAAATAGAGGAGCTTGGTTTCATTCTCCCTCATCCCTTGGCACACCACCTCTCTCACACCTCATCCACCACCCACCACCACCATAACACCATCATCCACCACCATCATCCATTGTCCATCGTAGAGTGTGTGAGTCGTCTCGGGATCCAAGATTGATCGTAAGAGTTCTTGACAATCAAGGCCATGTTTGCCTAAGTCTCTTACATCACTTGGTGAAGACAAGTGTTTAGTATAATACTTTTTATTTTTAATCTTTTGCACTTTTTATTTGGTTTTGTATTAATGACTTTAATAACTAGTTACTTATGTTGAAGGTGATCTTTCCTTATCGTTTGTCCGTGGTGTCTTGGCATTATTTTACTGTCTATATAAAATAAAAGATTTTCACCATTCATATCTCCACGGTCTATATGGAGGTATGTTGGCTACCTGGTCGGGGGTTAAGGGAACGGTTTGGTAAGGGTCTTGCCCTTGTTCAGCGTTTAGAGGTCCTGCTTGGGACCTGGGTCAAATTTAGTAGGATCTCCTTCAATGCCCATAGGTATTGGATGGCGGGGATCCAAACTCTTTGACCCCCTCATAAGTTAACTACTATTAATACTATAACCCGGCTATTTAGGACTGTATCCCTGCTGACTCAGACTACTTAGCCGAGGGTAACGTCACCGCCAAAAGCGGGGCCTACCACAATTTGCATTAATAACTTAATTCATTATCTTTCAATAATCCGACCCTTTAGGATTGTATCCTTGCTGACTCAAACTACTGGGTTGAGGGTAACGTCGCCTTCAAAAGAGGGGCCTACTACAATAACTAAGATAATCTCTTAAACAAGTGCAAAAGTGCGAAAATAATCAAAGGTTATACTAATACACGTGTCGGATCCAAGTGATTCATCTTGTCTATCTGTTTTTATTTTATTTTAGCATTTAGTTAGTTTTTATTTTTCTTAGTTTAAAACATTTTTCTAACTTTTTGATTTGATTAGACGTTGAGGATAAACCGGTATTAAAAGCTCTTGTGTCCTTGGACGACCTCGGTATCTTACCAACACTATACTACGTCCACGATGGGTGCACTTGCCCATATGTGTGTTTAGTGTTAGTAAATATCGTGTTTTATAAATTTAAAACTTGGCTAAAAGTGTAAAAAGGGCTTAAATATATATCTAAAAATATAACACACTTCACGCACATCAAGTTTTTGGCGCCGTTGCCGGGGACACAAGGATTTTAAGAAAGTTAGGAATCAACGGCCTAATCATCTTTTTATTTTTCTTTAATTTTTAGGATTTTTTTTAGATTTTTTCAGCTTCTGCAGAGCTCAGCACGGGGCCGTGCCTGGTCGGACACGGGCCGTGCTCAGCAACGTTACTGGCAGTTTTTGTTTTTCAAGTTACAGAAGGCTGACCACGGGGCCGTGTCGGTGCAACACGGGGCCGTGTCCAACTTCCAGTAACTGGGATCTGAAAAACAATCACTGTAACTCCGACCACGGGGCCGTGTCCAGCGGACACGGGGCCGTGGTGAACCTTCTGACCAACATTCTTTTCTGTTTTTATTGAAGGACTTGGAACCCGACGCCAACCTCGCGTAGTGTATGAGCTCCAGTTCCAATAAAGACATAAAGGAACCATTAGAAGAACCCGAACGCTTTCTCAGAAAAAGGTTAAAAGCCAAAAACCAAGAGAAGGTTTCGGGTGATCCACCCCCAATGGCGGACCAACGTACCCTCATGGATTACTTACGACCCACCGTAGGTAATCTAGGCGCCGCTATCAATGCACCGAATGTAGAAGCTAACAACTTCGAACTTCGACCGCACTTGATACAAATGCTCCAAAACTCCGCGACCTTTCACGGGCTCGCGGACGAGGATCCCCATCTACATATAACTAATTTCTTAGAAATATGTGATACCTTTCGGATCAATGGAGCATCAAACGACGCCATCCGCCTTCGTATGTTTCCATTCTCACTGAAAGACCGAGCGAAAGCTTGGCTCAACACCCTCCCAGCTGGATCGGTAAACACCTGGGATGAACTAGCCCAAAAATTTCTATATAAGTATTTCCCTCCTTCTAAAACTGCTAAATTAATGGCTGAAATTAACACATACTCACAAGAGGACGGGGAATCCTTATATGAAACTTGGGAAAGGTTCAAGGAGCTATTACGCAAGTGTCCCCATCACGGCCTCGCAATATGGCAACAAGTATCCACTTTCTACAATGGGTTGTTGCCACATACTAGGCAGACACTTGATTCTAGCTCCGGGGGACTTTTAGGTAATCGACGCCCACACGAAATATATAATCAGATTGAGGAAATTGCTCAAACCAATTTTCAGTGGCACACTCCCCGGGGAAATAAAACTATCGCCCCGGGCGCCCATAAGGTAGACGAAAGCACCTCTTTACAAGCCCAAATCGAGGCCCTTTCTTCAAAAATAAAAAAATTAGAAATGACCAAAACAGTCTCGGTCATGGCTTGTGAAGGGTGTGGTGGGTCACATGAAAATTGGAGTTGCATGAAAGAAACGAACGATCAACAAGAAATGGTAAACTACATTGATAATAGACCTAGGCCGTCGGGTCCTCCAACGGGGACCTACAACCAAGGATGGCGAAACCACCCAAACCTTGGTTGGAGGGAGCCCGGCAATAGTAGTAACCAACAACCGCAACGAACAAACTTTCAGCAATCAAGAAATGAGTCGCAAAATTTCACTCAACAAAGTGGAAGAGAGAGGCTCGAAGATACCATATCTCGCCTTGTCTCCGACACTGATAAGAAAAATTCGGAAAGATTCCTACAATTAGAATCAAATTTTAGGAATCAACAAGCTAGCATTCAAAACATAGAAAAACAAATAAATCAACTAGCTCAAAATTTTTCCGAAAGACCACAAGGCGCATTACCTAGCAATACCGAAACCAACCCAAAGGCGCAAGTTCACCTCATCACACTACGAAACCGCACCGTAGGTCCTGCAGAAGTACCTCCATCAACGGTAGAATCAACGCCAACACATCTGCAGGAGAAGGACACTCCCCCATCAACAGAGCCTACCAAGGCCTCTCGAGTTCCGTACCCCGGTAGGTTAATTCGTCAAAAAACCAATGAGCAATTCGCAAAATTCGAAAGTTTGCTAAAACAATTGCATGTCAATATTCCTTTTATCGAAGTCCTAACCCAAATGCCCAAGTACTCTAAATTTATGAGGGACTTCCTTACACATAAAAAGAAAATTGAAAATTTGCAATTAGTTAATTTAGGCGAAGAATGCTCTGCCCTCGTACTCAATAAACTACCCCAAAAGAAGATCGATCCCGGAAGTTTCATGATTCCATGCTCCATAGGGGAATCTCCCGTTCGCAATGCCTTGGCCGACTTAGGGGCTAGCATTAACCTCATGCCCTCTTCAATGTTCAAAAGGCTTGGCTTGGGAACTACAAGCCCCACAAAAATAAGCATACAACTCGCTGATCGATCAGTCAAGTTCCCGCAAGGTGTCATCGAGAATGTCTTGGTAAGGGTAAGCAGATTCGTTTATCCTGTTGACTTTGTCATACTCGACATGGAGGAAGACACCGAGGTCCCCCTTATTCTAGGGAGGCCTTTCCTTGCCACCGCACAAGCAGTAGTGGACATGAATGACGGGACACTAACTTTGAGATATGGGGACGATGAGGTAAAGTTTGGGGTTGGGAAGAGAATAGAGGATGACGACCCGGTCCACTACATGAAGGTTATTGATTCAAGCTTGGATGCCGCTCTCCGACGGTGTAACTTGGGAGGCAAGGCACTCCAATCAAAAGACGTGTGACCGGGAATCGGGTATAGCCAAGGACCCTTATAAACGTGGCGCACCACGGAGGCATTCCGCGGACCTATCCTTAGTTTAGTTTAATCTTTTAGTTTTTGCAGAATAAATCACACTCATGGTGGTAATGGATGAAAAAGGGAACGAGAAAAATGGAACCACGCAGAAGAACAGAACAAACCGACAAAACTCTCCATAACAGAAGGCTCCACACGGGCCGTGCCCAACCAACACGGCCCCGTGCTGAGCCCCCTGCAGGAAATCACCCAGTTCAGGTAACTGGACACGGGCCGTGTTCAGCGGACACGCCCCCGTGTCCAGGCTTCTGTTTCACTTCTATAATTTTTGTTACTGGCACTTGACCACGGGGCCGTGCCCGGTCAACACGGGGCCGTGTCCAGAGCGCCAGTAACACAAATCTTTGTTTTTAAACACACTTTTTCACATTCTAATCAACCAAAAAACTTTATTTTTGGACACATTGAGGACAATGTGTAATTTAAGTGTGGGGGGGATGCTAAAACCTTGAAATTTTGCAAAATCCTAAAACAAGCCTTATACAAAACTCTATTGGAACCGCTAAACACCCCAAATTTTTTTCAAAAACTTTTTCATTTTTTTTATTTTATTTTTATTTACTTGTCTTAGTTTAAGTTGGGAATAACAAGTTATAAAAGGGTTATATATTTTTTTTTTTATTTTACAACCGATAGCGTCGTGATAAAAAGAACTAACATAAGAAAATTATGAAACGGTATAACAAGTCTAGCTAAAATTCGATTATATATGCTTGGTCACATTAAAAACCCATTCCCACAAAAGTGAGTTTTGAGCCTTTATTGAGCATAAAAATATACATATTTAGATTAAATGCTCATTTTTCGTTTCTTGTGTGAATAGCCGCTCGGTCTTTACAAATCTAGAACTTGCCACGACGATACATTCCCGGTCCTTACCAACTTAAACCCAAGTAAGTAAATGATGGAGGCATTAGGACTAACTATTTTTCTTTCAAAACCATTATTTTTCATTTTTTTTACCTACCCAAAATCCCCCTAGAAAAACCCCTTTGAGCCTAAACCTTTCATTTCATTACCCCCAAAACAATTTTTACCCACCAAAAACCTTTTTCATTTTTTCACCCTTATTTTAGTAACAAGCTCGGATTTTCATAAACATACCCTCTACGTGACAAAAAAAAAAAATATGAATAATGAAGTCAAAAACAAACAAAAGCTACAAAAGCTTGTTTGGAGAAATACTTCAAAAATAAATGTCACTAAAAATAAGGTATTTTATGAAAACCGACACTTGTTACGATTTTCGCCCTTTTTACTAACCACTAACCAACCACCCACCTTTAAACCCAAGCCTTCACCCCAAAAGTCCTCTTGATATTTACAAAGGTAAAAAGTTAAAAAGGAGGAGGATTGATCGCTTGGCAAGCCTATGGAAAACGTAAATCCGTGCCGCTCTCGAGCGATTCACTTAAATATACACCTTCGGCCGAGTGTTGAGTGATCTCCCGTGAGGTATGTGAACTTGTATATAAATGGAATTTTGATAAGGCATGTTATGCCAAAATAAGTAGTTTATCTTATGAAAAGTTCAAAATAAATCATAACGAATAGGATTGTAAATAAAATAAAAATAAAACCTATAAAAACCTTGGATTCCCGACACTCTAGGACAAGTTAAAAAACTTCTCTTCTACCTATTCCATTTGGGAGTGTAAGCCACATTAAAAGAGTTTTGCTTGAGGACAAGCAAAAGTTCAAGTGTGGGGGTATTTGATGTGTGTAAAATGCAACATATAAAACACATCAATTAAGGCATAAAACTAACCCTTTTTAAGTACTAATGTTGGAAAAAGAGTGTTTTTGTCTTCCTTTTGTATTTTCAGGATGAAATGAGCTCAAAATCACAAAAGAAGCAAAAAGACCACTAATTCTACCATAAATACAAGAAAAGGAACAAAAGTGGACTGCCCGGACCCTCAACGGCACCTCCCAAAACAAAGAGAAGAAAACAGAGTCTGAACACGCCCCGTGTCCAGCGAACACGGGGGCGTGCCCAGGAAGCAGCAGAAAAGACAAACCAGTAGAAGCTTCCATTGCTCACCACGGGGCCGTGCCCAGCGGGCACGGGGGCGTGTTGAAAGTACAGCAGGCGCATTAATTGTAATTCGCAATTACAATTAATGAAGAGAGAGAGTGTCAGACGGGCACGGGGCCGTGTCCAGCGGACACGGGGCCGTGTCCAGCGTTCTGTCCAGCCTATAAATAGAGGATCTTGGTTTCATTCTCCCTCATCCCTTGGCACACCACCTCTCTCACACCTCATCCACCACCCACCACCACCATAACACCATCATCCACCACCATCATCCATTGTCCATCGTAGAGTGTGTGAGTCGTCTCGGGATCCAAGATTGATCGTAAGAGTTCTTGACAATCAAGGCCATGTTTGCCTAAGTCTCTTACATCACTTGGTGAAGACAAGTGTTTAGTATAATACTTTTTTATTTTTAATCTTTTGCACTTTTTATTTGGTTTTGTATTAATGACTTTAATAACTAGTTACTTATGTTGAAGGTGATCTTTCCTTATCGTTTGTCCGTGGTGTCTTGGCATTATTTTACTGTCTATATAAAATAAAAGATTTTCACCATTCATATCTCCACGGTCTATATGGAGGTATGTTGGCTACCTGGTCGGGGGTAAGGGAACGGTTTGGTAAGGGTCTTGCCCTTGTTCAGCGTTTAGAGGTCCTGCTTGGGACCTGGGTCAAATTTAGTAGGATCTCCTTCAATGCCCATAGGTATTGGATGGCGGGGATCCAAACTCTTTGACCCCCTCATAAGTTAACTACTATTAATACTATAACCCGGCTATTTAGGACTGTATCCCTGCTGACTCGGACTACTTAGCCGAGGGTAACGTCACCGCCAAAAGCGGGGCCTACCACAATTTGCATTAATAACTTAATTCATTATCTTTCAATAATCCGACCCTTTAGGATTGTATCCTTGCTGACTCAAACTACTGGGTTGAGGGTAACGTCGCCTTCAAAAGAGGGGCCTACTACAATAACTAAGATAATCTCTTAAACAAGTGCAAAAGTGCGAAAATAATCAAAGGTTATACTAATACACGTGTCGGATCCAAGTGATTCATCTTGTCTATCTGTTTTTATTTTATTTTAGCATTTAGTTAGTTTTTATTTTTCTTAGTTTAAAACATTTTTCTAACTTTTTGATTTGATTAGACGTTGAGGATAAACCGGTATTAAAAGCTCTTGTGTCCTTGGACGACCTCGGTATCTTACCAACACTATACTACGTCCACGATGGGTGCACTTGCCCATATGTGTGTTTAGTGTTAGTAAATATCGTGTTTTATAAATTTAAAACTTGGCTAAAAGTGTAAAAAGGGCTTAAATATATATCTAAAAATATAACACACTTCACGCACATCAATGATCATGGTTATGGGTCTCTGTATCATGAAGTCAGTTATGGTGCCTCGTACGGACAGCAAGAATATGACAATAACTTTTTCGTTGTGGTGCATTGGTCGTACAACAAGACGTTGGTGAGCCTTCTTACGCGCAAGAGTCATTGTGTGACGAGCAACCCGCTTACCCTGAAGTTTCGTACAAAACTGATCAGGTACGAATGATATATATTTTTGTTAAATGTTATATTTTTTTTTGTTAAAAAAATATTATAAATGTTATATATTTTTTAAAACGTGTTATAAATGTTATATTTTTCACTTAAGATTTTATATCCCGCAATGAGTTGGAAGGTAGGGTAAAAAGAAGGGGTTCAGCCAACGGATACGTTATTGTTACCAGACGGTCTAATGATCACTAGATATGGCTCCAATGTTGTCGTAGTGGCGAACATGAGAGTAAGGCCACAGTTAGGGCGGCAGCAAAAAATGCGCATGCCCTTTTATGGTGATAGGTCGTCTCGACCAAAGTTGTCGATCTTGGTGGATAGATTATCTTCACAAAAATTTTAATGAGAAGCATAACCACGGCCCTACTGAATATCTGGAGGGTTACGCGTATGCCAGGAGACTTACTCCTAATGAGTTTAGACTAGTGCAAGAGTTGACCGATCTAGACATACAACCCCATACAATCTGGAAGGCCGTAACCAAACAGAACCCTAAAAACAAATGTGTTCCGAAAGACATACACAATGCTCGCCAAAAGATTAGGACCACAAAGTTCGATAAAAAACTGACTCTCATGCAGAGACTTGAACAAATCCTCCAGGAAAAAAAGATGACCTATTACATAAAGGCGGAACCTTCCACCAATGTCGTTCAGAATATATTTTCTGTCACGACAAGTCCTTTGAAATGTGGAGGGCATTCCCGCATGTGCTTATGGTCGACGCGACCTACAAAACTAACATGTACAATCTTCCATTTTTGCAAGTTGTGGGTATGACGTCGATAAACCAAACCTTCTATATTGTGCGTGCATTTCTTTCAAACGAGCAGGAGGTAACGTACGTCTGGGTCATGGAGAGGATCAGGTCTATGCTGCACGAGTGCATGGAGCTGCGTGTAATTCTTACGGACAGGGACCAAGCACTAACAAACGCGTGTAAAAAATATTCTCTGCCGCACACAGATATCTCCAGGTTCCACATCTTACAAAATATTGTAAAGCACTGCAAGAATTCGTTTACTCAACCAGATTGGGAGGATTTTGTTCATCAGCGGAAAACAGTGTGTGATTCTGCTAACAAGGAGTTATACGATTATAACCTCACCAACCTTTAGAGACACCTTCTCAATCAACAACGTAAACGTATGTTTTCTCTTATGTTAATACATTCATTTAAATAGATATATAATTTGAGTATGTTTATTTTTTCAGATGTTTTTTATTACCTGTGGAATAACTTGTTAAACATGTCACACCCCCAAAAGTATCCCAAGCGGAAACCCCCGCGAGGCGTGTGACGTACCAGGATCTAGCCACCAATCACATTGAACTCATACAAGATTTTAAATAAAAACTTTCATTCATTAAGATAAAGTGTTACATTACATAAAGTATAACTCAACGTTTTCAGTGGAAGCATAAATCATTAGTTATGTATTTCGTAAACCAAGCGTGTGAAAGTTATTAGACCTGTCTCGTGTTTCCATGTGTCTTGACCCATGACCACTCCAGCTTCCCAGACAGCAAGTTCCACATTCTCACAACAAGTGTATCAGACAACGCTGGTGAGTTCACAGTTTTTACCAAACGCTTAGTTACCAAGTGAATAGTCCAGTTTAATAACAATTCCGAAAATAATGTTGATAATAACTCGAGTACCGTACAAGATGGCGTCAGATTGTTTGCCCGTCCCCAATGCCCCCTATCATAGCATTGGTCATGATTAAGGTCATTATCACGTATTTATAATCATACACATATTCACATAAAGGCACGTATAAGTTTGATTTGAACCGAACACCTCACTTACAATCCATTTAGTATTATTATTATTATACAATTTTGCTAATCGGGTCGGTTTCACTAGAGCTCGTTCCACGTTCAATTATTACAATTAAACACACTTATATACAAATATACAAAAATCAAGCGTGCGTTTCTACCTTTCCATGATCTGTTAGCAAACCGAGATACAATCAAAACTGACACACAACCACCTCGAACTACTTGTTGACTCTAGCTTTAACCAGCTTTGACCCATTGACCCATAGTTTAACCCGTTGACCCGACAACTCCCAAAAACACTCAATCAGATTCTAACCTCCGTCAACCGTGCGACCACCACCACCATACTTCTGCCCGGCGGCCGGAGTTCAACTCCGCCGTCTGTACTCATAAAAACCATCCCCAGCCACCCTCAAGCTTCATCAAAACTCACCCTACAAGTCGGTATTTGTCTTAGATGTATGAGAATCGGGCAAAACAGAAACATATATAACAAGAACTACTCACCGGAGAGTCATGAGTTGTCGGAGAATCAACTCGTTAAATGGAGCACTTAACACGCAGCCACCGCCACGGTTAAAGACATCTGTGGTTGCCGAAGATCCCAAAAAACTCAAGCACCTATCACGTTTTACTACTTGAGCCGTTGATCGAAACTGAACCCCACATCAGCCGAACACCACCCTCCGTTCACTCCCACGTCAGTCGTCATCTAACACCCAACCACCACCGCCCTCATATCACCACCACCACATCGCCCAAACCCCGCAGCCACTTCATACCCGAATACACCAACCTCTGCAGCGCTGCAGATGGTTCTCTCCGTCGGAAGAGCGGCCCACCACCGCAAAACGGCTGCCACATCACCACAGGGTCGCCGACCTTCTTCTCTCTCTCTCTTGATCTGCAGACGGGTCTCTTTTTTGTTGGGTAAAACTTTGGAGTTTGTGTGTAATATTTGGGGCTAGGGTTTTGGTGCAAAGGAGAAGAAGAAGAAAGATAAAAGGGGTTATATAGTTAGGGTTTGCGTAGGTGGGTTGGGCTTACACTGTGTATACAGACCAGGTTTAACGATCTCGCTAAAGATGAACCCGCTTGTTTAATATTTATAAAATAAATATAATAAAAATATATTTACTAGTTTAAATCAAAATGAATGTGTACAACTTATATAAATATATATATATATATATATATATATATACATGTATACGAATATGTGTTTTAAAATTGTGGTGAACCGCTACTATGATTTTCAATTAAAAGACGTATTCGCTCCTTACATGTTATTATTTACTTAATAATAATACGTAGTATTTCGACACGTAACTTTACGTAATTAACCAGTGTCGAAAGCATGGGTTGTCACATCCTCCCCATGTCACAGAAATTTCGTCCTCGAAATTTAGGCTACATTATACTAGACACTCCATTTATGGGTTCGTTAATAACACGTTGTTACGCGTAAATATACGCGGTTTCACGACGTTTCACTAAATTACATATAAGTCACATAGCATATAGAATCACATAACATATAACTTCACTAAATTTATATTTATTTAATTGTTCAAGAATATGTTCCGATTGTTTATTGTCATTCGTGTATAAACCCAGGTGTGATTCCGTAATTCCCCGAACTACCATTACGTGCGTTTTGGGAAGAAACTGACACACTTAATTTACCCTAATCAAGCGCGTGAATGAGTGTTCGAGATAACGGAGTTTGTGTTAATGGTGTTAACCGGAAAATGTCGAGTGTCACATCATCCCCTTGTTGAAAGAATTTTCGTCCTGAAAATTTAGATTATGATATATTAAAACGATAGTTGCAAGTTCATTGTTAAAGAGAGCGTCAAGATATAAGACGGTACATTGAAATGAGATAAAATCAAACTACATAGATGATATGACAGTTGATGACCATTGAGATTTACTTGTTCATTTGAACATGCTACGAAGGTATTTAGGTGTAAAACAATTGATTGTGGAAGCAGCAAATCGGTTTCCGTAAGAGTAGGTGCACATAAACGTGACTATAAAAAACTATAGGAAGTCGCTTTCAATGTAGGTATACACGAAAGTAAATAGATGACGCAAATTTCAGGATGGTATCACAGTATTGAAGTTTGGTGGTCTAGATTCATTTTCACGAATAAGATGGAATAGCACACCGCCTAGTGACCAGGTATAGCTATTCATGGAGGTGACACCAATGTTAAGAATTTTGGCAAGAGGTCGTGATATATCGAATTCTTGCATAGGGATGTCGAATGAAGTTTTAATTAGGTTATCAAGGAAAAAAAACACAGCTACATGTCAATTCGTATTTGGTCTTAAGTGGAAATATAAGTTGAGTTAATGGGAGGTCGATGATAAATAAAGTTGCAACAAGTTACATTAAGCACGAGCGACACTAACAAGAACTGGAACACCAATGTGTCATACATCGGTATGACATTGACTGAGGTACTCAACATGCATGGCCGCTGGGGGGGGGGTGTTGCACAAAAGATGTAGCTTAGGTGAGCTCTACAAATCGAGTGTATGAATGGACACAAACGTCATATGTCATAAATGAAGGGTTGACGAAATTAACCGAACTAGAATTGTGTTAAGGTAGTTTGTTAAAGGCCAACTTACTCAAATCCTAGGATTACGGGCGTTACGTGCATCACTGAGAATTTGCTCAAAGTAATTGACATGAAAGTAATAAAGGTGAGTGTGCGTGGTATTCGTTTTTCATGTGATGTTACTGCCGGAGATCAGTGATGATGCCTTCGTAAGTAAGGGTTCGAGAAGGAGATAATATTTGCTTGGAACAGGTGATTCGGGTAAATTCATCAACAGACTGGATGAAACTCAAGTCGGGCATTATGCCCCTTTAGTTCAAAATGTTACCATCTTGACACGTTCATAAGGTGGGAAGAGAAATTTTCGGTTTATTTAGATCATGATACTTTGGTTGTAGTTGATTGTAGCAGATGACTAGCTATCGGGCATAGAGGAATAAGTACAGATCAAAGAGGTCGATGAAACTATACATAAGTATGGTGTTTTTACATAAAAAAATGGGGTTGACCTCGACATACCTCACGGAAGTAGAAATTTTATTTCGTGCTCCAGCACTTGATGAACTTAACTATGGCTCGTTGCTCCTCGAGTAACGTTCGTATAAAGTGATTTAGCCAAGCTAGGATTAGCGTATAACAGGGTTAGACAAGAACTATGATATTCATTTTAGCATAACAAGATAAGACGCGAAGAACATACCAAGACGTGGCTGTCAATAATCGGTTCCACACAATAGTTTTTAGGATCACTAGTGAAATAACAAATCCGATGATGAGGATGTAGTTGGTCGCACACAAGCAGCATAACTAGAAATAAGTGACGCTGCTGGTCGTTGGAAACGTTTCATTGAAGGTGTTGACGCAATAAGAATTATGTAGAAGAGAAATGGTTGGTCGAATTAGTAGTGTTCCAGTTTAATCGGAGCGTACTCCCCAGTCGTCGAGCTTGCCCGTATGCGAATAAGAATAGATTCACTAACCACCATGCATGAAATTCGGTGTGTAATTAGTCGAACAGGTATGCAAACAAGTTTGAAAGATTGAACTAAAACATGTGCATGAATAAGGAGCGTCACATACGTTGCCAAGAGGTTTCATTTCAAGGGCGCGAAAATATGTTTCAAAATGGTATGATCATAATAAGGATCAAAAGGTGAGTTTGTCGGGTTCTTTTAAATTAGAGCACAATTTCCTGGGGGTTTATGAGTAGAGAATCAAAGATGTAGTATGACCATGATGATGGAATGACAGGTTTATCTGTGTCGAGAACAGTAACTAGTTGCCACATTAAGCGATAGGCATTGACTAGTGCAAAGGCTCTACTCACTTATAAACTAACGACTCCAGCAAAATATAGACTCACTTATAAAGTAACGACTCCAGCAAAATAAGAGGTAAGGTTTTTGTGTAGGTCATCGCATTCATCGGGCTGCTATTAACTTGCGTCTTCGTCTTCTAGTGTTCTTGAGAAGGTGGAACCGTTTTTGTGGAAATTCGTTCGTAGGGTTAGATATGCTAGATGAAAATGTACATGTGCTTATAATATAACATTATCATATGGAATAATATTTTCATAGGGTTATTATGAAAATTCTGTTTTTAATTATTGTATTTAAACAATAAACATGTTTTAAGTATGCTAAGATACTATATTTTAACAAAAATATATATATTTAAGTCGAATAAAATTTTAGGTTATATCATAAACAATAAATTATATTACTCGTATCAAACAATATTTTATATTATGATATTTCAGTGGCATCATACCTAAAGGGTGTTATCTTATATCTTTGATTAAGATATTAATGTCAATATCAAAATATTATAATTTATATGGAATTTTATTCACATAAATATATGAGTATGGTATATATCACAAAATTTAATATTAATATATTATGAATATATCCCCTTTATATATTTATAGCATAACATACTGTAAGATATAAATAGGGGTTGCACATACTGAGAATTTAAATGACATAAAATCATTTAGGTATAATACATGAATTGTATTATCTTAATATTTAAATTATGATATTTTTGAAATATTATACCTGAATTGTGTTATCTTATATTAATATTAAGATATTAATGTTAATATGGTAATATTATTATAATGTTTTAAAATTTATATTGAATTTTAAATATATAGGTACGATATATATAATATAAGGCATAACATTATTGATATCTCACCTATATATATATATATATATATATATATATATATATATATATATATATATATAATGTTAAGCATAGCCTAACTGTAAGATACAGATAGTGGTCACACATATTGGGGATTCACAATTTGTTAAGTGACATTAAAATCATAATAAACATATTAAGATTTTATGTTCACACGATAACACATAAGATATTAATTTCCTAACATAAATATTTAAGTTTAGGTATTAGAAAAACACCTAAATGGCTTAAACAAGTGGCTTAGCTCTGATACCACCTTCTGTCACAGCCCCCGACCCCACCCTAGGAGTGGGAGCCGCGAGCCAGTCAGATGGTATCGGTGTTTATTAATTTGGCAGCGGAAAACTTTCATCTGGACCGTAGTTAGGAAATATTTTTATCAGAGTTAAACAACAAAATGTTTAAAATAAATAAATGGGATAAAACCCAACTTTTGCTAATAATACGTTTATAATAAACAAGTGGGACAAAACTCGATTTTTATTTGTATTATATTTATAGGGATAAACCCTAATTATTGAAAATAATTCTCCTTTTTATTTAGGTAACTTTTATAGCCACTTTTCAAAGCCTTTAGTGCTCTCCAGCTGGCTTTTATGTGCTTCACACTAAGTTACCTGAAACGCGTTTTAAAAACATTTTATCAGCAAGAAATACTAGCGAGTGCATCCCAGTTTAATCAAAAAAGCTTTTATAATTTCACAGTATTAAGAGCGATTACAATGTTTATATCTACACAATTACTTATTCAGTACTGTCAACACCTGACCTGTGTGTCATGTTACTCATTGGATAACTCTTTGTCCAATGGTAACGTCTTTTACATTTTGTATACAAAACCCCAACATACCGGCAGTAATTGAAGAATACAAAGACTCAATCACTGTTAATTATATTTAAAACATTTAAGGTTTCGTAAAACAATTTACAAAAAGTAGACGTACTCACATTTGTAGATTTAGGTATTCTTACAGGCTTCCTGGTAATATTATAGCTTCCTAATAAGATTATAGCTTCCTGATAATATTATAGCTTCTTGTTGCTACTCCTGGTTATTATTTATTAAATTTAAACAATGCCCATGTGTTAGTAAGATAACCCAAATTACATTAACCTTACAACTCAAGACAGAACTCCAATGAATGAGTCAGGCAAAGACATGACATGCATTACGGAGTCCTAGATCAATCGGGTGTAACACGAGACAGAAACTCCAACGACTGAGTCAGGCAGAGCCTTGAGATGCGTTACAGAGCCCTAAATCGATCGTGTAGGGTAATAGCAGGGTTATAATACTTACAACGAGGCAGAGCTTCGCTTTATAGGGGAGGTATTATGCCCGGGTATAATTTCTACTTATAAGAAATTGAGAGAGAAAACAGAAATTGAACGATTGGCAAATGTGCTTGAAGCCCCCTTATATAGGCCTGACGAGGGGTCTCTCGTTCCCCGCGAGAGATATAGCTAGGGCCTTTGCGGCCCGCGAGAGCCTAAAAGGCGGCGGTAGGGTTGGTAAGTCAGCACTCTAGTCTCGACGCGTGTCCGACACGTGGCAGCACAGGTGATCAGCAAGTCACAGGCTGTCGCGCCCCACGAAACATTTGGCTAACTGGGTCGTGGCCCGCGAGCGACCCAGCTTATTTGTTTTTCTTGATTTTTATTAATATAAAGGTTATACGGGTTCGTTTATCGCATACGGGGTGTATCTAGGAGCGTTTAGGGGTGTTTCTCGAGGGTTGTTACAGAAGGGGCGCTTCCGCATCTATCAGAAACAATTTTGTCTTCTCCATATTACTATATCTCTAGAGTCAATGATTTTATATGAGAAACTACTGAACTCAATCACTTGCTGTCATTACTCTTCAGTTTTCTGATGAGGTCTATCTTGTAGAGGTACTCAAATTGGATCAATGCTCGATCTTCAGGTTTCGTCGTAAACCTAATAGAGCTTTTGCATATTTTCGTTAATCCATGAACAGAATCTATACATCTGGATAGGAAAAGAATCAAGAGAAAAAGAAAGAATCGGAATTGATTGGTATATTTCTCGAAACAAACGAAAAGGAAACGAAAGATGAAACCTAAATCATGGATCAACTAAGCCTCTCGAGGACTTTCTTAAGAATAAGAAAAAAGAACCTCATGTATATACCATGAAATAAGGTTTGATCATATTAATGGAGATTCCATAAATATCCCATTCCAAAAATGGAAACAATTGAAGATGATTTTTGATTTTTTGAATAGTCTAACTATTTATTTGTAATAGAATGAATAGTAACCACCATCCAATGGAGGCTTGACATCTTGCTTTTTT
Source organism: Helianthus annuus (assembly GCF_002127325.2). Taxonomy (NCBI): domain Eukaryota; kingdom Viridiplantae; phylum Streptophyta; class Magnoliopsida; order Asterales; family Asteraceae; genus Helianthus; species Helianthus annuus. Next base: position 45,232,485 of record NC_035434.2, on the reverse strand, counting down.
TTCTTTTACAATTAATTTATTTTATTATTTTAGCAATATAATTAATTTTAAACGTATTTTATTATTCTCTCTTACAATTTTAAAATATAATGCGTCGAATATGTAGTTACGACACCCTTATTCTTATTTACGTTTCGATATGAAATTTACTTAAAATCGAGTCGAGTCAAATATTATATATAGTTATTGAAGTGTGATTTTACCTTGTTGCCCTTTTCGGGCTTAATTAATGATTTCCTCCTCATTTATACCGCTCATTTAATCTCAACCCTTTATTAAGGATAATCTATGGATGAAAATGGTTCTTTGAGTTCTCATACAAATTCATGTTCTAAACATTATCCTCCACTATGTATGTGTGTGTGTGTATATATAGGGGCGAGTTCTAGAGTGAACACTAGTGTATATGTGTGATTCCAGGATCCGGCGAGTTTGATGGAGCTTTGGTCCCGAGATGATCTGTTCGGTGACAAGAAATGAGTAGAAGATAGAAAACGACACCAAGCAATCACTTATAATCTGGTCTCCATTCATATTTGAAAGTTATAGCACCATGAGACCAGTCGGACATCATGTCCCCACAGGGATCCAAAAGCTTGTCCAAATGGGAACCCCAACTCCCTATTTATAGGTAACAGCCTATCCGAATGAGCCTATGTCCATCCGTCCGGATGGACTCATGCATTACACAACCTATATCTGGATGGGGTTTTGGACTACATGTTGTCCATTCATCCGGATGGACCTTTACAATATCGAAACCATGTCCAACTGATCCTAATCTATACAATATTCAACACACGCTCTATCTAGCTATTCGCACAGTGGCAGACGTACGAAATATGCGTCAACAGATTCCCCCTCGGCTGTCACTGTCGAATCGTCACAAAACCTTGAGTTGTGTTTGAATATTCTGCAATCTTCAACTCTTCTACAACTTCAATCAGGTAACTTGAAATCTTCAATAGATTCCCCCTTGATTGACAATCCGGGTTTGCTTTTACAATTATTTGAACAAATTCCCCCTGAAATGAATCTTCATGTCTTTTGCACAGTTCTCGACTCTCCTCTGATTTGCTAAACTGCAATCTTCACGAACAATCACCAACTTGAAAGTATTCAATGCATCATCCTCTATTTCAGCTTTAGCCACATCAGCATTCAGTTTTTAGATAAAACCTTTCAGCACCACGATCTCGCATTCCGTCTGCTCGATCTAAGAATGTATCAAAAACTCAACCGGCAATTGATAGAAACTTCAAACACCCCACTAATTAACTTCAAATCAATGGTTCCCACTGAAGATCTGATATCCCATTTTCCATGATCACTTTAACACACCGTAAGAATGATTGATCCGTATAAACGGTATTCTCCACAATCAGCAAATCTTCATCAGACAACGAATTATCTGGTAACGTATATTGATCTCCGAAGCATTCGTCCACAATCAGATTCACCCTCTCGGACAATCTCGATCTCGGAAGCATTCATCCACAATCAGCTTCACATCCCCGGACAATTCTGAAGTCGGAACCACCCGAATACTGTTGCAGTGTCACGAATTTCAAAAATGCTGGAATTTCATCTGAAACTTTTATTCCCCCTCATTTTTTAAAATTCTGACGTCTTACCACTGAATTCCCCCTCAAACTGAGCAATTCAGTCCTCTTTTTATCTGTGAAAAACTGAGCAATTAAGTCCTCATTTATATAACATTTTTTTCCCAAATGACAGTTTTTCATCTATGCGGATTTTACGTTTTGGCCCATAAATAGTCAGATACACCTGAAGATAAACATTCTACACCAGTATCATGACTACCCCACTAATTTCCACAATCTGTGATCGCATCATCAAATTTGTTCGCTGAAGCCCAAGACGGTGTCCCCGAACAACCCAGCTTGATCGTTAAAAACTCGAAAAAAATTTCAATCACCAAATTTTTTCTACAGACTCACCTCGTCATTGCAATCAAAAAATGCTTTTTCAGGCATTAGTTCATCCGTCCGAATGGAGTAGGTCCATCTGTTCGGATGGACTGATCTTGGATCATGTTGACATTTTTGCACCTGAGTGTCTTCATCCGTCCGGATGGAGTTGATGTCCATCCGGATGAGTGTCTACCCATCCGTCCGGATGGAGTTGATGTCCATTCGGGTGAGTCCATCCGATCCGAATGTGTCCATCCGGATCGAATGTGTTAGAACACCTCAAGAACACTCCAAATCACAATTTTCGGTCCAGAACCTTTATTTCTGCGAATTTCATGATGAAATTTCACAGGATTGTGCGAAAATCAATTCTGAATCTAATGATATCCGTGAATCGATCTTCAATTTGGTTTTTTATTCATTTTTTACAACAAAACTCACTATACATCCAAAATTATTAAGCGTAGGTGATTCAATTAACTGTTAGATTGATTGAATCGGTACCATAACTCTGATACCAGTTGTGATTCCAGGATCCGACGAGTTTGACGGAGCTTTGGTCCCGAGATGATTGGTTCGGTGACAAGAAATAAGTAGAAGATAGAAAACGACACCAAGTAATCACTTATAATCTGGTCTCTATTCATATCTGAAAGTTACAACACCATGAGACCAGTCGGACAGCATGTCCCCTCAGGGATCTAAAAGCTTGTCCAAATGGGAACCCTAACTCCTTATTTATAGGGAACAACCTATCCGGATGAGCCTATGTCCATCCGTCCGGATGGACTCGTACATTACACAACCTATATCCGGATGGGGTTTTGGACTACATGTTGTCCATTCATCCGGATGGACCTTTACAATATCGAAACCATGTCCAACTGATCCTAACCTATACAATATTCAACACATGCTCTATCTAGCTGTTCGCATAGTGGCAGACGTACGAAATATGCATCAACAATTTGTGAACTGAGTGAACAAATCCTGGCCATTGATTTACACTTATGTATACACTTGTGTATTGATAATCAAGGGCTAGGATTAATTCGCTAGTGTTCACTATCAAATAGGTTGTTCACAAATGAACCTAACTCTATATATATATAGGGAGACGATCATGAAAAAACTACATATAAATGAGAAAACTAAAAAGCCTAATAAACATACTAATTTTTATTTACATTTTTTTATAAAAATCGCTATTTTTTATATATAAAAAAATTCAAAAAAAAAAAAAACTTATACTGCACATGTGCACTATATATGTACTACACATGTGCATTACATGCTTAAAATTAGCTTTTGAGTTTAGTTTAGCTTTTAGTGTTAGGTTTTTTGGAGGTTTAGGATTAGGATTAGGTTTTTGGGGGGTGGGGATGGAGGGGGGGGGGTTAGGTTTTTTTCGGGTTTATGTTTAGGGTTTAGTTTTAGGTTTTCAGAAGGGGGTGGGGGGTTTAGGTTTTTGGGGGGTGGGGGGTTAGGCTTTTGGTGGAAGGGTGAATTTAGGTTTTTAGGGGGTGGGGGTTTAGGTTTTTGGGGGGTGTCGGTGGGGGTGGGTTAAGTGGTTTAGGCTTTCCGTATTATTGTACATATGCAGTACAAAAAAATTGAAAATCTTTTTAATATATAAAAACCTACGAAAATAAATAATAAAATTTTAAAAAAAATTAGTATTTTTTGGGCTTTTTTAGTTTTCTCATTTAAACTAGTTTTCCATAGTCCATCCTCTATATATATATATATATATATATGACAATTATAATAAGAAATTCTTGGTGAGTTAAAAAAAACCATTGAAACTCAATTTGTAGCCAAGAATCATGCCACATAGTAATTGTTACATACTACCAAAAGAGTAGTTTTGTAACTTAATAAGGTCCAACCTCTTTGACTATTACACTTTTGTGTTAGAAGAGAGAGAAAGTATTACATTTTTTTAACTTCTCGGGTGTTCATCATTTGGGTTTCAAGTTTCTTTGTTTTCCTTGATTCAAACCATGTTTATTAATTTCGTTTTGACTTGTGATTGTGTTTTAAAGATGATTATAGGCTAAATACTTTGCTACTACCTAGGTTTAGGATGAATATTTGTTGATAACATGGTTTTTCTTTTGGTTTATGGTAAAACTTTGATGGATTAATACTTTAGTACATGTCTTGTTCATGAAGTCAGATGTTATGCATGCTTATTACTAATTCAAACTCTTTCATAAGTTTCACTTGTGTTTTTTGTGATGGCATGTCATGTCATGTATGAATGCTAGTTAGGTCGCCTATTGTGTGTTAGCGATTAGTTTACGATTATTTTATGGGGATTTTCGTAGGAACTGTGATTAAGGTTTTAGAGGTTTTAAGTGTTCTTCCTGGTCCAATAGCTGTGAGGTGAGGATTAGTTAGGTAAGTCTTTGTCTCTTGACGGTTTAGGGTCTGATTACGTGTGAGCGGGTCTTCCTTCACTGTCTCTTGATTGTTGCATATCTGAATCTAATGAATTTATTGTAAATTACCCCTTTACACTTTTAGTGCATTGAGATTGTCGCGCTGTGAGGTAGACTGTCTTTAGGATTCTTTAGTACTGTTAGATTTGTTGTGAGGCTATTCGACTAACTGGTGAGATTAACAGCTTTTAGGGTTCTCTTAGTTGCCATCCTTGAGAAGGGTCGAGGATACTCTAGAATTTCCTATTAGTTTAGTTCATAGATCCCGGTTCCATCTAGTTACCAATACTGTTAGAAAACCATGATTCACAAATAGGATTTAAATCCTAGGTAGTGCTTATCATTATCTGAACACATCCATAGTCCTAGTTCGTGTCTGTGTTAGCTTTAGTTAATCCTTTAATTAAGTTCATTAGATTGGTAGAAAACCCTCTTCAATTAACAACACAAATTAAGTTGAGTTAGTATAGATAGTAACCGAATCTAGTAAACGTTTTCACTAGAGTCCTTTGGGTTCGATACTCGGACTTCTTAGGTTGTACTACATTGACCGGTACACTTGTCGGCTGTGTGGTTTAGGTTTAGATAATGTTAGGTTATAAATTTAAAACTTAGAGTGTCTAGTTTAAAGTAAATTTAGTTAGTTTTAATTAAACCACTTTGAGCACATCATATACATAATCCAAGAACAATACTAGAACACTATCATGAAGATTAACATAAAGTTGTCATCACTATTATTTCCAATTCATCACATTAACAATAGCTTCAACATTTAGACAACCCAAATGTTTAGCCTCCAAGGCTCGTCACAACATGAACAAGTCTTGCAAAGATTACAAATTTTGACATGGAATTGAAATGCTAACCACTTAAAGAGCAAGAATTAAAGGTTGATGACTGAGTATTGATTAGTGTTAGCCTTCTTCTTGGTTCCTCTAAGCTCTCCAAGTGCAGGAATTTTGGAGTGAACTTACCTCTAAGACCCAACACCTCACAAATGAGTTGAAAACTCGTATTTAAGCTACTGGTCAAATGGCACAATTGTGCTGGGATTTGGCATGATTGTGTTTGGTGTGTGGCACTTTCGCTTTTTGTCTGTCATTCTTGTTTGTTATCATTTTTGGCAAAATCCCGCTCAAAAGTTTCCAAGGTGAGCACGATCATGCCGGGATTTAGCATGATCGTGCATGATCAATTTCACCGATAATCTTCGATGGCATACTCGTAAAGTGGTTGTGCCTAGGCTGATTTGGTTAGGCATGATTGTGCCTAAGTTGGCATGATCGAGCCAATATAAGATCTTGTCCAATCTTGGCTAGTGCTAGTGTTTGGCATGATGGTGATGGTGCTCGGTTGACTGGGCACGATCGTGCCTGGGGTTGGCATGATCGTGTCATATCTGGCAATTTGCTGGAAATGTCCGTTTTTGCTCCAAAAGCCTTCGTTTTACTACCGGGCGGAAGCCCAAACATGTATTTCCACAAACAACTTAAATGAATACCAAAATCAATGAAAACACACTTGTAAAAAATAAAATTCCGAGCAGTGTTTTAAGTCAGTTTACACCATTATAAAAAGTTGCTGACAAAAGTATTTACCTCAACTATATGAGTTTTTACGCTAATGTAAATTTAAAAAAAAAAAAAAAAAAAAAAAACATTTTTTTAAAAGTTGATAAAAACAACTACTTGGTCCTAATTTGATAAGAACAACTCATTTATACAGTATCTTGTTGTGACATAAGTCATAAGGTCAAACAAACCCACCTGACTTTGTTGGGAATACACAAGTGCGAATCCACAATAATAAATTTTAAAAAAACTTATAAGAAATATAAGGTGAAATTAATCATTTTAGTGACAAACTAATTGAAATTGTTTCAATAACAACGTTTACTGATGATAAGAGTTGGTGCATTTAGCTCAATGGTATCAAGATGTTAAAAATGATATTCTACATAAATAACGAGGGTTCAAATCCCATTGTCATTAGGCCGCTTGTTGTGGGGGCACCAAAGCTAAGCGCCAAAGGCACATCACCATCACTTTGGCCGGTTAAACCACAATGTAGGGGGGCGTCAAAGCCACCTTGCCACCCTTTTCCCCGTCTTCGTTAGTCTGGAGTTATTGCATTTAGCTCAATGGTATCAAGATGTTAAAAATAATATTCTACATAAATGATGAGGGTTCAAATCTCATTGTCATTAAGCGGCCCGTTGTGAGGGACCAAAGCTAAGCGCCAAAGACACATCACCATCACTTTGGCCAGTTTAACCACAATGTAGGGGGGCGCCAAAGTCACCTTACCACTCTTTTCCCCTTCTTCGTTAATCTGGCGACTCCCTTGAGGGCTAAATCATGTTGGGTCCACTTCTATGCACCAATCATTTAGTTTTTTTCTTTTTAATTTAATTTTTAGTCAAAGCATAACATGATAGTTAAGGCGTGGATGGTTAAAGCCCATTATCTAGAGCGTTCGTGTTGGTTGGACCGACCAAAACGGTTCGTTTTTGATGGTTTCAACTGATGATTAGTTTTTTTCTTCAATATTGTTTGTTTGAATGGTTAATAAATATTATAATAGGCATAATTTGCATATTCTATAAATAAAAAAAATAAAATAATCAACAAAGGTAAAAGACCGCTTATAGTTTCCAAACCGTGAAGATAAACGTTAAACCCAATTTGTAGATTGCAAAATATGAACCCTAAACCAAAGCGTTATACTCAAATTTCAAATAGTAAACCCTTGACCGAACCATTAAATTCGTTTCTCACTAGCGTAGTTAAAAATACCTTTTGAGAGGATAAAACATTATATTTAGGGTGAAGGGAGTGGTTACCTATTCCAAATAGGTAAACTTCTAATTCTCCCAATCACACATTGTCATGTCAATTCATCTAAATAAGTTATCTTTTTTTGAAGGTATCTAAATAAATTACCTAATGTTCAAAAACATTGGCGGTGGTTTATCTAATGGGGTTTACGTAAACTATTTAAAAAAAAAGGAAAAAATGTGTGATTAGTTGAGAAGTAATGGACTCCACCACACACCCATCTCCCCCCCCCCCCTCTCACCGAATCGGTGAAGGTTCACCGCATTGCTTATGCTTGTTCGGTAAACTGGTTGATGGCGGTGGTTTACCGCTTCAGTAAAGGTGTTTACCAAGTAAGTTTGCCAACCACACCTTTACCCTTATGTAATCACATCAATTAATAAAAAAATGGCCATTTAGTGGATAAAATGAAAGTGGAGGCAGTGGCCCATGCTAATGATTGTACCTTTGTTTCCTTAAAGTTACCATGTCGTCCTCATATGTCTTATCTAACCCGAAGTTACCTTTTCTATACTATTTGTTTTTCTGTTTTTCAATGATTTTGGGGTGTCAAAAACCAAAACCAGAAATGTTAATATTCACACCAGCTTATAAAAGAAAATAAATGTTTTGTTTTCACACAGTCATACGATACACACTTATTCATTTGTATTACATATTTATACACACACTTATTTATTTGTATTACATATTATCATGTGATGGTGTGTTGATAGCCGAAAGACAAGGGGTACATGCACTAATCGGCATTTGTCTCAATTGCTGAGTGATATGTGTCTTATGTCCAAGGCTTGATGCAAAACTACTATTGAGCCGGAGGTCTCACTGTAAGCAGTCTCTCTATTCCTACGGGGTAGAGGTAAGGTTGTCTACATCTTACCCTCCTCAGACCCTACCTTAGTTTTGCTATTGGTGAGATATACTGAGTATGATGATGATAATGATTAAAATACCGTCCATTTTAATGATTTAAAGTAGTGGTGCAAAGTGGGCAAGTTGGATAGTATTGGGTAATGGGTCAAGATTTTAGGTTAGGATGGGTATAGGTCACGATGGGTATTTAAAAAAAAAGGTTGGATGGGTAATGGGTCAAGATGGGTATGGGTTAGGATGTGTTTAGGTTAATATAAGTTTGGGTAAAAAAATCTAAAAAATCTAAAAAATTAAAAAAAATATATAAAGAATATAAAGATTCTTAAAAAAATCCGAAAAAATAAAACAAATCAAGAAATTTGTAAAAATTTCAAAAAAATTTAAAAGGTCAAAAAAATCCTAAAAAATCAAAAAAAAATCTAGAAAATAAAAAAAATTCTAAAAAATAAAAAAAAATCTAAAAATATCTTAAGAATTCAAAAAAATATAAAAATTAAAAAAATCTTAAAAAATAGATCACATAAAAAAATTGTAAAAAATCAAAAAAATTCCAGAAAGTCAAAAAATTCTATAAAAGAAAAAAATTCTAAAAAATAAAAAAATATAAAAATATAAAAAATCTGAAAAATCAAAAAATAAACCTTAAAAATAAAAAAATCAAAAAATTTTAAAAAACCAAAAAAATCTAGAAAAATAAAAAAAAACTCTAAAATATCAATAAAATTCTAACAAATCCTAACAAATAGATTTTATTTTGGATTTTTTAGAATTTTTTGGATTTTTTATTATTTTTTGGATTTTTTATTATTTTTCTGATTTTTTAAAAAATTTTTATCTTTTTATTTTTTTTATTTTTTAGAATTTTTTGGATTTTTTTAGATTTTTTATTATTTTTTTATTTTTTAGAATTTTTTGCTTTTTTATCATTTTTTTGATTGTTTAGAATTTTTTTTATTTTTTAGGATTTTTTTTGGATTTTTAGAATTTTTTAGATTTATTATTATCTTTTTGATTTTTTAGAATTTTTTGGATTTTTTATTATTTTTTTGGTTTTTTAGAATTTCTTGGATTTTTTTATTAATTTTGAGAATTTTTTACATTTTTTTTGCTCTTTTAGAATATTTTGGATTATTTGTTATTTTTTTTTTGATATTTTAGAATTTTTTTATTTTTTAGAATTTTTTATTTTTAGAGTTTTTTTAGGGTTTTCTTTATTTTTATTATTTTTTTGATTTTTTAGAATTTTTCTGTTTTTTTGCAATTTATTTTTATTTTTTAGAATTTTTTTCTATTTTTAATTTTTTATTATTTTTAAAATTTTTTAATATTTTTAAACGAAAAACTACGGGAGAGTACTACGGCGGCGATTGGTGAAGTCGAAGTTATGAATAGATATCTACGAGTAGTAATTAGTTTAATGATTTTATCTCATACACATCGTGGCCCACTTGGGTTTTATCTCATATCCATCCTGATCTACTCTTTTTTTATCAACCACTTCATAACTCATCCTAACCTAGTGACTAATTTTATTTGGCCCATCTTAGCTCATCTTAAAATTTAAAATAACAATGTCAACCCAAAATGGAATGGATGGACTTGGTTTGTCGGGTCTAATATAAAGCAATGTGATACACGACGTTATTATACATATCGGAATTTGTATTGATATATCAGCAGGCGGATCTAGCCCAAAAATTGAGGGGTATCTCATTTTTTGTTTGTTTTGGAAATCAGAGGTAGAGATCAGATGTAACATTTGTATAATACAAAAAAAATAAAAAAATTACACTACATAAACGGAGTTGAGGGGTAGCACGGGCTACCCTTGCTTGTACACTACCTCCGCCCCTGTATACCAGGCTAACATTCTTTAATATTTGCTTCATGTTATATGATATACTATCACATTAATCAATAATTAAGTTCTCAAATTCGTATTTTTTACTCTTTCACAACATCTAGACTATTGGATTAAACGAACGTTACGATGTGGTAAAAACAAACTACTATACATGGGCATGTGGTGCATTGGCCAATTTTACTTAACATGTTTGCTAGTAACACCTTCAAATCATGCCCCACACTGAGGAATGTTGATATTAGGGTGTAAGGGCACTCGTCTCTTAGGGGAGTCCTCTCTCTCACACACACCCAATCAACATTTGTCATGTCAACTCCTCTCTTAACTCCCCTTACACCCTTAATTTGATGGCGGCACTCATCTCTTATGGGACTTGTTTTTTTTTTGTTCTTTTTTATTTGTTGTAATTATGCATGTTTATAAATTAAACAAATATTAATACAAATTAAATAAAATTTAATAAAAGACATTTCATTAAATTAAAAATAAAAATTACATTCAAACTAGAAAAATAAAAAAACAAACTACTTGTCGTCGGAACTCACTTCAAGGTGAGGTAGATCTAAACGTCCGAGATGCTCAACGAGATCGTGTTTTAGTCTCCAATGCGTTTCTTCGTCAATGAGCTCGCTATAAGCTGTATCATCGAAGACGGGTTCGACTGGAGGATCTTGAATGTGTACCGGTGCTATCGCCCTTCCGTCGTCTTTTATAATCATGTTATGTAAAATAATGCACGTATACACGATGGACCTTATCTTTTTTACCGTTTTGGAACGCATTGGACGATTTAGTATTCCCCACTTCGCCTTTAACACACCAAACGCCCGTTCCACATCTTTTCTTGCGGCCTGGTGTTGCCTCTTGAACTTTTTTTCATTCGGGATGTGAGGATATGGAAAAGACTTCACAAACACGGACCAGTTAGGGTAGATCCCATCAGTAAGATAATACCCGCGTTTGTATAAGTGGTCGTTCACCTGAAATGGACAATTTGGCGCCGTTCCGTTTCGTTGAGTAAGAAATAACGGAGATTGTTGGAGCACGTTGATATCGTTTTGTGAACCCGCCGGGCCACGAAAAGCATGCCAAACCCACAAATCTTGAGACACGACCGCCTCTAACATAACTGTCGGGTATTGATGATCGCCTCTCATATATTGTCCACGCAATTCTGTGGGGCACATTCTCTAGACGAAGTGTGTACAATCCAGACTACCCAACATACCAGGTAGGTGATGTCTCTCCTCATGAGCCTGATACAATAGCGAAACGTCGTGGCTCGTTGGTCTAAGTAAGAATTCACCGGCATACAGTTTACAGACCGTCTCGCAGAAATATTCAAGGCACTCACGAGAGGTCCTTTCAGCCATATTTAAATACTCGTCGTTTTCGTCTGGTGGGTTACCGGTTGCAAGTTGTTTAATCGCAGAAGTAACCTTTTGCAACGGCGTGAAACTTTTCTTCATTCTCCCGTCCAAGCCTCTTGAAACCACTCGTTGTTCGCTTCTACGTCACTAACAATTTTTAGGAACAAAGACTTGGACATACGAAACCTATGACGAAAAATATCGGCATTAAATTTTGGATTTTCAACAAAATAATCGGCCATGAGTGTTTCGTGGCCTCCCACACGATCTCGACGGACAATTTTTTTTTTACTAGATGATGCCGTGTCTAGTAGCTCTGCTTGTTGGATAAGATTTTGGAAGAAAATTAAACTACCATCGCTTGACGATGAATCTTCATCGTCGGGAAAGTCGGGAAGGGGAGAAAAAACGGGAACTTAGAATCCATTTTTTTTAAAGATTGGTTAAAAAATTAGATGATATGAATGGGTGAGAGTTGTTTTGGGTTTGAAAAATAAAATGGTTAAAGAGGTAGTATTTATAGGGGTTAGGATTTTTTTTTTAAAATGTGTAACGGCTATATAGCCGTTTAAAAGTGTTCCTCTCATCGGTGAATACTGAATACACACGATATCACTCGCCGATTTGCCTCACCGCAGGGATGGCGACGGTGTTCCCGCTCGAGGACTAGGGTCACCGCTTGCCTCCCCGCAAAGTGCCCCGTGTACCCTTTAAGTATAGTGTCTCACAGCTTGGCACTTAAATAAGTCAGCAAAAGAATAGTTAGGTGATTGTGATGTATTTGTTTATGTCTGTATGAAAGTTAGCATTAGACTATTCAATAGAGTTGAAAGTAAATGTTGAACAATGTTTCTGTATTACAAACAATTTATCACTAATGACTTATATAGCTCGCCTGAACCGAAAGCCGCAACAATGTCCATTGAAGTATATATGTTTTAACACTAAATAGTGACGATGAAGTAGTTTAATATTATGTAATATGTTGTATTGAGAAAGATAGAAAGATAAAGAAATGTTTAATACAAGAGTAAATTGCGAAGATTGTCCCTAAGGTTTATGCTTGTTTGTCAGTTTCATTCAAATTGACTTTTTTGTGCCAAGCAGTCTTCACCTTTGGCATTTTTTACCATTTTCATCCAAACCACTATTTTACCACGAGTGATTAAATGAAGATAATGTAAACCCCCGATTACTACTTTGGTTATGTATTCATTGTTAGTTGATATGATGGTTTTTCATGATTGTTAGCAATCAACTTCAATGGCATAACATCTCCTTCTAGTCATAAGCATGTCTACAACATGTTCCACAACCTTAATCCTTCTATAAAAATACTATTTCGTTGAGTTTATGATCTTTAAACTAACAATACCGAACTAACAACTTAGGCTATGGGGTGTGGTCACCCACTCCCCACTCCCCTATCTCCTTCATCCTCCACCTTCAGCACTACCTGCTCCCCCCCCCCCCTCCTTTATTGGACAACATACAAAACCCAATCAGGGAGGTCGGTGAGATTTTGCCAATTGCGCCGAAATTCAATTGTGGGGGGGGGGGGTTCCCGTCGGCCCCCATCCTCCACCTCATCTCCCCCTTCCTCCCCCGAACCCCACACCCCTAAGCCTTATTATTGCTAATGATTGTTTCTCATGATAGAGAGAAGATGTATGTTGATAAGACTATTACTACCAATATATGTTGAGTGCAAATCATAAGTTTTTGATGTTGTTGAGTATTTAAACTAATGGAAACACTTACTACTAATGATGGGTTAAAGAGCCGAACGCCACTATTGGTGGTAGTGTTATTGTTGACAAAGAACAACTTCATACTAATGAAGTTGTTGGTACTAAGAAGACTTGCTATTAATGCTTAGTTCAAACTAATGAAGAACATCTTCATGATGATGAAGTTGTTACTACTTACAAAGATTCAACTTTTGATGATGAATAAGTTCCTACTAATAGGAACATTCTATCGATAGGGACTGAAGTCCTGATAGTGGCAAAGTGATTGCGATGGAGTGACTTGCTATCGATGAAGATCAACTTGGTGATAAGCCACCTTCCTACTAATGTGAAGTTGCTACCAATGAAGAATACACTTACTTTCATGAAGATTCAAATAATATGTGGAGAATATGTGCTCTTTATTTGGAACATTATCTTTGTAACATTGTTTGAAATAGTGAACATTTTTTCCTAATAATAGTGAAAGTTATCTAAGTTTAGCTTATGAATCATATATAAAACCAATGTAACGACCGACCCTTAGGTACGCATTAGAAAAGTTATCAATTGAACGTCTGGTTTTCAATTTCTTTATGTTCTTGAGTTTTCGATCAAACATTGTTATTGATCATTAACAATAACTCTAGCTGCTACTGAAACTAATTACATATATGGTTCGAGTGGTTTGGACCAAGTCACAAATGTGAGGTCCAAATTTTAAAAGTGATGAGTTCGAGATTGTGATGACAAACTACATGAACCATTACTAACTTAAATTAATAAAATGTTGATGAAACAAATCATTTAACAACAAACGAAAAATAACATGTTTTTGTAAGAACACTTGTTAGTTAGCATTTGTTTTTCTTTTTTATTGACCGACAAATTTGGATCACTGACGAACCACTAGTGTATCATCGTGCCACCAGCGGAACCACCTAATCGTATATATCTCCACTAGGATATACCAATTCAGGAGGAAACCCAATAAATATAGGAAAACCACTTGTGGGAACTGATATAACCGAAGCTAACTTATAATGTTAAGTCTATGTAATAGATTTTTCATTTAACATTAATCATGTATAGAGGTTTTTTACTAAGATAAAAGTATGTTAAACCCAATAAATATAGGAAAATCACTTATGGGAACTGATATAACCGAAGCTAACTTATAATGTTAAGTCTATGTAATAGATTTTTCATTTAACATTAATCATGTATAAAGGTTTTTTACTAAGATAAAAGTATGTTTGTAATAAAATGATCTTGATATAGGTGTTATTTATTTTGATATAGAAGTGTACTTCTAATCAAAGGCTCATAAGGTTTTTTTTAGAGGGAGAGAAATGTCTTGTTAAAAAGGATCTCACATTGATAGTTTAACAAACAAATGTAGTCTTGGTTATTAAAAAAAAAAAACCAAAGCTAAGTCTAACATGGTTGGTTTTTTTTTATCATGTACACCCATTGACTTAAAAGTTTTAAACTTTAGCCGAAAGTTAGTTTTAGTTGAAGTTTTTGTTTAATAGCCGAAATAACCATAGCCGATTAACCGTAACCAAAGTTTGGTTATTGTTATAGACAGTGGCGAAGCTTAAGATTTCCAACTGGGGCGCGGGGGGGGGGGGGTCGAAAACGTATATACCAAAAAATTTCTATAGAACCAGCGGGTCGAAAACGTATATACCCAAAAATTTCTATACGAAAAACCACATATATTACACTACAGAGCGAAGAGTCCCCTCCCCCCTAATCGTTGTGCCCCTGGTTATAGAAAAACCGCATATATTATACGAAAAACCACATATATTACACTACTGAGCGAAGAATCCCCCACCCCCCCAATCGTTGTGCCCCTGGTTATAGAAATCCTATAACCGAAATAAGCGGTTATGGTTAATGTTAAAAACCGAATCAAACCGACTCACACACCCCTATTGTCTATCTATGAATAGTACAATATTAATATTTGAATTGTTTTTATACGTTTTTAAATACGTTTGTTATCTTGTTATTATTATTATTATTATTATAATAAGTAATTTTGAACATATTTTGTTTTTTATAACTTTTAATATACGATTGATGCGTGTGTAGTGTAATATATTTTAAGTGTATATTTTAAGCCATTTTTTACACTTTTTAGCCAAGTTTTAAATTTATAAAACACGATATTCACTAACACTAAACACACATATGGGCAAGTGCACCCATCGTGGACGTAGTATAGTGTTGGTAAGATACCGAGGTCATCCAAGGACACAAGAGCTTTTAGTACCGGTTTATCCTCAACGTCTAATCAAATCAAAGAGTTAGAAAAAAGGTTATTTAAACTAGAAAAATAAAACTAACTAAAATGCTGAAAAATAAAATAAAAATAAAAACAGATAGACAAGATAAATCACTTGGATCCGACTCGTGTGTAGTGTAACCTTTGATTATTTCCGCACTTTTGCATATTTTAAGAGATTATATTAGTTATTGTAGTAGGCCCCTCTTTTGAAGGTGACGTTACCCTCAACCCAGTAGTTTGAGTCAGCAAGGATACAATCCTAAAGGGTCGGATTATTGAAGGATAATTAATTAAGTTATCAATTCATAATGTGGTAGTCCCCTCTTTTGAAGGTGACGTTACCCTCGGCTAAGTAGTCTGAGTCAGCAGGGATACAGTCCTAAGTAGCCGGGTTAAAGTTTTAATAGTAGTTTACTTATGAGGGGATCAAAGAGTTTGGACCCCCGCCATCCAATACCGGTGGGTATTGAAGGAGGTCCTACTAAATTTGACCCAGGTCCTTTGCAGGATCTATACACTGAACAATGGCAAGACTCTTACCAAACCGTTCCTTTAACCCCCGACCTGGTAGCCAACATATCTCCATATAGACCGTGGAGATATGAATGGTGAAAATATTTTATTTTATATAGACAGTAAAATAATGCCAAGACACCACTGACAAACGATAAGGAAGAATCACCTTCAACATAAGAAACTAGTTATTAAAGTCATTAATACATAACCAAATAAAAAGTGTGAAAAGATTAAAAATAAAAAGTATTACACTAAACACTTGTCTTCACCAAGTGATGTAAGAGACTTAGGCAAACATGGCCTTTGATTGTCAAGAACTCTTACGATCAATCTTGGATCCCGAGACGACTCACACACTATATGATGGACAATGGATGATGGTGGTGGATGATGGTGTTGTGATGGTGATGGGTGGTGGGTGAAGTGTGAGAGAGGTGGTGTGCCAAGGGATGAGTTGCAAGTGATCCAAGCAATCCTATTTATAGGCTGAACAGAAGCTCGGGCACGGCCCCGTGTCCATCCTTCTCTCTTGCTTCATTAATTGCAGTTTGTCTGCATTAGTTGACCACGCCCCCGTGTCCGCTAAGCACGACCCCATGTGCAGAAGCGTATCTGTACTATCAAAATTTTCCAGGATTCAGCGAATCTTATAGTTGACCACGGCCCCGTGTCCGCTGAGCACGGCCCCGTGGTGGGCGATAAAAGCTTCTACAACTTTCTCTTTTCTGCTGACACTTGGGCACGCCCCAGTGCTCACTGAGCACGGGGCGTGTTCAGCCTTCTGTTCTCTTGTTTTGCTTGGGAGGATGTTGTCGGGGGGTCGGGCATGCCATGTTTGTTCCTTTTCTTGTATTTATGTTAGATTTAGCTGCCTTTTTGCTTCTTTTGTTCATTTGAGCTCATTTAATTCTGAAAATACAAAAGGAAGACAAAAACACACCTTTTCCAACATTTGTACTAAAAAAGGGTTGGTTTTATGCCACAATTGATGTAATTTATTTGTTGCATTTTGTGCACATCAAATACCCCCACACTTGAATCTTTGTTTGTCCTTAAGCAAAACTCTTTATAATGTGGCTTTACACTCCCAAATGGAATGGGTAGAAGAGAAGGTTTTTGGGCTTGTCATAGAGTGTCGGGATTTCCAAGATTCTTTATTAAGTTTTGTTTTTATTTATTTACAATCCTATTCGTCATGATTTATTAAAAAAGTTTCATAAGATAAATTACTTATTAGGGCATAACATGCCTTTTTAAAATTCCATTTATATACAAGTTCACATACCTCACGGTGGATCACTCAACACTCGGCCGAAGGTGTATTTTTAGTGAATCACTCGAGAGCAGCATGGAACTTACTCCTACCATAAGCTTGCCAAGCAATCAATCCTCCTCCTTTTTAAGTATACACCTTTGTAAATATCAAGAGAACTTTTTGGGTGAAGGGTTAGGCTTAGGCTAAAGGTGGGTGGTTGGGTTAGTGGTTAGTAAAAGGGCGAAAAGCGTAAAAAGCGTCAGTTTTCATAAGACTCGTTATTTTTCAAAACTTTTTATTTTGATGAAGCATTTCTTTCAAACAAAGTTGTTTTTGATAAACTTGTTTGTTTATTTCTTTGACTTCATCCTCAAAATTTTTTTTTTCAAGTCATAAGAAACGAAAAATGAGCATTTAGTATAAAGATATGTATTTGTATGCTCAATAAAAGCTCAAAACTCACTTTTGTGGGAATGGGTTTTTAAGTGATCAAGTATATATAATCAAATTTTAACTAAGTTTGTCATGCCGTTTCATAATTTTCTTATGTTGGTTCTTTTTATCACGACGCTATCGGTTGTAAATTTGTAAAAATATAACCTTTTTAGAATTTTGAAATTCCCAACTTAAACCTAGACAAGTAAAAAAAATGAAAATTTCTGAAAAAATTTGGGGTGATTAACGGTTCCAATAGAGTTTTGTGTAAGGCTTGTTAATTAGGACTTGCAAGATTCAAAGTTTTAGCATCCCCCCCCCCCTCCCACACTTAAATTACACATTGGCCCCGTGGTGTCCGGGCACGGCCCTGATATGCGCAAAATGCAACATATAAATTATATCAAATGTGACATAAAACTAACCCTTTTTTAGTACTAATGTTGGAAAAAGTGTGTTTTTGTCTTCCTTTTGTATTTTCAGGATTAAATGAGCTCAAATTAACAAAAGAAGCAAAAAGACAGCAAAATCTAACATAAATACAAGAAAAGGAGCTAAAATGGAATGCCCGACCCCTCAACAGCATCTTCCCAAGCAAAACCAAGAAAACAGAAGACTGAACACGCCCCGTGCTCAGCGATCACGGGGCCGTGCCCAAGAAGCAGCAGAAAAGACAAACCTTTAGAAGCTTCTATTGCCCACCACGGGGCCGTGCCCGGTGGACACGGGGGCGTGGTCAGACTCCTGCAGGCGCATTTATTGTAATTGCGAATTACAATTAATGAGGAGAGAGACAAGGACGGACACGGGGCCGTGCCCAGCGGGCACGGGGCCGTGCCCGAGCTTCTGTTCAGCCTATAAATAGGAGTGCTTGGAGACATTTCAACTCATCCCTTGGCACACCACCTCTCTCACACTTCACCGACCACCCACCACCACCATAACACCATCATCTACCACCATCATCCATTGTCCATCATAGAGTGTGTGAGTCGTCTCGGGATCCAAGATTGATCGTAAGAGTTCTTGACAATCAAAGGCCATGTTTGCCTAAGTCTCTTACATCACTTGGTGAAGACAAGTGTTTAGTGTAATACTTTTTATTTTTAATCTTTTGCACTTTTTAATTGGTTTTGTATTAATGACTTTAATTACTAGTTTCTTATGTTGAAGATGATTCTTGCTTATCGTTTGTCCGTGGTGTCTTGGCATTATTTTACTGTCTATATAAAATAAAAGATTTTCACCATTCATATCTCCACGGTCTATATGGAGGTATGTTGGCTACCTGGTCGGGGGTTAAGGGAATGGTTTGGTAAGAGTCTTGCCATTGTTCAGCGTTTAGAGATCCCGCAAGGGACCTGGGTCAAATTTAGTAGGACCTCCTTCAATACCCAAAGGTGTTGGATGGCGGGGGTCCAAACTCTTTGATCCCCTCATAAGTTAAACTACTATTAAAACTTTAACCCAGCTACTTAGGACTGTATCCCTGCTGACTCAGACTACTTAGCTGAGGGTAACGTCGCCTTCAAAAGAGGGGCCTACCACATTATGCATTAATAACTTAATTAATTATCTTTCAATAATCTGACCCTTTAGGATTGTATCGTTGCTGACTCAAACTACTGGGTTGAGGGTAACGTCGCCTTCAAAAGAGGGGCCTACTACAATAACTAAGATAATCTCTTAAATAAGTGCAAAAGTGCGAAAATAATCAAAGGTTACACTAACACACGGGTCGGATCCAAGTGATTCATCTTGTCTATCTGTTTTATTTTTATTTTTATTTTCAGCATTTTAGTTAGTTTTATTTTCTTAGTTTAAAAATCTTTTTCTAACATTTTGGTTTTATTAGACGTTGAGGATAAACCGATACTAAAAGCTCTTGTGTCCTTGGATGACCTCGGTATCTTACCAACACTATACTACGACCACGATGGGTGCACTTGCCCATATGTGTGTTTAGTGTTAGTAAATATCGTGTTTTATAAATTTAAAACTTGGCTAAAAAGTGTAAAAGGGCTTAAAATACATACCTAAAATAAACACACTTCACGCACATCAAGTTTTTGGCGCCGTTGCCGGGGACACAAGGATTTTAAGAAAGCTTAAAATCGACGTCCTAATCAGTTTTTCAAAACCTTTTTAAAACGCGCGCACATTTTTCTGCATTTTGGTTTAGTTTGCATTTACAGTAGCCTGAACACGGGGCCATGTTCACTGAACACGGGGCCGTGCTGCATATTTTTAGTTAGATACCCAGATACAGAGTCTGAACACGGGGCCGTGCTCACTGAATACGCCCCCATGCTCAACGAGACCAGTAACTTTAATTAAAACGCCCAGATACAGACCCAGAACACGGGGCCGTGTTCACCAAACACGGGGCCGTGTCCAGCTTCTGTTTCCGTCTTTATTTCTGTTTTCTGGTCCCGAGACTCAGTTGTGGTCTGTTGAGTGATTCCTATGGATCACTACTCAGGAGGCTACAACTACACCTATGAGGAGGATGATTACATGAGAGAATATTGCACTAATTGTGGTAACATGCACTCGGTACAATGTTGTAACTTATTTCAACCATCCACTTCATACAACTATTATGAGGAGCCCAGGTACGAGCCATCGACTTCATACACATCTTATGAAGACCAAATGTATGAACCTTCCTCCTCGTACTCATATTTTGATGAACCAAGGTATGAACCTTCATACTCATACTTTAAGGAGTCAAGATATGAACCACCACCTTCATATACTTATTATGAGGAACCATGGCGTGAGCAACCCACCTCATATGAGTATTATGAAGAACAAAATTTCGACCCTTATCCATCATATGGTTACAATGAAGAACAATGGTATGAACCATCTACTTCATATGGGTACTATGAGGAACCAAGGATCGAACAACCGGATTCAAGCTTTGAGGATCCCGATCCTTACTCTATCACCGACATAGCCGATAAAAACTTAAAACTATCGAACGTTACATAAAAGAATCTCGTGCAAGGGAAGAGGAGTTAAAAAGGGTAATTTTGAAGAAATTAATCTCTTGTCACCTTCTTTTGAAAACCATTGTTTAGTGTCAACTCATGCTAAGTTTTTAAAGGAGCTAAACACTAACGCAAAAATTGAAGAAATGGTAAGTGTTAAGTTAACTAATGATCAAACTTCACTAATAAAAGAAGACCCTTTTGAAATTAACATTACACCGATTCCATGTTTTTTCAAAATTCATTTATTAGTAATATCACCATTGATAAAGATCTTTGTGTTAACATAATGCCCAATTACATTTTCGAAAAATTAAGTATTAGTGATTTTGCTCCAATTCAAATACCCATTTTTCTATCCAATCGGAAAGTAATAAAGTCAATCGGTGTAGTTGAGGATATCTTGGTTCAAACAGATCAATTGGTTATTCCAACTTACTTTGTCATCCTCGATGACGCTCCTCTAGTGTTGGGAAGACCTTTTGTAAAAACTCATGAAGCTTTGAAAAACCGGAAGTTTAATAATCTACCTCTTCAATTAGGGGCATTCAAAAGGAGCATAGATAATGAACGTTCAATGAAATATCCTTTTGGCAATAATGACCCCCTAATTGAAGATGAAGATGAGCCACCCGATACAAGTGAAAAAGTTGACCACTTTGTTGAAGAAGAGGTCGCCATAGAACAAACCTTTAAAGTTCTTAATCTGGATGAACCCCAAAATAAGGAGTCTCCTAAAGACCCACCTCTTGAGCTCAAAGAACTTCCAAAACGTTTGGAATATGCTTTTCTATACAAAGATGGTGGTTCTCCTGTAATTATTTCATCTAAATTAAATAGTATAGAAAAAGAAAAATTAATTAAACTTTTGAAAAAACATAAAAATGCGATCGCTTGGAAGCTTGTAGATATAAAAGGAATAAGCCCTTCCATGTGCACGCAAAAAATTCTGATGAACGATGACTACAAATCCGTGATACAACCACAAAGGAGAGTAAATCCAAATGTTCAAGAAGTGGTTAAAAATGAGGTCATCAAACTACTTGACGCCGGACTTATTTATCCTATCTCCGATAGTCCATGGGTAAGTCCAGTCCAAGTAGTCCCAAAGAAGGGAGGTATGACGGTAATAACGAATGAAAATAATGAATTAATACCAACGAGAACCGTCACAGGATGGAGAGTATGTATAGATTACAGACGATTAAATGAAGCAACGAGGAAGGACCACTTTCCTTTGCCCTTCATTGATCAAATGTTAGAACGACTATCCGGTTATAAATTTTACTGTTTCTTGGATGATTTTTCATGTTACTTTCAAATTCCAATAGCACCTGAAGACCAAGAAAAGACAACTTTCGTCTTTTACATGCCCCTATGGAACTTTTGCTTATCGTCGCATGCCATTCGGTCTATGTAATGCCCCCGCAACTTTCCAACGTTGCATAGTGGCCATTTTCCATGACATGATAGAAAAGACAATGGAAGTCTTCATGGACGAATTTTCTATCTTTGGAGATTCATACGACCAATGCCTCGATAACCTCGAACGAATGCTATCCCGATGTGAGGAAACTAACCTCGCCCTTAACTGGGAAAAATGCCATTTCATGGTAACAGAGGGAATAGTACTCGGTCACAAGATCTCGAGCGAAGGAATGGAAGTTGATTGAGCAAAGATTTACACAATTTCTCGATTACCTCCACCATTCTCCGTTAGAGCAATCAGAAGTTTCTTAGGGCATGCCGGATTTTACAGACGGTTTATCAAAGACTTTTCAAAAATTTCAAGACCTCTAACAAAATTACTTGAAAAAGATGCGCCTTTCATCTTTGACAAGGATTGCAATCAAGCATTTCTAACCCTCAAGGAAATGCTAGTCAATGCACCTATCATGATAGCGCCCGATTGGAAACTACCTTTCGAAATCATGTGTGATGCAAGTGACTTTGCTGTCGGAGCAGTCTTGGGACAGAGAAAAGAAAAGCATTTCCACCCGATTTATTATGCTAGTAAAACACTTAATGATGCACAAGAAAATTACACAACTACTAAAAAAGAATTACTAGCCGTGGTATTTGCTTTTGATAAATTCCGTTCTTACCTTGTTCTTTCTAAAACTGTAGTCTATACAGATCATGCAGCTATGCGATACCTCTTCAAGAAACAAGATGCCAAACCCCGTTTGATCAGGTGGATTCTACTCCTCCAAGAATTTGATATTGAAATCAAAGACAAAAGAGGAGCAGAAAACACAGTAGCATATCATCTTTCGCGCCTAGAAGACCCAGCTTTGGAGGCAACCAGGGACGAACAAATCAACGAAAAATTTCCAATAGAGTCCCTGGAGATGGTGGAATACAGACAAGAACCATGGTATGCCGACTATGCTAATTACTTAGCTAGCGGTATAGTCACCAAAGGATGGCCACATCACCAAAGGAAGAAGTTATTTGCTGATGTAAAGCATTACTTTTGGGAAGACCCTTATCTTTTCAAAATGTGTGCTGACCAACTCATCCGAAGGTGCGTACATGGGAACGAAGCAAGAAGAATTCTCCGCCATTGTCATGAAGGTCCATACGGAGGACATCATGGTGCCGCCAGTACAGCACGGAAGGTATTTGATTCAGGATTTTATTGGCCGACCATTTACAAAGATGCGAAAAATCTTGTCAAGACATGTGATGCTTGCAAAAGAACAGGTAATATTTCTTCCAAAAATGAAATGCCACAAAATGGCATTCTCGTTTGTGAAATTTTTGATGTGTGGGGACTCGATTTCATGGGACCTTTCCCACCGTCAAAAGGAAACAAATATATACTTGTGGCAGTTGATTATTTGTCTAAATGGGCCGAGGCCGAAGCACTTCCAACAAATGATGGAAGAGCTGTGGTAAAATTTCTGAAAAAAATATTCTCTCGTTTTGGAACGCCTAAAGCATTAATAAGTGATAGAAGTACCCATTTTTGTTACCATCAACTCGAAAAAATCTTAACAAGATATGAGGTCTATCATCGGGTATCAACAGCATATCACCCTCAAACAAACGGACAAGCCGAAGTGACTAATAGAGGTTTAAAACGAATACTTGAAAAAACCGTAGGATTAAATAAAAAGGAATGGGCCGATAAATTAGATGATGCTTTATGGGCATTTCGTACTGCTTATAAAACCACTATAGGCACAACCCCATATAAGCTCGTCTATGGAAAAAGTTGTCATTTGCCGGTAGAAATAGTTCACAAAGCCTACTGGGCAATAAAAAATGTAAACTTAGATTTGGATATTGCAGGTAAAAATCGATTTTGTCAAATAAATGAATTAGACGAACTAAGGAACTACGCATACTCTAACTCGGAAATTTATAAGGAAAGAATGAAAAACTTACACGACAAATACATTAAGCCTAATGAATTTCGAGTAGGAGATCAGGTTCTATTGTTTAATTCACGACTGCGATTATTTCCGGGTAAACTTAAATCTAGGTGGTCAGGACCTTTTTCCGTCACCCATATTTTTCCTCACGGTGCAGTAGAAATTAAATCTCAAAAAGGAATCCCATTCAAAGTCAATGGCCAACGGCTGAAACTCGATCAAGTATCCATTGAGGATGAAGAGGAAGAAATCTCGCTCCAAACGGTTGACGACTAAAGACATCAGCATCATATCTGGTAAGTTACGAACAAGCGGGTAAACATCGAAAACGGTAAGTCTTCGAACCAAGTTTCTGGGAAAACAGGGCACTCACACGTGCACTTAAAAAAAATTTAAAACTTTGCTCGGCACGGGGCCGTGTCCGCTGGACACGGGGCCGTGTCCGCGCAATTGTCGGGATAAAAACCCCTTTTTTCACAAACAGTTTCATTCCACACACCCCGTTTCCCCGAAAAACGCTCCGGTCCAGGCGATTTTCCGCAGATTTTTGACGTCTCCTCTCATTCTAACAACATCAAGGTATTATTCTATCATCATTAGTAGTTAGATTAGTTACTTGCATGTAGTTAAAACATCAAAAATTTGGGAAAAAATCTAGGGTTCTTAAAGTTCATCCGGATAAAACCTCAAATTTTTGTTATAATCTGTTAGCATTAGTTTAGATTAGTGTAATAGGAAGTAAATACACTTGTATTGTTGATAGATTTGCCCGATTTCTCATAAAAACCCCAAACCCGTGTTTTTGAATCAAAAAAGATAAAATCGAAGGGGTAAACGGTTTGTTTTTGTCACACCCCTAATTTCCACGTGTCACCGGTGGGCCCGGTGGGGGTTCCGTGACGTAGTTGATATCGTCATAGTCAAACATACAATATATAAATGCACAGCGGAAGCAAAGAAAGATTTATTTCAACTTATTAATATTGTAATATCCATGTATCACAAAATAGTCGAAATAGATCCACAGGCGGATTCAAACAAAAAGGGAAACTTCATTTCAACAGACTTCATGCATCCTAAGCTTGCGAGACTTCTATGGATGCTAAGGAGTGACCAGCCTATTACGCGTAGTACCTCCACTTAGCCTTTTTGGAAAATACGTCAGTTTACACTGGTAAATACAATTTAACTGACTCATTTTGAAAATGTTTGAAAATTGATTTAAATGCCCGAGGCACAAAACTTTTTATAACTTAGAAAATTATTTGCTTAATAATCTTGTAAAAGAATTACATGTCTGTTATGCGTTCAGTTGCCCGGGTCGTGCTGGGTTAAAGATTAATAGACACACCACTTAATATAATTCCGCCGCGAGACTTCTCTCGACCGACGATTATACTTTATTGAAATGCACTACGGGTGTACGCCTACACCCGTGTGCTAAGGTTGTGGCCATTCTTTGAATGATGCCAAGGATATCCGGGACATGGTTATTAAGCCCCCAAAGGCGTTAAACAAACAAAACAGCATTTTTAAACGGGTTAATTTGACAATACTTAACCACCGACCGGTTAAGGTCAATTCCCCGACCAAGCGGTATTCTATATACCGTACCCCAAGCCCGTATTGGGAAAATAAGTTAAACGTATTTACCTGAGCAAAGTATAAATCAAACACAGCGAGTGCACGTAGCTTTTACTGGGCTCCTAGATCTGGAAATTTAGGTTTTAATAACCTATTAGAATCCTAACGGGTCTTAAGCTTAGACCGGTTAGTATTATTTAAAGATTACGGTTTTAAACGCACGATAAGGCGAAGACCGTTTTAGAATGTGGTTTTGACCCAACAAGCTTGCATGCTTGTTTAATACGGGTAACATAATCACATTCTGGATTTTGAGACCAAAATGATATGGTTTGACCCGTTTCGGCTAAAATGGCAAACTAGTCACATAAGCCGATCCGAACGCGTAAAGTGCGTAACGAGTAACCATAAGAGTCAAATACAAGTTTCTGAAGTTAATATGCCTAAAATATGTTGTGATATCAGAATGATACCTTCCATTATGCCCCAAATGGTTTTAAACCAAAACTATGCCTCATAAGGGCATTTTGGTCATTTTAAGGGTGTAAAAGAGTTTAAATATTAATCTGAGTTACAGGTCTGAATAAATCAGTAAGTATACTCATTTTATCATGTTATATCAATAGGATATCAATTATATGTGAAATTTATAACATATAACCATTCTATGCTCCGTAGGGGCATTTTGGTAATTTCACATAGGCCTAAAGAGTCAAAACTGGAAATCTGAATTAATTTATTTCCCTACTGTTCAAAATATAAAGTTTTACTAATTACATCAGTAAGTTCAACCCCTTATGCTTAACAAGGTTTTAGTGCATACTTATGAGCTAAAAACGCTTAAAAAGGCGATTTGGAGCCATTTCCGGGCTTTCTGTAAAAAGCTGATATTTTTAATATTCCAGCAGGCTCAAAATAATTTATTTAACATAACAAATCAGTAGAAAAAGGTTTGGGGTCAAAAGGATTTGTAAAACTCATTTTATGGCTTAAAAGGGCAAAACCGGCATAAACCGAATTAATCTTAGAACACTAAGTGATGCTCAGCCTAAAAATAAATAAAAATCTCCAAAAATCCCAAAATATTATTTTATTATAGTAGGTATAAGGTTTTGTATAAAAATTTGGGTTTAGATAGGCTATATGCAATTTATGCCATTTAATTACTAAAGAAGCTTTAATTTACGCTAATGAGCATAACTCCTATTCTACACCTCAAACTGATCTCAAATTTTAGGTGCAAGTTTATAAATCAGTAGCTAAGGTGTCTACCCTTTTACATTTTCAAAAATCACTTTTTAAGGTCATTTGGGCATAATGGTCAACATATAAGTGATTAACGGAAACATGCATGTGAATAGGATATCTAATGAACCAAGTTGCATAATCTCAGAGAGTTATACTAACATGCAAATAGGTCCAAAAGAAGCTCTAAGGCAATCCTAATCTTGGCTTAAACGGGTCAGAACTGATAGTCAAAGCAATAGTCAAACTATGCGACTTTCGGCTCCGAACCGAGCCTAAACTGAAAATTGTCGAGTTGAACATGTTGGAACATGTTCTTACATTAATTACCAAGTTATTTTATTGATCAAACAGGTTGCATGTATCCTACATTGCTAATTATGCATTAATTCGCAAATAACCTTTCTGTTGACTTTTTATAATAAGCTTTGACTCGACAATTAACATAGTTAGAGTGGGAATCTGGAAATACCCTTTTAAGGGTTTGTTACCTACATAATTACCTACTTAAAGGTACTTTTAATTTGTGATTTGACTGAGCACATTTTAATTAATCACGAAGTCAAACCTTAATTACGACGGTTTGACTTTTAGCTAATTAACTAAGCTAAAACGAATTTGGAAGGGTTAAGGACACTTACAAGAGTCCTAATTATGCTTAGGAATCACAAGGAAGGGTGCTTGCTGTCCAGAGAGCTCCAGAGAGTGAACTTGTGAACTTTGCAAATGAATGAACAATTTGTTCACAACTTGGAAGCTCTTATATATGGGTTTTAATTGCATAAGATGGTGCCAAACAACTCTACATATGTCGTAAGATCATCACACCTGTCCCTAATGCATGAAAACCAATTTGCACAGCCCCTGGTATCATTTTACAGGCCCTAAAGTCGGTTAACAGACCTAAACTGGCATCTGTTCAAGAATTCTGTCGCTGGCACCCTGACGCGACCCGCATAAGCCTGTAAGGGGGGCTTACGCGGGTCGCCTGACCTGTCAGAACCAGCCAAACAAGTTTCATTCTTTGCATTTTTGGTCCCTGGTCCTTTGTAATGTGGTTTTAAGCTTCTAAATTGCTATTTCAGCCCTCTAACTTGATTTTTAAGGGCCTTGGGACTTTTACTAACTTGGTTAAGTCCTTGACTAACCTTGTAACCACTCATAAGGCCTTAGAATTCAATGTTGACGTTTTTAACCCCTCGTACACGAATTTGATCATAACTTTCTCATACGATAACGAAACTTTATGAAATTTTAACCACATATTCTAGTGAGTATATTTTATCGTTACAAAGCTTCGGGTCTGCCAAAAGGTCACTCAGAGGTATACTTTGCACATGTTGACACATTTAGCCCCTGTAGTTTGTACTTCCTCACTTTCTTTCATATTTAGCTTCGCATGATCCATGATTTATTTGTTTGAAGGTACAAACATGGTGTGGGGCTATTTTTGAATATATTTATCCATTGTTGACACTTTGGACCCTTATATTCACATAGTTTCCCCGATTGTCAACTTTAGTCCCTCTAAAGTATTCTTTCTCACGTTCGGAGCTTATGACACGTGTTTATACATTATTGGACATAAATTTTCAAGGTGTTACATCCTCACCCCCTTAAAAGAAATATCGACCTCGAGATTTATGGAAACAATTGAGGGTATTTCTTTTTCATCGTGGACTCTAACTCCCACGTATATTCAGGACCTCTACGGGCATCCCATTTCACCTTGACGATAGGCACAAGCTTTCTTCGAAGCTTCTTTACCTGTCGATCCTCAATTGACACAGGTTTTTCCACAAATTTTAAGCTCTCGTCTATATGCACATCTGTGTGTGGTATGACTAGCGACTCGTCAGCTAGACACTTCTTCAGATTGCAGACGTGGAATACATTATGAATACCGTCGAGCTCTTCAGATAATTTTAACTTATAAGCCACTGATCCTACTTCCTAGATCAATTACACATGCACGCAGCATGTCTTCCAACGTTTGAATAGTACGCTCACTCTGCCCATCCGTTTGAGGATGGTAAGCCGTACTGAAATTCAATTGAGTGCCCAGAGACTATTGGAAACTCTTCCAGAAATGAGACGTGTATCTTGTATCTCTATCCGAGATAATAGCCACTGGTACTCCATGCAGAGATACAATCTTATCAACGTACAGTTGGGCTAACATGTCAGAACTGTAAGTCTCTTTAATGGGTAGGAAGTGCGCTGACTTAGTCAGTCTATCAACGATGACCCATATAGTATCATTTCCCTTCGGCGTCTTAGGCAATTTGGTGATGAAATCCATCGTCACCATTTCCCATTTCCAAGTGGGAATCTTAGGCTGTTGTAGCAAACCTGACGGCTTCTGATGTTCAGCTTTGACTTTAGCACACGTCAAGCATTTAGCTACATAAGCAGCTATAGACTTTTTCAAGCCTATCCACCAATAATTTGCCGTCAAATCCTGGTACATTTTATCAGCTCCAGGATGAACGGAATACTTGGAACTGTGGGCTTCCTTGAGGATAACATCCCGAAGTCCTCCATATACAGGAACCCATATTCGTCCATTCAATCTCAACATTCTGTCCTTATCGTAGGACAACTGTTTTCAGTCACTCCTAATTTTTCCTCAGGATAGTTAGCTTCCAACACAGCTTCCTTTTGTGCAGCTAACAACCTTTCACTTTCTCCTTTCTACTTAAGGCATCAGCAACTACGTTTGCCTTTCCCGGATGGTATCTTATTTCACAGTCATAATCGTTCAGAGTTTCCATCCATCATCGCTGCCTCATATTCAAGTCCTTCTGATTGAACAAGTGCTGAAGGCTCTTGTGATCAGAGTAGATCACATACTTAGTCCCATACAGATAATGCCTCCAAAGCTTAAGTGCAAATACAACGGCACCCAATTCCAAGTCATGGGTGGTGTAATTCTTCTCGTGCACCTTCAGTTGACGTGAAGCATAGGCAATGACCTTGCCCTTTTGCATTAACACACAACCCATTCCGGTGTGTGATGCATCACAATACACCACAAATTCTTCAATACCTTCAGGTAGAGTCAGCACTGGGGCGTTACTTAACTTCTGCTTCAAGATATCAAAAGATTCTTGCTGCTTAGGCCCCCAATTAAACTTAATATTCTTACGTGTTAACGAAGTTAAGGGCGCAGCAATCCTTGAGAAATTTCAATAAATCGCCTATAGTATCCAGCCAAACCTAGGAAACTACGAATCTCTGAAGGCGTCTTTGGCTCTTGCCAGTTCATAATAGCTTCTATCTTTGCGGGATCCACTTGAATTCCGCGTTCACTCACAACATGTCCAAGGAACTTGACTTCGCGAAGCCAAAATTCACACTTTGAAAACTTGGCATAGAGCTTCTCTTGATGAAGCAGCTTAAGAATGCATCGAAGATGCTTCTCGTGGTCAGCTTGGCTCTTCGAGTAAATGAGGATGTCATCGATGAAGACAATGACAAATTTATCCAGATAAGGTTTGCATACGCGATTCATGAGATCCATGAATGCCGCAGGTGCGTTAGTGAGCCCAAAAGGCATCACTAGGAATTCGTAATGACCATAACGAGTCCTAAACGCAGTCTTATGTACATCCTCCTCCTTGACCTTCAATTGATGATAGCCTGACCTTAGATCTATCTTGGAAAAGTAACTCGCTCCCTGCAACTGGTCAAACAGATCGTCGATCCTGGGTAAAGGATATCTGTTCTTGATAGTAACCTTATTAAGCTCACGGTAGTCGATGCATAAACGCATCGAGCCATCTTTCTTTTTGACGAACAGAATTGGTTCTCCCCATGGAGACGAATTAGGTCTAATAAAACCTTTAGCTAGCAAGTCATCTAGCTGTGTCCTTAATTCTTTCATCTCTGTTGGTGCTAGCCTATAAGGTGCTCTAGCAACAGGTGCAGCTCTGGGGATGATGTCAATCCTAAATTCCACTTGTCTATCTGGTGGCAAACCAGGTAGTTCTTCTGGGAAAACTTCGGGATATTCAGAAATGATCGGAATGTCTTCAATCCTAGGCTTTTGTTCATTAACAGTCACTTGTGCCATATAAATGACACAACCCTTCTATAAGCATTTAGATGCTTTGAGCATAGACACCTGCTCGGGTAATCCATGCTGAGTGTCTCCCTGAATGGTGAGTGGCTCACCAGATGGAGTCTTGATCACTACCTGCTTCTTGTTGCACATTATCTGGGCTTGGTTATGCGATAACCAATCCATACCTATTACTATATCAAAGCCTGCTAGCTTAAAGGGTAACAAGGATAAAGGAAAAGAGTGGTTCCTAATGGATAGGACACATCCATCTAATACAGTCGAAACTGTTTCTATTGTTCCATCAGCTAATTCCACTTCATATTTCATACTTAGGGTTTTAACAGGTAATTTCAATAATTCACAGAACTTATTATCTACAAACGATCTATCTGCCCCAGAATCAAATAACACTCTTGCGTAGACATCATTAATGAGAAAAGTACCTGTTATGACATTGTCATCCTGAATAGCTTCCTTCGCATCCATGCGGAAGACCCTTGCATTAGTCTTCTTTCCCTCCTCAGCCTTCTTTGCAAGGTTTGGGCAGTTGGGCCTAAGATGTCCCTTCTCATTACAATTAAAGCATGTGGCATCCTTGAGCTTCTTACAGTCTAATGCCTTGTGATCTGGGGACTTGCAAATTCCACACGCTTTTGGCTGGGATTGGGATCTGGACTCATACCTACATTTTCCAAAGTGGTGCTTCTTACAAACCTTACACCGGGGTTTATCACTTGACTGATGATCACCTTTCTTAGATTCCGACAATTTCTTGTGGTTGTTATTCCCCTTGCGCTTCTAGTCTGAGCCCCGCGAACCATCATCTTCGCGTTTTCTCTTCTCGGCATCAGCAGCTCTTAATGACCTCTGTCTAACTGCGTCCAGGGTGAGGGACAGAGATATGTCAGCTACTGATCGAAATGTAGTGGGTCAAGAGGCTTTGACACTCGCTTTGATTTCTGGGGCCAGACCCCCAATGAAACGGGCTATCCTCTTCGGTTCAGGCGTCACCGGGTAAGGAACTAATCTTGACAGAGTATTGAAACTCGTGAGATAAGCCTGGCAATCCAGGTTCTTCATGACCAATGACAGAAAATCAGATTCTATCCTTTCCACCTCGTGTTGGGGACAGCAGTTCTCCTTGATGAGAGCAACAAACTGATCCCATGACATGTTATACAACGGAACCTTTCCAGTAGCCTGTATTAATGACTTCCACTAGGCCAAGGCTTCTCCCTTAAACGACTGGGATACAAACTTCACAATATCCCTTTCAGCACATCCACTGATGTCCACAGCAGTGTCCATCTCATCCAGCCAAGTCATACAGTCCACTGCCCCCTTCTCCCCAGTAAAATCCCGAGGTTTACAAGACACGAAGTATTTATACGTGCAACCCTTGGCACGTGGGGCATCGTCAAACACAATCTTCTTGGAATGATCACTATTTTCATTTGAAGAATGTCTGTCATCATCCTTTTTAGACTCATCCCTCTTAGACTTGGGTTGAACAGATGGTGGCTTGTCGTGAGACTCCGAGTGAGTCTTAGACTTATTATGCGGTGTAGACAGGGTCCTACTATGGGTCCCACTGTACTCACTGTACTGTCGCTCTAAAGTTTGTAACCGCATCATCAACAAGCGCTTTCAGCTCTGCGCCAGTTAACTGTATCTTTGCATTCTCGTGATTCTCCACCGGACGACTGTTCACCTCGTCCGACCTAGCCATGTAGCTTCAATTGCTACATAAAAGGATAGTAGACAAGGTTTTATTTAGAAGCTAATACAGTATTTTATATTCTATTAACCATGGTTTTGAATAACCATTACTGGTTAATTTGTTATTTAATTATTTATGCAGGACCTTTATTAAAATCCTATATTATAATTAAGAATTAACATATAACTTAGTCACGAAGACAGTGTTAATCTATAACCTGGATTCTTACAGGATCAAGGTACTAGGGTTTGAATCACAGTTCATTACCCTATTCTAGACAGTGAGTTGCAGACTTCTACTGTCTCTTAGTCCCAGAGGACACTAATTTATTACCCGTAGGCACTTCATCCCCAAGGATGGTTATATAAATACAGGGAATTTTAAATTAACCCAATTTAAAGATGGCCTGTGTGATTTATACTGCATCACAATTTTCCTGATATGTTAACATACTTACAGATGTTAACAAAGTTTTGGAATCTTTTAGACAGGTTCTACCATCTTGGACATGTCTGCGACGACACGTGGCTAGGTTTTACCCCTAAGATTCTCTTTTAATTTAACGCAGATCAATCCTAAGTTGAGACGTTAATTATGGATCTAAATCTAATTATGGAGATACCATCTTGGCCTTGTCTTAAAATGACATATGGCTAGGTCTTGTCCCTTTTTAGATTTTGCCATTTAATAAAAATGGTAGATCTTCTTTATTAGGAATGTTATTTTCATTTTACTTTTTATTTTAAGTTTATGCATATAAATAATAAACAATTACGAAAATTTAAATTCAACCATTCCATTAATAAAGATTTAAACAATACAACATTTGCCCTAAACGGGACTTCTACAAAATAACATCCCCACGCAGGGGCGAAAAATAAACAACAAACCCACGCAGGGGTTAACTAAAAGACATGCCCACGCAGGGGCAGAATACTGAAAGACAAGCCCGCGCAGGGGCTGAATACAGAAACAACAAGTCCACGCAGGGACTGATTACAATTAAACAAATAAATAACAAGGTCTTTAATGACCCCTTCTCTTGGACTTCCCCTTGAGCAAGTCTGACAGACCCTTGAAGAAGCCTTGGTTGCTTTCGCGGTCTTCACGGACCTCTTGCTCGACTCGGTTCAACCGGTCGAGAACCTCCTGCTGGCGCTCCGGCGGGATAAGCTGCGGCTGCGGCGGCTGGTACAGAGGTTGAGGAGGTGGTGGACGCTGGTACCCATAAGTCGGGTAACCAATGGTCCAAAGACCACCATAGGGTCCCTCTGGATGACGGGCATTGTAGTCCCACGCTTCCTAATATGGGTCTACGTTGGCATAGTCGAACTGGGCATGAGCCGGCTGCTCAAAAGGGTTGGACGCCGCTGAGCCGGCGTAAGCAGGTATTGGGTTGTCAAAACCCAACGGAGGTGCCATAAGCACTAAGTTGACCTCTGGAATGGGGTTTGATGGACCCCCCATGTGCGGTTCTTCTTCTTCTTCCTGGAGTGGCGGATAGTGACTGCCACTCGATGGTTGGGGAGTGCTGATGCGGACTCCCCTTGCACGGACATCCGTGCGTTTGACCTTCTCCGCCTCGGTGGCTCCGGAGGCGGTTGTTGCTCCACTGGTAGTGGTGGTGGCGGAGTGACTGCCACGAAACGAGAATCCTGAGAAGGATCTTGTTGTTGCTGCTGCTGCTGCTGATACGAGGACGAGTGGTGAGAGGGGGTAAAATACCAGTCAATGTTCCGTAATCTCTCCTCGTTGCTGTCCGGACCGCGATAAGGCGATCCGTGAAATGAAGACCCATCTGAGATCTCGATGGGGTGGTTTGGTGTTCCAGATGCTGGTTCCACAGGGTCCGTGTCTTCATCCATATCGTCAGCATGGTCTCCTGAGAAATGATCCTCAGGTCCTAGTGGGTTGAATCCCATGGGTTCTGGAAAGATGTTGGCCGGGTTGAACCGGCTTTGGAAGACTGGGGTTGGGTCATCAAAGGAATGGTGAGAATTGGACCTTTGCAATGGTATGAAAGAGGGTGGTTGATTATTGGGCTCATTCTCTGACTGGGGCCCAAAGGAATGCAAGTATGAAGGTGAGGAGCTGAGGGAGACCGATCGCCTCCCGGGCTTAACATAGAGCCTCCACGGCTCTTGTGGGCTCGTACTCATCATGATGGAAGGTGTTCGCCGGTGTGAGGGCCCGGCTTCATGATCATGGCTCGTGAAAGGAGCCTTTCCCCGTCCGCGTCTCATTCGTGGTGGCATAATTAAACCTGTCAACAAAATGATACAACAACATATATATATATAAAATAAAATAAAGACAAAATGAAATAAAACAAAACAGAGTTTGTCCTATGTTCTTTGTCTAGACTCGGAACTCGAGGAATGTACATTTATTTATCTGAGATTAAACACAGAAGGCTAGTGTTTAATTCACTCAGTGTTGGCTCTGATACCAACCTGTCACACCCCTAACTTCCACGTGTCACCGGTGGGCCCGGTGGGGGTTCCGTGACGTAGTTGATATCGTCATAGTCAAACATATAATATATAAATGCACAGCGGAAGCAAAGAAAGATTTATTTCAACTTATTAATATTGTAATATCCATGTATCACAAAATAGTCGAAATAGATCCACAGGCGGATTCAAACAAAAAAGGAAACTTCATTTCAACAGACTTCATGCATCCTAAGCTTGCGAGACTTCTATGGATGCTAAGGAGTGACCAGCCTATTACGCGTAGTACCTGCACTTAGCCTTTTTGGAAAATACGTCAGTTTACACTGGTAAATACAATTTAACTGACTCATTTTGAAAATGTTTGAAAATTGATTTAAAAGGCCGAGGCACAAAACTTTTTATAACTTGGGATAATTATTTGCTTAATAATCTTGTAAAAGAATTACATGTCTGTTATGCGTTCAGTTGCCCGGGTCGTGCTGGGTTAAAGATTAATAGACACACCACCTAATATAATTCTGCCGCGAGACTTCTCTCGACCGACGATTATACTTTATTGAAATGCACTACGGGTGTACGCCTACACCCGTGTGCTAAGGTCGTGGCCATTCTTTGAATGATGCCAAGGATATCCGGGACATGGTCATTAAGCCCCCAAAGGCGTTAAACAAACAAAACAGCATTTTTAAACGGGTTAATTTGACAATACTTAACCACCGACCGGTTAAGGTCAATTCCCCGACCAAGCGGTATTTTATATATCGTACCCCAAGCCCGTATAGGGAAAATAAGTTAAACGTATTTACCTGAGCAAAGTATAAATCAAATACATCGAGTGCACGTAGCTTTTACTGGGCTCCTAGATCTGGAAATTTAGGTTTTAATAACCTATTAGAATCCTAACGGGTCTTAAGCTTAGACCGGTTAGTATTATTTAAAGATTACGGTTTTAAACGCACGATAAGGCGAAGACCGTTTTAGAATGTGGTTTTGACCCAACAAGCTTGCATGCTTGTTTAATACGGGTAACATAATCACAATCCGGATTTTGAGACCAAAATGATATGGTTTGACCCGTTTCGGCTAAAATGGCAAACTAGTCACATAATCCGATCCGAATGCGTAAAGTGCGTAACGAGTAACCATAAGAGTTAAATACAAGTTTCTGAAGTTAATATGCCTAAAATATGTTGTGATATCAGAATGATACCTTCCATTATGCCCCAAATGGTTTTAAACCAAAACTATGCCTCATAAGGGCATTTTGGTCATTTTAATGGTGTAAAAGAGTTTAAATATTAATCTGAGTTACAGGTCTGAATAAATCAGTAAGTATATTCATTTTATCATGTTATATTAGTAGGATATCAATTATATGTAAAATTTATAACATATAACCATTCTATGCTCCGTAGGGGCATTTTGGTAATTTCACATAGGCCTAAAGAGTCAAAACTGGAAATCTGAATTAATTTATTTCCCTACTGTTCAAAATATAAAGTTTTACTAATTACATCAGTAAGTTCAACCCCTTATGCTTAACAAGGTTCTAGTGCATACTTATGAGCTAAAAACGCTTAAAAAGGCGATTTGGAGCCATTTCCGGGTTTTCTGTAAAAAGCTGATATTTTTAATATTCCAACAGGCTCAAAATAATTTATTTAACATAACAAATCAGTAGAAAAAGGTTTGGGGTCAAAAGGATTTGTAAACACATTTTATGGCTTAAAAGGGCAAAACCGGCATAAACCGAATTAATCTTAGAACACTAAGTTATGCTCAGCCTAAAAATAAATAAAAATCTCCAAAAATCCCAAAATATTATTTTATTACAGTAGGTATAAGGTTTTGTATAAAAATTTGGGTTTAGGTAGGCTATATGCAATTTACGCCATTTAATTACTAAAGATGCTTTAATTTACGCTAATGAGCATAACTCCTATTCTACACCTCAAACTGATCTCAAATTTTAGGTGCAAGTTTATAAATCAGTAGCTAAGGTGTCTACCCTTTTACATTTTCAAAAATCACTTTTTAAGGTCATTTGGGCATAATGGTCAACATATAAGCGATTAACGGAAACATGCATGTGAATAGGATATCTAATGAACCAAGTGGTATAATCTCAGAGAGATATACTAACATGCAAATAGGTCCAAAAGAAGCTCTAAGGCAATCCAAATCTTGGCTTAAACGGGTCAGAATTGATAGTCAAAGCAATAGTCAAACTATGCGACTTTCGGCTCCGAACCGGGCCTAAACTGAAAATTGTCGAGTTGAACACGTTGGAACACGTTCTTACATTAATTACCAAGTTATTTTAATGATCAAACAGGTTGCATGTATCCTACATTGCTAATTATGCATTAATTCGCAAATAACCTTTCTGTTGACTTTTTATAATAAGCTTTGACTCGACAATTAACATAGTTAGAGTGGGAATCTGGAAATACCCTTTTAAGGGTTTGTTACCCACATAATTACCTACTTAAAGGTACTTTTAATTCGTGATTTGACTGAGAACATTTCAATTAATCACGAAGTCAAACCTTAATTACGACGGTTTGACTTTTAGCTAATTAACTAAGCTAAAACGAATTTGGAAGGGTTAAGGACACTTACAAGAGTCCTAATTATGCGTAGGAATCACAAGGAAGGGTGCTTGCTGTCCAGAGAGCTCCAGAGAGTGAACTTGTGAACTTTGCAAATGAATGAACAATTTGTTCACAACTTGGAAGCTCTTATATATGGGTTTTAATTGCATAAGATGGTGCCAAACAACTCTACATATGTTGTAAGATCATCACACCTGTCCCTAATGCATGAAAACCAATTTGCACAGCCCCTGGTATCATTTTACAGGCCCTAAAGTCGGGTAACAGACCTGAACTGGCATCTGTCCAAGAATTCTGTCGCTGGCACCCTGACGCGGCCCGCATAAGCCTGTAAGGGGGGCTTACGCGGGTCGCCTGACCTGTCAGAACCAGCCAAACAAGTTTCATTCTTTGCATTTTTGGTCCCTGGTCCTTTGTAACGTGGTTTTAAGCTTCTAAATTGCTATTTCAGCCCTCTAACTTGATTTTTAAGGGCATTGGGACTTTTACTAACTTGGTTAAGTCCTTGACTAACCTTGTAACCACTCATAAGGCCTTAGAATTCAATGTTGACGCTTTTAACCCCTCGTAGACGAATTTGATCATAACTTTCTCATACGATAACGAAACTTTATGAAATTTTAACCACATATTCTAGTGAGTATATTTTATCGTTACAAAGCTTTGGGTCTGCCAAAAGGCCACTCAGAGGTATACTTTGCACATGTTGACACATTTAGCCCCTGTAGTTTGTACTTCCTCACTTTCTTTCATATTTAGCTTCGCATGATCCATTATTTATTTGTTTGAAGGTATAAACATGGTGTGGGGCTATTTTTGAATATATTTATCCATTGTTGACACTTTGGACCCTTATATTCACATAGTTTCCCCGATTGTCAACTTTAGTCCCTCTAAAGTATTCTTTCTCACGTTCGGAGCTTATGACACGTGTTTATACATTATTGGACATAAATTTTCAAGGTGTTACATCCTCACCCCCTTAAAAGAAATATCGACCTCGAGATTTATGGAAACAATTGAGGGTATTTCTCTTTCATCGTGGACTCTAACTCCCACGTATATTCAGGACCTCTACGGGCATCCCATTTCACCTTGACGATAGGCACAAGCTTTCTTCGAAGCTTCTTTACCTGTCGATCCTCAATCGACACAGGTTTTTCCACAAATTTTAAGCTCTCGTCTATATGCACATCTGTGTGTGGTATGACTAGCGACTCGTCAGCTAGACACTTTTTCAGATTGCAGACGTGGAATACGTTATGAATACCGTCGAGCTCTTCAGGTAATTTTAACTTATAAGCCACTGATCCTACACATTCGATGATCTCGAATGGTCCTATATACCTTGGGCTTAACTTACCTTTCTTACCGAATCGCATCACCTCTTTCCAGGGCGATACCTTGAGCAAAACTTTATCGCCAACCTCAAACTTGAGAGGTTTTCGCCTTTTATCCGCATAGCTTTTCTGCCTATCTCGAGCAGCGTTTTGGCGGTCGCGAATCTAGACAATCTTGTCCGATGTCTCGAAGACTATGTCAGGACCTGATAATTGAGTATCCCCTACTTCTGCCCAACAAATGGGCGTTCTGTACTTCCTACCATATAGTGCCTCAAAAGGTGCAGCCTGAATGCTAGTATGGTAGCTATTATTGTAGGAGAACTCGACCAATGGTAGATGCCTGTCCCAACTACCTCCTAGATCAATTACACATGCACGCAGCATGTCTTCCAACGTTTGAATAGTACGCTCACTCTGCCCATCCGTTTGAGGATGGTAAGCCGTACTGAAATTCAATTGAGTGCCCAGAGACTGTTGGAAACTCTTCCCGAAGAGCCCTCAATGTTCCATTCCTCCTACTCCAGAACATGCATCTGAACCGGCTTGCTCATGCACCAACCCCTATCTTCTACGGGGGATGGGTGTACTGCCTCTTCAAGTACTTCACGAACATCCCTAGGTCCTTCCAGAGGAGCCCATGGTCGGGACGGGTTGATGTGCACATTTATCGTGCTATGAACCTAATCTATGCGGCGGAAGATGGGTCGGTAAGCTTTCAGAGGATGCAAGGCCATGCATGGAACCCACAAGAGGTGCTAGTCCTTCACGCTCCACCTCCCCAGTACTAGTACCAGTACCAACCCCATGGTAATCCGGGCCAATCCTCCTCACAAGGGGGTGGTTTTCCTAACTTTCAAAGTTTACATGATCTTTTGCAGGAAAACCTTATGTGCACCAGGAACACCTACAACCTTGCCAACAACACATACCACCGGGTCGGGGCCATTGAAAGAAACATCACCGATATCCGAGACGACATCGGGAACATCCGGGAGTATATGGCGGGTCATGGGGGAGGATGTGATGACAGTGATGAATACACTGGACTAGGAGGGTGAAGAAGGAGTAGGAGTGGACGGTTGGTGAGCCCACAGGTTAATTCCCCTTTTTATCAGACAATTTCCGGCCTGCGTGCTGAAGTGTTGAACAATTTACTTTCCCTAACTTATTTTTATTTTCTGCTTTTGTTTTTACTTTTAACTTAATGGTTTGATGTTTGACTTGGTAATTTAGGATGTTTGGTATTGTTTGGTGTGGTATTTATTGCTAGAACAGGTACAAACAAGGCTTAGAGTACTAAACGTTAGTACTACTAAAGCCAGGACAGGAAAACCGGAGAAAGAAACCTGTTTTTCAGCCTTGCAGACTGTCCACACGGGGTCGTGTCGAGCCGACACGCCCCCGTGCCCACCTCCCAGACCTGCTGTTTGTTTAGTTTTCTGCAGATTTTTACCAAACACGGGGTCGTGCCCAGCAAACACGCCCCCATGTCCAACTTCTGTAAGTTTTCGTTACTGGCACCTGAACACGGGGCCGTGTCCAGACTGCCAGTAACATAAAATTTTGCTTTAAACACCATTTTACACATTCAATCAACCTAAAAACTTATTTTTGGGACACATTGAGGACAATGTGTAATTTAAGTGTGGGGGGGGATGCTAAAACCTTGAATTTTGAAAGTCCTAATAACAAGCCTTACACAAAACTCTATTGGAACCGCTAATCACCCCAAATTTTTTCCAAAAATTTTCATTTTTTTTTACTTGTCTAAGTTTAAGTTGGGAATTCAAGACTTAACAAGGTTATATTTTTACAAATTTACAACCGATAGCGTCGTGATAAAAAGAACGAACATAAGAAAATTATGAAAAGGCATGACAAACTTAGTTAAAATTTGATTATATACTTGATCACATAAAAAACCCTTTTCCCACAAAAGTGAGTTTTGAGCCTTTAACGAGCATACAAATATATATATCTTTACACTAAATGCTCATTTTTCGTTTCTTGTGTGAATAGCCGCTTGGTTCATACGACTCTAGAACTTGCCACAACAATACATTCCCGGTCCTTACCAACTTAAACCCGAGTAAGTAAATGATGGAGGCATTAGGACTAACCCTTTTTCATTCTATTCCATTATTTTTTCTTTTTTTTTACCACCTACCCAAAATCCCTCTAGTTAACCCCTTTGAGCCTAAACCTTTTCATTTCGTAACCCAAAACAACCCTTTTTACCCACCTAAACCTTTTTATTTATTTTTTTTAGTA
Organism: Helianthus annuus; assembly: GCF_002127325.2. Classification (NCBI taxonomy): domain Eukaryota; kingdom Viridiplantae; phylum Streptophyta; class Magnoliopsida; order Asterales; family Asteraceae; genus Helianthus; species Helianthus annuus. The sequence goes on along the minus strand of NC_035434.2, from coordinate 45,191,249 downwards.
ACAACGTTCGATTCTCTTATGACTTTCAAAATATATATATATATATATATATATATATATATATATATATATATATATATATATATATATATATATATATATATATATATATATATATATATATATATATATATATATATATATATATATATTTCGATGAAGCCAAACAAACAAACAAAGTTTATCAAATATCTTTTTTTGAACAATCCATCGAAATAAAATAAAAATATGAAAAATAAAAAGTCTTTCAAACCGACGTTTGCTACGCCTTTCGCCCTTTTTACTAACCACTAACCCAACTACCCACCTTTAGCCCAAGCCAAAAAACCCATAAAGTCCTCTTGATATTTACAAAGGTATATAGTTAAAAAGGAGGAGGATTGATTGCTTGGCAAGCTTATGATAGAAGTAAGTTCCATGCCGCTCTCCAGTGATTCACTAAAAATACACCTTCGGCCGAGTGTTGAGTGATCTCCCGTGAGGTATGTGAACTTGTATATAAATAAGATTTTAAAAAGGTACGTTATGCCCAAATAAGTAATTTATCTTAAGGAATGTTCTTAATAAATCATGCCGAATAGGATTGTAAATAAATAAAAATAAAACCTCAATAAAGAATCTTGGAAATCCCGACACTCTATGACAAGCCCAAAAAACCTTCTCTTCTACCCATTCCATTTGGGAGTGAATAAAGCCACATTATAAAGAGTTTTGCTTGAGGACAAGAAAAGATTTAAGTGTGGGGGTATTTGATATGCGCAAAATGCAACATATAAATTATATCAAATGTGGCATAAAACTAACCCTTTTTTAGTACTAATGTTGGAAAAAGTGTGTTTTTGTCTTCCTTTTGTATTTTCAGGATTAAATGAGCTCAAATTAACAAAAGAATCAAAAAAAGACAGCAAAATCTAACATAAATACAAGAAAAGGAGCTAAAGTGGAATGTCCGACCCCTCAACAGCATCTTCCCAAGCAAAACCAAGAAAACAGAAGACTGAACACGCCCCGTGCTCAGCGAGCACGAGGCCGTGCCCAAGAAGCAGCAGAAAAGACAAACCTTTAGAAGCTTCTATTCCCACCACGGGGCCGTGCCCAGTGGACACGGAGGCGTGGTCAGACTCCTGCAGGCGCATTTATTGTAATTGCGGATTACAATTAATGAGGAGAGAGACAAGGATGGACACGGGGCCGTGCCCGAGCTTCTGTTCAGCCTATAAATAGGAGTGCTTGGAGACATTTCAACTCATCCCTTGGCACACCACCTCTCTCACACTTCACCCACCACCCACCACCACCATAACACCATCATCCACCACCACCATCCATTGTCCATCATAGAGTGTGTGAGTCATCTCGGGATCCAAGATTGATCGTAAGAGTTCTTGACAATCAAAGGCCATGTTTGCCTAAGTCTCTTACATCACTTGGTGAAGACAAGTGTTTAGTATAATACTTTTTATGGGGAAGGTTCATTTGAGAAGAAAAAGAATAAAAGGGTATAATTGTAAAACATTAAATAGTTTTTTTCTCATCTCATTTATTATTATGTTTGACTAATTAATTATTCATTAAGACTATAATCCTCCACACTAAATATTTTTGCCTACACACATCAAAAGTTATCCTACACATTTTGAAATTTATCATATACATATTGAAATTTATCCTACACAACTCGTAATTTATCCTACACGCCTCGTATTTATCCTACACTATAAATGAATTTTTATTTTTATTTTTTGTGAGAAATATATATCTTAAAAATAAGTTACAAATTTAATATAGTTAGTTATTAAAGATGAAACTACCAATTAATGATGTATGCAAATTTACTAATATACCCTTATAGTTACATTAAGTACAAATATTAAATGAAGTCTAATGAAGCATTGCTATTGGTTGAAATTTCTTGTTCTTTCTTCTTACAAAGAATTTCTTCTCATTTGAACCTTCCACTACTTTTTATTTTTAATCTTTTGCACTTTTTAATTGGTTTTGTATTAATGACTTTAATTACTAGTTTCTTATGTTGAAGGTGATTCTTCCTTATCGTTTGTCCATGGTGTCTTGGCATTATTTTACTGTCTATATAAAATAAAAGATTTTCACCATTCATATCTCCACGGTCTATATGGAGGTATGTTGGCTACCTGGTCGGGGGTTAAGGGAACGGTTTGGTAAGAGTCTTGCCATTGTTCAGCGTTTAGAGATCCTGCAAGGGACCTGGGTCAAATTTAGTAGGACCTCATTCAATACCCAAAGGTGTTGGATGGCGGGGGTCCAAACTCTTTGATCCCCTCATAAGTTAAACTACTATTAAAACTTTAACCCAACTACTTAGGATTGTATCCCTGCTGACTCAGACTACTTAGCTGAGGGTAACGTCGCCTTCAAAAGAGGGGCCTACCACATTATGCATTAATAACTTAATTAATTATCTTTCAATAATCCGACCCTTTAGGATTGTATCCTTGCTGATTCAAACTACTGGGTTGAGGGTAACGTCTCCTTCAAAAGAGGGGCCTACTACAATAACTAAGATAATCTCTTTAATAAGTGCAAAAGTGCGAAAATAATCAAAGGTTACACTAACACACGAGTCGGATCCAAGTGATTCATCTTGTCTATCTGTTTTATTTTTATTTTTATTTCCAGCATTTTAGTCAGTTTTATTTTCTTAGTTTAAAAATCTTTTTCTAACATTTTGGTTTGATTACACGTTGAGGATAAACCGGTACTAAAAGCTCTTGCGTCCTTGGACGACCTCGGTATCTTACCAACACTATACTACGTCCACGATGGGTGCACTTGCCCATATGTGTGTTTAGTGTTAGTAAATATCGTGTTTTATAAATTTAAAACCTGGCTAAAAAGTGTAAAAGGGCTTAAAATACATACCTAAAATATAACACACTTCACGCACATCAGCCCCGTGTTCAAGTGCCAGTAACAAAAGTTTGTAAAAAGAAACAGAAGCCTGGACACGGGGGCGTGTTCAGTGAGCACGCCCCATGTCCAGTTACCTGAACTGGGCATTTTCTGCAGATTATGCAGCACGGGGCCGTGTTGGGCAGGCACGGCCCGTGCTGAACTTGCTGTAACGAAGAAAAATTTGTCGGATGGCCCTGTTTTCGTGCATGGGGCGCTGGTGCTAGTTTCCCTTGTTATCCTTCACCATCCCGAGTGTGTTTTATTCCTGAAAATTAAAACTAAGCTAGAAAACATTAAAATTAATTTAAACTAAACTAAGGATAGTTCCGCGGAATGCCTCTGTGGTGCGCCACGTTTTTAAGGGTCCTTGGCTAGACCCAAAGCCTAGTCATATGTTTCCCAAGCGGGATGTTTTGCATCTCATGCTACACCGTCGGACAGCATCATCCAAGCTTGAGTCGATGACCTTCATGTAGTTGACCGGATCTTCGTCTTCTACTCTTTTTCCAACCCGAAACTTCACTTCCTCTTCCCCAAACTTCAATGTTAGAAATGGCCTCCCTAGGATGAGAGGGACTTCAGGGTCTTCTTCCATGTCTAGTATGACAAAGTCGGCCGGGAAGACGAAATTTTCGACTTTGACCAATAGATTTTCAGCAACACCTTGTGGATATTTGACGGATCGGTCGGCAAGTTGTATGCTCATCTTTGTAGGGCTTGTTTTTCCTAGGCCGAGACGTTTGAACATCGAAGCGGGCATGAGGTTTATGCTAGCCACAAGATCGGCTAGTGCATTGCGAATGGGGGATTCCCCAATTGAGCAAGGAATCGTGAGGCTTCCAGGATCAATCTTCTTTTGCGGGAGTTTGTTGAGTAGTAAGGCGGAGCATTATTCGCCTAAGTTAACTAATTGCAATGATTCAATTTTCCTTTTATGGGTGAGGAAGTCCCTCATAAATTTTGAATATTTAGGCATTTGAGTTAGGACTTCGATAAATGGAATATTAACATGCAATTGTTTTAATAAATTTTCGAACTTTGCGAATTGCTCATCGGTCTTTTGACGAATTAACCGACCGGGGTATGGAACCGGAGGAGCCTTAGCAGGCTCTTGAATTAGCGGAGTAGCCTTCTCTTGTTGGGGAGGAGTTATGCTTCTTTCAGTTGGCGGTGGTGGAGCCTCTTCGGAACCCACGGTACAGTTTCTCAATGTTATGAGATGGACTTGTGCTTTCGGGTTGTTTTCGGTATTACTTGGTAACGCGCCTTGTGGTCTCTCGGAGAAATTCTGAGCTATTTGATTCAATTGTTTTTCAATGTTTTGTATACTAGCTTGTTGATTTCTAAAATTCGATTCCAATTGTTGAAATCAATCCGAGTTCTTCTTTTCGGTGTCGGAGATGAGGCGAGATACAGTATCTTCAAGCCACTCTCATCCACCTTGTTGTTGAGAGAAATTTTGTGACTCGTTTCTTGGTTGTTGAAAGTTTGTTCGTTGGTTTAAATTTTGTTGGTTACCACTATTGTCGGGTTCTCTCCAACCAAGGTTAGGGTGGTTACGCCATCCTTGGTTGTAGGTACCTGTTGGAGGACCCGACGGCCTAGGTCTATTATCAATGTAGTTTACCGACTCTGTTTGATCATCTAACTCTTTCATACAACTCCAATTTTCGTGTGGCGCACCACACCCTTCACAAGCCATGACCGAGGCGGTTTTTGTCATTTCTAGTTTTTTTTATTTTTGAAGAAAGGGCCTCGATTTGGGCTTGTAAAGAAGTGCTTTCATCAACCTTATGGGCGCCCGTGGCAATAGATTTATTGCCTCGGGGAGTGTGCCACTGAAAATTGGTTTGAGCAATTTCATCAATTTGATTATATATTTCATTTGGGCGACGATTACCTAAAAGTCCCCCAGAGCTAGAGTCAAGTGTTTGTCTTGTGTGTGGTAACAACCCATTGTAGAACGTGGATACTTGTTGCCACACCGCATGACCGTGATGAGGACACTTTCTTAGTAGCTCCTTGAACCTTTCCCAAGTTTCGTATAACGATTCCCCATCCTCTTGTGAATATGTATTAATTTCAGTCATTAATTTAGCCGTTTTAGCAGGAGGGAAATACTTATATAGAAACTTTTGGGCTAGTTCATCCCAGGTGTTTACCGAGCCAACTGGGAGGGCGTTGAGCCAAGCCTTAGCTCGGTCTATTAGTGAAAATGGAAACATTCGAAGGCGGATGGCGTCGTTGGATGCTCCATTGATCCGAAAGGTATCACATATTTCTAAGAAATTAGTAATATGTAGATGGGGATCCTCGTCCGCAAGCCCATGGAAGGTTGCGGAGTTTTGAAGCATTTGTATCAAATGTGGCCGAAGTTCGAAGTTGTTGGCTTCGACATTCGGTGCATTGATGGCGGCGCCTAGATTACCTACGGTGGGTCGTAGGTAATCCATGAGGGTACGTTGGTCCGCCATTGGAAGTAGGTCCCCCGAAACTTTCTCTTGGTTTTTAGCTTTGATTCTCTTTCGTAGAAAGCGTTCGGGTTCATCTAGGGGTTCTTTTATGTCTCTACTGGAACTGGAGCTCAAACACTACGTGGAGAATGCAAATGTGGCGCCTGAGTTCCAAGTCCTGCAATAAAAACAGAAAGGAATGTTGGTCAGAGGGTTCACCACGGCCTCGTGCTCAGATGAACACGGCCCGTGGTCGGAGATACAGTGATTGTTTTAGGTGTATATTTTAAGCCCTTTTTTACACTTTTTTAGCCAAGTTTTAAATTTATAAAACACGATATTCACTAACACTAAACACACATATGAGCAAGTGCACCAATCGTGGACGTAGTATAGTGTTGTTAAGATACCGAGGTCGTCCAAGGACACAAGAGCTTTTAGTACCGGTTTATCCTCAACGTCTAATCAAATCAAAAAGTTAGAAAAAAGGTTTTTTTAAACTAGAAAAATAAAACTAACTAAAATGCTGAAAAATAAAATAAAAATAAAAACAGATAGACAAGATGAATCACTTGGATCCGACTCGTGTGTAGTGTAACCTTTGATTATTTCCGCACTTTTGCACATTTTAAGAGATTATCTTAGTTATTGTAGTAGGCCCCTCTTTTGAAGGTGACGTTACCCTCAACCCAGTAGTTTGAGTCAGCAAGGATACAATCCTAAAGGGTCGGATTATTGAAAAATACTTAATTAAGTTATTAATGCATAATGTGGTAGGCCCCTCTTTTGAAGGTGACGTTACCCTCGGCTAAGTAGTCTGAGTCAGCAGGGATACAGTCCTAAGTAGCCGGGTTAAAGTTTTAATAGTAGTTTACTTATGAGGGGATCAAAGAGTTTGGACCCCCGCCATCCAATACTGGTGGGTATTGAAGGAGGTCCTACTAAATTTGACCCAGGTCCTTTGCAGGATCTATACACTGAACAATGGCAAGACTCTTACCAAACCGTTCCCTTAACCCCCGACCAGGTAGCCAACATATCTCCATATAGACCGTGGAGATATGAATGGTGAAAATCTTTTATTTTATATAGACAGTAAAATAATGCCAAGACACCACGGACAAACGATAAGGAAGAATCACCTTCAACATAAGAAACTAGTTATTAAAGTCATTAATACATAACCAAATAAAAAGTGCGAAAAGATTAAAAATAAAAAGTATTACACTAAACACTTGTCTTCACCAAGTGATGTAAGAGACTTAGGCAAACATGGCCTTTGATTGTCAAGAACTCTTACGATCAATCTTGGATCCCGAGACGACTCACACACTCTATGATGGACAATGGATGATGGTGGTGCATGATGGTGTTGTGATGGTGGTGGGTGGTGGGTGAAGTGTGAGAGAGGTGATGTGCCAAGGGATGAGTTGCAAGTGATCCAAGCACTCCTATTTATAGGCTGAACAGAAGCTCGGGCACGGCCCCGTGTCCATCCTTCTCTCTTTCTTTATTAATTGCAGTTTGTCTGCATTAGTTGATCATGTCGCCGTGTCCGCTGAGCACGACCCCGTGTGCAGAAGCGTATCTGTACTATCAAGATTTGCCTGGATTCTGCGAATCTTATAGTTGACCACGGCCACGTGTCCGCTGAGCACGGCCCCGTGGTGGGCGATAGAAGCTTCTACAACTTTGTCTTTTCTGCTGACACTTGGGCACGCCCCCGTGCTCACTAAGCACGGGGCATGTTCAGCCTTCTGTTCTCTTGTTTTGCTTAGGAGGATGCTGTCGGGGGGTCGGGCATGCCACGTTTGTTCCTTTTCTTGTATTTATGTTAGATTTAGCTGCCTTTTTGCTTCTTTTGTTCATTTGAGCTCATTTAATCCTGAAAATACAAAAGGAAGACAAAAACACACTTTTTCCAACATTAGTACTAAAAAAGGGTTGGTTTTGTGCCACAATTGATGTAATTTATATGTTGCATTTTGTGCACATCAACGATATTTTATAATGTTTTTTGTATGTCATTTGAGGTGCCTATTTTAATCTACCTGAAGTGTACATCTTATTAAAGCTACATCACATTTGTTTTTATTTAATATAAACGAACGGGTTTTAGCATTTTGCTATTCTAATAATATAATGTAATGCTTTATAAATTCCGAATATGACTTTGCAACATGTTTATTTTATCTACATTACGATAAAAGTTTTTAGTTTATGCTTTTGAACTTTCGATAGATGTAAAACATGTATCAATATTCTTTTAGACATATCACAAATTTATTTTTTTGAATTTTATCTTTTGGTTGCTATACTGAGTGTCAATACGTACACATGCCGTAAAATTATTACTTTAAGTTATTTGATTATACTGTGTTGATAGTAATAAGACCACCCGTAGTCATGCCCAAGGGGGCGTTTTTTGTGCCAGAAAACGCCCAAACACGCCGGGGATCCACCCCCATGGGCGTGTTTGGCTGGAAATTTTGTTTTGGCATTTTTTTAATCACACTATGGGGGGGCATTGTTTTGGCCAATCATGTGACACCCGGCTATTTAGGCTGTACCGTATAAATGTAACACGTGTCATGAATAAATAAAAAGGTTGTATTTTACTGATATTGATGTTTATATGTGATATTTGATGTGTTGGTAAATCCAAACTTTGATAAAAAAATATGTTGGCAACAATAAGATAAACGCTTATCGCGTAACGAACAAAATGCGAAACGAACGTCGGTGACCGCATGATCAATGTTGAAATCCTAAAAATAATCTGTTATGATTAGAATGGTAATTTTATCATGTCCGGAAGGAAAAATAAATTAAAACGCTAACAAACTCTATTTTTTGAGTTAAAGCGCGTACCGCGCGATACTGCGCGTATCTGACAAAATACTGTCAACGCAGCTAGTCGAGGCAACTGATAATTATTTGAGTAATAATTTGGTGAGATTATTTTTATAGAGCGTTAAAAATAATTTAAAACGTCATAGAACGAGATTAAAACGCTAGATAAAATACCCGGTATCAAGTAAAATACCAGTTTTTAGCTTATATACATATATATATATATATTATGTATGTATATGCATGTGGTGTATGTATGGGCAAGAGGTGGGGGCTAGGGAGGTGTGTCCTCTCGCTCTCCTCCATGTGTAGGCTTTAGAGATTGTGAATGATCATTAATCCTTCCATAAAATCTTCTAAAATCTTTGTAAATCCAAGAAAACCTTCTCATAGCAACCAACTCTCTCTCTCTCTCTAACAAGCTTTGGCCGAACACCCTCTTTCACACATTCATTTCAAAATTTCAATCTTTTTTCATGAAGATTTGAAGGCATTCCAAGGTGGTTACAAGTCCATTTGAAGGTTTAAAAGTGATTACAAAGTGTTTCAAGCAATAATCAAGCTCCATATCATCAACCTTTACTAAAAATCATTCAAAAACTTGAAGGTATAAAACTTACTTTAAAAACCTTGTTCTTGATTTTTGATGATCTTGATAATGATGGAAGTTTCTCTTTAAGACTTACTATTAATGGTTAGTTGAAACTAATGAAGAACATCTTCATGATGATGGAGTTGTTACTACTTACAAAGATTTACTTACAAAGATTCAACTTTGATGATGAATAAGTTCCTACTAATAGGAACATTCTATCGATAGGGATTGAAGTGCTGATAGTGGCCAAGTGATTGCCGATGGAGTGACTTGCTATCGATGAAGATCAACTTGGTGATAAGTCAACTTCCTACTAACATGAAGTTGCTACCAATGAAGAACACACTTACTTTCATGAAGATTCAAATAATATGTGGAGAATATGCGCTCTTTATTTGTTTGTAACATTGTTTGAAATAGCGAACATTTTTTCCTAATAATAGTGAAAGTTGGCGAAGTTTAGCTTATGAATCATATATAAAATCAATGTACGATTGACCCTTAGGTACGCATTCGAAAAGTTAACAACTGAACATCTGGTTTTCAATTTCTTTATGTTCTTGTGTTTTCGATCAAACATTGTTATTGATCATGAACAATAACTCTAGCCGCTACTGAAACTAATTACACACACACACACACACACACACATATATATATATATATATATATATATATATATATATATATATATATATATATATATATATATATATATATATATATATATTGAATAGCCAACGGAATCTCATTATCAACAACCAAAACACAGTTGTCTACAAAACAAACCCAGCCAGGAGCTGGGCATCACAGAAACAAAAAACTGGAAAAAAGAAACATAAAACAAACAAACAAACCGTATTACAGACTTAGATTAAAATCCCACCAATCCAACCTTGATATCGCCCCATATTTTGATCTTTGTTTCAATCCCTGGAAAGAGGCCTCCTTTACGTCTTCTATCACCGTTTGTAGCCCTCCTTGTCTTCCTGAGAATACCTTCTCGTTCCTTGTTTTCCATAATATCCACATAGCTTCAATTACTATTGCATGTATGACTTTCCTGATCTTCCGACTTCTTTGTATTTCCGATATTTCCGACAACCACTCCGCCGTAGTCCTATCCGTGTTTACCATTGGAATTTTTAACCAATCTGTTATCGCCTCCCAAACTCGTTTGGCGAAATTGCATTCTATGAGTATATGTTGTGATGTCTCTTCCGTCGCTCCGCATGTTTTACATAATACATCCGGTAGGTTCATTCCTCTTCCTGTAAGTGCCACTGCTGTAGGAACCTTTTCTTTTATAGCTCTCCAAACAAATGTCGTGCTTTTGCTTGTAACCCAGTTGTTCCAAGTGAATGTCACACCCCAACCGATGGCGGAAACATCGGGATGAGACGAACAAATTGCTCAAAACAACATAACACTAAATGTGACAATATAAATTAAATCATTTTATTAAATTCTAAAGTAAAGTACATTGTCTCAAATAAACAAACATAAATTCAACATTAACTAAAATGCTAAAATGGGTTTCTAATGCCATCCTAGCTTGTTTCTTGATTCTTGAACAGTCAACATTGTTTGCGTTGCGATTTCTTGTAATAACGCACGAGTAAAGATGGGGAATTCCAAGAGAACGAACGAGAGTGGTTATCCTAGGTTAAAATAACGATCTCATTAATATTTATAGGTTAATACGATCTTAATATTCATGGTTTACAATTTGATTATTAGAATATATAACTTATCCTTATTAACATGTTATAAAACGAATTATAAATTAATCTTATTAAGTTATGAAAAGAATAGATTAATTAGTAAGCATATAATGTTACATGCTTCATCTTATATATTCACTGACCAGTTAAAAAGAAAGAAATAATTATTTGGATTTACTGATTTATTAAATCAGAAAATAAATCAATAATAAATGAAGTTCAAAAATTTCGCCCCAAAACCGGGTAGGTTCAGGGATCGAACTCGTGACCTTCTATTGGTCACAAACAATTGAGCTATGTCACAATATTTGAAATAACTGATCAGTTCGTCTTCCTCATTTGATAGCCATTCAACAGGCAAGAACAAAAGCAAAATAAAATTCCAATCCCAATGTTATAACAAAAAAGTTTGAGCTTGAAAAAAAGATTTAACAGTTAGCATTCCTCCAGAACGAAACAAGCGCGATACCCGACTTCGGTGAACATCCTATGTGTTCACCTTTGCTTCGAAATGGACAGAAAAGAAAGAATGATTTGAAAACTGTTATGTATATGTATTCTCTTTTTGTTTCAGATTAGCTTGATTGTTATAAAAGTTCATCAAATAATTAAACGAAGGAACTAGATATACCGCACACAGTGGACGTGTCGACTCCGTTGTAAAAACTCCGGCGAGCTTGGTTCACTCCGACGAGCTTGGTTCACTCCGACTGAACTCCGGCAGCCTCCGATCACCGACACGATCCTGTGGGTTCCGGCAACGTCTCGGAACGATGTGGTAACGGGTTCCGACATAGATTCCGGGTCCGGTAAACTTGCGGTTGAGCTTAGATGGTTTGCGGGCTTCTCCGGCGGCGGTATAAGTTTCTCCGGCTCCAGCGAGGGTGTAATGTTAATCGAAAGAGTGTTGTCAGTATGTGAAAGGGTGTCGAGATGTGTGTCGAATGTCAAGATGGATGATGCTATATATACACATTTCAAAGGATCGAATTTGTTCACTTTCCGAATCGAAATGGTAAGAATGATAATTATCGATGAATGGGGACATGATTTCGTCTTTGTTCGTGATTGACTTGTGTATGGAAACGCGGAAACATAATTTGATCACCGAAAAATCAGGGTGATGAGAAAAGGAAACAAGGTTGGTCGATGTTAACAGTTTCTGTTTTTAAAAAAGAATTCAGCGACAATCTAGGATTCATTAGTTGACCAGTTTATTATAGGGGCAAAGAATTCTAAGTGATTTGAAAAGAGGGGTTGGGTGTTCGTGAAATTTAGTTGAGCCGCGCTTCCAAATATCACGGTTTCATCAAAAAAGAACTTTTCACTTCTATACACCAATCATGAGTTGCACAAGTCCGTGGGATTGGAGTACGGACCCACAACCAGGTCAAGATCAAACTTCCGCAGCCGCGTGGGCAAGAAATATGGTTCCTCAACCATCCATAAGTGCAAGTCAATGGGCGTTGGTATCGAATCAAAATCAAAGCATTCAGAATCTTTTGGTAGCGAGAGGAGAAGGAAATGCAGCTACTAGAAAGACACGTCATGATCTGTTGAAAAAGAAATTCCAGTCATTTCATTTCTTAGAGAATGAAACCCTAAATGATATAACTGCTCTCGAAGGATCATGATATAACAACTAAGCTGAGTTATGGTGGAGTGGTTGTATGCGCGTCTGTGAGGGTTGGAACCCGGGTTCGATTCCTGCGGTTCATGTTTTTAATTGTTCTTAGTTTTAACAAGTTTCATCTTAATACACAACTGGTCCCTGCACTTTGTCTTTGCAAAAAAAAAAAAATACCAGAATAGTCCCTTAAGTTTAGTTAGTTAGTTTAACTTGGTTTTCTAACTTTTATTATCACAACTTTTAAAATTTAACAAACTAACCTGATTATTTTTATAAAAGTAAAAGAATAAAACTTTTTTCTATATTTAATTAATTTGATTAATTTAACAAATAAATAACTAACCATATTTAATAACGAATTATATTAAGGATAGGGACTTTCAACAATTATTTATTTCACGAAAATTTTCTGAGGTTCAAAGGACTAGGATTCAGATTTCAAAACGGGTCGGATTTTGGATATTCGTTTTTGACGGATGTTACAGTGAACGTATTCGGAGGTAAATTTAGATCTAAATTTGACCAAGTGAAAGCTTTACATTCCTTACACTGAATTCTTGTTGCTCGAAATTTTTCCACACCCATACGTCGCTGTTTTGAGGCAAGACTTGATGTTGTAACCGCTCCATTAAACAATCCATTCGTTGTTTATCTTCAACGCTTGACGGAGCCGATAACCAGGCCCATTCCCACAACCTCCCTCCATTTAATATTCTATAATTTTCCAGTACCGATGCTCTTTTCTTAGTTGCTAGTTGGTATAAGTTTGGAAATTGTACTCTTAACGGCTCGTTTCCTAACCAAGTATCCACCCAATATAATGTTTTGTCACCTATTCCGACTTTACTTCTCAATCTAGTATTAATACTGATGCTACTTTTCATGAAGTCCTTTTCTATGTCGCCAATATTCTTCCATACTCCCGTCACAGATTTCTTAAACGGGATCGCTTCTACTTTCCTCTGATTTGTATGTATCGATTTTATTACCTTCATCCATAAGCTTTCAGGCTCCATTTTTAATCTCCACCACCACTTCAGGAGGAGTGCCAAGTTCATATCTTTTATGTTCCCGATGCCGTGGCCCCCAAAATCCTTCGATGCTACCACTTTTTCCCATTTAACCCATCTTATGTTGTTTTTTTCATTACACCCGCCCCATATAAATTTTCTTCGAATACCTTCCAGTACTTTTATTACACCCGTCGGACATTTATATAGAGATAGGAAATAGTTCGGTAAACTGCTGAGAACTGATTTAATAAGAACTACCCTTCCAGCGAAGGATAGGTTTTTGCCTTCCAATTACTTAGTCTTTTGTTGAACATATCGATAACCTCTTTCCAATTTGCCAATCTATTCATATTTGCACCCACCTTTAATCCCAAGTATACGAACGGGAATTTTCCAACCCTACAATTGAAAATTAATGCCATATTTTTCACTTCCTCATCGTTCATTCCCACCCCATAAAGCTGGCTTTTACGCGGATTTACTTTTAATCCCGATATTAAATAGAAAATGCGAAGAATCCGCTTGAGATTCATTACACTATTCACTTCCCAATCTCCTACGAAAATTGAGTCATCTGTGTATAACATATGAGTTAAATATGGACTGCCCTTAGGTAATTTGATACCGGAGAAAATATAATTCTGTTTTGCTCTTTCCGTCATCACGTGTAATGCTTCCATAGCTGTTATGAAAAGATAAGGTGATAGAGGGTCACCTTGCCTTAAACCTCTTTTGTATTGAAATTCTCCCGTTGGTGAACCGTTTACCAATATTGATCCCCTACCCGCGAAAAGTATTCCCATAACCCAATTCCTCAACTTCGCTGGGAACCCCATATTTGTGAGTACGGAAATTAAGAATTTCCAATTAAGTGTGTCATAAGCTTTCTATATCTGCTTTAAATATAAACATACTCTTCCCAGTTCTCTTTGCCCAACCCACCACTTCGTTTATTATTAAAGGGCCATCAATAATATTTCTATCCAACATAAAGGCTGACTGTACATTAGACACCACACTTTTGATGACACCTCGCATTCTAATTGCTAGAACTTTAGAAATAATTTTCTTCACCACACCAACTAATGATATTGGTCTAAAATCAGAGAGGGTAATTGGATCTAATACCTTTGGAATAAGTGCGATGAATGAGGCGCTGCATGAATGATTTATCGACCCATGTGTGAAAAATTGATTCATGACTTCCATAATTAGTCCTTTCAACTCCTCCTAGTATGCCTTGATCAACTTACATGTGATACCGTCCGGACCTGGGGATTTATCTATTTCACAATCCCAAACCGCTTTTCATACTTCATCGACTGAGAATGGAGCTACCAGTCCTTCCGCCCATGCTGTGCTTAACTTCTTAAACTGTCACACCCCAAAAAATACCCCAAGCGGAAACCCCCGCGAGGCGTGTGACGTACCAGGATCTAGCCACCAATCATATTGAACTTATACAAGGTTTTAAATGAAAACCTTCATTCACTAAAATAAAGCGTTATATTACATAAAGTATAACTCAACGTTTTCAGCGAAAGCGTAAGTCATTAGTTATGTATTTCGTAAACCAAGTATATGAAAGTTATTAGAGTTGTCTCGTGTTTCCATGTGTCTCGACCCATGACCACTCCAACTTCCTAGACAGCAAGTTCCACATCCACACATATCTATAACCTGCGAGTATGCAAACAAGTGTATCAGCAGAACGCTGGCGAGTTCACAGTTTTTGAAAAAAAACGTTTAGTTGCCAAGTGGTTAGTCCAGTTTAATAACAATTCCGAAAACAATGTTGATAATAACTCGATACCGTACAAGATGGCGTCAGATTGTTTTGCCCGTCCCCAATGCCCCCTATCAAAGCATTGGTCATGATTAAGGTCATTAGTTCACGCCCGTCCTCTCAGGTACGGTGTGAGGTTGCCAAGTCTAATAACGCTATCAACTAATACCCCGTTACCTCTCAGGTAACTATTCGGTAGAATATGAGACTTACGGTGATAGGAAATGAGTGTATTATCCAGCATCCCAGTTTTTACCCAGAAAAGACTTATTCCTCTCAGGAATACCCAATAGATTGTCCCACCCACCGGGACGCATGCTCAAGAGAAGTGAACTCACCTTAGGTTGCTCGGTATGTTATGTTATATTACCCGTTCCAAGTTGGTCAACCATGCCTTACCATGGTTACCAAAGACAGTCAGTTTCATGTACACATAAATCACGTATTCGCCATACACGTTTCACAAGTTGCATACAAGCAAAACATACATCGTTATGCAAGCCGTAACAGGAAATCATTCAACAATCCATATCATTATATAGCATGTATTACGTCATATGCAAGTTCATGTTTCACAAATCACATAATAGTTAGGTTTAGTACAAACATTCATGTATTCAACAACTACCATGTAATGTAGGTCATCCATTTGCACTTATCAAGAAGTTCGGTTCACACACTAGTAGACATGCAGATCCATAAACCTCTAATCCACATAATAGTTCAGAACATTAGACGTCCAAGTGTGTGCGATTTCATAACGGGCCCTAATATGCGATTCGGCCCAATTATAAGGTGTATGCATATGTGTGTGTTTGGCCCAATTGTACCAAGTCTAAAGGACTTGTGTGACTCAGAACTTAGTATGCGATTCCTTATACTTGTGCGGTTCACTATACTTGTGCGGTTCACTATACTTGTGCGGTTCACTATACTTGTGCAATTCATATGTGGGCCGATGTGTGACTACCTCTTTTTGGGCCGGATATAGTGCGGCCCGATAGCTTACCCAACCCAACTCGATAATGTGAGATTGGACCATAGGGTGTGCGATTACAACAGTGTGCGATTTGCTGATTTGTGCGTTTGAGTTTGGGTTTGGGTTGTGCGATTGGTGTGCGGCCCAAACGCTTGTGCGACCAGCCTAATAACCCACATACACCCAATTGTCTACGGCCCAATATTAAGTGCTATGTTCCAGTTGTGCGATTTGAAGTGTGTGAGCTTCCCTTGTTAAACCCACATACCAGTCCTAATAACCCACATACCAGTCCTTCCGCCTGTGCCATGCTTAACTTCTTAAACCCCCTGCTCCGATTCTTGGTCTGGACGTGACCGGTTCCTTGAACTTGGCTTGAAAAGCCAACAGAAACTGGGTTTTGATTTCAACCGGGTTTGTCACCCATACCCCATCTATCCATAATCCGCTTATTTTATTCCTATCAATGTGATTATTCATGATTGTATGAAAATATCTTGTATTCTCATCTCCCAGACCCACCCATCTAGTCCTCGCTTTTTGTTGCATGTCCGCTGCCACTTTGTCATGCCAATCTTTAACCTTTCTCTTACAGTCTTGCCAAGTACTAATTTCCGAATCCGTTAAGCCTCCTTTCCGCTTGATCGTCTAACTGTTTTAGCTTATTTTGTGCTTCTAGTAAGTCTCTTTCCTCCACCTCCCTTTTATTTTTTCTCCATATCTTTAGTTCTTCTTTGACGGCCCTAAGCTTAACTGCAATCACTTCATCCTTAAACCTTGAATCACAATTTTTCAACCCTCTTTTGATAACCTCGTCAAAGCCATCAAGAGTAAACCAACGATTAAAAAGTCTAAACGGTGATGGACCGAAGCTATTATTAACAGTGGTTAGTATTAGCGGATTGTGATCGGAAAACTCTCTATTAAGCGCAACAAGAGACGCGTTCGACCATTTGCTTATAAAATCATCACAGACTAAGACCCGATCTATCTTGCTGAGATTGGTGCCGTCTCCGGATAAAATGTAAATTTCAAACCCCCCCACGTTATATTCCTGCAAGCATCCTCTGCTGATAAAGCTATTAAAACTCATAGCTCCACTCGAAACGAATTGAGAATTAAATCTTTCCTCAGGAAATCTTACCTCATTAAAGTCGCCCAACATCATCCACATTCCGGTAATCGAGTTCTTTGCTTCCAGTAATTCATCCCACATTCTTCTTCTGTTGGCTTTAAGCGTTGAACCGTATACATTCACAACCACTAGTTCTACATCCTCTCTGGTAACCCGACCCTTTACTAAAACGTAATTCTGATTCTTCACTTCTAATTCTTTCTTAAATTACTAAAATGTAATTCTGATTCTTCAATTCTAATTCTTTCTTAAAAATACTCGGGTTCCACATTGACAAGAAGCCTCCGGATCTGCCATCCGCATCCACCTTAGAATATTCGAAACCGGTACTTTCCCAAAATTTCCTAATTTTATTTAGAGGAAGCTCCCTAGATTGCGTCTCTTGTATAGCTAAGAAAGACAAATTATACTTTACCAAGATACCCCTAACACCTGCTGATTTTCCCGCCCCGCCTGCTCCCTTTATATTGAATGATCCAAAATTCATTGAGGGTTCGAGTGTTTTGGACCAAGTCACAAATTTGAGGTCCAAATTTTAAAAGTGATGAGTTCGAGATTGTGATGACAAACTACATAAACCATTTATGTAACTAACTTAAATTTCAAAAGTTATGAGTTCGAGATTGTGATGACAAACTACATTAACCATTACTAACTTAAATTAATAAAATGATGATGAAACAAATCATTTAACAACAAACGAAAAAATATCATGTTTTTGTAAGAACACTTATCAGTTAGCATTTGTTTCTCTTTTTTATTGGCGGACAAATTGGATCACTGACGGACCATTAGAGTATCATCGTGCCATCAGCGGAACCATCCAATCATATCCATCTTCAATAGGATATACCAATTTAGGAGGAAACCCAATAAATATGGGAAAAACCTCATTGTGGGAATTGATATAACCGAAGTGAACTTATAATGTTAAGTCTGTGTAATAGATTTTCATTTAACTTTAATCATGTATAGAAGTATGCTTGTAATAAAATGATCTTAAGGTAGGTGTCATTTATTTTGATATAGAATTGTACTTCTAATCAAAGGCTCGTAAGGTTTTATCTTTTTTTTAGAGAGAGAGAGAGAGAAATGTCTTATTAAAAAGATCTCACGTTGATAGTTTAACAAAAAAATATAGTTTTGGTTGTTAAAAACAAAAAAAAAAAAAAAAAAAAAAAAAAAAACCAAAGCTAAGTCTAACATGGTTGGTTTCTTTTTTCATCTTGTACACCCATTGACTTAAAAGTTTGGAACTTTAGCCGAAAGTTAGTTTTAGCTGAAGTTTTTGTTTAATAACCGAAATAACCATAACCGATTAACCGTAACTAAAGTTTGGTTATGGTTTTAGAAATCCTATAACCAAAACAAGTGGTTATGGTTAATAGTAAAAACCAAATCAAACCAACCCATACACACCCCTATTACCTATCTATGAATAGTACAATATTAATATTTGAATTGTTTTTATACGTTTTTAAATACCTTTGTTATCTTATTATTATTATTAATATTATTATTATTATTATTATTGTTATAAGTAATGTTGAACAAATTTTGTTTTTTATAACTTTTAATATACGATATTTTATAAAGTTTTGTGTATGTCATTTTGAGGTGCCTAAATCTACCAAAAGTGTACATCGTATTAAAGCTACTTCCCATTTGTTTTTTTTTAATACCAACGAACGGGTTTTAGCATTTTTGTTATTCTAATAATATAACTTTATAAAATTCCGAATATGACTTTGCGACGTGTTTATTGTATCTACATTGATAAAAGTTTTTAGTTTATGGTTTTGAACTTTCAATAGATGTAAACATGTGTCAATATTCTTTTAGGCATATCACAAATTTATTCTTTTTGAATTTTATCTTTTGGTTGCTATATTGAGTGTCAATACGTACACATACGGTAAAATTATTACTTTAAGTTATTTTATTATAATGTGTTGATAGTAATAATCAATTTTTTTAGTCGTAGTTGTTGTTGTCGTAAGTGTTGGCTGTCGTCGTCATTATTGTCATTGTCGTGTCGTTATTTAACTTTCAATGCAAAGCCTTCTTTAGCCAACCATCAAACTAGTATGATACAAGGCATACGATTTTGTACATAACTCTTTCCAAATGATGATATAGATTTTTAACTAATGATCAAACTATTTGTAGCATATAAATCATAACTGGTTTAGTGTATGACGTAGTTTTTTTTAATGGCAAATGTTACATTGTTTCTACTCCTAAACTACACCCTGGTCTTTTCTTCAAAAGGCAAGAGCTTGTTCCACCCATTCAAAGCTGGAATGGCTACTGTATTACTCAGTTAACTGATTGAATTATTATATTTATTGTTATACAAGATAATTCAATATAAAGGAATTTTAAATAGAGAATTATGATTATGCATAAACACTATACATGTTCATTTAAATATGGTACATAAGAAGGATAAGTAACCATAAAATTCACTCTATTTCTCTCCGTCGTTATATCTAGCCAACTCAATACACATATTTTTATACGATTCTCACGCGACTCTGTTTAAAGTAGTTTTGCATCGAACATGTCCATGTCCATGTCCCTATATCAATACTAGTTAAGTGAATTAAAACCATAACATTGAGCTTGGTTAGCAATAGTAATTTGAAGCAATTCCTCATCAAAGATTACCCGATTTAACCGTTCATCGTCTCTATAACGCTAGAGAATCGAATCAACTACGATAACAGAAAAACATAATCCAACATCAAAACACAATTCGAGTTGTCGATAACCGTATAACGGTCTTGTCATGTAACCTCCATAGTACACAAACATTTCAATGACAAGCATACAAAACAAAGATCCGTATCTCAAACTTTTAACACATATGGAGTTCCTGATTTTTGAGTAAAAGGCAAAAGTGTTCATCTTTTTCAAGAAAAAGGGCCAATGCCACCCTCATTGGATTCTAGAGCCCATTATCGGAAAACGGGTGGTGGAGCCTGGTGGTGTCCTTGTTGGGACCATGATAAAAGTGTAAAAGCAACCACATGCTACAAACACCAAACTTGCCCCTTCTTTTATATTACCCACTGCCCACCGGTCAAATACTTGTTCAGAATCTCCACTGACAAGAGTCCCAATGCAACACTAATCATTCATGTAACACCTAAAGACGGCGTCTCTGAAAATTCATGTACCTTGTTCGAGCTCGAAAAATTGTGCCCTTATGTGTTAACGATAAACAGTGCAATTATTATTTAAACCATAAAAAATGGGCTCACTAAACCTAAGGCCAATGGGCTAACTTCTAAACCATAAAAATTGATTTGTAAATGAGCCTATATTGGAATTGGTACGGGTATACTATTTAAAAAAATTAACATATTGGAATTGGTATGGGTATACTATTTAAAAAAATTAACATATATATATCGGATATTTTTTTTTTAAAACACATGACCCTCGAAATCACAGGACTTGTGCGATGGTCCTCCCCGCACACCCATGCACCTAAACATAATTCAAACCCATAATTAAATTATCATTTTGATTCAGTTCGGTTCAGTTCAGTTTTCGGTACCTAAAGTGGTGAAGAAGAATGAATGTATATAGAGCTTGTGTTAAGGCCAAATTTTGGAATCTACATAGAGCTCGTGTTAAGGCCAATTTTTGTTACTAAGTTAGCAATGTAATATCTTGTAACAAACCAAATTAGGATATTTTAAGCATTTGGATACAATTGAGCCGACTTTTGCATGTTTCACCTAGGGTAGTTTGTAAAGTTGGAGTTTGGCTCGTTTAGGCTCGCGAGCCAACTAGAGCAGTAGAGCTCAACAAGCGAAACTCAAGCTCAGACTCGTTTATTTAACAAGCTTATGTTTGTGGCCCAAGCTCGTTTATTGACCGAGCTTACTTTTAGGCTCGAGCTCTTTTAAGCTCGGCTCGATTCAAACTTTAAGTAAATCAATCTCGAGCAGTTATTTTCTATCTAGCTTATTTTTAATATCATACGTGTTTGAACCGTTGCCGATAAAATCCAACCCGAATTAACCGGTTTCCATACAAATCGATTAAAAGTACCATATCTAGAACCACAAATTGCGGCCAAGGTTGGTTGTGTATATATATACACGTATGAATACGTATTCAATACGACTTTACAAGACAAAAATTGTCAAAAACTGAATCCAAATAAGGAAAGGGAGTGTGTGTATTGTTATCTTGATAATCCACACATATCTACATTTATAGAATTGGGTCCAGTGGATTGTTATCTTGACACCATAATTTGTGAAGCGTCGATGGTGAGTTATCTTTGATAGTGACAACACTTTAGGTTGGGTCACTAATTAAGGTCACAAATGAGACAAAACATGTACCGGGTTAAAGGAAAAACAATACGACCAATGGGTATCCTCGGCTGTACGCTAAGAAGCTTCTTTTTACAGAATATTATTGGCTTTTATGATGGGTTAATACCAACCATGTCATGATGAATAATTGAATAGTTATTGGTAATAAAATCACCCAAGCTTGAAAAAGATACGTTAAAAAATCATCTGATTTTTTTTTTATTGAAGTTCTTAATCATGCATAAAATGCACGTTTTTGTAAAAAATATATACAAGACAATGACTTGTTAACTCTTAAATTGATAGAAACTAAATAAAAACTTATATGGTCATATTTGTCATACTTTGACCAATTTGAGAATTTATTATCACCTTTTTTTTTCTTAGGGAAATCGTGGTGGTAATAAGGTGTTTCCCCTCTATATAGGGATGGTAACGGATCAGATTTGGGACGGGTTTAGGTAACCCAATCCTAAACCTGGTTAGATAAGCTTATCACAAACTTGTCCCAAAACCTGTCGGGTTTCTAGCGGGTAAATACCCATCGGGTATCGGGTATACCCGCAGGTTTCTGGTAAACCCGTTAATTTAAAAAGCTTACCCGTTGGGTATACTTGAACCAAACCCATCGGGTATCTATCGGGTAACATTACTAATCGGTTGCATTTAGTATTATCACTATAAAAATATATCAAGTAACTACAATGTATACGGAATAAAATACATATACGTATAAAAAATGGATGTATCATATATATGCACGTTTAATAATATTAAAGAAATTATATTGGGTATACAATCGGGAACGGTACACTTTATCGGGTAATTGGGTCGGGTAAACGGGTGCATCACCAAATCCTAAACCCGTCTCAAACCCACGAAAAAAATAAAAGTTATTCTCAAACCCGATTAACCGACCCCAAACTCGTTCCAAATGTGTTAGGTTTCGAGTTTACCCATCAGATTCAGGTTCAATTGCTATCCCTACCTCTATATGTAGGATGAAGGTGAAGGGTTCAAATTCTATTAGTATATGTATAAGTGGTTACCAGATATAGGAGTTCTAAAAATTAGTTTAATACATTTAAATATAATTTCAAAAGTATGTGCGTTTAGGCAAGTTTAAAGACATAACATACAAAAATAAAAATAAGTTTTATTGAGTTTTTGGTGGGTCTTTTAAAAGTTGAAATCTTCTACGCTAAATAACTAATTAGTTGCATCATATCTTACAATTTTGTGAACATTCTTTTTTCTGCTTCTTATATTTCACCCATTCATATTTCATTTTTAATTAAAAAAGATCAATCATATTTTATCTCAAAATATTATTTTATAATTTCAAAATCTTCATCACTATAATTTAATATTACATGTATTCAATTCGTGTAATTATGAGTGAGCAAGACAAGAAACCTCAAAGACCCGAACCTATTGTATTTAAGGGGTTTGGTTCGTGGTTTTCCAATTTCATAAAAGGGTTTTCGGTTCTGAAGGGTCCGGGTAGGTTCAGTTCTGATCCTTTGCATAGCCACTATTTATGCAAATATGATTTATGATATGAATGCTAATTGATGCTGATCAAAGAACAATTGATTTTGAACACTACAATTACAAATATATTTATAGGCTGAAATCATAAATTATTGCACTTGACCTTCCGTAGTGGAATGTTATATGACGCCTATACTCTCCATAGCGTCCTATGGCGCCTCCCCACACCTTCCCAAGGGGCGTTATATCACCTGAACTAGGCTGCCTCGTGAAAATTATAATGGTGTGATGTTATGTTGGTCTCACACATATATTTACATACATATGTATGTATAATTAAAGGGGTTATATAACCCCCCTTCCACTACATACTCAAGTTATATAATCCTCTCTCTCTTACACATTTACACATTTTGCCACTTATCACATAACCCCCTTATGGGGCTTAAGCACTACACATTGCCTTACAGGCCCAAAACACGACCTTGTTGCTTGTTCCACTGGCCCTACAAAGGCTATTACACAACGGCTTTGGCCCATCAGATCATTTAACCGACCCATTAGGACCCGAAACCACGTAGGCATATAAGGTTTAACTAAAGGGTTTTTTGTTCCGGAGGGTCCGGGTTGGATGGGTTCGGTTCCTTCCCTTTGCACCGCTGTAACATATGGGCCTTTAGCCCATATTTGGGCTATGTACAATCATGCCAACGTCCTTTTAGCCTTTTCTTCCATTGGATTTAACCAGTTTCTTAATCAGCATTTGCAGCTACGATTCTAATAAGTTTTGGAACAATGCTATTCTACACCAGTAAACGAATATACAAAATGAGGAAGCATGTCTTCTTTGACATCCTTTACGGTCTCGGGACCTCGTAAACAGCAACCGAAATCTGTCTTCTTCTGTAGCTTCCATCTCGTCGAGAATTGCAGATTTCTACACGAGTTTCCTGTTCCTGGACATTTTATTTTTGTGCACCAACCCGCATAAATCTTGCATAGTAAAATACAGAAACGATTAATCCTCGTTTTCATGAAAGAAAAAAAAAGTGTTTTTTTTTTTTTTTTTTTTTTTTTGTGCATATACATACCTGAAAAAAGGGAAGGAGAAGGCTTTTACACTTTTTGGACTTGCTTATGGACGCCTAAAGCATCTATAATGCTGTCAACCCATCTGTAAAATGAAACAGTATAATAATTCGACAAGTACTTAAAGAGTTCTCTGTTTTGAACTGGTATCCAACCCGCTCTTTCGGCCACCTTTACATACGGCCAAAATACATGTAAAAATTGAAATATGATAAAACTACACTAGCACAAGTGAAATATGGAAACAAGATTAATTCAAGAGAAAAATGATTACCCTTGGAGACTGGGGCTAGATGGATAGTATACATTTCTCAAACCCATTCTTATCGCTGCTGAAGCAGTTGTCTCACCAATGCATGCCACCGAACCACACCACCGGTCTGACCCCGATACAAGATTCACCCATGCTCTGTTGCACAACAAAATTAATCATAGAATTAAAAACGAGCTAAATACAACACATATTATCATAATGAAACCATACCATACCTTATTGCAGAAGGCGATGCAACTGCAATGACAGAAGCCGAGAGTGCTTGCTCGAAAATCATATGGTCCACGTGTTGAACAGTTTCCTAGAAGACGTTATATTCAAGGTTACCGGATATTTAATAACTCTACTTTTAGGTAAACTGAATACTACGGATCATTAATTTAAACAAATTATGTGTACAAAATAAAAAAAAAAACACAAAAACATAAATGTTTACCGTTGTATAAGTGTTCAATCGTAGGACCTGAAATCCCCGCTTAGAAAGGCCTTCCTCTGAAACATAAAAACCATGATTTACGTTTCATGTATCCAGTACAGGAGTAAAACCATGATTTACGTACAAAAATAAGTAAAAAATCGCTTAGAAACGCCTTCCTCTGAAACATAAAAAATATGTAATGGTTGCAAAAGTCGCTAGGCGGAGAGTATTCGGGGAGTAATCAGACATGTTAAATTATAATAAAAATAGTTACGGAAAATTATATATATGTCGATTATTATTCATTTACTAATAATATTTATAACAAAATACGTGAATATTAATATAAATAAAAATCTACATGTACAAATAATAAAGTATTTCAAAATTTTATATTCATTCCTTGAAAAATTACATTTATTCTTTAATATGATAGACATAGGAATTATGTTTTATTTTTCTTAAGTCAAACTTGGCTCGAGTTGACCAACTAGATCCGATTATGGCCGAGGTTGACCGCATTTAAACAATTAGGCGGAGTTGAAGAAAATCGCCATGGCAACCTACCTTGTAGCGATTACTCGGCCTTCTAGACCTTGTTTTACAACATTAACTATGCTTTACGTAAACTATGGTGATAACTGCACCCTAATACAGGAGTAAAAATATGTAAAATCATACAAAAATCTCATGGACTAAATAATAGCAGAGGAACTTATTAGCTACTATTGTAAAATCAAGTGGTTATGTTTACAAATCGTAAAACAAGAGTTCAGAATGTTGATTCAAAATCTGGTCAAAACTCAACATATGTACAAACTACTCAGTAAAAAGACAAATATATTATTATTATGAAGTATGAACAAATAATCTTATATGAACCGAGGTAGAGTTCATACCTATATCATGACTAGCTTTCGCAGAAGCAGGATATAAAACAGTACATCTTTCATTACCATGCTTTGGCAGCTCAGAAGCAAGAACTTTGCCAGTTGCTGCAAAAGGTCACAAAGTAAAAAATGTTTATTACAAAGTTAATTATATAAAACCCTCACAATTTTAACAAATAGGAAGACACGTAGAGATATATACCTTTTGATGGAACAAAAGCAATATCGATGAACTTCTTACATGAAACTGCAGCTTCATCGAATATGCTTGCTGTACCAGCTCCAACCACAGCTACCTTCACACTTGGGGACCCAGCTGCTCTATGGAATATTGATAAAAAGTGAATATAAATATAATAAGTTAGGACTAAAAAAGGGGCAATTTCATATATACCCCTACAACTTGCAGAATATCATGTATACCCATGCAAAATTATAAATATCATATATACCCTTACAAAGTAGTTGAAATATCATATATATCCAATTCGTTAAAAACAATTTAATAAATGCAATTTTACCCCTTATTTTTCTAAAACTTTGAAATCTCATATATGACCTTTAACTTCAAATATTATATTTACTCACTTCTAGCTTAAATATAATATATGGAGTATACTATTGTTTATGGGTAAAAATTTAAAAAATATGGGTAAAAATAAATTTAAGCTAAAAATATGTTATATAAAAATATGAAGTTAAAAGATGAGCATATATGAAAACTTGAAGTTAAAAAATTAAGGGTAAAATGATTATTAGATTGTTTTTAATAAATTGGGTATATTTGATATTTTAACTACTTTGTAAGGGCATATATGATATTTTTAGTTTTGGTTGGGTATATATGAAAGTTTTCAAGTTTGTAAAGGTATATATGAAATTAATCCCAAAAAAAGATGGATTATTATCTGACAGGCTTGATTACATCTCCTAGGTCAGACTTAAGGTTGACTTCATTTGACTTTTTCTTGAGAAATAAAATAAATGATGGGTTATTATATAACTAAGTAGTATAGATGTTGTTCATATAGTAATTTACATCTTAAAACATTGTTTGAGAAGTTATCGTGGAAAGAATTGTATCTTAATATTATTGTAAAATGCCATTTTCGTCCTTGAGGTTCGGCCAATTTTGTGACTTTCATCCAAAGGTTTTTTTTTCCGCATCTGGATCCAAAAGGTTTGAAATCTTGCCATTTTCATCAAGCTCGTTAACTCCATCCACTTTTCTCCAAAAGGTTACTAAATAAAAAAGACGAAAAATACCCCTGGTTAACGGAGAAATATGGATGGAATTAACGAGCCGGATGAAACTGGCAAGTTTCAAACCTTTTGGATCCAGATGCTGAAAAACAAACCTTTGGACGAAAATCGCAAAATTGGCCAAACCTCAGGGACGAAAATGGCATTTTACTCTTAATATTATCTGGAGCAAGGTTCTGTACTTACTTCCAGGCATCAAGAAATACCAAAGCCGCTTCAGGTGAAGTTATGATGATCCAATCAAAAGCAGTGGCTGTCACCATATAATTACAAGAATACTGTTACAAATTAATTCACCTATACTGTGGCAGTCTTAGATGGTATTATGATTCATTACACTGATTCATAACCACAGCCTTGAAGGAACAAAAGGATTATGAATTTCAAGGAAAAAATGTTTTGCAGCTTCAAGTTGGATCATAAAAAGAGGAAGTTACCACTCAATAGAGCAGAAAGTCTTTCAAGATCAGGTAGATGTGTATGCTGAATAAGGGGAAGCTCCAAACAGTTGATCCCATGTGCTGCCTGCTCAAACAGAAATTACATATAAACTCGTTAGGAAATAAGAACCGTAAAAATTCTATGAATTTTACCTTGTAACAATTTCCACTTGGTAAATAATTGGTGATAATGTAGTAATAGTTGATAAATTGTTTTCATTTTAAATACACATGTCATGAATTGTGATGTTGAACTTCTATACCTATGAGCTCTTATGTGTCGTAAACCAAGTGAACCAAACATAATTTAATCATACCCCTATTTCCATAGAAACTGCAACCATTGACCTTAAATGTTCTAAGTGTTGGCTCAATCCTAAAAATTGCAGTGACTAGTCAACAAAATAGAAGGAATTATGTATGTCATAATCAACACCATCAATGGTTCATAATGACACTACAACTGGTAAACAAATCATTTCAATTTGACGATGGCAATGTCTAGTGAGCAAACGCACTTAAATTGGGATATCCCAAAGCCTAAATTGTTGCCATTTTATACGCTCATATAAGGTACATTATCACATTCTTTCAGGCATTTCATCAAACAGCTACTCAACAGAGTCCATAAAGTAGATTATAACGGCTAAAAACAAAAAAAAATGAACCGTCTGTAACTAAAACCTAAAGTTAAAAAAAGCTACACTTATGCACCTAATTAAACAAATATAAGCAATATTACCACATTCTTTCAGGCATTTCATAGAACACCTACTCAATAGAGTCCATAAAGTAGATTAATCATTAATGCAGTAGCAAAAAAAAAAAAAAAAAAAAAAGAACTGTCTATAACTAAAACCTAAAATTCAAATAAGTTATGCCATTGCACTAAATTAAATAAATATAAGAAAATTACCGCATTCTTTCAGGCATTTCATCAAACACCTACTCAACATAGGCCATAAAGCAGATTAATCATTAATACAACGGCTAAAAACATAAAACATGAACCGTCTATAACTAAAACCTAAAATTCAGAGAAGTTACACCAATGCACCAAATTAAACAAATACAAGCAATATTATCACATTCTTTCAGGCATTTCATCAAACACCTACTCAACAGAGTCCACAAATTCGTTTAGTCACTAATGCAATAGCACAAAAAAATAAATAAATAAAAATAAAAAATTCGTGAACTATCTATAAGTTATAACTAAAACCTAAAATTCAGAGAATCTATACTAATGCGCGAAATTAAACAAATATAAGCAATATCACCACACTCTTTCAGGCATTTCATCAAACACCTACTCAACAGACGCCATAAAGTAGATTAAACATCAATCAAATGGCAAACAACAATGAACTGTGTATAACTAAAACATAAAGCTCAGAGAAAGTTACACCAGTGCACAAATTACACAAATATAAGCAATTTTACCACATTCTTTCAGGCATTCTTTCATCAAACGGTTACTCAGTAAAACCTAAAATTGAGAAGCTATATCAATGCACGAAATTAAACGAATACAAACCAACAACAACATGAAGAACAGATACAGAAACAGTTAAGAAGAGGATAATTACGAGAGCTTTGACGAGCTTGCCATTTTTACCACGCTCTCTTGTAACAACAACTCGATGATTCGAGAACGACGTCGTCGGAGAAGAAGAAGAAGAACAGGAAGCTTTGACGTTGAATGAGTGGAAGTGAATTCGCCGGTGGTGAGGGCGGTGCAGAGGCGGAGGCGGAGAGAGAGTGGTGGTGGTGGTAGAGAGAGAAAGTAGAGGTGAATTCATGGCAGTTGTTGTTGGTTGACTTCAGAGCCACCTGTTGATATATCAGCAATGGTGTTCTTTCTGGTACTCTCCACTTTTCACTATTTGCATTTTGCACCCTTTTTACTTTTTAGCTGTGAATTATTGGCGAATGTTTAGGAGGTCTAGGATACGTTGTATTAATTGGTTCCGCGCTAGAGAGCCTTTTTGCACAATAGGTCCCCAATTTAATCTCTCAATGAGAAACCTCTATCACCTAAACTCAAACTTAAGACCTGAATGAGAAAACTTACCCGAATCCACTGTAGATGGAACTTAAATATCTAGAGCCACCACTAGAGCACTAGTGACGGTTTGCACCCTCTTTCTAAAGAAACGTTTATTCCCCCTTGTACTTTTTGGTTAGTTAACTACCACCCCTTATGTTAAAAGAAGAGTAAACTGCTAAAATCGTCCCTGTGGTTTGACTCAAATTGCTAAATCAGTCCAAAATCAACTATTTTTGCTAAAACAGTCTCTGAGCCTAGTTTCTGTTGCTATTTCAGTCCAATAAATTAACACCGTTAGAACCTCCGTTAATGAATGGGTAAAACTGCTAAATTCGCCCCTGAGGTTTGATTCAAGTTGCTAGATAAGTCCAAAATCAAGTTTTTTGAATTTGTTAATTATAAACTTATTTAGGTATATAATTTTTCTAGACTTGCGTTAATTTTTTGAATTTGTTAATTATAAACTTATTTAGATTATAAACTTATTTAGGTATATAATTTTTCTAGACTTGCATTAATTTTTTGAATTTGTTAATTATAAACTTATTTAGATTATAAACTTATTTAGGTATATAAATCATTAATATCACAAGAGAAAAAAAAAATCCTTTTGTTAGTTATTTTGAAAAATTATTTGTTAGTTATTTTGATTATTATTATTATTATTATTATTATTATTATCATTAAATGTTTACTAATTATATACTTAAGTATTTAAATAAGATAATACTTAATTTAATTTAAATAAAATTAGTTTTAAAAATATAAATGTAGCTTTTTTGAAGAGCGTAATTTAACCGGCCCAGCCTTAAATACTGATTTTATTTTGATGTTGTTGTTGTTGTTGTTGTTGTTACCATGTAAATATTTAGTATTTATTTAAGGATTTAAATAAGACAACAGTCAATTTAAACAATATTTAGTTATGAAAAATACAAATATTATATGTAAATTTAAATATTAAGAAATTAACATAATTTTTGTTTGTTTTTATTTAAATCGTAATATTTAATGTTTAATATTTATCAATTATTTTAATTTAATATTTGTATTATAAAGTTCTTTTATTTATTTTTTCTACTTAATTAAGTGGTTTCTTATTCAATAATATTTATCATTCAGGTGAGGTCGGACAACATGTCGTGCCAGAACAAGTCTCATAAAAAGGATTATTTTGGTTAGAGTCAAAACGGGTTCGGGTCAAACCAGTGTTTAAGACATGTCAAATAAAATTGCGCTCTCCAAAAGAGCTACATTCTGTTTATATTTTTATAACTAAACACAAATTTAAATTATATATTTAGGGTAGACTTGTAATTTATCTTAAATTTTAAGACATTTAAGAAAATATATAATGCATTTGGTACAAGTATTGATGCATTAAGAACCTGTCATTTACCATTTTTTTCTCTTGTGATATTAATGATTTATTCAACGAACATAAATATAACTGGACCCACCTTAAATAAGTTTATAATCTTGTGATATTAATGATTTATATACCTAAATAAGTTTATAATCTACATAAGTTTATAATTAACAAATTCAAAAAATTAATGCAAGTCTAGAAAAATTATATACCTAAATAAGTTTATAATCTACATAAGTTTATAATTAACAAATTCAAAAAGTTAATGCAAGTCTAGAAAAATTATATACCTAAATAAGTTTATAATTAACAAATTCAAAAAACTTGATTTTGGACTGATCTAGCAACTTGAATCAAACCTCAGGGACGAATTTAGCAGTTTTACCCATTCATTAACGGAGGTTCTAACGGTGTTAATTTATTGGACTGAAATAGCAACAGAAACTAGGCTCAGGGACTGTTTTAGCAAAAAAAGTTGATTTTGGACTGATCTAGCAATTTGAGTCAAACCTCAGGGATGATTTTAGCAGTTTACTCTTAAAAGAATTCCAAATTGATTATTACTAACTAACAAATTCGATTGTGAAATGATTTTTGGGAGCTAAAACATTCGAGTCTCGAAAGAGATTAAGATATTGTTTGCATTATTGGGTTCAACCACATCGCATAATGAACCTTGGTAGCGTTCATTTTACGTAATCCAGTAGAATTTAAGTGGAATTACAATGTAAATTTCATTCCTTTTGCTGTTAATTTCAATAAAATAAAGAAATTGAAATTGAATCTAAATTCCTTTTTCTTTCCTAATGTTGTTCATTACAATAAAAGAAGGAATTGGAATTGAATCTAAATTCCTTTAAATCCTTTAAGGCCTTAATGTACCTGGCTGTTTTAGGCATTAAAGGTGACATGCCATGTTAACCGCTGTTGTACACCACTCCCTCCTTGAGTTAAGAGGCATTAAAGAGTTTACCTGTTAACATGTTAATGGAATATTAAGAGATTGGATTGATTTTCTTTTTCTTTTTTTTTTTTTATCAAAAACCACTAAAAATAGGGTTAGATGGAGTTTATAGGATTAATTGATTAAACCCAAAACCTTGGGGTGAGATGGAGTGTAATGGGGGAAAAGTGGATGATTTGGCATCTAGGTGGAGTTGAGGAAGGTTAAACTATACCCCAAGTACTAAGAGCAACTCCATCACTATGTTAGAATTGTTGTCCAAAATTTGGACTACCCACTCCCGGACAACATTGCATTGCATTGGAGGTGTTTGACTTTGGTGGCCCGGTTTGGTGTAGCGGGCGAGTTTGGTTGTATTTAAGTGGGGACCACATACACACATGCATTTTTTAGTGTAAAAATGGGGTGTGGTGTGGAGGTTTGGAATGATTTAGTGTTGGAGGAAAAGTAGGGTTTGGAATTATTGAGGTTTGGAATGATGTGGCGGGTGATGTGGTAGGTTTGAATTTTGGACTTTGGCCAGCGTCAAGCATGCTCTAAGTAGTGAGATTTAAAATCCTTCCAAATTTCTAATTCCAATCCCATTAGACTACTCGAAGTGGAGGGGCTTAAAGGGATGGCGTGTCAGAAAATGGGGAAAGCCAAAAAATGCACGGAGTGCAAGAGGCATGAAAGGGGGCGTTTAAAAAAACTAACCAATCAACAAACCTCTGACCACAAACCACCAATCAAATCGCGCCAACTCACCCACACATTTGCCTCCACGTCAGTAAGAATTTCCCCGTCTCCCCCATGCCACCCCACAGGCTATTGTGCCCGGTGTGGAGGGGTTTCCACACCTCTCCCAAGCCCCCATACCGTGCAATCACATTGCATACAAACACTACCTTAGGTTTTTTCTATACATGGTTGTAGTAATGGAATACCACACATCCTAATTATTAACGGATACACACCCTTATTAGTAGAGGTATAAGGGAGTTAGACGAGTAATGTTTGTGGTTTGACATATACATCTAAATAGATAAGCATTTCAATGATCTTGAACATTGACATGAGTTTTCACGAACTGACATGATAGCAATTGTCTTAAAATGAATTTTTTTTATATTTCTCTTGAACTATAAAATTTTCGTATAAAAGGGGAGTTAAATGAATCGTGTTTGCAGGCTAATGGATACATCTTAATAGATAAATGTGTCACGTTAAACCGGAACATAATATGAGTTTCGCTAATTAACATAAACACGACTGTTTTAATGTTTTAACTAGAACATTTTATTTTATTTTATTTTACTTTTTTCATTCATATTAATATTTTAAGTTACAAAAATACAACCACAAAAATGTATTTGAATTAATAACATCTCTTATAAATATATTATTATGATTATGTGTAACACCCTAATTTGAAAACAAGATTTAACCATTTAATTAGCAGCGGAAAAGCGATCCCCAAAATCTTTTTGTTTACTAATACACGCAAATAACATATTTCCAAACTGAAATCTTTTAAAGAATATCTAGGCGTTACAATTCTTTCTTTGTAGATGGTGTTTATAACCTATTTAATGAATCATCCATCCCTGCTTGACTCATACAACCAAATCTTCAAACCCAATCTTCAATCTCAATGTTAACTAGACTTGTGAACCTATGGACATTGATCATCGTAATCTGAATTAGCAAAGCTAAGTGAGGGTTTTTAGTGCTCTATACATACATTTGTTACTCCGACACAACCATAATTTATCAAATATCCATACATGTACTAAGATTATGTGTTAGAGTACTTACTATCATGGCTAAACAAAATTGAATGCATGACTAGTTTGTTACTGTGTTCAAATCTTCATGAATAAATTCCCATCACGCATACCTGAACTTGCTAATCCATCTTAGCCTATCCAAGAGTTAGAAAACACAACCGTGAGCCTTTAAATCGCAAACGACTCACTACTCATGCTTGTACCTCAACACGATGATTAAACACACACATATAGTAATATATGCTAAACTTTCATTCTAGCACATAAGTCTTATTCCATACGTCTTACAAGATTGAGTTTATGTTGAGTGATCATATTCTAATTTAACCAAATGGATTCCGAACACAACATCTTAACATTTCAACTTTCCTTGAATATTTAACCCATATGGCCAATGAATTACTACATGAAATATCAAACCTCCATTATTGAAGGGGTAAGGTCCCAAAAACCTCGTAACAAATACTTGGGACTATACCACAACCTTATCTTTTAGCGTTCTTTTGACCTTGCGCGGCCGCGCACTGGTCCCACAAAGAGAGCTTAAGAGAAAGATAGTAGGCAACACCTGCACGCTAAAAGGGAAATCATAAGTCCTTGCTCCAATCCTCCATAAAAAAGGGATAAAAAATCCTGACAAGCATTTCCGTTTAATAATACCTAGACTTGGATTTTATTTACTCAACTGGTACACACGATAAGGAGTCACACTAGATTATGGTAATAACCTTCTAGAAGACTCAATCATGCACCACCAGACGGTTATAACCGTCTAGGACACGTGTCATCATCCCAGGCCTCCCTGAAATTACGATGATGACATGGAATTGGAGAGAAACCTCCACTTGCCCACTTTCCACGTGGCAATCCCCTAGCCATTGATCTAAACAGCGATCCGTGTGCTCCCACATCAGATCCCGAAGATTAAGGGAAGCAAAAATAACCGCTTACGGGGTTAGCATCTTCCGTTAATATTTCAACAACGAGTTTTCCCGCCCAAACTCCCGGCTATAAATATGAGAGTAATTCAGGTATGAACTTCAAGTTACACTCACTTCATCAATACTTCTTCTTCTTCTTCTTCATAAACACATACTTATTCTCACGCCGGAGTCGGGTCAAGGAGAGAACCTCCCTTCTACCCTTGACGAGGCTAACGGTGTTCTGTTTTGCAATGTTCACCGGAGAAGAAGATCTGTCCCTTCGAATTAAACGAGAGAGAACCAACCTTTTATGCAGAACCTAACCCCCTAGATAATTTGATTCCGGTCATTTATCTAGTGTTTCTTCATTGGCGCCCACCAATTTTTTGGTCTCAACTGTTTTTTCTCGTTCTCGATTCATTTGATTCCATTCAGAAATGGATGAAACTTCAACTCATCGTCAAAACGGCCCTCGGCCAAACTTTGTTAACAATACCCAAGTTGAGGGTATTGTAGAGGAAGCCTCGGATGACAATGAAGCACAGTTTGCTAACAATCATCCAAACGAACCTATCACCCCAGGGGTACAGCCAGAGATCCCTATAAGCTCAATTTTGCCCCCAGGAGAAACCCCAATCTCCTTGTATGTCAGATCTCAGGGGGCGTTGAATGCTGTGTACACACAGCTGTGTGCATAAACTGCCCCCCAAACTCAATCGCGAAGGCCTGTATCCCATTCTAGGACACCGTCGGTACCTCATGT
Organism: Helianthus annuus; assembly: GCF_002127325.2. Lineage (NCBI taxonomy): Eukaryota > Viridiplantae > Streptophyta > Magnoliopsida > Asterales > Asteraceae > Helianthus > Helianthus annuus. Next base: position 45,156,104 of record NC_035434.2, on the reverse strand, counting down.
TTCCCAACATGCTGGGGCATCCCGGGTCCAGATCGAAGACACGGAGGTTTACTCCAGATCTCCTTCGAGATACGAGTATACTCAATCAGAAAATCACAGAAGAGAGTATCGAGACGAGTCACACCCTCATCGGAGACCATCAATTCACACCAGGTTGGGATCTCAGCGAAATACCCACACCAGTGAATATGATCCAACTTACCGTGAGGGAGAAAGTGCCAGTGTGTTTAGTCGGTTACAACCGAATTACAAGTGTAGACCCCGCGCGGTTTACAATCCTGAGGCTGAGCACAATTATGATTTGATCTATCGCCCTGCTGAAGCGGCGGAGAATTCAAAATTTACAAGCGAAATTGCTCTAGCTCCGCTAGAGAAAGCAAAACTCCCGTCTAATGTGGGTAAGTTCAACGGAATGACAGACCCTGACGATCACCTGCGAGTCTTCACAAGCGCAGGACTGGTAGGAGGCTGGACCCTACCAATGTGGTACCACCTTTTTGTACAAACCCTTACAGGCGCTGCAAGAATCTGGTTTGACAACTTGCCCATTGGGAGAATTACGTTGTGGAAAGATTTGCGCGACAAGTTTCTGATTCATTTCAGCCAGCAAAGGCGATCAATCCGTGACACATCGGATTTGATGAACATTTGGCATCACGATGATGAAAGTCTGGAAGACTTCATCACTCGTTATAACAAGGAGGTACTTGAGATTGGGGACGTCCATGAGCAGCTGATTCGCGCCCAATTTAAATACGCAGTCAGGTGCGACGATATGATAAAAGTCCTGTTTGGGACAGAAGGACTCCCGAAGAGCTGGGAAAAAGTAATGGCAGTGGCAAAGGTCTACGCCCAAACAGAAAAGAATCTCACCACCAATAGACCGCCACCACCACATAACCGACCCTCAGATTTAGGCTCAATTGGCGGAAGGAAATTTAAGAAAGGTTGGCGCGATTCTAGCTCAGGGAACTATTCGTCCGAGGATGCTCGAGCCACAATTAACAAGCTCAATGCGCAGAAAGAAGCCAAACAAGAGAATAGGGAGAGACAATGGACTCCCCTAACCAAGACTCCTGCAGAAGTTTTAAGCACGGTGTTGGTACATTAATGTCTATCGCCTCCGTCATCTCAGTTCGTAGCTGAAACAGAAGAACTATAGTGTTTACAATGTAATATCTTGTTACTAAAGGCAAGGTGGCATTATTGTAAATAAGGAAAGATTCCTTATCACCTTTGGCCTATAAATAGAAGCCTTAGGCTTTTAGTTAGAGACTTTTGCCATTTTACATCTTGGAGCTTAGAGGTTAGAGAGAGAAGCTAGAGAGAGAAAGTAGAGAGAGAAAGGCAAAAGGTGATTCACGGTTCTTGTATCTTTTCAGATATATCAAAGAATCACGTTAATAGTACGTCTCGTGTGTTTCGGTTTTGCTCATACACGGATTCTGCACGTCGTACGAGTTCATACGCAATCGTTTCGGAGTCAAACCGGTCCTAACAAGTGGTATCAGAGCAGGAGCTCGATTGCACAGATCAAACGCACGAATTCGCACAGAAATCCTTCAGATTCAGAGTCGAATTTACTCAGATTTGTCAAATTTCTTCATACTTTCTTGTTCTTCACGTTTTTATCTGAAAATCGTAAAATTAACAGTGTTTTTACGGTTAAAATTGGATGAAATTTTGATATGTTGTGCGCCTATATCTGATCTATGATCCTACAAATTTTCAGGTCAAAATTCCAAGCCGTTTGAGAGAAATCAGTGATTTTGTGTTCGTTTGAGCTGAAACTGTTCGTTATGTTGATGTTAAATTCTGTTCGATCGAACAGCAGAATTTCCCAACCGATCGGCTAGCATGTGCTAACCGATCGGCTAGCAATTTGGATCGAACAGCGATTTGGATCGAACAGCACATCTTTTACTTAATCGAACAGGAATTTGAATCGAGTAGACCAACCGTTCGGTTAGGATAGTCGAACGGCTAGCAAAGTGCTAACCGTTCGAACAAGAAATTATCACTCGATTGGCTAGTTTTTACTTGGATCGAACAGCATATCGTGCAGCTTATTGTGCCAACCGATCGGCTAGCAAAGTGCTAATCGATCGGCTAGAAACTCTTGATCGAACAGCAGTTAATACGTTGACCTTGGTTGACCTAGCCGAACGGCTAGCAAGTGCGAACAGAAGGTTGTGTGAATCGAGTAGGTAACTCGATCGAACAGCTGTTCGATCGGCTGGGCAAGTCGTTCGAACAGCAGCTTCTGACATTCATTAAAAAGTGTTGACTTTGACCCTGTTCGATCGGCTAGCATCCATTTCTGTTCGATCGGCTAGCATTCATTTCTGTTCGATCGGCTAGCATCCATTTCTGTTCGATCGGCTAGCATCCATTTCTGTTCGATCGGCTAGCATCCATTTCTGTTCGATCGGCTAGCATTCATTTCTGTTCGATCGGCTAGCATTCATTTCTGTTCGATCGGCTAGCATCCATTTCTGTTCGATCGGCTAGCATCCATTTCTGTCCGATCGGCTAGCATCTATTTCTGTCCGATCGGCTAGCATCCCCCCCACTCGATCGGCTAGCATCCCTCACTACTCGATCGACTAGTAACCATCCCCATTCATTCTGTTGACAAAAATCAAATTGATTAAATTGTGTTAAAATTGATTTGGATCATATTATTTGTAAAATCATATCAAATCGATCAAGTCTAATCGATTGTTTACGTAATTCATTCAGGTGATTCGAGGTAATTCAAAAAGTTCGAACCATGGCTGAGGAATTTTATAACACGTTTTTCAACGCGTTCACATCTGAATCATCCGAAGTTACAACTGTTACACCAAAAACAATTACGAAGGCAATCAATGAGAACATCAAGCATGATAATTTCTACGGAACGCATTCTAAACCACCAACGCTTGAAAGCATTGAAGATTACACTTGGTGGAAAGAAAGATTCATCAATTGGGCAAAAGCGTATGCGCATGAAAGTTGGTTTTGTCTTGAGTACGGATACGAAAAGCCAAAAGATGATAAAGGTGAAGATCTACAGTTCAAAAAATTCTCCAGAGACGACAGAGCAGAATTTGCCGCTGAACAAAGGATGATCGCATTGATACAATCAGCAATTAGAAACGATATATTTGCATTATTAACTCATAGCGGGACATCCAAATCGGTTTGGGAAGCTCTACGTATTAAAGCTGAGGGTGGCAAACAAATTAAAAAGAACAAAATCGCGCTAATTAAAAAAGAATTTGATCTTTTTGATAGTTTAAAAGGAGAATCGGTGAGACAAATGATAGAAAGATTCTGTCACCTAAAAATCGAACTCGAAAGATTTGAAATTGCTAAAACAAGAGAAGAAATCATCGATAAAGTGATTGAAGCGTTACCACGAGTTGATCAGTGGCAAACGTTTGTGTTTATTTTGAAAAATGATGATTCATATGATACAATTTCTCTTGATACATTATTTGAAAAGATTGAGAGTCATGATCTAGAACTGCAGAAACAAAGCAAGATGACAGAGTCTTCACGTCAACAGAATGTTGGCTTGTATTACAAAAGTAGTGTACTTTCAGAGAAAGGCGTTGGTTCACCAAAGACAGCATTCATTGGTGAAAAGATGAATGAGTCTCAAACAACGTCAACAAGTCATCATTCTGGATATCATTCATCTTCACAAACAAATTCAGAAGACACAGATGAAATATTGTGCAACATTGCTCTTAAACTGAAGAATTCTCCTGCAATGAGTATCAATGCAGCGAAGCAGCAAATGAGCTTTCTTGCATCTGTCCTGGAATCATATGAAGGTCTGGTAGCTGGAAAAATTGGTAATTCTGAACTGACGAAAGAAGACTACGACCAGATTGATCCAGAGGAGATGGAGCTTATTGATATTCGTTGGTGTTTAGCAAGCTGCATTAGGAGAGCTCAAAGATACATGGAAATTACTGGGAAACAATCTCTTGGTGGTCCATCAACAAAGCTTGGATTTGACAAGTCAAAAGTGACCTGCTTCAAATGCAAGCAAAAAGGTCATTTCAAAAGAGAGTGTAAGAATGCAGAAGTTGCTGAACGAAATGAACGTCCTTTCAATGATGATTATTATCAAAAGGCGATCTACCATCGAAGCAGAGAAGAGCCAAAGTTGATTGAAGATAGACCAAAAACAACTTCAAGAGCTTGTCCTGTCATATATCCTGATGAAGGATATGATTGGTCTCAAATTTGTCCAGAAGAAGATCGAAATGATATTGTTCGCAAAACAGCTCATGGGAAAGCTACGACAGCACCAAGAAAGTTTGCGAATGTTGCTGAAATTAAAGAAGAAAAAGAACCTGCTAAAAACCATGAAGAAAAGATTGAGCACAAAGAGAAAACTCGAGAAGAGATCTTGAGTGAGAAAACACATAAAGAAAGAGATGTGGTTTACAGAAGAATGGATGAGATGCAGGAAGAATATGAGAATGCTGTCAGCAACAAACGATGGGACAAGAAGAGAGAGTGTTATTACAACAGAGAAGGAGAACCAGTTGTTCCAAAGAAAGATATAATCTTTGATGATGTTCTTCTTGCTGTTCCGTTGAGAGCTGAATATTACAGAAGAGTGACGAAAGATGATGCATATGTTAAACAATACGAGAAAGATATCCGATATGCTATGCTGTCATGCTTGAGAAAAAGGGATGAGGAGAAGATGAAGAAGAGTGTTGAAGAGATGATAGTTAATCTGAAGAAGGTTGCTGAAGAAGTCGAAACAGAAGCTGTGAAAGTTGAAGCTGTGAAAGAAGTTGAAGAACAGCAAATTGAAGAAGAAGAAATGAATGACGTCAAGTCAGATGCTGGTGATGTTGGTGAAGAAGTCAGTGTTGAACAAAAGCTGAATGATGCTGAGATGAAGCAGCCAGAGGAAGCTGAAAACACCGAAGTGCCAAACACCGAGGTACATTCTGATTCTAAATTCTTAAAACCATTTGAACAGTGCAAGAAATGCATGGAACAGTGCAGAGCTTGTACTGAAAAAGATGAGCAATTCAGAACAAAAGAACTTGAATTCACAAAAATCGAAAACATTTTCAAAAATAAATGCAAAGAATTGTTAGAAAAAGAAAAGGTTTTTAAAGAAAATGATGAAAAACTTTCTGAAAGATGTAACAAATTGGAAAAAGAAAATAAAGTTTTGAAAGAAAACATTTTGAAAATGACAAATGAATGTGAACAAAAAGAAATTGCTTGTCATGAAATGAAAAAGGAATATGATTCAATGAAATTATCATATGAGGTTATAAAAGAGTCATATGAAAAGGTGAAAGATGAAATGAAATATGCTCAATCAAGAATGAATTATATGTCAGAAACAACAAAAGAGTTAAAAAGAATGTATGCTATAAAACAAGATGTTGTTAATTCCTATATTGAGGATGTTGCTAAGCTAAAGCAACAGATTGTTGATTTAGAACAGGAAAACAACAAGTTAAAAAGTTACCATGTGTCGTCATATGTGCTTGAACGAATTTTCAATATAAAACCGGGTGATGGTGAGTCTGAGCAGAACAAGAAAGGCATTGGCTCAGAGTTTCATCAAGTTCCTCCACCGGAAAAGTTTGCATTTTATGATGAGGAAAAGGTCGAAAAAGCTTTCAACATGGTAGACCAATTGCCAGACAACATTGATATAACCTATTCCAAATCTGATGATTCTCATGATTCAGAGGTGGTAGGTAAAGTCGTTGAAAGCGTCTTGAACGAAGAGTCGGTTCATACAGGTAAAACTGAATCACAGGATGAAGATGAAGGAAATCTTCATGATGGATATCTGAAGAACACAAAATCCGAGAACAATTTAAATGATGATTCAAAAGGATTGGTTTATACCATGATTGGATCGGACAAATTATTCTTAGATATTGTATTCCCGATTCAGAATGTGATTTCAGAAAAGATTGACAAAGTTTTCAAGATGGTTGAGATTGAAAAATCTGAAATTTCAAAATTTGCAGGTAAAGGTCACAAAACTTTTTATAACAAACCTGGTTACAAGAAGAAAAACATGAAGGCTGGGTTGGGTTATAAGAAGAAACAAAATTGGAATAAAAATAAAATTCCGAATTTTCAGGCAAAAATGAACTTCGTTCACGGAACAAGTTCAGAAGAAGAAAAAGAACTCAAATTTAGACAACAGTCAAATGAAGAGTTTCAGGCCCAGAAAAAGCAACAACAACAGGTCAAAGATGTTTCAAAGAGAACATGCTTTAAATGTGATCAAACAGGACATCTTGCTCGCAAATGTCCAAATCTGAAACCTGTTGGTGTTGAGACGAAAAAGAAGTCTGTTTATGTTCAAAAACAGAAATATGAAGTTGTGAATCATAAGACAACCAAATTTGAATCAAAACAAACCTGGAAGCCAAAATTGTCAAAGGCTGACTCACAACAAACTTGGAAACCAGTGACACCCGAACTTAGAACAACACAAAGTTGGAAAACAACTGTTGATGCAACAAAACCAAACCAATTTTGGAAACCAAAAGATGTTGTTCAGAGTCCAAATGTTCAAAAAGAGTCACATTTTTACAAACGTGGGACTCCAAAAGGTCAAACATGGAGTGTTAAGAAACATGTTGATTTGGTTAAAAATGAAAAACAAAAACAAATCTGGAAATCGAAAACAGAAACAGAAAGTTCAACTTATGAGGTGAAAAAGGCTGAGGAGTCAATTTCGATTGATTATGATGCAAATTTTCCACCACTTAAGGCTGAAAACTTTAAAATTCAGATTGCTAGAGTCAAGGTTACACCCAAGGCTGATGAGGCTTGGGTGGATACAATGTTTGATTGAACAATTTGATTTGCCGGAGCTTCCTTTATCGCGAAGCATGAATCGGCATCCATCTTTAATGAAAAGAAATTTATAGTGTCGTATTTGATAAAAATTGAATGTGCAGGTGTTCAAGAAGTCTGAAGAGAGCAGCCTGACACAACAAGAGGAGGAGGCTGTTGCTAGACCCTGTGTTGGTTGAAACAGGGAGTTTTATCTGATTTCTGTACATAAATAAACAATATTTTCAAAAACTCTAAAAATTTAAAAATTTAAAAACCAAAAATATGTTTGTTTTTAAATTTGTCAAAAAAAATAAAAAATAAAAAAAAAAAAAAAAAAAAAAATAAAAAAAAAATTCAAAAATATGTTATTTGAATTTGCCGGAACTCCCAGGTTGGTAATTGAGGAGTAGGAATCGGCATCTTTCTTGAGAAATGTTTTATCAAGGACATTAAGTTGTACTTGATTTAACTTTCGAATTATTTGATGAAAGAACAAGGTGATGAATAAACCCCGTGTGTGAATTAAACAAAACTTATTTTCCGGAAAAACCATTTTGATTAAAACAAACTTAAGTGTTTTGAAATCTTAATGGGAAAATAGTTTGTTATCAGGGGAAGTTCTGATTGAATACGCCGAAACCCTCACGGCTGAACAAACATGATTAATTTCACAAGATTGAAAAACGGTTTTCAAACTGTAAAAGTTCAATGTGTTGTAAATCATGGGGGTAGAATATGTTTTCTGTAAATCAGTGTATGAGAAGCAGAAAATGGATGGCGAGACAAAGCTATCAGTATCAGGTTGTCAAATTTTTTTTTAAATGGTTTTGAATTTTAGGGGGAGTAAGAGATATTATTGTCAGAAAATCCAAAAACATTAGAAAATTTGAAAAAGCCAAAAACATGATAAAATTAAAAAATTTGAGTTTTTGTTGATAAAAGAGGAAATGATAGTACATCAGTGGACTATCACAGCATGCTAAAGAAATGTAATGTCAAATGTGATAAATGGTCTCACTGATGATGTGACGATAGGTTTTCGTACATTTAGTAGATTTATTCGGGATATAAACCTAAAATTTCAAACTTGCGAAATTTGTGGGGAACACTACTTGGATATATAGGTAACCCCTGAAATCTCGTTTGAAAGGTCTCGTATTCTGATATACTAGGTGTTAATACTCTATGATGTCTGGGGTATTATTCCGGGACTTCTGCTGAACGGTAGTTCTGACCTAGTCCTTGGATAATGCTTTGCAGTAAATGCTTGAAACATAGCATTCTAGCCCTCAGTGATTAGACAATAAAATTGATAATCATCTGTTGTAGCTAAAAGATTCTCTAAAGGGGACACACCGCAAAGTCGAAATTGATATCTCTCTGCTGAACGGAAGTTCTGACCTGAGATCCCTCAATTCTCGCATTAAACCCCTAATTTATGTACAGACATCATTGTAGTACTCTTGCCTGTAAGACTGAATATTGAGATTCTGGATACGGGAGTATATTCAAGAGGTGGGACACATAAATCGAGCTAAGTTCCTAAAATATCTAAAACGTATCCTGAATAGATTGAAAATTGTGTGAAAATTTAAGAGGACAACTATATCGTCAATCGAGGTGAATCGTTTAGAACTTAAAATGATTAAAGCTTAACGGTGCTAGTGATTCGTCATAAACTGATATGATCCTCTTACACGAACTCAAACAAAAATATTGTCTGTAAATATGTTTGTACATATTTCTTTACTGCTTTATATTTTCAGAAAAATACAAAAAGATTTTGATTTCCGTTTTATTTTCGACAACCGATGTCTGAATGTTGTGTTTCAAAATCTAAGTATGCTAATCGTGTTTCTGGAAATAAATCAAGTTCATTAATTTGAAACTTGAAGTTTTTAAAATTAAAATCAAAATTCAAAACAGTTTGTAATATTTCCAAGGTCATTAATTTGGACTTGGATGATCAACCGTGAAGGATTTGGATGCTCATATTGTTAAAATCTTAAAAGAGTCAGTTTTTCGATTTGAATTCTTTAACGCTGTCAAATCTATAAAGCATTTTGATAGGGGGAGAGAGTCAAGATAATCCTGGAAATATTCATATTATTATATCTTAAAGCCAGAATCTTGATTTAGAAAGTTTAAAGAACCAGATTACGATTTCTGGACAATTTCAAAACACTGTTACTTATAGACGTATGAGTGTTGCAGATGTTATTCCAGACTATGATCCCGGCAGCCGAGTCTGAGGGGGAGTCTGAAGACGAGCTCAATACTAACGGAAGCGTGTAAGGAGCCAGGTATCGTTCCTGAAAGAGCTTGTATCTGGAAAGCCAGGTGTCGATCCCAAAGCACGGAAGCTTGACGAAAGGGGGAGCCTGAAGAGTTCACCGAAAGGGGGAGCTGAAGCTGAAGAAAGATCCATCGGGATTATATTCAAACTAAAGAGAGAGAAAGAAAAGAAAAGAAGCTACAAGTCTGAAGATTTGAGATTGACTACGGCAATATCCAAGGGGGAGTCTGTTGGTACATTAATGTCTATCGCCTCCGTCATCTCAGTTCGTAGCTGAAACAGAAGAACTATAGTGTTTACAATGTAATATCTTGTTACTAAAGGCAAGGTGGCATTATTGTAAATAAGGAAAGATTCCTTATCACCTTTGGCCTATAAATAGAAGCCTTAGGCTTTTAGTTAGAGACTTTTGCCATTTTACATCTTGGAGCTTAGAGGTTAGAGAGAGAAGCTAGAGAGAGAAAGTAGAGAGAGAAAGGCAAAAGGTGATTCACGGTTCTTGTATCTTTTCAGATATATCAAAGAATCACGTTAATAGTACGTCTCGTGTGTTTCGGTTTTGCTCATACACGGATTCCGCACGTCGTACGAGTTCATACGCAATCGTTTCGGAGTCAAACCGGTCCTAGGAAAGATTCCTTATCACCTTTGGCCTATAAATAGAAGCCTTAGGCTTTTAGTTAGAGACTTTTGCCATTTTACATCTTGGAGCTTAGAGGTTAGAGAGAGAAGCTAGAGAGAGAAAGTAGAGAGAGAAAGGCAAAAGGTGATTCACGGTTCTTGTATCTTTTCAGATATATCAAAGAATCACGTTAATAGTACGTCTCGTGTGTTTCGGTTTTGCTCATACACGGATTCCGCACGTCGTACGAGTTCATACGCAATCGTTTCGGAGTCAAACCGGTCCTAACACACGGAGGATTACCAGTTTAAACCTCCGCCACCCATGAAGAACAAACGTGGACAAGACCCGAGTCAGTATTATGAATACCACAAGGACAATGGGCATACCACTAACAATTGCATCTCCTTACGCACCGAGATAGAAAAGGCGCTTAAGAGTGGTGAGCTTACTCACCTCCTATAGAATGTGCGCAAAGAAATCAAACAAATCACTCGAGGCGAAGAAGGCCCGAGTAAAAAAGCAAAAAACTGAGAAGCAACTCTATGCTCTCCCTGCGGAACGAAGAAGACTCTACAGTTTACCAAATCTAAGCAGGAGATAGAGTGTAAGTTAAGATCCGTGTAATTATTTTTAATAGACTTTGTAACGGCCTCTGCGCCTATCTTGAAATAAACAACGAAGTTCTATTATTCTTGTGTTTTTTCTTACAAAATGCATGCAATTTCTTTTGGTAAGCGCAAAAACATTATGGTAAATACAATACAAGTCTCATGAACGGCCAGTGATTACATCACACAAGACCATACGTTCACACATGAGCTTCATACCACCTTTATTCGCCTTACCTAATCAAAGTAATTATGCACATGCAAAATATTGTAAACTAAAAAAAGCACAAATAATACTATCCCAGGTGCACCAACACGTCTTCAAAAACTATCAAACACGGCAGTGTTTTAATGTACGTTACTTACGCAGCAGCGGTTAACAGAAAGGGGATACACTCCCCTAAAGATTACAGAAATTGTTCAATACAATTACAAAAAAGAAATCTATGCTAGATCTTCGCTTTCATCTGGAAAGATTTCCTTTAGCTGCGCCACGTGATCTTTGGACTGCAATGCGACGTTTATAAGATCCATGACAGGAAGCTGCAAATTATTGAATTCTGATTTTAAGGATACGAGCGCAGCGCTGGTATTTACGCCATAAGTAGCGGATCTGCTAGTATCCCAATCAACCTGCAGAGCATTATTCACATGCTGCGAACATTCAGTATAACCTTGGGCATACCCGTCATTCCGCGCAGCAACTACCAAGCGTGCAACAGTCTTATCTAGCTCTTCAGAATTCAACACTGACTCAGCAACCTACAAAAAGGCAAAACAAGGGAAAAGCGCAAAACGTTTTCACAAGAAAAACAACAAAAAAAGACAACTTACACAGGCAATCCCGCGCTACTTCAGCCATGCCATGTCACTTTTCAAAGGTTCAAGCTCGCTCTCTACTGTGGCCCGCGCTGTTTCAGAATTCTCTAATTTCTCTTCAGTTTCAGTTAAACGGCGGGAGGTTTCAGCTTTTTCGGAAAGCGCAAGCTCCAAATCTTTTTTAAGTTGTTCCTGGTCAGAAAGCAAAGAGGTAAGTTCCTCTATCTCTTTTTCTTTAAGAGCAAGAGTGACGCAGGCATGTACCTCTCGTTGTTCACTGCGCTCCCTATGAGAACGTGCCTTATCTAGCGTAGCTTCCACATCAGCTTTTTCCTTCTTCAACTTTTCAACCTCCGCCTCCTGCTTCTTCAATTTCTCAATCTCAGCCTTGAGATTATTAATAACATTGCGGAGATTCACCTTTTCAGCATTGTCTTTTTCACAAATCTTCTTCCAGTTCTTGCGTTCTTTGGAAAGGAGGGCAGCTTCCGCTTCCGCTTTCCTCTTCCAGCCCGCAACGGACCATTCTTCAGTTTTCCGATCAGCTTCAAACTTGGCCTGATCAGCTTCCAGCTTAGCCTTTAACTGTCCAACATGGTTCTCATCATCCGCAACTTTCTTCTTGGATACCTTAAAAGCAGCCCAATCCTTGTGCATACTGTGCCACTCACGCACTATGCAGTGTGTAGTAGATGCATGAGAGGCAGCTTCCTCAAGGTACGCATAGTAAGTCTGCTCATGGAGACGGCTCTCTTGAAACTTAATCTCCCCTAGTGGAAATACCCACTGCAACAAGTCCCGACACACGCGCCAATCTGAGTAAGTATCACCCTTCTTCAGATTCCAAACAGGGACATGAATGTCGGAAGCATCCTTTTCCGAATAGGTCCTATAGTAATAATCCCCCAGAGTCTCATCTGGGCGGATTGGGGAATTCTTGTCAGCATCAGAGAATGAGCCTTGGTTTTCAACAGAAACCTTCTCGATATTCTCAGGCATAGAACCAGAAGCTTTTAAAGAAGACGCTGTAACAGGGATTTCTTCAGCAGTTTTCTCTTTTTCAGAATCTTGAGCAGCAACTTCAGGGGCTTGTGGGACGGCAGCGCTGTCCACAATCTCTGGGCTAATAACCTTTTCTGCTTCCACAGAAACATCAACAGGCTTAACAGCTGCGAGATCCTCAACCCTAACAACTTTCTCCACGCCACCATCGGGAACCTCAATATTCTTTAATTGATCAGCAACAGAAGCACGCGGAGGAGAGGGTGGGAGTTCTTCATTAACCACAGGCAGCGGTTCTGTGAGAACAGGAGAAGTTGGCTTTTCTGAAAAGCAAGTCTACGAGTCACAAAATATTCAATGCGCTTAAAAAGAAGAAGGCAAAAGATGACACTTATAGGAGCAGACTCTGAAATAAAGGCGTCAAGATTGCCTTTCCTGGTAATTTTCTTCCTCTGAATCTTCTTCGATGGTTGACCTTCAGCCTCAGCATCAGTCTGTTTCCTTTTCCCTGCTTTCTTCCTCACTAAATGCTCTGGACTTGAATCCAAGTCAATGGGATCTTCAGGATTAGACGGAGGGATATCAGCAGTATCTTTTGGTTCTGGTTTCGGCCTTCTAATAATAACTGCAGGCGCAAGACCCTCCAAAGAATCAGAAACCACCACATAATCACACCAGGAGTCAGAGGGGCGGCGCATACCTTTCTTCTCTCCCCCAATATTTTTTGCCTTAGAAGACTGAGCTTTTTCAGCATCATTCTTCTTTGGCACAGCAGTAGCGGTTGGCGCACGCTTTTTCTTCTCAGGGCCTATGCCCAAGCTAGACAATTCGCCTACTAACAAAGCGCAGAACACAACTTATTCAAACACGCAAAAGTAGCAGACAAAAATTAAAAAGACGAAAGCTTACAAGAACCAGCAGTAGGTTGCGCGGATAAATCAGCATCTCGCGGAAGAACACAGTTCTTCACAATACGATAATACCAAAGCTCTTCATCAGGCTTTATAGCAATAGTAGCCATCTTCCCGCCTTCCTTCTCAAATGCAACGACATACAACGAAACAACTGCAGGGGAAGAGGAGCAAGTTCAAAAAAAAAAAAAACCCCCCAACACAGCAACAGAAAGGAAGAAAGGGTAAAACAAGGCAAACCCCCAAATCTTACCTTTACCATCCTCTGTATACACTGGTTTGTATTCCCGGTCCATCCTCCAATTCAAACTCATGCTAGCACCAACAAGGGCCTTCTCCGGCAAAGCAATCGATGGAACATCTTTCAGATCTTGGTACCAATTTTCGTCAACAGGGGTTTGAATGGTCTCAGTAGGAACAACCTCTTTTCCCCAAAAAGACATTCTCATCGGAATAACTCCCACCTTGATAAAGAAGAACTTTTGCTTCCAATCATGAAAAGATTTGGGGGGATTCAGCAAAATCTTCTTCGTCGAGGCTCTTTGCACGAAGGAATAGAATCCTTGAGAACAATGCATTTGGTGGAAAACACGGAATCGGGTAACCGTCGGCTCGATATTCATCGTTCGGCAAACAAATTCAAAGTGGCGAACCCTAACCATACCGATAGGGTGCAACTGAGAGATGTGGATTTTGTAATACTCAAGAAATTCAAGGAAAAATTTAGTCACAAAAGAAATCCCAAAATAATTAACCTACATGATCTTAATTTTATCATTCATCATGGGCTTTCAAAAAAAGTAAAATAAAATAAGCATATGTTAGGTGTTTATAATCTTAATAAAATCAAAAGTAACAACTCATACCAAAACAAATATAAACCACTCACCTTTGCACGTAGGAAAACATGATTGATCGTGTACACGGATTTTCTTGTAGCCGACATGCAACGAGATCCACTTATATAGTTGTATTTATTTTTGCATCAAAAATGTTTCCACGGTCTCGGATTTCATACACAACTCCATAAACCATCCATGCATCACAATCAAGTTCTTGATTTTCGCACAAACGAACTATTACAAACTGATCAATGTCAAAACCATACTTACCAAAACCTGATCGGAATTTCCTTAAGTATGATTGAAGATCCATGTCTTCAAAATCTACTTTCGAAATTTGGGCTCAATCCAACGGTTGGATCTTATGGAACAACTCAACCTTTACAACTGCATTTTCTGTTCTGAAAAATCCAAACAGCTGCAATTTGAGATGTAAACCACCTACGTCCAGAACACATTTCACATTTCCAATGTTGGATGTTAACATTAGTGAGTCAAAAAGCTATTGTAAAAATTTGGGCTCGATCCAATGGTTGGTTTTCCGGTAACAACAACTTCTTTTAGACCACACAAAATAAAATGAAAATTACATAAACGAATCTAACTTTTGACATCTAAAAACAACTTTAACTTAATATTTTTGAGAAAACAAAGCTTACCATTGCATTCTTATTGTCAAGAGATGGTTTCGGGTTGAAACCCGCAACACCGGCCGCTGCAAACCGCCATTGGACCACCACTTCCTTTCTCTCTCTAGTTCTAGGGGTGAGCAAAAGGAAAAACCCGACCCGACCATTACCCGACCCGACCGGAGAACCGATCAAACATAAAATACAGAACCGATTCACTACCCTAAATATAGGGTCGGTTCCGGTCCATAGGTCCAAGTCGGGTTTCACCATGAAAAGAACCGAGAACCGACCCAACCCGACCCTATTTTATATGAAAATTTGGAACCAAACTAAATACCTAGGTACTTGGGTTCGGGTCGGGTTAGGTATATTTTCGGTTCGGTTCTCGGTTATTTTCGGTCCGGACCTAAACTTGCTCACCCCTATCTAGTTCCATGCAGTTCTCTCTCTAACTCCAGCCATTTTTTTCTCACAAATGAGCCTAAAGTTGGCTTTTTATACATTCAACTTTTTGATAATTGCAATATACACTCTCAAGTTTATTTTATTTTTTTTACAACAAGGCCCCTTTAAGTTTGGGTAAGCCACAAGATGAGGTAACGGTATTTCCCCGAAGCGAACCCGTCATATTTCTCGACTTATATTCCTAAAATACAATCCGTTAAAATATATTGCTACCCAAAGTTATTTTCCTCCGTTAATAATTCCAAACAAATAATAAAATATTATTTTACAACTTCACTCGAAACGGGATGTTACAAGTCTACCCCCTTAAAGTTGGTTTCGTCCCCGAAACCTCTTCCTTTCAAAATTAAGTTTACTATTACCTTCCAACTAACATTTCTTCCTAAGGGCTAAAATACAACACATGCCTATATATCTTTCTTGAAACGACCCATCGTATTCCATAAGCATACATTCCAAGTCTTTTCGCTTTCTTAGTGTCCGACATTTATTCCATCTTGTCAAATCCTCAATTTTGTTTACCATAAAAGCTCTGTTAGTGGCATGGCATACTCAAGCTTATAAATACAAGTTGCACTGAGACACCTTGTATATTATCTTCTTCGTCCATCATCGAATTATGAATTATACTTGCGTTAACATCATATCTTGGAATTCATACACATATTTTTAATAGTATTCAAATTTTACATAATTCCACATTTCAAATCACATTATCACATTCCATTCATGTTCATCAATTACATGCAAACAACTTCACCTATTGTTGCCACCTAGATATTTCATCAAACACTTGGCATGCGTACCATATTTAAGGCACAATGTATATGCACTTCATGTTTAACTTCCTAGTTCATGGTATCAATCACCATGTTTCTTTCCAAAAACCAAATATGAATCACTCATGAACACTTTTAAACATAACATAATTTCTAGTCCTTTCAATCTATTTATCAATTTGGAAAAATATGATTATGCGCTTACCCAAGATTTGACCCCCATGATCCCACCCTCCAAGAATCTCATTCAACTTGCTAATTTCATGAAATTAACATAAATTCTAACTCAATAATCAATTGTAAGCACAATTCCTACTAAGATTCGCATAGAATGCTTGGATTCATCCATAATCACCGACCAATTTCATTCATACATCATGCATTGAGTCTCTAACCAAAATCCATCAACAAATGAAATTCCATCACTTACCTCATGTTTCAAATAAATAGACCATTATAAAACCTTGATCATGCAAGTATTTTGGGGGCTGAATTCCATCAACAATTTTAGGATTTAGAGTAGTTTGAGAGAATCCCTTTTTTTAATAAAACATTAATTTAAACTTGCAATTTCAGCCCCTCATACTTTCCATTTGATCTCATTTGTCACAAACCTCCCAACTTTGGTCCTTTCACTTTACAAAACACTTATGGTTACCCTTAATGTGAATGTGTTTTCTTTTTTCCTTTTGTGGTTTCTATTCACGCTTTATGTTTCTTTGGTGCGTTACATTATAACTGTACGACATAAATTCGATTTACATTACGTTTTGATTCAACCGCAATACTTATATAGGTTACACAGGGTTAAACCGAGTACGTTGAAACATATGTTTTCATATGGTTAACACATGACATAACGCTTGGATAATCTATTTGATGTTGCAATGACCCGCAGCGTATCGCCCGCAGGTCATATTACTAGTTTTATATCTTAAAACTAATTGTCGGTGATTTTCCATCGGAAGCCCCCAATCATTTTACTATTTGTAGTTTCAGTCCCTCTCATAGTATCATGTCAACAATTTTACTTATTGCCACATGTCAGTAGGATGGGTTGCCAGATATCCCCTTTTTTACTTTCCTTCTTAAGTCTCTTTCTATCTCTATCAGAGAATAAGCAATATTTCCTGATGCATGCTCCAATTTGCGTAATGATCATGGTTTTCTAAAGCTCTAATTTGCATGCTGATCATGGGTTTCTAAACATATTAGAAGTCTTTGCTACTTATGATTACTCCATGATTATCAAATCGGTAAGATTTTAACCCATATTCGTAATTAATTGGTTATTATGAGTGTTTCATGGCCCATTCTTGGTAATTTAGGTTGTGGGAAATTGGAAGCTAATCGGCATTTCTATTTCTATCTTCCCCGTCAACGCTTCATCACATCGTTGCCTCATTGTCATCGATCTAGCAGTCGTCTTCTGACTTCTCCACCTGCCTAACTCTAATGGGAGAGTTGATGACAGCTGACGGGTATACCCATTTGGCAGCTATTCGATGTCTTTCGTTAAAATGGTAAACACACGCCTCAGTTTCTTCGCAATTAGTTCGGTTTTGTGATTATTATAACTAGATACACACCAAGTGTTTGAATAAATGCTTGTCTAAATTGTAATTGCATTCATCTTTTATGCTTTCTTTTCCAAGTATGGTACGTGTTGAGTGTTTCGGATGAGATTCTAATTAGGTTAATTTAAGTGCAACTTGGTTCAGTTTTACATAGTTTTGGTTCTGTTTATTGGTTTAATTGACTTGAAATCAAATAATAATAACAAGTTGCATTTTAAATTGAATAATGGGTCAGACTACATAAACCCAACAAACTACAATTGAAAATGTTGTTAACGTTTGACCCATTTTAGCTTTGATTTTTATTTTTGCTTACAAAGAGTTTTGGAATTTATCTTCAAGTGTTAAGAAAAAATGATTTACTTTGTTGTAGTAGGATACGACTTGAATGCTTGGAATGTAAATTGAATTACAAAGACTGGTTTTTACTCAATTTATGTGTATGGACTTTTACATTTTATGTTACGTTGGTTATATAAGGATTGCAGCCAAAAAGGGATCTTTTGTGCTAATATGCAAGTAGAGTGGAAAACTAGACAAACTGAATCAAATATGTTATGTATACAGTATAAATACTATGTTATCGATTCTTTATTATGTTTTTCTTTACAGAGGAAGATCTAGTTATGAAGATGATAGATAACTAGGGTTAACACGGATGTTACACCGTATGAAACTTTTATGTATGTTAAAATGGTAACTTATGTTCCTGTAGGATTGACACTGATGCTACAGTGTATAAAATGTTTTGTATGTTAAAATGAAAATTTATGTTCCTGCGTTAGGATAAACAACTATGAATTGTGTATGCTTCCTGTTGCTTATAGTCTTATCTCGTCGTCCCGACTCCCGCCGCAACGCTTGGGCAAATTACTAGTTGTACTTATTTTCTAATTTATTTTTAAGTGTTGGAGTTACATTGATATTATCGGATAATTTTTCAAAGTCGCTTTCAATTGGTTTTCAATAACATGTACAGGGTCTTTAAAAAGCAAGAAATAGAAAATTGATACGACTTCCTAACACTGGTTTGATCAGTGTAATTCCGCAAAAAAAATGATGTTGTTTCCATATCAAGACTCTTGATTAAAAAATATGTTATGATTGACTTCTAGTTTTTAATATGGTTCAAGTTAGTTCCAACCAGTAATCCCATGTAAATAAATATTTTTTTTTTTTGAAAAGAGAACTTCATTAAAACACACCCACACCCGAAGACCGGGGCAGGCACCAAACAACCAATTACATATTTACAAATTTACACCAATCTGACCACGAAACAGAACTAGACTTGGATCTATGCTTGAACCATAAATAGCCTAAAGATCTAACTTCACTAAACACACCTTCCACCTTGACTTCTGAATCCGAGAACACCTCCTTGTTACGAGCTATCCATAGACACCAACAAGAGATGAAGATAATACCTTTGAATAATGACCTTATCTTCAGACTTAATGGAACTCCCCTTATGGATCTCCAACAAGTCTCTAAAAGAAAAAACGTAAATGGGAGGAATTCGGCACCAACGACTTATTTTTTGCCACAGAGCCACCGCCGTCACACAAGAAGTGAAAAGATGCTCTACCGATTCAAAGTCCATTTTGCAAAGCGGACACGTCTCGTCGCTCACGACAATACCCCTACGCCGCAACGCATCGAAAGTAGGAATCCTATTTAATTCCGCTCTCCACACAAAGACGTTACACTTTATCGGAACCCATTTGCACCAATCTACCACATAATTGCTGATGTTGTTGCTAACACCTTCCAAAACACACTTCACGGACCTAACAGAAAAAGAGCTGGACTTATCAAGAGACCATTTCCACTCATCCTTCCTTTTACTTAAAGAAATCGACCCGATGGCTTCGTTGAGCGCCTGCAACTCCACCAACTCATCGACTATGTCAGGATCATGTTTCCCAAGCCAAACACCTGACACCCGATCATTCACCGAGCACGTCTTCACAATTTCAAGCGCAAAAAGCTTAGGGAATGCCTCCTTCAAAGGAACCTCCATCAGCCAAGGATCCAAGCAAAACAGAATACTGTCTCCCCTACCCACTGAACCCCTAAAGGAATCACGAAGCCGGGAACTACCGACGAACGGCTTGTTGATGACCGTAGCAATACTATTCCAAACTCCTCCTAAAGCTTTTTTAACCGGAAGAAACGACCAACAAGAACCACCTGAATGAATTGCATCCACCACCTTAACCCACATGTTGTCTTTTTCTCTTTTATACCTCCAACCCCACTTACATAAAAGAGCTTTGTTAATACTACTGAGTTTAGAAATTCCCAATCCTCCACACTTCTTTGGAAGAGTGACTCTATCCCACGCCACCCAGTGAGTCTTTCTAACCTCACTCGACCCTCCCCAAAGAAACTTTTTGATGATGCTTTCAAGATCTTTAACAACTTTCATTGGCGCCTTATACAAAGAGAAGTAATAAGTAGGAAGACTCTCAAGAACAGAACGAATGAGCGTAACTCTCCCTCCTATAGACAACAAAGCGGACTTCCATAAAGCAAGCCTAGCCTCAAAAATGTCGTACACCGGCCTCCAATTATTAACACGGTTCATATTAGCCCCAACCTTTAGACCAAGATACTTAAACGGAAGAGAATCCGGTTTACATCCAACGATATCCGCCATAACTTCTACTCCCGACCCATCGACACCAATACCCATCAAATTAGACTTCCCCAAATTAATTTTCAACCCAGAGCACGCATGGAAGCACCTTAAAATTCTAATAATATTTAAAGCATTATTTTCATCCCAATCACCGATTATCAAAGCGTCATCTGCAAAGAATAAGTGGGACAACATAGGACCATCGTTAGGTAGCTTAATACCTGAAAAAATGCCCACTTCCCCCGCCTTGTCAATTAAACAAGATAAGACTTCCATAACCGCAACAAAAAGAAACGGAGAAATGGGATCACCTTGCCTCATCCCTTTACCACATTTGAACTCAAAAGTAGGCGAACCGTTAACCAAAACAGGGGCACGAGCCGACGAAAGAATTCCCCATAGCCACTTACACCACTTATCCCCAAAACCCATTTGGCGAAAGACATCCACCACAAATCTCCAATTGATGTTATCATAGGCCTTTTCAAAATCAATTTTGAGTAAAAAAGCTTTCTTTTTTTTTTTGTTTTTTGAAGCCATGACCAAACCTCATTAATAATAAGGGGCCCATCCAAAATATACCTATTCCTCAAGAACATTGATTGATTATCAAAAATAACCGAGCCGAGAACTTTCTTTAGTCTATTAGCTAGTAACTTAGAAATCACCTTATTCACCACCCCAACTAGACTAATAGGCCGGTAATCTGAAAGACCCAAAGGATCTTTCTTTTTGGGAATTAAGGCAATAAAAGAAGAACTACAACCCAGATTAATATTACCTGTCTCGAAGAACGCCTCCACCAAAGCAACAAAATCTCCCACAAAGAAACTCCAAAACCGTTTAAAAAATCTAAAATTAAAACCATACGGTCCGGGCGCCCGATCATCCCCGCACTCGAATACAGCACTTTTAATCTCATCAACCGAGAATTGAGCCTCCAACCAATCCGCCTCAGATTATGAAATTTTCTTTATACTAGGACACGAAAGAACGGACGAACCTCGCAGTCCTCCACAAATTTAGATCTGAAAAAATTGAAAACCTCCTTCTTAACCAAAGAGGGTTTAGAAACCCAGTCACCTCCTATATTCAAGCCATGGATCGTATTGCTAGCTTTCTACAGTTGATTAACGAATGAAAAAATTTGGAATTTTCATCACCTTCCTTTGCCCACTTAACCCGGGATCTTTGTTTCAGGTCCATAACTTTAGCATACTCAATCTCGGCAACAATATTCTTATTCTCCGCCAAAATCCATTCCTCCTCTTCGCTTAACTCTCTGGAATCTAAAATAGATTCGATCGCCGCAATTTCTTCCATGGCACGAGAACAAACCTCACAATCCTTACGAATCATCTTATCTCTCCACTCCCTTAACTTGCACCGAATATATCCCAATTTTCTGACTAAAAAAACATCAGGAGGATAACCTGGACAAGAGAAATTAGAGCACGCCTCCTCTACCACCTCTGAGAATCCCTCTTTCCCCAACCAAGAATTAAATACACGGAACGGCCGAGCTCCAAAGTTAACCGACTTCGAAATCAAAATTATAGGACAATGATCGGACCATAGCCTCGGGAGGGCCTGAACACGCGCTTCTGGCCAATTATTAAAGAACTCAGAATTAACCAAGAACCTATCCGGTTTACTAAGTTTCTTCCCATTCTCCGAGCGCCAAGTGAACCGAGCTCCCCTCAAATCATATTCAAACAACCCTGCATCGTAAATAAACGAATTGAAGTTATTGGCACAAGAAGATTTGAAGGAACAATTCCTCCTTTCTTCACGAAATCTAACCGAATTGAAATCTCCACCAATAATCCATAAACCATCCAAGCTATTGACAATAACACTCAACGCATCCCACAAATCCTTCTTTGCCGTAATCCCTTGAGGCATATATATGTTCAGGAAATTAACATACTCATTACACCCAACCATCCTACCCTTAATATGAAGAAAATTTCTGTTTTTGTTGGATTCCTCCATCTGAAAGAAGTCTTCGTCCCACATACAAATCAAACCTCCCGAAAGGCCCACTGAATCCACTGCCTCCATCCCAAATCTTTTATTAACCTAAAAGTTCGACACGTCCGCTCGAGACACACCAACGTGTTTAGACTCCTGAATGGCTAAGAAATTAATGCCATAATCTCGAACCAAAGACTTAATCCACCCAGACTTGGCAGGACCCCCGATACCTCTGATTTGATAGATAAGCAATTCATTTATGAACACCTTGAATACCTGAAGCCAAACGCGAATCTCTGATCAGATTGGGATGACTATGAAGCTCGACACCAATTTTTGCCCCGATTGACACGGTATTCTCGACCTCCTTATCCACCTGATAAATGAACTCTGTGCCTGCCCCCTCCTGATCTCCATTGCTAGAACCAAACATAATAGGATCGTCGTTACTTCCAACAACATTAACTTCTGGAGTCGCATTGACATTAAGATCGAAATCACCACTTCTATCATCCTTATCCGCCTCCCTCTGTTCATTACCTGGTGGAGATCTAAATGTGAAGCCAATAAATCCGAAGCCTGGTTCGGTCTCCACCTCAACAGGTCTTGATCTTTTTTTAGGCCTAACGTCCACTGGGAAACCTCATTACTACATCGGGCCCGTCCCTTACTGGACTTTAAGCCCACTGGCCTTTTTCGAGGAGACCTAACACTCCTCTTACCATTAGAAAAACAAAAAGAAAAATTATCTGGCCCACACCCACTATTATTCGGCAAGGGACCCACCCCCTGTTGATCGAACTTAACTCCCAAAGAAACCAGAGGTGACCCCACTACCGATTCATATTCTCCATCAATAGCCTTATCAACTTCCTCATGCATGGGAATATCAGCTTGGGGAACCGCACCATCATTAAAAAGAGTCTGATCATTACCCACCGAATTTACCTTCAACACCGTCTCCTCATCTTCTCCTTCGCCGGAATTAAAGGACCGAATAACCGGCGATGATTGCAACATAGAACTGTCATCCCGAGATTCATCATCTGTATCGAGGCAGTCCGGCACCCACACCTCTAGCTCCTCTTCCACCCAAACCCTAAAGCTTTTGTTAGTCCATTTCAAAGTAACCAACTCTCTTATCCTTTGGGCCTCCCCAGCTAAAACCCCTACTCTAACCAAAGACAAATCAAGATCCTCATCCGAGAAACTTGGCACGTGAAGAACTTTCCCAAAACGCTCACCGACCTGCATAACAACTTCAGCATCCAGCAAGTGTAACGGAACTCCAAGCAATTTTAACCATGCCACCCTTTCCAACGGTAGAGACTGACCAGACCAGACTTCCAGTTTAGTGAACCACGGCCCCCAGACATCACGTGACTCCAAAAACCGAGACGCCGACTCCTTGTCTAGAAAAGAAATCAGGAGAGAAAGACCACCCAAGTACTTCAACCTAGTGAATTTAATCTTAGCAATTTTCAACAGCCTGTTGAAATCTACAAGAGTTTCCAAATCTACCGTTCTTCCGACCACCGCAAACCCATGAGATTCTGAAAAAGCGGACGTCCTATCAGGAACAATAATCGTCTTCTAGCCTGCATTGGAACCAACCCCTGGGAAAACCCTTGAACCACTCCCCATGCCATCAACACCTTTAGCCTTACCCAGGACATCACTGTATGACCTACCATCCCTTATGTTCGACCCCTTGATCTTCTCCGACTGCCCAACAGGAACCGAAGCATTGGACTTGACTCCAGTTTGAATAGACGGTCTCAGCCGCAAACCGAGCCACATTGACCCACAGTTTATACTCACCCAGTTTAGCCCCCTTCAAACTGCCTTCCAACTCTTTCTTGTCCCTGACTCCTTTAAAGGTAACAAACCCGAATCTATTCCCATTCTTATCCTTCTTCCTGGCCACATAGACACCCACTACATTCCCATACGTACTAAACAAATCCCCTAACTCCTTCGAACTGCACCGCTCTGGCAGGTTGGACACAAAGAATTTCGATAACTCGCCGAAAACCTCACCCATACCCACCCAAGCCGAACAAAGGATCTCTAAGAGGTTAACGGGATTCGTAACGATCTAGCTAGACTATACGAGATAGCCGCGACCAATAACAGACCCGGTAAGCAATCAAGATCGGTTTGCCGGCGAGAGGGGAACGAACAGACAACCCTAACCCCAGATAGCGAATGGAGAGATCGAACAGAAGGGATAGAGCAGAAGGTCAAGCTAGATTTCCCGGCGACCTCACACGCTATCACGACAGTTTTCACCTCGTCGAGCCGCCGGCGGTCGGAACCCTAGTATTCGCCAGAGAGAAATACGAAAGTATAGGCCTGACTTTTTGAATCCTCAAAGTTACCCCCTCCCCCTCAACAACCTTCATCGTAACCACCCCTAATGCCTCCATGGCTATTATAAATAAGAACCCCTAATGCCTCTATGGCAATAAGAACGGGAAGTGGATACATAACTCTTTAGTTCAGGAAAATCATATCCACCAAAACCGATTTTAGAAACTCCCAGAAGAATCAAAAGTTTTTTTTTTTTCCAAAATCTACTTTGAAAAGAGTAAGGGGCTGTTTAGCAACATCTGAATGGTTAAGTACTGAACCAGTAAGAAGTCTGAATCATTGAGTGTTGAACCAGTAAGAGATCTGAACTATTAAGAGCTTGTTAAAACTTCCAAGTCCTTTCACATGAGCTTGGTTATTCTTGTTGAATTTTGTTTTTCTAGATGTTTAATCTCATTACTTATTTAACTAACTTAAAATGATAGTAGATATTTTTTTAGGCAAATTGGAAAATAATAATCCCACCATTGTGAAATTGGCCAATAATAATCCCAAGTCAGGAATTAGCCACCAATAATCCCACCTCGTCCATTTTTGGAAAATAATACTCCAAATGCTGACGTGGCACTTTTGTCGTTTAGTGACTGTGGATTATTATTTTCCAAAAATGGACGAGGTGGGATTATTATTGGTTAATTCCTGACTTGGGATTATTATTGGCCAATTTCACAATGGTGGGATTATTATTTTCCAATTTGCCTTTTTTTTATATCAAAAGAGTTATTGAATTTACTTTCAAGTTGCATTAGTAACTCTTTAGCAAAACCATTCTAGAGTTTAGCAAGTTGCCTAGCATCGTCACATCTAACAATTTTCATTCATATTTTTTCTCTCAATCAGTCGTCATCCGCATGCTCAATTATTATTGTATTATCATCAGCATACATTACTAGTATTTGTTATATGATCAAACACATAAACAAACACACACGGCTTTAGCTCTCAATATTCCAATTTGATTCAATGTGTGGTCCACAACAACTTTTCGACCCCTCAAGGGCGAGGCTTTTTTTTTAGTAGATTAGGGTTTTCTATTCAGAAGGGGATGACGGCGCAGTTTGTTGCTCGTCTACCTGCTATCCTTATGTAATTGCTCTGGTGATTGAAATGAAGCAATTAAGGAGAGTAATTCAATGTCATCTTCTTAAGTTGACCACTTCCAAGGTCAAAATTATAGTAGTCAGCTATCAAAATTACCAACATATACAACTCTCACCTTAGATCAATCAATTTAAATTCAAAACTATTCTAAAGTCAACTTAGTTGACCAAATCAAAAGTCAAACTTTAATGGTCAAATAGAGCAAAGTATAAATAAAGAAGCTAGCTAATAATCATATAAGCTAGATGTTATGATATGGTTTATTAAGAGTAAAATTAAATAATCCCACACATAAGAAACTAAAAAAAAGCACCCTAAAAATCTAGCTCATGTAGTCAAAATTCAACCACCACCCCATATTGAGAGGGAGGAGAGAGCATTCTACACTCCCAAGAGACACTACAAATCTGTCACCATTTTTTTTAAACTTAATTCATGCTAGCTAGCTATCCACCTCATTAAATTCTTTTTTCACCTTCATATTTTGCTAGCTTACTTGTTGTTGATGAATGCCATACATTGGATAACCCCCATATGCCGCAGCGTACATGCTCGGGTCGTGAGGTGGCGTCATCGCGTATTCGTACCCATCAAAGACGTGCCCTCCGTAGTATGGCCCGCCCCATTGGTTCCCAAACTCGTTTCTCTGCAACATTTTAATGTAATACGTGAGCTATCCCAAGATTGCAGTTTATTGATAGATGCGCAACACTAAGTAGTTAATGCGGTCAAAAATCAGATATCGGTCAAGGACCGATATTTGAGATATCGGTAATTTTAATATCATGTTGAATTTATATATATAGCAATTTAACACTAACAATTCAGTATACGCTCCTACCATTAACAAATTAACCTTTTGCAACTTGCAAAACACTAACAATTTTTAGCAAGTAGGAACTCATTAAGACATAAAACACTAATAATTCACAATTAAGACTTGTTTAATAAGAAGAAAGACAAATGGTAGAACTAAGAAGAAAAGTACTGATATCGGGAAAATCGGTGATATACTCCGATAATATCGGTACCGATTGGTATAATATCGGTACCGATATTCTGACGGATATTTTGCACAAATATCTCACCAGGGGACCGGCAGCCATATTACCTACATAGGCGCAACAAGAAAGTTACCTGTTTATTTGCTGGGTTACGTCCCCAAGAAAGTCGCACAGTCTGCTTGCCAATCGTGGTGCCATTTAATTTCTGCAGTGCCTCTTCAGCATTATTTCTGCCAACATATGTTAGAAGGGCAACAAAACAGGTGGTCAACGATATGATTTTTTAATGAACTAACGAAATTTCATAACAAAAGGTGTACCTGTTGGCAAATTGTACAAAGCCGCATCCTTTACCGATGGGTATTTTAACTGAAACTATTTCACCGTACTGAGAGAAAGGCTGCTTAAGGTCCTCGTCACTAACTGTCGGGTCAAGCCCTCCCACGAAGATCTAAAACCAATCAAATGTTAGCCACAAATACAACAAAATTATTAGAAAACGATAGATTCATTAAACTAAACGAACAACTTGAAGAATCTATACTAACCGTGGTATTATTTGAATCTCCATCAGAATGAGAGCCACCATTTGATATATAACCACCTAACAAATGATAAAGTCTAAAGAAATGCATTTGCATACTATAAAAGTAGTTAAAGATTCTATACTGCATTTGCATACGCTACAATTAGGGGTGTAAGGCAATTAGGCTCTGGAAGAGCTTGAGCTTGTAATTTCGGTTCAAGTCGAGCTTATAGTGAGCCTATCTCGAGTAGCTCACAAACTGTTCGACTCGTTTACAACCCTAGCTACAACGTATTCATGGTACGTATTGCGCACAAACAATACTTATGCCACATATATTACAAAAAGTCCATGCTTTTAGCTTGCAAGTATATATGAGTAAAGTACACGGATGGTCCCTGTGGTTTACCAAAAATACAGATTTGGTCCCTAGCTTTCCAAAAATACGCGGATGGTCCCTGTGGCTTGCATCTTGTAACGCATTTAGTTCCCAGGCCAACAAATCTAAAGGTTTTAGCATGTCAAAGTTAGGGACTAAATGCGTTACAAAGTGCAAACCACATGGACCATCCATGTACTTTTTGAAAAAGTTGGGGACTAAATGCGTTACAAAGTGCAAACCACAAGGACCATCTGTGTACTTTTGAAAAGCATGAGACCAAATCCATAATTTTAATGAACCCTCTAGAAAAATACAAGATAAAAAAATCTGCCATCCCCAGACTAAATAGAACAAACAATGAACCACAGGGACCATTGTAAATGAATGCAAATTATAACTCTAATCAATAAAAAATTAATGATAAATCAGACTAAGTAGAACAAAAATGTACCTTGTGAACCATATTGTTGTTGGTAACCAGATGACTTTCTCGGAGTAGCAGCGCCAATACGCATGGGCCGGGTTGAACAATAAGTTCCATTCATTTCAGTCATGGCTTGAGTCCTCTCACCATCATCTCCAAACCTTACAAAACCATAACCTTTAGAGCGGCCCGTATTTGCATCGATGACAACTTTAGCAGCTTTAACAGACGGATATTTATTAGCAAAAGTTTCATGTAATAAAGTATCAGTTACATCTGCAGCTAAATCTCCTACGAATATTGAAAGATCTGAACCGTTGTTTGAACGTTTGTCTCCCATGCTAAATGTGGCCCAGTTCAAACGGAATGGTTGTTCTGTGTTAGGCATAGCAATGCATGTGTAAGTTTGCAGAACCTTTTCCGCTGCGTTATGTGAAAAGAACTCCACAAATCCGTATCCTTCTGAGAAACCTGTTTGTTTGTTGCGAATAACTTTAATTGAAGCAACCTGAAACATAGGTTAACAATGATGGTTTAGCGGCTGCAAATACCTATTGAATTATTCTATACAAACTTTTAAACTTTGTTCCATTATGATACAAGGTAACCAGGTATACGGGTCAAAGCGGTACAATAAAATTGTTGTGTTTTAGGATTATTAACTGCATATGTGAATAAAGGTTTTCATTGACGCGTGTACGACCAGAAGGTTACAACTTGTATATCGATGAATGTGTAGTTGATGTAACAGGTTGCCATAAATGACGAGATTATGGGTGTTGGGACGGTTGTTGGTGGGAGCGTTACAAGATTTTTCTTATAACAATAATTATAGCAATTTTAGTAAGATTTTTGAATTACTATATTTATGTTAGCATCGGATCGTCACATGGACGCAAAAACATCAGATCCGGTTACAAAAGATTAGGTATTCATGAGAATACATAAAGTAGAAGTTTATATACTATGTTAGCATTAAAGAAGGTACACACATAAACTAAAGAACAGACATGAAATTATGTTGGTACTAACTAAAGAACAGACATGAAAATATGTTGGTACTAACAGCTTTAATACCAAAGTTGGTCCTATTATCATCCCACCAACCAACCAAGAGGCTGTGAGGCAGGCTCAATCATTTCATATGTATTTGAGTATTTCCTTTCAAATAAAAAAGAAAGAATAAAAACTACTAGTTAGAGCATCCATAATCCTACTTTAACATGCCATATCAGATTTCAAACACGTCTAAAAAACCCTATTTTCACACTACACTATAAAATTTCAAACAGCACTGAAAACTATAAAAAATATTAATTTTTTATTATATGTGAGAGAAGGCCCCCACCCAGTGGCGAAGCTTGACAATGAAGACGGGAGGTCGAAAACGTATATACTCAAAAATTTCTATAGAACCAGGGAGTCCAAAACGTATATATCCAAAAATTTCTATACGAAAACTACATATATAACACTACTGAGCGAAAAGTTTAGGGAACCTGGTTTGTGGGTACGGATTGACACCGTCGGACACCACCCCACATCGCAACCTTGGTCTGTGGGGGTGGTCCGAAATCCCGGTGTGGGAAGCGTTGTGAATGCTCTTATTTTCTATTATTAATGGTTATTAGTTATAACAAACAATAATGGTCGAAAAATTAGTTCAAAACTAACAAATACTGATGCATTAACTAATCTGGGTGACCTCATTAACTCTATAACATGTGTATACTTTAAACATCATTGATGCATTTGATTATCATAAATGGTATTATTTATGTCAAGGGCCACTTTCTTTTTCCATTTCTCTTGTTTCAATCCTACATATTTTATTTATTTAAACCAGAAGCTTTTTTAGTAAATAAATCTCTTAAACGTTTACCAGAAAATTTACAAATATGTAAACAGGCAACAAGCTGCGTCGCAACCTTTTTATTTGTTCTAAAAAGTTGATTAAGAAACTAATCGTAATTAATTAAACATGGATATATTAATTATAACTATAACTTGTTAACAAAATTTAAAAAAAATTAAGTAAATAAAAAAGAATTAAATAAAATAATACCTCGCCGGTAGAAGCAAAGCAGTTACGCAGGTAATCCTCATCCATCCAATTATGAAGATCACCGACCCAGATCGTCCTATTCTCACCACCACCACCGCCGCCGCCGCCGCCACCCTGCTGCGGCTGTTGCGCCACCGGATGATGTAAATGGTGAGGATGATACGGCATGTAGCTCGGAGCGATGGGGTAATGTCCCGGTGACGGCGCCATCATATGATGCTGCATTACCATCGCCGCCGCCGGATACTGCATCGCCACCCACTGCTGCTGCTGTGGCCCCACACCCACGACCGCCGGCGCCGCCGTTGTCGCCGCAGTGTTCTGGGATTGTTGTTGCTGTGGATCAGACACAGCACCGTTGGTACTTGATTGCATCTTGAATTGAAGGAAAAGTAATTATAATTTGTATACGATGTGATTGTTTAGTTTATACGTAGATTTTTGAAATGAAAACGGCGAATATGAAAGAGAGTTTGGAGAGGAAAGAGATAAGATGGAAGGATGGATTCATGGGGAAGCCCTACTTACTAGTTGACGCGTATGAGTTATACGCCGTTGGATTAAACGTATATGGGCCGTTAATTTATCATGGTTTTGGGTGACTACTATTTTAGTTAAGTCGGCCGCCTTTGAGGGTTTCCTCACTTTGGTATATCAAGAAAGAAAAGGATAATAATAATAACATTTAATTGTTAAATTTAAAAAAAAAACATTTGGGTAAATAATTATTTTAGCAATGTTTTTACATCCAGATGGGTAAATAAACCGATACTTTATTGGTCTTATAGCTTGCTCGTTTTTAAAACTGAACCGAATTAAATATTTGATCTTCGGTTCAGTTTTAAACCAAAACTAAATTAGGTAATTGATTTCGGTTCTAGAGACCTTATTTTGATTAAGTATGAGAAACCTGAATTACATGTGTTTTTTTTAACGACAAAAAAAACTTTATTAAACATCACCAAAATTTACAGCTAAATGATTACTAGTGAGGCATTAGCAAAAGCATGCACCAACACCTATTACTCACCCATACAGACTTGTACAAAATACCCCAAACAAACTATCAAGAAAAAAAATTATATATATATTTTGATTACAGTCTATATGTTGAAATTCACTCACTTCTCCCGGTCGAGATTCACGCTTTTTTACTAAAATTCATGTTTTTTCTAACTCATTAAAGATTTAGCTTATAGGAAATCAAACCAAGAAACCTGAAATCCGAAGTACTAACAACCATTTTGCTAAAATTCATGTTTTTTTTTTGGAAAACATACCGAACTGAATTAGAGATTCGGTTTTGCCAACTTTCCATTCGACTTATTCTTTTTTCCGGTTGAAACCGAAAAAGAATTTAAACCAAGAAAACCAAAAAGGCGAAAACTCATAAGATCCATCACCTTTAATTAATAATTATTATAGTTATCATGACTTAAATTTTAAGAGAAAAAAAACATGACATGTTTTATCTCAATAATACAAGCATATTAACAAAACTACATAGAAAATAATAAATTAATATATATGAAAATAATTTCCTTTTGGTATAACAATGTTAAGAGAATCTAAGCAAATTCTGAGGAACACAGTTGATGTGGCTTTCACATCAGGAAATGCATAGGTTTCAGTACACTCAGTAAAGCCTACAGCAAGTACTCTGCTTCTTTACCATAAACATGTCATCAAAAATTGAATAGTTGAATGTCAAATCCTCCAGACAAACAAATAAAAACTAGGAAAATAGCCAAAAATAACCATTTTAAGTAATTCAATAATCAAATTTGAATAGTTGAATGTCAAATCATCTAGACCAATATTTTCTTTTTGAGAAAAATGTCCGTATAGTCCTTGTGCTTTGTCTTTTTTCACCTTTACTCTCTAATTTTCTAAAAATACAGCTATAGTCCCAAACTTTTGCAATTTCGTTCCCGGATAGTCCCTAAACCTAACATCAGTTACTTTTCTCAGTTAAGAGGGTGTGAAATGACAAAAATACCCTTACTAAAAAACAAAATAACTTAATGTATTAATACATTTATTTATTTAGGGTCGTATTATTGGCACACCTTGCCTTATTAAATCGACACCCTCAATACGCATCGTATAGGTCTATACGATGCGTATTGAGTTGGTAATTAATTCTGTGTCAGTCAAAGGCTGACAATATCACACGGGGGTTAAAGTAATACGCATTGTATAGCCCTATACGATGCGTATTACTTTTTTTAAAAAGTACGATCAGCTTTCTGTCACTGTTGAGTGACGTAAAGTGATTGACGTATGCCCTATACGAATCGTATAGGGCTATACGACTCGTATTCGATTCCGAATTTGAATTCTACTTCCCCTATTTAAACGAAGAAGAAGACGATATATATATATATATATATATATATATATATATATATATATATATATATATATATATATATATAGGGCATGGATTAACAGAAAACTTATTTCTACTAAGAAAACCTAGGAAACCCAATCTAGACCATTGATCATGATCATCCAATGGCTCATAAAATTTGAAGCATTTTTGAATTAAATTAAATAGAGTGGTAAAGTCAAAAAGGTACTTCAAGGGCATATGGGTAAAATTACCTATGATATTATGACATTTTATATATTATATTCATATTGATTAGACATTCATGATATGAAAAGGAGAGAGAAGCACAATTACCTATAACCAAGATTCCCATTTCTCTCTTTCTCTCTCAGACCTTCATTCTCTCTCTTCTTTATTATTGTCACCATCACCATCATCATTGTTTCTCTTTCTTCTTTCTTCTTTCTTTGAGAATTCAAAAAAACTTCTGTGCATTCACCATCATCATCATCCCTTCTCTCATCCTCTCTCTTTCTTCATGTTTCAATCACCAAGAACACACACAAGTGTGTGTGAGAGAATCGTTATTGTTAAAACCCCTTCGTGTTCATGAAGAACACCAAGAACACACACACAAGTGTGTGAGAAAGAA
This sequence comes from Helianthus annuus, assembly GCF_002127325.2. Lineage (NCBI taxonomy): Eukaryota > Viridiplantae > Streptophyta > Magnoliopsida > Asterales > Asteraceae > Helianthus > Helianthus annuus. The sequence continues at coordinate 45,123,228 of NC_035434.2, read as the reverse complement.
GCAGGCCTGAATCATTCGGTTGCATGTGTTTCTAGAGAGAGAAAGTTATTAGAACACCAAGACCAAGAACACACACAAGTGTGTGAGAGAGAAGCATGTCAGAAATCATTTGGGTCATGGGTTTTAGAGAGAGAAAGTTGTTAGAACGCCAAGAACACACACACACAAGTGTGTGCGAGAGAATCATTTTTGAAGATCTTCATCGTGTTCATCAGACGGGTCTAGATCCGGTTAGTGTTCTACTAATTGCAAGAACACACTTGATTTTTTTGTTAAAAAGGTTGTCAATAACTTTTTGTGTGCTCAAAGTGTTCTAGTAATGGGTTAATGTTCATGTATTTTGCAGGTTTTTGTTTTTATGTTAAAATGATTTTTAGTTTTTTGATATTTTCAGTTTGTTGACCAATAATTTATGGGTTGGGTTTGTGTTAGGTTTTATAAATTGGATTTGCTTTATTTTGTTTTCTGTTTTTTTGTTTAAATTGGGCATCCCAATTATTGGTAGATAATTAGTTTGAAAATCCATAATTGTTACAGTAAAGGTTTCAAAATGTTGTTGGTTAAGTTGTTCTTTTTTTATAATTAGTGTTAAATGTTTCAAATTTTTGCAGGCATAACTAGTTACGTATGTTACATTTCTGCCAGCTAGATTCTAAACTGTTTGTCCTGTATGTTGTAACATATGTTACACTTTCGGACAATATATGGTGCATAAATTGTGTTACACATTTTGTTTTGATATGAGTGGATATTGAAATGGTGAATGGTAATTGTTGTATCCTCATCTTAGCAAGTACTCTTTTGCTGACTACTAATATTTGTGTTTTTCATTTCTTGGGTAGGACTGGGACTGGGAAGAAACCTAACAAAACATTATGTGTTTACAAATCTATATCTTTTTAAATGGGTTGAAATGTTATTTTAAATGGGTTGTTAGTTGAAATGTCTTGCTGGCATAATTAGCTACATATGTTGTAATAAGGTTACACGTGTTACTTATGTTAAAACCAGCCCTTTCTTGGACATAAAAAGGAGCTACACATATGTAACACATGTTTGTAACGTGTGTTACACTGGAGGGTACCTTTGATGTTGTACAGAAGTTACCCTCCAGTGTAACACATGTTACAAACATGTGTTACATATGTTCAACCTCTTTGTTACCAAAAATCGGGGCTGCACATATGTAACACGTGTTACAACAGGTTTTTACCTACTTGCACGTCTCTATTACAAATGGATGAAAAACAGTTTTTTTAAAACATCCACGGTGTAACACTTGTTTATTTGAAAGTTCTTAAAACAACCGTTGTAACACGTGTTATAATCCCATCTTCAATGTAAAGATACATCCAATGTAACACGTGTTACAAAAGGAAATTACCTACTTACACATCTCTATTACGTTGATTTAAACAGTTATTTAAAAACATCCACTTTGCAACACTTGTTTATTTGAAAGTTCTTAAAACAACCGTTGTAACACGTGTTACAACTTTTTTAGTGTTGTGCATTTTCCTTTTTATTATCTCATCTTCAGCTTGAAGATACATCCAATGCAACACGTGTTAGGTTTGTTACGTGTTACAAAAGGTTTTTACTTAATGTAATAGTAAGTTTAAATGTTAAAATGTTTTTTTAAGATTGGCTGTTAAATGTTAAAATATATAAACTTCATAATTTATTCGGAATATCTCGTTTATTTTACAAATAACTTCGGAAATATTACTTGTGCTATTATGTATTTACTATGGCGGTTGTATTTGCAGGAGTGAGGAAAATGACCAGGTCCGTGACGGGTAGGCTGGCTAATAAGCGAAAGCAGAACGATAAAGAAACAGAACGATAACGAAAGAAGGTAGATGGAGAAACCGATGAAGAATGGGAACAAGAAGTCGATGAAGGGCAGGTGGTGGGTACCTTTGACGTTGTACAGAAGTTACCCTTCAGTGTAACACATGTTACAAACATGTGTTACATATGTTCAACCCCTTTGTTACCAAAAATCGGGGCTGCACATATGTAAGACATGTTTGTAACTTATGTTACACTAGAGGGTAACACATGTATGATCATTTTTGGATCATTTGTATATATTTAAGTCTGTATAAACCTACAACATTGATACCCCCAAAAAGGTTACACATGTTACGATAGAATGGGAAATGTGTAGCAACGTTCAATACTGTTGTTTCACTCTATAGTGTGTAACATGTGTGAAATGGCATTTGTCAGTAAAACATATAACTTGTAAGGTGATACGACTGTATCTTTAAAACATGTTTACCTATAAGTACTTACATGTTACAGGTTGTATCTTTAAAACATGTTTAAACTGGAAACAGGAAACACTTGCAATGTATAAAGCAGAGTTACAGAAGATGTAACATGTGTAAAACTGGAAACACTTGTGTAACATTTTGGTGTAACACATTTTACAGGTTGTATCTTTAAAACATGTTTACCTATAAGTACTTACAAAATATAAAGCAGAGTAGGAACACAACTTTTAAGGATGTTACATACATTGTAGAGAAGATGTTACATGTGCACACACAATTAAGATGTGTAACATCACGACAAGTGTCATGTGTGATCTTTTTTTGTTACCCTAGGGTGCTAAACGTATTACAACGTTCATAACACACGTAAACTTATACTAACATCCGTCCCTATGTCCACAGATGATATAGAACATACTCCACGTTACCATATTTACTAGTATTCTAATGGCACTAAATTGTGGACATCGAATGTCAACGAGCAATATCATCCTATTATTGTTAAATCATACGTCACACTGGAAGAACTTCTTGCCATGTGTAAGGCTTATAACCAAGAAGCTGGGTTCAATGTAAAAAATATACGTTAATGCAGTTTTTTTATCTACTAATAACATTGTTAATAACAAGTCTAGGTACTTATGTAACATGAAGTGTATCGTTTGTCCCTTTAATTTGTTACACTAGTCTCATATACTTATAGTTACATATATTACTTGTTTGTTCATTGATATGACATTTTGGATGATGTAATGTTGTTACATATGTAATTTGCTAAGTTTAAATTGACACCAAAGGGGCTGACATATGTAACACATGTTTATAACATATGTTACAATATGGGTATATATGTAACACATGTATAGCAATCTTACACATATTACATATAGGTGTTACATGTGTTACAACGTCAAGGTTACACATGTTACATATAGTTGTTGCATCCAAAAAAAAAAAATTGCCTTCACAACAACATCCGTATTCATCCAAATATTGGCATACTAACAATGAAAATAAAAATAAATTTTATATCAATAGTTGTAATGCTTCTAAAATGGTCTTCTAAAAATTGCCTTCACAACAACACCATCGTCACCACGAAAACCTGATGATGCGTTGTAATCCTTCCGCGGGTTTCGCTTCTTGATAACCATATTCATCTTGAACACAAAACATCTTTCCACCTATGAACAAAACAAGTACATCAATATTAAATATTCTATAGTTAAAACTTATTAATCTTCTATGTAACATGTGTAACGTGGCTATACATGTGTTACCTCTCTAGTGTAACACATGTTACAAACATGTGTTACATATGTGCACCCCCCCTTTGTGTCCAAAAAAGGGTTGGGGTATCTATAAGTAACTTGCATAATGTTGTTACTACATATGTAGCTAATTATCCGACAAAAAAAACACGACTTTTTATTTGTAAAATAAACGAGATATTCCGAATAAATTATGAAGTTTGTACGTTTTAACATTTAACAGCCAATCTAAAAAAAAACAATAAGCTGGTCTCATATACTGGGTGTAACACATGTAACACCCTATATACAACATATGTAACCCGCAGTGTAACACGTGTTACAACATATATGACAAACAGTTTAGAAATTTTAGCATTAATCTTCGTAAAAATAACAATATACTCTGTACAAACAATTTAGAAAGTCAACATTAATCTTCGTAAAAAATATCAATATACTCTTCGCATAAATGTAGCTGATAGAAATGTAACATATGTAACAAATTATGCCAGTAAAAAACACGAATTTCTATTTGTAAAACAAAACCGATATCCGATTAAATTATGAACTTTCTAAAGGTAATGAAAATGTAATATCGGAGTGAATTTATTCAAAAAAACAACTAAAAAACAAAGAAATTTGAAACATACATCGTAAAATTTATGGATTTTCAAACTAATTATCTACCATCAATGGTGATGCTGAATTTAAACAAAACTAGAACACAAATCAAACCAAATCCAATTCATAAACCCTAAAAAAACCCAACTCACCCACATCCCCCCCCCCCACACACACAAATCCAACTAAAAGCAATCATTAACTCAAAATCGCTGGACAAACAATTTAGAAATTTAACTTTAATCTTCATAAAAAAATCAATACACTTTGAAGAGAGAAATACAACATACAAAAATTTCTTATAGATCTTGATTTAAAAAATAAAATAAACAAACTAGCTCTGATTTTAAATCTACCAAACGTTATACAAAGTATAAATCTAAACAAATTACATAAATTAACAAAAGTAAGATCTTTAAACCTGTTTCTCTCTCACACACTTGTGCGTGTGTTCTTGGTGTCTAGGTGAACAACATGAAAATTGTTATCTCTCCTTCCAAAACATTAGCTTTCTCTCTCTAAAAAACAGAAACAAAGATGTGATTAAAATGACACCGAGCTTCCTTTTCTTTGAGAGCTTTGATGGTGGCTTCGATCTTCAATGGTGGCTTCGATCTTCAGATTTCAAGGTTGGAAGGGATGGTGGCTTTGATCTTCGATCTTTGAGAGCTTTGATGGTGGCAGAGCATTGATGGTGGCTTCGATCTTCATATTTCAAAGGTTGGAAGGAATGGGGTGAAAGCAATGGAGTTAGGGTTTTGAAGAGAAAGGAATGGGGTATGAAGAAGAAAGAAAGAGATGGATTCTGTATGTATTTTTTTGTTTAAAAAGGGAAGAAATGATGGGTAATAAATGAGTTGATGTGATGGTGAAGAGAGTGAAATGATATCTTGATCAAATGACCAATATGCCCTTTTAACATGTGTTTTAAAAAGATGATGTGGATCAATCTTGGCCACACAATTAAGGTTTGCCAAGTTTTCTTGATTAAATGGGTTTTTCATAGATACTTACACTATATATATATATATATATATATATATATATATATATATATATATATATATATATATATATATATATATATATATATATATATATATATATATATATCGTCTTCGTTATATATTCACATTCACTAACAAACATGTCTTGGTTCAACTATGTTTTCGGTGAGGCGTCTGAGGCGGACACAAGCACGTTTATTCCGGATAGCAGTGTACTATATCATTTTTTTAACTTATTCTGTTTTTTTTGTTTATGAAATACTTAGCACACCGTTTGTATTAGGCGGGGTCTAATATCCCTGATTCTTACGATTTGGGTGGAAATGATGATCACGCGCACGAGGTCGTGTCCGGCTATCGTCCCCGTCATAATGAATCGTTGTTGCCAGACCTCAACGAGGTAAGTATATATATTTGCTTTTTTCTGTTCGGCGTTAAACTTATCACTAACTTTTACCCGTTGGTTTTTTTTAGTCTGCTATGCCCCACCAACCGTTGCTACCAGATTTGAATGTGTGTAGCCATGATCAAGGTTATAGGTCTCCGTTTTATGAACCCTGTTACGTTCCCTCGTACAGACATGAAGAATATGGAAATAATGTTTTCGTTAGTGGTCCCTCGGTAGTACAAGGAGACCTTAGTCACCCTTCTTACGTGCAAGAGTCATTGTGTGACGATCCACCCGTGCAAGAGTCATTGGGTGACGAGCCAGCCGTGCAAGAGTCATTGGGTGACGAGACACCCGCTTACCCTGAAGTTTCGTACAAAACTGATCAAGTACGAATGATATATATTTTTGTTAAATGCTATATTTTTTTCTGTTAAATTATTATACAATTGTTAATACAAAATACATTAAAATTGTTATATTTTTCAAAGGATAAAAATTAATTAATAAATGTTATATGAAATATTTTTATAAAATTAATTAAACCTGTTAATTTTATTTAAATAATATAAAAATACATTAAAATATTTTTTTAAATATTAATTAAAATATTCGTTGAAGAGTTGAAGACACTCGTATTATACAAACGAGATGATTTCACTAAAATAGGCGTGAAACCCATAATTTGGTGAATGACTCCCAGTCCGCTTATTCAATTTTGCACGACGAATACCAACCACACTTATGGTACGAAATCTTCAAGTTAGGGGTGAAACTCGCATCTTGTCGACTAGTCCCGTTCCTCGATTTTCAATCCCGCCAAAGTTTCGATTTTTCAATCGATTAGGGACGTGTAGTAAGTGGAAGGGTAAAGTACCGTTAATCGCTTCTCGACGAGAGTATTTTACCTATAGGCCAAAGCACGTTTCCTAATTTGAAAGGACTTTCGATTCACTTTGGAATAGTCGAAGTTTCTAAACCCGAAACAATCCGATGTTTTATCAAGCCTCTCTTTTACTTTATCTCAATTTCTATGTGTTTCAATACTTGTTACCTCGTTCATTTCAAAACCGATGCACAATTCGCACGTTCCTGGCAATAAAAAACAATAATAATTTGCACAATAATAAAAAATTGTAAAGAAAAAATACATTCAAAATTCAAAATTGTTATATTTTGTAACAAATCAATTATAAAATTAATTAAAATTGTTATATTTTTTAAGAATTTTAAAAAAAGTACATTCAAAATTGTTATATTTTTCTAAATTACTTGTTATATTTTTAGGATTTTTTATCCCGCGATGATTTGGAAAGTTGGGTAAAACGAACGGGTTTAGCCAACGGATACATAATTGTTACCAGACGGTCCAAGGATAACCGAGTGCGGCTTGGGTGTTGTCGTAGCGGCGAGCATGAGAGTAAGGCCACGGTTAGGAAAACCGGCAACAAAAAATGTGCGTGCCCTTTTATGGTGATAGGTCGTGTCGACCAGAGTCGTCGGGCTTGGCGGATAGATTATCTGAACAAAATTTTAACGAGGCGCACAACCACGACCCTGCTGAACATCTGGAGGGTTATGCGTATGCCAGGATGTCACACCCCCAAAATCCACACGCGGAGTATCACCGCCTGGAGGCGTGACTGACCAGGATCCAGCCACCAATCGTATTGAACAAGCATGTAAGTAATTAGAAAATCCAACCAATACAATTGGTGTCCCAACCAAAACATAGTTTAAGTTGCAAGCGGAAGCATAATGATTAAATCCAAAACCAAATATAAGTTCAAATGTTTAAATGTTTAACATGGCACACAGTTGTCCATGTCCCACAACGACCACGCCTCCTCGTGCAAGCTCCATAAGTACCTAACGACCTGCAAGGCATGTAACAACGAGTCAACAACAAAGTTGAGCGAGTTCAAAGTTGGTGTTCATTGTTAAGTTGTTTCAAAAACCAGGAATTCATTTGTAAGTTGTAAGTTAATCAGTTTACCCTGTTTCCCAAACATATCCATAGTTGGTGGGGGCTTCCCCATGTTAACCACTAGACCCGTTTACCATATCGACCACTGACTAAAGTAAGTTGGTGCCCTGACGTCAATGTCTATCATCATTGACTAGTGCCCAGATCCATTAGTTCACGCCCGTCCTCTGCGGCACGGTGTGAGGCTTGTCAAACCTAAATAGCGCTATCTAACTAATGACCCGCTCGCCATTGGCCCGGCGATTAAGTCGATATAAAAAGGAGGGACTTCATGATAGAGAGTTTTGGTCTAGTATCCGTGTTGTCACCCTTCAGTAAAGAGGGTGTGTACGTAATCCCCAAACCAAGAGATTACGCAGGTTCCGATTATATTCTTATCGCGTGTTGTCACCCTTCAATAAAGAGGGTGTGTATGTGTTCCAAACTAGGAAGTCACTCAGTTTTAGTTTAAATCCTTTACCCATTCCCAACCCTTGGGAATCCCATGCCTTGTGGAAAGTGTGAACTCACCTTGGTTTGCTCGGTATGACTAGTCAATTTGTTTAACAGTTGATCAAATACGTCCTATCACGGTTTACCACTTCTAATCAGATTCGTTATTCAAATACTCATGTACTCATATACGTACTTCTAGCAAACAACACATAACATGATGGCATAAAAATACTTGCTTCATTAAATGGATAAGTCATATAACAACATATTCCAATTATGCATGCACAACAAACAGATTTCAAAAGAATGAGAGTGTGGGGCCAATGTTTAGTGGGTGCGATTTATTATATTCAACAACATCATTTAACTTACAATTTTAGATCTCATAACATTCAAGTTGTACCCTATGCATATTTAGTTGCATATTTCCATTAAAGCACACCTTCAAAGGACGTGAATGACAGACACACAAGTTAAATAATATAGCATGCATATCCAATCCTCTATCATTCCAAATACTCAGGTTTATAAATAATTGCTTGTGAATCATATCAATGGCCATTGGAACCAATACCTACGCATCTATATATTAAGAATCACAACGTCAACAAGACCACCAATAATAATTTCATGCATAAGGATTTACTAACCAAATAAACTTGATCGAATGGAATGATGCTTCTAGAGGGGGTATCGTCTGCCACCGCAAAATAAGTGAGGGGTGGGGTTCTCTAGTTGCCGTTCGCAATCAAGAAGAGGGTGTAGGGTTTGGTTTGTTATGCGATATAGTGATATGTAAAGAAGGTACGTACAATTTGACTATAATACCAATTATCAAAACAAGTGGGTCGGTTGCATTAAATTGACGGAAGTGGGCTCAGGCCCATTCAAATGATTTGTTTAATATTACACATAACTATGTGTCTATACCTTCTAGGCCCAAACGTAACACACATAACCAACAGTTGATCCACTTGGGCTTTGCCCGGCCCAAGCATGACTTCGGTGTGCAATTGTGTTTGGTTTGGGCTTCGGCTCGTGTAACTTGGCCTGGAATAACTAATGTGTGTGCGTGGGTCGGAGGGGGTGTAATAAGTGCGGCCGAAATAATCTAAGGTCCAAACATACGAACTGTGATTCTCGTTTACGTTAAGGTTTAACAAATAACAAATAGCACGCATTCACCGTAATGTGTGATAAAAACGTAGTGTAACAGGAATAATACTAGATTAAAAGTTACGAGGTTAGACGACACTAACCTTGAAAGTTCGGGTTGTCACATCATCCCCAACTTGAAAGAAATTTCGTCCCGAAATTTAGCACGTGGTTACTAAGGGGGAGCTAGTTAAGTTGCGTAGTTTTCCTGTTTTTCCCTGGGGTGTCACATCATTCCCCCGTTGGTTTGGAATTTCGTCCCGAAATTCCGCAGTAGCTTCAGCCTCAGTAGTGGTTTCATTGTTTTCGCCATCAGCCGATTCCACAACAGGTTGGGTTTCAAGAAGCATCAGGGTTAAGCAGAACAGTGGCGAAGTGATTAGTCACCAAGAACACGTAGGCTACCATGTTGTTATAATCCCGGCGTCGCCCATGCCAATCCCTAATGTCCCTCTATGAGCATCATTTCCCGTGTTGTTGTACTCGTTGCAAGGATTTCTAGTACGGCCGTCGTTCCCTTGGTTGTTGTCGTTGAATTTAACATTGGCCACTCCATGCCGTAAGCACCTTCACTTTCCATACTGTTGGTTACCATTACAAATACCTTGTTGCTGCCGTGACCGTTGCCTCTAATGTTGTTGTTTGAAACGAAGCTCTACGACTCTTCACCATCAAGGTCCATCTTTTCACATTCTGAGCCACGTCCTAACGCGTTACTCACTGTGCTGGCAGTCACACCATCCATACTACCATCAGTTGTCCTCACTTATGCCCCGATTGATTCATAAGAGTTGACTCCCATGAGTTGCTGACGAGGGTTAAGGATTCTTTGAAGCCAATTCGCTGGTGCTCGTTGCCGGTAATTAGGGTCGTCAAGTACTGAGGTCGGTAAAGTACTACGCTCATCCTCCTGTCCATCGATGTTGCAAGTTGCTTGAGTAACACTCGGTCTGTTACGAGGGTATCGCAGAAGTGATCACACTTCGAAATCTAAGATGTCAATATGTTAAGTTCCAGCAAGCAAAGAAAGGTGAGAAAGGTATTGATCAATCATTCGACGTTGCGACATCCAACACATGGATGTTCGTATAATCACCTAACATTCTACACGGTTCGCTGAGTTCAGATGGGTTTTCAGGTAACACACGATAGCATCGAGATTCGAAGGGATCCAAAGATGAATGAAAAGTTCACGTTCGAGTAGGGGACAATCACTGCTATGACCCCTATAGGTTTGTTATGTTTCACATCGGTCAAATAACGGAACGGAACCCCTTTTCCACTTGTTAAGGCTCACTGGGACTCGCATGCACCCCACATTATTATTATGTGTGCACCCACAATAATATTGTGATTTGCATGCTCATCTCAGTTCCTCCTAACTCATGTCAAATGATTCCTCAAACTCAGATGTCAAACGGAGGTCGTCAATGTAATAAGATCACAAAAACCTAAGGACTATGGCATACTATCAACGCATCATAAGGTGAGCAAGCAATCCATGCCATCTTGCTATAGTGACAAGTGTGTGTTCGTGTGTTTCGTCATAAACAAATGTGTACTGTCACATCAAAGGAAACATGGGTGAGAGAGGTTCGCGAGAGTGCGATGACAGAAGAGAGTAAGCAAACAAGTGTTTTCAAATAATAGTTGTTACGTTTATCTAGGCATATCATGAGCAAAGTTCTATGTAACTAGCAAGTAGGCAATATAAACATAAATCATATCACCTATAGTGTGGAGTCTTGCACGTGGAGCGAAGCGTCGTTGTGGATCGTCGAGCACTGAACAGGTTATAGTCTGGTTTTTAAAAAAAAACTTTTCCCTATTTTTTATAAAACCAAGTTCACTATAACCAATGGCTCTGATACCAATCTGTCACACCCCCAAAATCCACACGCGGAGTATCACCGCCTGGAGGCGTGACTGACCAAGATCCAGCCACCAATCGTATTGAACAAGCATGTAAGTAATTAGAAAATCCAACCAATACAATTGGTGTCCCAAACAAAACATAGTTTAAGTTGCAAGCGGAAGCATAATGATTAAATCCAAAACCAAATATAAGTTCAAATGTTTAAATGGTTAACATGACACACAGTTGTCCATGTCCCACAACGACCACGCCTCCTCGTGCAAGCTCCATAAGTACCTAACGACCTGCAAGGCATGTAACAACGAGTCAACAACAAAGTTGAGCGAGTTCACAGTTGGTGTTCATTGTTAAGTTGTTTCAAAAACCAGGAATTCATTTGTAAGTTGTAAGTTAATCAGTTTACCCTATTTCCCAAACATATCCATAGTTGGTGGGGGCTTCCCCATGTTAACCACTAGACCCATTTACCATATCGACCACTGACTAAAGTAAGTTGGTGCCCTGACGTCAATGTCTATCATCATTGACTAGTGCCCAGATCCATTAGTTCACGCCCGTCCTCTGCGGCACGGTGTGAGGCTTGTCAAACCTAAATAGCGCTATCTAACTAATGACCCGCTCGCCATTGGCCCGGCGATTAAGTCGATATAAAAAGGAGGGACTTCATGATAGAGAGTTTTGGTCTAGTATCCGTGTTGTCACCCTTCAGTAAAGAGGGTGTGTACGTAATCCCCAAACCAAGAGATTACGCAGGTTCCGATTATATTCTTATCGCGTGTTGTCACCCTTCAATAAAGAGGGTGTGTACGTGTTCCAAACTAGGAAGTCACGCAGTTTCAGTTTAAATCCTTTACCCATTCCCAACCCTTGGGAATCCCATGCCTTGTGGAAAGTGTGAACTCACCTTGGTTTGCTCGGTATGACTAGTCACTTTGTTTAACAGTTGATCAAATACGTCCTATCACGGTTTACCACTTCTAATCAGATTCGTTATTCAAATACTCATGTACTCATATACGTACTTCTAGCAAACAACACATAACATGATGGCATAAAAATACTTGCTTCATTAAATGGATAAGTCATATAACAACATATTCCAATTATGCATGCACAACAAACAGATTTCAAAAGAATGAGAGTGTGGGGCCAATGTTTAGTGGGTGCGATTTATTATATTCAACAACATCATTTAACTTACAATTTTAGATCTCATAACATTCAAGTTGTACCCTATGCATATTTAGTTGCATATTTCCATTAAAGCACACCTTCAAAGGACGTGAATGACAGACACACAAGTTAAATCATATAGCATGCATATCCAATCCTCTATCATTCCAAATACTCAGGTTTATAAATAATTGCTTGTGAATCATATCAATGGCCATTGGAACCGATTTGTCATCATCATTATCTCAACTCATTTGGCAGGGCCCAATTAAACGGACCCGACTACAACGGTTATGCGGGCTTGGCTGGTGACCCGGGGTCACGCAACCGCCCACATGTTCAATGGGTCAGCGGCCCGTTTAACTTTCTAGCCCACAATCAAAGGAATTCGACTAACATGTTGCACTGTTGACATTCGCTTCACAATTAAATCACTTCCTAATTTTCTCATGGCTTACTAGTAACATTATGGCACATAAACAATCATCACATAGTCCATTCGATTCTGTTATACCTCTTTGATTACCCATCCATTGATTCATCATCCCTTGTCATGCATATGGGTACATAAAGAACCTTAAGCATTACACAATCATCTTTATAAGTTTGTAACGACATTTGTTGATCATCAAAACACATACTCAAGATATTTAACAATTATAATTACATATCAGTTAGTTCAAGAGTTACCATACGTTGCATGCCATATTTTATTTACTCACAAATTCCAACCCTATTTGGTATATCCTCATGTGACTGTTGTATTAATTCACAAATAGTAATCACCATAAAGCATATAATTCACTTTTGATACTCAAACACACACATCATCATACCGATATTTGAACCAATACCTACGCATCTATATATTAAGAATCACAACGTCAACAAGACCACCAATAATAATTTCATGCATAAGGATTTACTAACCAAATAAACTTGATCGAATGGAATGATGCTTCTAGAGGGGGTATCGTCTGCCACCGCAAAATAAGTGAGGGGTGGGGTTCTCCAGTTGCCGTTCGCAATCAAGAAGAGGGTGTAGGGTTTGGTTTGTTATGCGATATAGTGATATGTAAAGAAGGTACGTACAATTTGACTATAATACCAATTATCAAAACAAGTGGGTCGGTTGCATTAAATTGACGGAAGTGGGCTCAGGCCCATTCAAATGATTTGTTTAATATTACACATAACTATGTGTCTATACCTTCTAGGCCCAAACGTAACACACATAACCAACAGTTGATCCACATGGGCTTTGCCCGGCCCAAGCATGACTTCGGTGTGCAATTGTGTTTGGTTTGGGCTTCGGCTCGTGTAACTTGGCCTGGAATAACTAATGTGTGTGCGTGGGCCGGAGGGGAGTGTAATAAGTGCGGCCGAAATAATCTAAGGTCCAAACATACGAACTGTGATTCTCGTTTACGTTAAGGTTTAACAAATAACAAATAGCACGCATTCACCGTAATGTGTGATAAAAACGTAGTGTAACAGGAATAATACTAGATTAAAAGTTACGAGGTTAGACGACACTAACCTTGAAAGTTCGGGTTGTCACACAGGAGGCTTACTCCTAATAGTGTAGGCTGGTGCAAGAGCTGACAGATCTAGACATACAGCCCCATACAATCTGGAAGGCCGTAACCGAACAGAACCCTGAGAACGTATGTCTTCCGAAAGATACACAACGCTCGCCAAAAGATTAGGGCCGAGAAGTTCGAGAAAAAACCGTCTCCCATGCAGCGACTAGAAGAAATCCTCCAGGAAAAAAAGATGACCTATTACATACAGGCGGAACCTTCCACCAACGTCGTTCAGCATATATTTTCCTGTCACGATAAGTCCTTTGAAATGTGGAGGGCATTCCCGCATTTGCTTCTGATCGACGCTACCTACAAGACTAACATGTACAATCTTCCATTTTTGCAAGTTGTGGGTATGACGTCGACAAACCACACCTTCTGTGTTGCGCATGCATTTCTTTCAAACGAGCAGGAGGCAACGTACGTTTGGGTCTTGGAGAGGGTCAGGTCTATGTTGCACGAGTGCATTGAGCCACGTGTAATTCTAACGGACAGGGACCAGGCACTGATAAACGCGTGTAGAAAAATATTCCCTGGCGCACACGGATATCTCTGCAGGTTCCACATCTTACAAAATATTGTGAAGAACTGCAAGGGTTCGTTTAATGGGCAAGATTGGGAAGCCTTTATAAATCAGTGGAAAACAGTGTGTAATTCCGCTACTGAAGAGTTATACAAATATAACGTCCTCAACCTTCAGAGACACCTTGTCAATCAACAACTTACATGTATGTTCTCTCTAAGTAAATACATTCATACAAATTGATATATAATTTGAATATGTTTATTTTTTCAGGTGTTTTTAATTACCTATGGAATAACTAGTTAAGCACCTCCAGACAATTGTTCGTATCTGCATGGACCAATCAAACCCTAACATTCTTGCAAACTACAACAAACAGAGCTGAAGGCGCACATGCTGCATTAAAGAAACAGCTTACTACACCGAGATGCAGTCTGGAATCGCTGGTGAAAAAGGTGGACACCTTGGTACTAAAGCAATATGCGCAAATAAAGAAATCCTTGGAAGAAAGCCGCACCAAGCGAATGAACAGCCACCTTCAGATTCCTTTGTTTTCCAACCTACTTCTTAAAGTTTCCATCCATGCTCTTAACCTATTGGAAAACGAGCTAACACTGAGAATAGACACGTTGCGGTCATTCTGATCAACATGTGGCTGCCAGCTGTACTCGGGTGCCGGGTTGTTATGTGCCTGTCGCCTGGAAAGATTGCAAAATACAGGTGCTTATAGACTTATAAAAAATGTTTTGTTGTCTTAATTTAATATGATTGTCTAATGCTCTTTTTTTTTTTTTTTTTTTTTTGCAGACTGCGTCATTCAGCTCGAAGATATAGACATTTTCTGGAGAAAACTTGAACTGAACCCATCAAATTTTGATGAGGAAGATGTTGATGTAGACAAACAATTAGAATATGTGAAACAAAAATTGTCTACCCAACCCCCGCAAGTGAGGAAAAGCGTCTTATCGAAGATCATGGCGGTGGTAAACCCATATATGAGCGACAAAAAAACGCCTGTCGTACAAGAAAACACTCGCGGGCGGCCAACTTCCAAGGTCCAACAACAAAGAAAAGAGCAAGCTGCTAGAGATAGCTCAGTTGGGCCTCCCAGACAACAAAGTAGGTGTGACCTTATAACAACCCTAACGTAAACCGACACCCTCATAATTTTTTCGACACCTTAAAAATATTTAAAATATCCCAATATGTCCCAAAATACACCCCATACATGAAAACGGGCCCGGATACCCTAAATGGTATTAAAAATAATTAAAAATTGAGTTTTTAATTCTGTCGCGGGCCGCGTAGACTTCTTAAGAGTCTTACGCGGGCCGCTAGAGATCGAAATGGTGGCGCAGCCCGGTGATGACACGTGTCATCATCGTATCGAGCCTACGAGCTGATCCGGACGAGCTACGCATTGACCGGAGGTCAACGCGGGACGCGTAGGCCCTGTGCTTGTGTTACGCGGGCCGCGAGAGAGTCAAGATCAGCAACTAAATAAAGGAGCCATCGGGTTCAACCAGAAATCGTTCAAAATTCATTTCTCAATCTCAAATTCTGATATTAGGCATAATACGCGGGTATTATACCCCCTAAATAGCGAGGTTCTGCTACGATGTAAGTATTATAACCCCTGGAAACGTATTAGATACTCTGCTCGATTGATCTAGGGTTCCGTAACGGCTGTCGTGGTTCTGCCCGACGTAGTCGTTGGAATGCCATCTCGGAGAGGGTATTACTAATGTGAAAATGGGTTATTATACTAACACACGTGCATTTGTGTAGTGTAACGCCCTGCGTATTTGTACTTTCCATTTATAGCTTGTCTTGCTCGTGTTTCTAATTTTGAAAGCTTTGTATCATTGTACTCGTTCCTTTTTGTAATCGCTGTAAATCTGAGACTTCGATCGTAATGAAATTCTATTTTTTTTATATGCTTATACGTATTGCAATACTTGGGTTATACGTTACCAATCTCGAATGCATACGCGTAACCAATACTCGACATACTGATACTCATAACTTATACGTACTTGTTAGCTATTAAATGCGTGGTTAAATAATAATAATAAATCTAGTAATAATATAATAATAATAATTCTAATAATAATATCATAGTAATATAATAATAATAATAATAATAATAATAATAATAATAATAATAATTTAATAGTAATAATAAAATATTAATAATAATATGTTAAACATCAACATTACGTTGATGTTATGTTGATGTTGTTATGCTTATATTACTACAAAAAAAAAATTCACTAAAAGTAAGTTATGGCTGATAACAGCCTACTACGGCCGCAAATATATGTATACATATATTTATTTATTTTTCTAATGTATAAACCATTTAACACATAATGTTGATTGCTAGTCTTATAATTTAATTGATCATATCTAAGATGTCAACAAAGAAAAAAAAAGGGGAAAGTTAGTGGCTGTTAAACAGCCCTCTCGGCAGCAACTATATGGTGATTTATTATTTTTTTTATTAGCTTAACACCCATCTACCCATATTAAATGCCAACCCAACTTAACCCTAATCCTTCCCCCTATAAATACAACTTAATCTCAGCCTCCTTACCACTTTACAAACTCAAATCTCACTCTCAAAACTCTCTCAAACTCCCTAAAATTCGCAGCTATAATTAGAATTTCGGACAGATTCAGCAAGCTTCACTAAAGTGAGCATAACTCACTCAATACTTGTCCGATTTAGTCCATTCTTTTTCCTATGTGCTTGGATCGACCTTACTTTCGATTCCATGGGTTTTTCACAGTAAATAAGTCCCTGGAACTCTGGCAAAAAGGCTCCAAAGTTCACTGTTCATTTATGATTTCATCTATTCTTCACTAAACTTGTTCAACTTGAGTCTAACTCATCTCAAACCTATGTCCTTATGCTTATAACCACTTCTATGGTTAGTTAGGCTTAAAAACAAGGTTGAGACATACAAAATCAGAGGTTAAACCTCAAATAAATTATGTTTTGTTTAGGGTTTTTGACCCACAAGTGGTGTTCAAGCTTCAAGCTTGATAAAGGTGTGATTGTGGACTAACTTGGGTTGTCCAACGTAAAATCCCCACATTACTTGATGATTTCTCATAGTGTAGATGTTTATTATTCTTGTATTGATATTAGTTCATGACCCTCCTTGTATGTTTTTACATCAAGTGTAGTGGTGAACCATAAGAGGTACCTAAATGGAAGCTTGTTCTTCCTACCTCCTACATGAATTCTATGACACAATAGAGGTACCTAAATGAAGATTTATCTTCTACCTCATGCTTGAATATTAGACTAAATGATCCATATAATACTTATACATATATTTACTATTCGAACTCTTGATGATGGACTTTGTCACAGCCCCCGATCCCTATCTCCCGGGAACGGGCGGCCGTGAGCCAGTTTCGGTGGTATCACATTTTATTTATCCAATTTGACAGCGGAAATTTTCGTCAGGATCGTAGTTAGGAAATATTTTAATCAGAGTAAACCACCACATTTTATAACATTAAACATATGGGTAAAAACCCAAGTTTTTAATACACACGTTTCATAGGAATAAATCCTATTTATTTAATAAAAACATCCATTTTATTCTTAGGTAACTTCATTGCCACTTTTCCAAGCCTTCAGTGCTGTCCAGCTGGCTTCTATTTGGCTTTCACACTTTGTTACCTGAAACGCGTTTTAAAAACATTTTGTCAGTGGGAAATACTGGTGAGTGAATCCCAGTTTAATCAAGTTTAAGTAAAAACCAATTTGCAGTATTGAGGACACATCCGCAATTACATTTGTATCCAAGACATCACAATTAACATCAGTGGTACGGTCATACTCAACATATGGGATGTTACCACGCCAGTAACCAATTTTGTATACAAAACCCCAACATACCCACTATAATTGTATTCTTCACAAATACTCAATAACTGTCATTTGCATGGAAAGGTATTTAAGGTTTTGTAAAAACAGTTAATAAAAAGGAGATTACTCACATTGCTATTTTAGGTTTTTCGTAAGGGTTTCCTGGAGATAATCTATAAATTACACAAATGCACGTGTGTTAGTATAATAACCCATTTTAACATTAGTAATACCCTCCCCGAGACGGCATTCCAACGACTACGTCGGGCAGAACCACGACAGCCGTTACGGAACCCTAGATCAATCGGGCAGCGTATCTAATACGTCTCCAGGGGTTATAATACTTACATCGTAGCAGAACCTCGCTATTTTAGGGGGGTATAATGCCCGGGTATAGTGTATACTACTTCAGAAATTTAGAAAGAAAGAAAGATTTGAGCGATCGTCGAATGAAGCCGATGCGTGCTATTTATAGGATCTGATCTGGGGTTTCTCGCGGCCCGCGTGGGATTTGGGCCGGGTTCACGCGGCCCGCGTCAAATGAAGTCAACGGCGTAGCTTGGCCCACTCATCACTAGACTTGACACGGTGTTGATACGTGTCGGCTCCGGGTCATGCCACAAATCAGGACGCTCGCGGCCCGCCTTCACTTCCCCAAACATGTACGCGGCCCGCATCAACTAAGGGTTTTGGCGATATCCTGGTACACACTCGCGCGGCCCGCTTAAGCTTGAGGTGAGGCCCTACGCGGCCCGCCTCAGCTTAATAATTATTGTTTTTTATTTATTTTATATAGTATAATCTATCTTGGGGCTCGGTTTTCACATACGGGGTGCATATAAAGACAAGTTGATATATTTACAATATATATTAGAGTGTCAGAAATATTATGAGGATGTCGGTTTTACCGAGGGTTGTTATATCCTCCCCACCTTGTTTTAGAGCTCGTCCTCGAGATCTACTGGAACAAGTGTGGATATTTCTTTTGCATTTCGGATTCAAGCTCCCACGTGTACTCGGGTCCTCTTTTGGAGTCCCACTTTACTTTGACCAGAACCAATCTCTTATGCTTGAGATTTTTAACTTTCCTATCTTCAATTTGTAGAGGCTTCTCCACAAACTTGAGTTGCTCATTAACCTCTATATCCTTAAGAGGTACTACGAGTGATTCATCAGCTAAACACTTTTTAAGATTGGATACATGAAACACATCATGTATTCCTGCCATTTCCTCTGGCAGTCGTAGCTGATAAGCTACAGGTCCTATTCTTCGGATAATTTCAAAAGGTCCAATATACCTGGGACTAAGCTTTCCTCTTTTGATGAATCTTACCACTCCTTTCCAGGGAGAGACTTTCAATAACACTTTATCTCCCACTTGAAATTCTAATGGTTTGCGTCTGTTATCAGCATAGCTCTTTTGGCGATCACGTGCTGTTTTCAGTCGTTCCTTGACTTGAATGATTTTATCAGTTGTTTCTTGTACTATCTCAGGTCCAGATAATTGTTTTTCCCCAATTTCTGCCCAACAGACTGGGGTTCTGCACTTTCGTCCATAAAGTGCTTCGAATGGTGCAGCATTGATACTTGTGTGATAACTGTTATTATAAGAAAATTCTATTAAAGGTAAGTGTTCGTCCCAGTTACCTCCAAAATCAATTACACAAGCTCTAAGCATGTCCTCCATTGTCTGAATTGTCCTTTCGCTTTGTCCGTCCGTTTGAGGATGATAAGCTGTGCTTAGATTTAACCTGGTTCCCATTGCTTTTTGGAAACTTGACCAAAAATGAGAAGTAAAACGGCTATCTCTATCAGAAACAATTGATAAAGGAATGCCATGTAATGAAACAATTTTATTTACATATAATTTGGCTAATTGTTCCATACTAAAGGTTTCCTTCATTGGTAAGAAATGAGCTGACTTGGTTAATCTATCTACAATCACCCAGATTGTATCATTACCTTTCCTTGTTTTAGGCAATTTGGTAACAAAATCCATTGTTATCCATTCCCATTTCCAAACTGGTATTTCTAATTGTTGTAACAATCCTGAGGGTTTCTGATGTTCAGCTTTAACTTGTGAGCAAGTTAAACATTTAGAAACATAAGCTGCTACGTCCTTTTTCATTCCTATCCACCAGAAATTTTTCCTTAAATCCTGGTACATTTTATCACTTCCTGGATGCATCGTATATTTAGACTTATGGGCTTCTTCTAATATACGGTGACGTAAATTTCCTAATTTAGGTATCCACATTCTCTTTTTATGGAACCTCCAAATTCCATCCGTTCCTTGTTCTAATTCCTTAATCATTCCCTTTAACTTTTCAGTATCTTCCTTGATTACTGATTCTTGTGCTTTTCTAATTTGATTGTTTAAATCTACTTGTAGATTTAATTTAAGAGAACGTACCCTTTTTGGTTTTTCGTGATATTTTCGACTTAAAGCATCAGCCACCACATTGGCTTTTCCTGCATGATACTGGATATCACAATCATAATCACTAAGCAATTCCATCCAGCGTCTCTGTCTCATATTCAACTCTTTTTGCCCGAAGACATATCTTAAACTCTTATGATCTGTGAATATGGTAAACTTACTACCATAAAGATAATGTCTCCAAATCTTAAGGGCAAAAATTATGGCTCCTAATTCCAAATCATGGGTTGAATAATTTCCTTCATGACTCTTAAGCTGTCTAGATGCATAAGCTATAACCTTTTGACGTTGCATCAATACGCATCCATAACCTAATTTAGAAGCGTCACAAAAGACTACAAAGTCTTCAGTTCCTTCTGGTAATGCTAGTATGGGTGTATGGGTTAATCTTTGCTTAAGGATTCTAAAGGCTTCTTCTTGTTTTGGTCCCCATTCAAACTTAACAGATTTACAGGTTAGCTTAGTTAAAGGAATGGCTATTCTAGAAAAATCTCGAATAAATCTTCTATAATAACCGGCCAATCCTAAGAAACTTCTAACTTCAGTTGGTGATTCTGGGGTTTTCCATTTGGTAATTGCCTCGATTTTCGTTGGATCTACATGAATTCCTTCATGATTCACCAAATGTCCTAGAAATTGCACTTGTTCTAACCAAAATTCACACTTTGAAAATTTAGCATAAAGCTTCTCTTTTCTCAATAAACTTAAAAGTAAGTGCAAGTGCTTTGCATGCTCATCTTTACTTTTAGAGTAAATTAGAATATCATTTATGAAGACAATTATGAATTTATCCAAATATGGCTTACATATTCGGTTCATCATGTCCATAAATGCGGCTGGGGCATTGGTTAAACCAAATGGCATGACAGTAAATTCATAATGACCATACCTTGTTCTGAATGCGGTTTTAGGAATATCCTCTTCCTGTACCTTTAATTGATGATATCCTGATCTTAAATCGATTTTAGAGAAAAATCGAGCTCCTTGAAGTTGATCAAACAAATCATCGATCCTCGGTAATGGGTACCGATTCTTAATTGTGACTTTGTTCAATTCACGGTAGTCAATGCACATACGCATTGATCCGTCCTTCTTTTTAACAAATAAAATCGGCGCTCCCCATGGCGATGAGCTTGGCTGTATGAATCCCTTTTCCAACAACTCGTCTAGTTGTTTCTTCAGTTCTTGCATTTCAGCGGGTGCTAAACGGTAAGGTGCTTTGGCAATCGGTGCTGTTCCGGGTAACAGATGAATTCTGAATTCAACTTCCCTGTCTGGCGGTAGTCCTGGCAATTCTTCTGGAAAGATATCTGAAAATTGGGATACTACTGGGATATCTTTTACTTCTTTTCCTTTAGTGTTAGTGATTATTGAAATCAAATACACTATAGATCCTTTTCTTATACAACTTGCAGTTTTCATCACAGAGATGAATTTAGTGGATCTAAAAGGTTTATCTCCTTTAATTGAGATCTTTTCACCTCTTGGTGATTTTAATTGAATTGTCTTTTGATCACATAAAATACTGGCTTTATTGGCTATTAACCAATCCATTCCTAATACTACATCAAATCCAACCAGATTCATTGGGTAAAGGTTTGCCATAAATTTTTGATTAAAAATTTCTATTCTTGCTCCCTGCAAGATTTCAGAAATCTTAACAGTTTCTCCATTTGCGGTTTCCACTAGACATTCTTGTGGTAGTTTAGTTAATGATTGATTTAGGAGTTTGCAAAACGAAGTATTAATAAAACTTTGGTTTGCACCAGAGTCAAATAATACTTTAGCAAAAATATCATTAACTAAAAACGTACCAGCAATGACGTCTGGAATCATCCTGGCTTCTTCTGTAGTTAGCACGAATGCTCTGGCATTTTTAGGATTTTTGTTGGTTGCAGCTGGAGCCAATTTCGGACAGTTTGTCCTAATGTGACCTTTTTCCCCACAATTGAAACACATTCCATTACTGGATTTCTTCTTGCAATTCTCTTCCTTGTGTCCTGGGGCCTTGCAAAAATTACAGTAAGTAGAGCATCTTCCAGAATGCTTCTTTCTGCAGGCTTTGCAGTAGGGTGCAGAGGTAGAACCTACATTCTTACGATTGGAATTCCCAGAACGGAATTCTTGAGTAAGCCTTTGGGTTAGGTTTCTCCTCTGATCTTCTTCTCTAGTACGGATTAACTCATCTGTCAAGGTATTAGCTAGTTCTACAGCTTCCTCTATGGTTTGGGGTCTAGCTGCCTTGACTACATGTCTAATTTCTCCAATTAATCCCCAGATGTAACGGGAGATTAACACTGGTTCAGGTGATGCAAGGGTAGGTACTATCCTAGCATATTCAAAGAATGTGGTAGTGTAACCCTTACTATCTACCCCGGTCATTCTTAGATTCAGAAACTTATTTGCTATCTGTTCTTTTTCATTGGGAGGGCAGAATTTCCTTTCTACCATGTTCTTGAATTCTTCCCATTCCATATTATAAATCCTATCACTTCCTCTGGATTGGAGGATAGTGTTCCACCATTCTAAGGCTGCATTTTTAAACAGATTTGAAGCAAAAATTATTTTATCTTCTTCAGCACACTTGCTTATTTTCAGAACTGCCTCAGTTTTCTCTATCCAGCGTAAAGCTGCAATGGGTCCTTCATTGCCCGAGAATTCTATTGGTTTGCAGGACCAGAATTCTTTGTAAGAACAACCATGTGGCATGGTTCTTCTTTTTTTGGGAACGGGCGCTTGAAGTATGGGTCCATTGTTCACGCTGTTTTCGGGTTCAGTTGGTCGCTTACTGCTATGCTTACTTTTATTATTCGCTTCCTGAACTGTTTGAATAATAAATGGCATCGCATCTATAATTCCCTGTGCCACAATATGCTGAACGGCACTATTATCCATTTGATTTCCGTTGTTATTATTGTCCGAATTCTCATTAACCACGTTAATGTTACTCTGGTTATCGTTATTCAGATTTTCTTGATTTCCCGCGTCGGCCATCTGAATTTTAGACATTTACCAAATATTAATATCACAAATAATATTTATATATAGACAATCACATGACACGCACTTTTTAACCAAAAGCGTCGAGCATTGCGACTTTTACTCTTTTTATATAGTATGCATCAGTACACACCAGTACAGAAATAAAAATTACAGTACCGACTGAAATGTAAAGCTACAATACTAATAGTATGCATCCGTAGTTTTTTTTTTTTTTCTAACACATACACACATATATTATTATATTATTATTATTATTACTGTTTCTACCATCACCTTCACTGATATGGATTCATCCAAAAATCCATATTACGCTCATCGTATTTCCATACGAGGCGTTCTCCCACCTGTCGCATACGATCACTGCTTTCTAAAATTTCTTCCCCAAAAGTCCTAAGTTCCTGGACATTTTCTGCACTCATTGGGGGTGCAGGTTCTAGGACTGGGTTTGGAAACTGAGGTACGGGTTCCTGATACGGAGGCATAGGGGCTTGGTACGGGTATGGATTTTCTAAAATTTCCCTAACATATGCGTCACTAATGTTGTAGGGATCTTGAGGATCTAACCCTGGATAAGCTCCTAAGTTGGGTATTGGCACATTTTCCTGAATTGGGTTTTGTTGCACGTAGTCCCGAACATCGTCCCACCAGGGGTCGTAGTTGTTTGGGTCTAAAGGATCAGGTGCAGGTACCCTAGGTATCTCCTCCGGGTTGTACTCAGGTATTTCTATCTGGTCTTCTATTTCCATGGGTTGATCAGGATTTTGTGGTTGTGGTGCTAGCATTTGTTCCAGGTTTGGGTCAGCAGCAGTGGTTGCTAAAATATGGATATTAGCGATACCCCTATTGAGCATATCCTGATTATAAGCATCAGTTTCTCTTTTTGCTGCGGCTAACACTCGCTGTTCCTGCAACTTTTTCATTCTTTTCCTACGTTCGTGCGCTCCCCTACTGAACCATCCCCTCTTTTTCTGAGGAAATGGCTCTTCAGACTGAGCCTTAAACACAAAGATCCCTTCTTCTGTGTCAGCAGAATACCCTGAGAGGGCAGGCTGAGAAGAGGAGGTGCCTTCGCTCCTAGGCGAACCAGACAGTTGACGATAGGCGTCAGAAGGTACTTGGTCGCTCATACTGTAAACTAACAAATAGTCAGATAACACATAGCAAGAAATACAATTATACACGTATTTCCATAATTTATTTCCTAACACTTTGAATTTTGATGTCAGCAGAACACTTCTGTGGCTGAATCAGTGGCATAGCTCTGATACCACCTTCTGTCACAGCCCCCGATCCCTATCTCCCGGGAACGGGCGGCCGTGAGCCAGTTTCGGTGGTATCACATTTTATTTATCCAATTTGGCAGCGGAAATTTTCGTCAGGATCGTAGTTAGGAAATATTTTAATCAGAGTAAACCACCACATTTTATAACATTAAACATATGGGTAAAAACCCAAGTTTTTAATACACACGTTTCATAGGAATAAATCCTATTTATTTAATAAAAACATCCATTTTATTCTTAGGTAACTTCATTGCCACTTTTCCAAGCCTTCAGTGCTGTCCAGCTGGCTTCTATTTGGCTTTCACACTTTGTTACCTGAAACGCGTTTTAAAAACATTTTGTCAGTGGGAAATACTGGTGAGTGAATCCCAGTTTAATCAAGTTTAAGTAAAAACCAATTTGCAGTATTTATGGCACATCCGCAATTACATTTGTATCCAAGACATCACAATTAACATCAGTGGTACGGTCATACTCAACATATGGGATGTTACCACGCCAGTAACCAATTTTGTATACAAAACCCCAACATACCCACTATAATTGTATTCTTCACAAATACTCAATAACTGTCATTTGCATGGAAAGGTATTTAAGGTTTTGTAAAAACAGTTAATAAAAAGGAGATTACTCACATTGCTGTTTTAGGTTTT
Organism: Helianthus annuus; assembly: GCF_002127325.2. Taxonomy (NCBI): domain Eukaryota; kingdom Viridiplantae; phylum Streptophyta; class Magnoliopsida; order Asterales; family Asteraceae; genus Helianthus; species Helianthus annuus. The sequence goes on along the minus strand of NC_035434.2, from coordinate 45,097,677 downwards.
TCGTAAGGGTTTCCTGGAGATAATCTATAAATTACACAAATGCACGTTTGTTAGTATAATAACCCATTTTAACATTAGTAATACCCTCCCCGAGACGGCATTCCAACGACTACGTCGGGCAGAACCACGACAGCCGTTACGGAACCCTAGATCAATCGGGCAGCGTATCTAATACGTCTCCAGGGGTTATAATACTTACATCGTAGCAGAACCTCGCTATTTTAGGGGGTATAATGCCCGGGTATAGTGTATACTACTTCAGAAATTTAGAAAGAAAGAAAGATTTGAGCGATCGTCGAATGAAGCCGATGCGTGCTATTTATAGGATCTGATCTGGGGTTTCTCGCGGCCCGCGTGGGATTTGGGCCGGGTTCACGCGGCCCGCGTCAAATGAAGTCAACGGCGTAGCTTGGCCCACTCATCACTAGACTTGACACGGTGTTGATACGTGTCGGCTCCGGGTCATGCCACAAATCAGGACGCTCGCGGCCCGCCTTCACTTCCCCAAACATGTACGCGGCCCGCATCAACTAAGGGTTTTGGCGATATCCTGGTACACACTCGCGCGGCCCGCTTAAGCTTGAGGTGAGGCCCTACGCGGCCCGCCTCAGCTTAATAATTATTGTTTTTTATTTATTTTATATAGTATAATCTATCTTGGGGCTCGGTTTTCACATACGGGGTGCATATAAAGACAAGTTGATATATTTACAATATATATTAGAGTGTCAGAAATATTATGAGGATGTCGGTTTTACCGAGGGTTGTTATAGACTTGTGTTCATTCGTCAAGGTATTAGAATACATCATCTAAAACACAAGACTTGTTACGATTCTAATGAGTATACTACTCATGAAAACATTAACCCTTGAGGTTTCATAGTGTCAAGAACAAGTACTTAATGTTGAAGGATGATTACTTTCGAATATATATATTCTTGTGTTTTAACTTCCTAAAATCTCTAAATCCTCCGAATGCCCAAACTCACGCACCTATGTTTCCTTTGTGTAGAAGGACTTGGTGTTCCAACTTCCTAATCAACCAACTCACTCGCGGATTCAAGTAGAAGACTTGCACAACCGTGAGTATACTCGCAACCCCCTTTTTATGTTTACCACTTTTTGGGGTGTAACATGTTTAACTATTAAACTACACATAAACTTATTCTTTATGCAATGCACAAAAAAATCCTTATACATGAATACTATGTTATGATACTTGATGCTTACGTGGACCATACTTATGTGATATGTTTTAGTCATTAGCTTTCATGAGCCTCCCTTCGACATGTATAGCGCTATAGGAGTAACGCACCGCCCCCTTTAAACTTGGGTCATGTTGAATTAACTAAACTTTCTTGCGTAAACAGAGGATTGGCTAGAAATATTGCATGCCATGTTAGGTTGATCTCGTATAAACTAAGTTGCCATGTGGATTCGTTTTTTAAACTTTTACACTTATACTTATACTTATGCTTAAACTTGTATACTCGCCTTTGCTTTTGCATTGAATTGTATTTTAAACATGTTACAGGTTGATGAGGATGATGCTAAGAAAAGAAGTAGCATTGATGCCTAGATACACATATAGACGTTAGGGTTTAATATGTTGTATCAATTTTGTTATGTTGTCATGTTATTTTGTTAAACTTGTTGTATTTGAATTTCTTGTAATGTTGACAATTTATTTTATGAAATGAAATCGGATTATTTAAATACTTGTCGCAATTATTAGCGTTATGATGTCTCGAGCAATCTTCACACTTCGTCTCATCCCGATGTTTCCGCCATTGGTTGGGGTGTGATAGATTGGTATCAGAGCCATAACTATAGGGAATTAGGAAAATTGCTATACTTTTGCCCTAGTCTATAGTTTTAGGAACTTTGTCTCTTATTTGTTGTTTAAAACTTTTGTACTCTACCATGCATGCTTCCTAGCTACACTTCTTGTTATTAAATTTATGCGCCTTTCCTAAGGCTAACACGAATACACTTATGCTATTTTATACTCTTGTAACATCAACGAGACAACTTTACCAAAATAGGCGTGAAACCCACAATTTGGTAAACGACTCTCACTCTACCTTTAATCTATTTTTGCACGAAATTTCACCATTAAGCTAGGAGTGACATCCACAACTTAATGGTAATTTCCATTTCAACTCTAGTGGACCCTTGTCAAAGTGTCAAAATTTTATTTTGGCCGACAAGTACCAACCACATTTAGGGTACGACATCGTCAAGTTAGGGGTGAAACCCGCATCTTGTCGATTAAGTCCCATTCCTTGATTTTTATTCTCGCCAAAGTCCCGAATGTTCCAATCATTTAGAGATGTGTAGTAACCGGAAGGGTAAGATACCGTTAATCGCTTCTCGACGAGAGTATCTTACTTATAGGCCAAAGCACAATATCTCTAAATCGAAAGGACTTTCGACCCACTTTGGAATTGTCGACGTTTCTCTACCCGAAACAATCCTATGTTTTATTGAGCCTCTCTTTATGTATCTCAATTTATATGTGATTTTATACTTGAACGTTCATTCATTTCGAAATGTCGTTTTAATCATTTCGCACGTTACCGCAATCACAAACAATAATAATTCTCGTGAACAAACTAAATTTATACCCTCTTTACGCAACTTATGTGTTATACTTGTTGAATGCATGTGGAAACTTATGCTCTATGTGAACTTTACTTGATACATGAACATTTACTTGCTTTTACATACACAAACCTTATTTTCAACTAATGATCAAGTCTCATCCTTTCCTTCTCTTTTTCAATCCTTTAGATGTCGTCTAGTTCCTCCAAGAGACGCAAGTCAAAGAAGGGTTCGACTTCCACCGCCATGTCTCAAAAAGATTGCATGAAATTTATGGCCAAGCAATTTGCTAAAGTCCTACCCGACATCGTTAGCAAGATCCAAACCGATTCACCGCATGGCTCTGTTGACTCAAAGGCAGACAAACCCAAACCGACCTTCCAGTTTAAGCAATTCATGGCTTGTAAACCCTTAGAATTTACTGGCAAGAATGGCGCTACCGCCATGATGAACTGGTTTGATGCCATCGAGCTTACCTTCTTGCAAAGTGGTTGCCCTGACGAACTAAGAACCTTGAATGCAACTGGGGTGTTTCGTGAAAAGGCACTCGAGTGGTGGACGACTGAACGTAACAAAAGAGGAAACGAGGTCGCACATGCTATGCCTTGGGACGATCTCAAACAGCTTATGAAAGACCACTTCTGTCCTCCTCATGAACTCCAAAAATTGGAGAACGAATTTTGGAACCTTACTCAGAAGGGGAGTGACATGGATGGCCTGATTACGCGCTTCAAACAGCTCAGTGTTCTTTGTCCTGGACAAGTTGAAACCGTTCCCAAAACCGTAGCCAAATTCGTCCGTTGTGTTGCACCTTCCCTGACAAACCACCTTGCCTCTGCTAATCCCCAAACCATTGAAGATGCTTTTCGTATAGCCACGGAACTTAACAACAACTGCGTTATCCATGGAACCTATGATAAAGTTTCAACGAAGAATGCACGCCAAGCTACAACTGAAACTACCACTGTTGAGCCCTCACCCTCCCAATCGTCCAAGAAAAACCAAGGCAAGAAGCGGAAGGCTTCGAGCCAAAATTGTGCGGTTGTCACTCCGCCAAACCCTCAACCCTTACAAGCTTTAGCCGCCGTTGCACCCGCAAACACCGAACCACCAAAACAAGGTTATGTTGGAACTCATCCCAAATGCACCACCTGTCTGTTTCATCATCCTGCCAACGTACCCTGTCGCAAATGTGCCAACTGTCAGAGGTATGGTCATTTTGCTAACCGATGCCGAAACTTCCCGCAAGCTTCAAATGCCCCTGTGCGAGCATGCTACAAGTGCGGCGACCTCAATCATCTCGCCAATGTTTGTCCCCAACGCTATCAACCTCAACAACAGCAGCAACTGCAGCAACCGCAACAACCACCACATCAGCAACAACAAGCTCAGCAACCTGCTAGAGGCCGAGCTTTTGTCATCACCGCTGCTCAGGCTCAAAACGCAAACGACGTCATTACCGGTACGTTTCTTGTGAACCATATTTATGCTTCTTGTCTATTTGATACTGGCGCCGATAAGAGTTTTGTGTCGCTAGAATTCGAGAAATTGCTTAAGTGTAAACGCTCTAAGTTGCCAAAATCTTTCGCTGTCGAAGTCGCTAATGGTAAATCCGTCATTGTTGATTCCGTTCTTCCCAATTGTTCCTTGATTCTAAACGATCATACGTTTTCAATCGATCTCATACCTATGCAAATGGGTAGCTTTGACATCATAGTAGGCATGGACTGGCTTAGGCGAGTTCGTGCTGAAGTTGTTTGTTCTGAAAAGTTTATCCGCCTTCCTCTTCCAAACGGTGATTCTCTACATGTCTATGGTGAGAAACCTTCTCAAGGTCTCAAGCTTCTGTCGTGTATCCAAGCGAACAAATGCTTACGCAAGGGTACCTTCGCTTTTCTTACCCACATTATGGAAAAGAAGGACAAAGGCCCAAGTATAAGAGATGTCCCTGTCGTACGTGATTTTCCTGATGTGTTTCCCGACGATCTTCCTGGTCCGCCTCCTGCTCGTTCGGTCGACTTTCGAATCGATTTAGTGTCTGGCGCTACGCCCGTCGCTAAATCCCCCTATCGTCTAGCACCCTCTGAGATGCAAGAGCTCTCGAGTCAACTTCAAGAGCTTCTTGACAAAGGCTTTATACGCCCTAGTACTTCTCCTTGGGGCGCTCCCGTTTTGTTTGTCAAAAAGAAAGATGGATCATTTCGTATGTGTATTGACTATCGTGAGCTCAACAAGCTTACTATCAAAAACCGATACCCTCTTCCTCGCATTGATGACCTCTTCGATCAATTGCAAGGCGCAACCTGCTTTTCAAAAATCGATCTTCGTTCTGGGTACCATCAACTTCGAGTCCTCGAAGAAGATGTACCTAAAACCGCCTTTCGTACACGTTATGGTCATTACGAGTTCGTGGTCATGCCCTTTGGCTTGACCAACGCACCTGCTGTCTTCATGGATTTGATGAACCGCGTGTGCAAAGCATACTTGGACCGTTTCGTGATCGTCTTCATCGACGATATCCTTATCTATTCCAAGACACAAGAAGAGCATAAGCGACACTTGCGTCTTATCCTTGAACTCCTTCGTACTGAACGTCTATACGCCAAATTCTCCAAGTGTGAATTTTGGCTAAAAGAAGTTCAATTCCTTGGTCATACTGTCAACGAACTTGGAATTCACGTTGACCCCGCTAAAATCGAAGCTGTGAAAAATTGGATCGCACCTAAATCTCCGTCTGAAATTCGCTCGTTTCTTGGTCTTGCTGGTTACTATCGTCGTTTTATCTCCAACTTTTCAAAAATCGCTGTTCCTTTGACCTCCTTGACTCAAAAAGAGAGACCTTTTGTTTGGGGTCCCGAACAAGAGGAGTCTTTTGAAACGCTCAAAGACATGCTTTGCAATGCTCCTATCCTAACGCTTCCTGATGGTAACGATGATTTTGTCGTGTATTGCGACGCTTCAAACCTTGGCCTTGGTTGTGTCCTTATGCAACGTGACAAGGTTATCGCTTACGCATCGAGACAACTCAAAATTCATGAGAAAAACTATACTACCCACGACCTTGAACTTGGTGCAGTCGTTTTTGCATTGAAGATTTGGCGACACTACCTTTATGGTACTAAATGTGTGGTCTTCACCGACCATAAGAGCCTTCAACACATCTTCAACCAAAAGGAACTAAACATGCGTCAACGTCGCTGGGTAGAATTGTTGAACGACTATGATTGCGAAATCAAATACCACCCAGGTAAAGCGAATGTAGTAGCCGACGCTCTTAGTCGTAAAACTCATGTCAAAAGTATCCGTTGTTTCCAACTCATCCACGATCTTCAAAATCGCATACGTAACGCTCAGTATACGTCCGTTAATGAGGGTAACCTCTACAACGAGATGCAATGTGGTGCTGAAAATAGTCTCGTGTCCAAATCTGATGGCATTTTATACTATCTCAATCACATCTGGATTCCCAACCGTGATGATCTTCGCAAATTCCTGATGAAGGAAGCCCATAACACGAAGTATTCTATTCACCCTGGTGCCGACAAGATGTACCACGATATGCGTACATCCTATTGGTGGCCTGGAATGAAGAAGGATATAGCCACTTTCGTCTCAAAATGTCTCACATGTTCCAAAGTGAAAGCTGAACATCAACGTCCCTCTGGCTTACTCAAGCAACCAAGGATTCCTATCTGGAAATGGGAGAGCATTGCCATGGATTTTATCACTAAGCTCCCTCGCACTACTGCTGGTCATGACAGCATTTGGGTAATCGTTGATCGATTGACCAAGTCAGCTCACTTCCTCCCTATTCGTGAAGATTTCAAAGTCGAGAAATTGGCTAAGGTCTACATGAAGGAGATAATCTGTCGTCATGGTATTCCCATCGACATCATTTCTGATCGTGATGCTCGTTTTACGTCTCGTCTCTGGCAAACTTTTCAATCTGCTATGGGTACTAAACTCAACCGTAGCACTGCCTTCCATCCTCAGACTGACGGTCAAACCGAGCGTACTATCCAAACCTTAGAGGATATGCTTCGTTCATGCGTAATAGATTTTGGTGGCAACTGGGATTCACACTTGCCCTTGGTCGAATTCTCGTACAATAACAGTTATCACGCGAGTATTCAAATGGCACCTTTCGAAGCATTGTATGGTCGCAAGTGTCGTTCGCCTATTTGTTGGCACGAGATTGGTCAAGCCCAAATCACCGGTTCCGAGCTTATACAAGAGACGACGGACAAGATTTTACAGGTTCGAGACAACTTATTGAAAGCCAGGAGCCGACAAAAGAGTTACGCTGACAAAGGACGCAAACCTATGGAATTCGAGACAGGTGACTTCGTGCTTCTCAAGGTATCCCCTTGGAAGGGCGTGGTTCGATTTGGCAAGAAAGGGAAACTCGCACCTCGCTACGTTGGTCCTTTCAAAATTCTCGAGAGGATTGGCGAGGTTGCGTATAGACTGGACCTGCCCGAAGAACTCAGCAATGTACACCCTGTCTTCCATGTGTCCAACTTAAAGAAATGTCTAGCTGACGAAGGACTCCACGTCCCTCTCGAAGACTTGCAAGTCAACGAAACGCTTCACTTTGTAGAAAAACCGGTCGAAATCATGGACCAAGGAACCAAGCAATTGAGGCGCAGCCGAATTCCTATTGTCAAAGTTCGATGGGAAGGAAAACGTGGCGCTGAATTTACTTGGGAGCTCGAAAGTGAAATGAAGTCAAAATATCCTCATCTTTTCCCTAAGTCTTCCTCAATTTCGGGACGAAATTCCCTAAAGGAGGGGAGACTGTAACGCCCTGCGTATTTGTACTTTCCATTTATAGCTTGTCTTGCTCGTGTTTCTAATTTTGAAAGCTTTGTATCATTGTACTCGTTCCTTTTTGTAATCGCTGTAAATCTGAGACTTCGATCGTAATGAAATTCTATTTTTTTTATATGCTTATACGTATTGCAATACTTGGGTTATACGTTACCAATCTCGAATGCATACGCGCAACCAATACTCGACATACTGATACTCATAACTTATACGTACTTGTTAGCTATTAAATGCGTGGTTAAATAATAATAATAAATCTAGTAATAATATAATAATAATAATTCTAATAATAATATCATAGTAATATAATAATAATAATAATAATAATAATAATAATAATAATAATAATAATAATAATTTAATAGTAATAATAAAATATTAATAATAATATGTTAAACATCAACATTACGTTGATGTTATGTTGACGTTGTTATGCTTATATTACTACAAAAAAAAATTCACTAAAAGTAAGTTATGGCTGATAACAGCCTACTACCGCCGCAAATATATGTATACATATATTTATTTATTTTTCTAATGTATAAACCATTTAACACATAATGTTGATTGCTAGTCTTATAATTTAATTGATCATATCTAAGATGTCAACAAAGAAAAAAAAGGGGAAAGTTAGTGGCTGTTAAACAGCCCTCTCGGCAGCAACTATATGGTGATTTATTATTTTTTTATTAGCTTAATACCCATCTACCCATATTAAATGCCAACCCAACTTAACCCTAATCCTTCCCCCTATAAATACAACTTAATCTCAGCCTCCTTACCACTTTACAAACTCAAATCTCACTCTCAAAACTCTCTCAAACTCCCTAAAATTCGCAGCTATAATTAGAATTTCGGACAGATTCAGCAAGCTTCACTAAAGTGAGCATAACTCACTCAATACTTGTCCGATTTAGTCCATTCTTTTTCCTATGTGCTTGGATCGACCTTACCTTCGATTCCATGGGTTTTTCACAGTAAATAAGTCCCTGGAACTCTGGCAAAAAGGCTCCAAAGTTCACTGTTCATTTATGATTTCATCTATTCTTCACTAAACTTGTTCAACTTGAGTCTAACTCATCTCAAACCTATGTCCTTATGCTTATAACCACTTCTATGGTTAGTTAGGCTTAAAAACAAGGTTGAGACATACAAAATCAGAGGTTAAACCTCAAATAAATTATGTTTTGTTTAGGGTTTTTGACCCACAAGTGGTGTTCAAGCTTCAAGCTTGATAAAGGTGTGATTGTGGACTAACTTGGATTGTCCAACGTAAAATCCCCACATTACTTGATGATTTCTCATAGTGTAGATGTTTATTATTCTTGTATTGATATTAGTTCATGACCCTCCTTGTATGTTTTTACATCAAGTGTAGTGGTGAACCATAAGAGGTACCTAAATGGAAGCTTGTTCTTCCTACCTCCTACATGAATTCTATGACACAATAGAGGTACCTAAATGAAGATTTATCTTCTACCTCATGCTTGAATATTAGACTAAATGATCCATATAATACTTATACATATATTTACTATTCGAACTCTTGATGATGGACTTGTGTTCATTCGTCAAGGTATTAGAATACATCATCTAAAACACAAGACTTGTTACGATTCTAATGAGTATACTACTCATGAAAACATTAACCCTTGAGGTTTCATAGTGTCAAGAACAAGTACTTAATGTTGAAGGATGATTACTTTCGAATATATATATTCTTGTGTTTTAACTTCCTAAAATCTCTAAATCCTCCGAATGCCCAAACTCACGCACCTATGTTTCCTTTGTGTAGAAGGACTTGGTGTTCCAACTTCCTAATCAACCAACTCACTCGCGGATTCAAGTAGAAGACTTACACAACCGTGAGTATACTCGCAACCCCCTTTTTATGTTTACCACTTTTTGGGGTGTAACATGTTTAACTATTAAACTACACATAAACTTATTCTTTATGCAATGCACAAAAAAATCCTTATACATGAATACTATGTTATGATACTTGATGCTTACGTGGACCATACTTATGTGATATGTTTTAGTCATTAGCTTTCATGAGCCTCCCTTCGACATGTATAGCGCTATAGGAGTAACGCACCGCCCCCTTTAAACTTGGGTCATGTTGAATTAACTAAACTTTCTTGCGTAAACAGAGGATTGGCTAGAAATATTGCATGCCATGTTAGGTTGATCTCGTATAAACTAAGTTGCCATGTGGATTCGTTTTTTAAACTTTTACACTTATACTTATGCTTAAACTTGTATACTCGCCTTTGCTTTTGCATTGAATTGTATTTTAAACATGTTACAGGTTGATGAGGATGATGCTAAGAAAAGAAGTAGCATTGATGCCTAGATACACATATAGACGTTAGGGTTTAATATGTTGTATCAATTTTGTTATGTTGTCATGTTATTGTGTTAAACTTGTTGTATTTGAATTTCTTGTAATGTTGACAATTTATCTTATGAAATGAAATCGGATTATTTAAATACTTGTCGCAATTATTAGCGTTATGATGTCTCGAGCAATCTTCACACTTTGTCTCATCCCGATGTTTCCGCCATTGGTTGGGGTGTGACATGTAGTTTATAAATTTTTGGGGAAATCCCTACTGAAAACCCTAAGACAGCAATGTGAGTAATCCTCTTTTTGTAAACCTATTTGTGAATTGTTTTTACAAAACCTTAAATATCTTTCTATGCGAATAGCAGTTATTGAGTATTTGTAAGAATACAATTACAGTCGGTAAATTTGGGGTTTTGTATACAAAATTTGTTACCACTTGGTAAAGGAGTAACATGACCAAAAGTCAGAACGACAGTACCGTGTGGTGGTAATTGATATAACTTGGAAACAAATGTAATTGCGGATGCGCCCTCAATACTGTACAATGGTTTTTAATTAAACTTGATTAAACTGGGATTCACTCACCAGTATTTCCCACTGACAAATGTTTTTAAAACGCGTTTCAGGTAACAAAATGTGAAAGCCAAATAGAAGCCAGCCGGACAACACTGAAGGCTTGGAAAAGTGGCAATAAAGTTACCTAAGAATAAAATAGATGTTTTTATTAAATAAAATAGGGTGTATCCCTATAAAGATATGTGTACTGAAAACTTGGGTTTTACCCATATGTTTAAATGTGTTACGCCCTAACACGTTTTACCTTAAAAATGACGCAGCGGAAAAGAGCTTTAAAATTTCTTTCCTTATTAACGACATTACTTTCGAGAAGGTTCCCAAAAGCTAAAATGTTAAACGTTCTATAAAAGAATTCACAACATTCATACTAAAATTTACATTTCTAGACGTTATATATTTCAACTATATGATCGATCTATCCGTGCAATCTTTGCTCTTGACTCGATCTACGTCCGCTTCACTTCCTAAGTAGCAGAAGAAGTCCGTGTATCAGCTGTGGGCATCACATACAACTTAGCCATTACTCAACGACAACATCATATATCATTAATCTCATATAATTAAGGATTGAATAACGTTTGACAATTTAGCATTAGTTCATCCAACTATCCTTACTCATCCTCTTATTCCGGGTTGGGCTTAAATTTCGTAAGAATCCGATGTACTCGTTCCTTCATTACATACCAACCTCAAACGCATAATTAGTAACGTTAAAACTCTACGTATTTAAATCATGCACACGTACCATCTTACATGCATACATACTCCTCTACATACATACATACCTTTCTTACAACTTTACATACGTGCATACACTCATACATGTCTTTACACATACATACATACACAACCACATACGTACATATCTTTCCTACATCCTTATATAATCATACAATATTTACATGGGACTTAGACTTAGATTTATAGCCCATAGACATCTAAGGAACCATCAAAATCATGTTTGGAAAGTCCACCATAGTCCACGGATAACAAACCGAAGCCTACGATACATAAATCAACTTAAATAACAAATTTTTAGGTTTTTGAACTTGGGGAGGGCGTCGGCGACGGCCCTAGGGTCGTCGGCGACGGCCCTTGCAATTACCCATAGCCAAAAATCCCCGTAGACAGTCAAATAACCCGTCAGCCAAAAATTCACTTTCTGGAGCCCGTCGGCGACGCCCCCATACCCGTCGGCGACGCCCTCTAGAATTTGCAGTTTTCTGCAGTTCCGTTTCGTCGTCCGTACGCACTAAAACGCACATAACTTTTGAACCGTTTACCCGTTTAACCTCCCGTTTCTTCCTACATGCTTGTAAATTCACATTCTATCATATTAACTTAAAATCCTACCTCCGGATTAAGGAGATTCTTAACTTACGTGCATTCGACATAATATCATTTTCTAACTATTTGACCCGTTCGTGCATTTATCAACATAATCTGTTTATTTGACCTCAATCTCATATGAACTTTAATAATTTCATTGGCACCTATTATAAAAGATTAAATTCTCGGACGTCTTGCATCCTCTTGACCCATTTTCGCCCAAAAGCTTATTTTTGACCCGTTATGGGTATTTGCGCATTAAATGGACTATAACATACAAAACCCTATACTTCGCTTTCATACTTGTCCAAGACATTACTCAAGTCGAATAGCTCGTTTCCAAACGACTTCTAAGGTCGTTTGCCCGATATACCTATCAAGGGCATTTTAGTCAACTATGCTCTATCCTTAATAACAAAGGAATTCCTTACATAAGTAACCAATTCCACTACTTAGCTATAATTTCTTAATCACACCTACCTTGCTCGTATCAAAACTAAGATCCGTTTAATACTTCATTGACATCATACAATTCATTCCTATTTGACCTCAATTATCACATATAATTAAATTGCATATAACATTACATAAACAACTAAGAAGTGATTACGGAATCACTTACCTTGTGCATCCGTGTTCATACCCGCTTCCTTGCCTCATCTTGACCCGTTAGCCTTCCATGCTTGGTCCATGCTAGTGTGGTTCCTATTCTTTCATGCCGTCATGCCATAATAATGTTAGTATTCATGCTCATTCATATTAACACACATTTTCCAACTCTTATCTACATTGACTTTCACTAACACGCATACGACATGATTGGTCAACCACATAGTTCAATATCTTTGAAATCCAAATTCGTTATCACACATAACACATAATTGATCTAACACATATTCCATGATCTCTCGATTCTTATATTTGTGTCAAAATGCCTAACCATGCTATAAATTCTCTGTTGACTTTCAGAAAGTCAACCTTCTAGCATATAACTTCCAATTTCGAACACGCATTTATGTTGATATAATAGACCATATTAATGACATCATATTAATTTCATACATAATGTTGTATAACACATACAACTACATGATCACCTAGTCACATACACAATATACACAACCAATTTACACATACTTATGCTTTCATAACTCTACATTCGACAACCGCATTGTTCAACATTCACTTAATCAAAATTATCATCTTACATACGTACACGACATAACTCCAACATTATCACTTATCAATAAACTATTCATTTCACATTCGTACACATTCACTCTTAATCACCATAAATCAAGCGCATCAATTACATGGCGAGCATCACACCATTGAAGCATAAGGTACAAGTTCCTAATGCATAATTTTACCAAACCATACATTCAAATCCGAATTCTCATATGGACTCCACCTTAAGCACACTTAACTTATTATTTTGCTAACGGCTACACCATAAGCACCTTCTATACATACTTACCCACAACTTTCATACAATTTCACAATTTTGCTCTCTTAGGCATTTCATCGAACACTTGGCGGGTGTACTACTAACAAAACATTATGTACAAGCATTCTTTGCATATTCTTACTAGTTCATATCAAGATCATCAAATTCCCCTAACCTCACCTAACTTTCATCCTAGATCAAGGTCATTAACAATAATCCACAATATCCAACTTCATATATATCAAAACTATATTTGGTTTAGCACATGCAACATCATCATCTTCGTAACATTACTTCTACAAGTGGGTTTTTCACAAAACCTCAAATAGCATCAAAATCGTGTATAATTCGCACTCCATACGATAACCTTAACATATAATCATGCTCAATTTCAGACAATTTCGAGGATTGATCATAACCCAATTCATACAAACATCAACAAATCCAAAATTACAACTTACCATGTATTTGTTAGGGCTAGATGACCAAGAAATCATTGACATGCATGAGTACAACTACGATTAGGGCTTCAATTGGCTGAATTTCTTGAACTCAATTAAAGGAGAAGGGTTTCTCCTTTCCTGCCTTCTGTTCGTGACCCACAAGACCCAGAATTGGGTTTTTTTTTCCTTTTTCCCCCATGTTTTGAATTAAAACATCTTTCCACTTGCCCCTTTTTAACCCCTATAGTTTGTTCATTATCTTGTTTGGTCACAAAGAAATTCACTCTTTGTTATTGAAGTTACATTTTAACTAAACTAAATAACTTGGTTACCTCATATTAAGCTTTAGCACAAGGGATCAAGTTATCAAATTTAAATTCGGATTTTGGGGCGTTACAAAATGTTATGAAAATGTGGTATTTTACTCTGATAAAATATTTCCTAACTACGGTCCTGATGTAATTTCCGCTGCCAAATTAGACAATAACAGGATACCACCGAAACTGGCTCGCGGCCGCCCGTTCCCGGGAATTAGGGACCGGGGGTTGCGACAGAAGGTGGTATCAGAGCTATGCCACTGATTTAGCCACAGAAGTGTTCTGCTGACATCAAAATTCAAAGTGTTAGGGTATACATGCATAATTGTATTTTCTTGTTATGTGTTATCTGACTATTTGTTAGTTTACAGTATGAGCGACCAAGGTCCATCTGACACGTATCGTCAATTGTCTGGTTCGCCTAGCAGCGAAGGTGCCTCTTCTCAGCTTGCCCTCTCGGGGTACTCTGCTGATACATAAGAAGGAATATTCGTATTTAAGGCTCAATCTGAAGAGCCATTTCCTTCAGAAAAATAGGGGATGGTTCAGTAGGGGAGCACACGAGCGTAGAAAACGTATGAAAAAGTTACAAGACCAGAGAGCACTAGCGGTAGCCAAAAGAGAAACCGATGCATATGCCCAGGATATGCTTAATAGGGGTATAGCCAATATCCATATTTTAGCAACTATTGCAGCTGACCCAAACTTGGAGCAAATGCTAGCACCCCAACCACAACCACAAATTCCTAACCAACTGTCACACCCCAACCGAAGGCGGAATCATCGGGGCATAGCACTGAGCGAAACAGATTGTCCAGCCATTTCCACAACAATTATCATTACTATTTAGTTTAATTAATACGTCCCATACCATATCCCAAATAATAAAACAAATTATCACAGATAACAACTAGTCAAATATTCTGTTCTGACAACTCAGATTCAAATATAAATATTGTTTAAATGCTTCTAGGGACTCGATCTGCAAGATCTACAGACAACTATGCTCTAGACGCTTATTCTAAGCTCGCCTTCCTAGCAGATAAGCATCCTAATTGCCTGCCACATACATTAAAATACTGTCAATACATAAAATGTAAAGGTGAGCATACAAGTTTGATAATAGCATATAGAGTTCGTGTTGGTGCACTACATCTGTTGATTCCGTCTAGGTGTCTAGGATCAGGTCTTGCATTGTATTGTATTGTATAACATAGGGCACGTTTTACGAGAAAACAGGAGTCTGTATAGGTTTTAGGAGCTAGGGTCGCTCATAGGGTCTTGAGATGCCTGGATCGCTTATGTGTCATATGTGGGTCGCTTATTTGGTCAAGTCTGGATCACTCATATGTACATGTCCATATGAGCGGTTCCAAATCTCTAAATATAGATGTTCATGAGCGATCCTGAGTAACGATTCATTGTATTCCACGCCGAAGCTCTGCCGGTGTGAAGATCGAGTTGTAAATCGTTTCAAATCAGTAAAACAAGAAGTTAGGAGGAAGAACAAGCTATATCTACTTGCTTTTCTTATTATTCCGCATCTGAATTGCAAGAGACAACCTCTGAACGACTCGTTCGAGTCAGCAAACGATCCTACAAGTGGTATCAGAGCTGTGGAGGAGGTTTTCTATAGATTATAGCCGGATTTCATTGTTTCTTCTCACTTCTACACCTTCTTTTCTCATTTACAGGAGATTTCACAGTTGAAATTCGATCAAATTCTCACAGATTGTGCGTAATAGTACTTAGACAAACCCTTGGAAGTTTCAGGTCGAAATACAGTTTAAAAACAGATCAAATCATGTTCGAAATGTGGACCGCTCGAAGTGACGTCATCGTGAACCGCCCTTAGATCATTGTTTGGATCGCTCTTCTGTACACTTTTTAGGTTGAACCGCTCCAAATTGACTGTTTCAACCGCTCAAGTGTTCAATTTGCTTCTGGACCGCTCCAAATAGTTATTTTCTGGACTGCTCGAAAGTTACTTTCTGGATCGCTCTTAGAACAATCTTTGGATCGCTTTTAGAACATTTATTGGATCGCTCCAAGCATTTTCTGGATCGCTTATATGTTTATTCAGAATCGCTTATTTGGAATTCGCTTATTTGTTCAGTGGTGAATCGCTTTTCTGTCAGTTGTCTTGAAAATTGTGCTAAGTCAATATGAATTCCGAGTTTTACAACGCCTTTGCAACATCGACTACTCCAGCCGCAATTGCTCAAGCAATGAACTTAGAAAATGAGACGGGAACAACTCAAAAGCCCCCTAGATTGATGAGCATTGAAGAGTACTATGGGTGGAAAGATCGGTTTGAAAACTGGGTTCAAGCAAACCATCTTAGATCATGGGAGTGCATATTGAAGAAGTACACGTTGCCTAGAACAGAGTTGCAAGTTATTAAAGAGATATCCGAGTTTACTGAGCAAGAACGAGCAATGTATAGAGCCGAGAAAATGATGATTAGTTTGTTACAGCAGGCGATTAAAGAAGATATATTCATTTTGTTGCAACACGACAAAACTGCTAAGTCTATTTGGGATGCATTAAAAGTCAAGTTTGAGGGAAGCGAAAACATGATCAAAAGCAAGAAAGCTTTATTAAAGAAAGAGTTCGATCTGTTTAGTAGTTTGCCAGGAGAGGATACTAAGAAATTGATTGAAAGATATTGTCATCTGGTGCGATCGTTATCGATGTTAGGAGTTGAAAAAGGTCGTGAGGAATAGGTGGATAAATTGGCTGACGCGTTACCTCAGAAAGAGTGGGGAACGTATTTGATGATCTTAAAGAATACGGGTGTGTATGATGGGTTGACGATCTCACAGTTCATTGAGAAAATAGAGAGTCAAGATCTTGAACAGCAAAAGATCGCAAGGATGAATAGTCCAAGTGGTCAACAGGATGTGAAGATGTATTATCGTGGTAGTATTCCAGCGACTGAGTCTGAAAGAAGTCCGAAAATTCAAACCGCTTTCAGTGCTGGTGATTCATCTGAGAAAGCTGATCAGGGTTCTAACAAGAGTAGCAGTGGGTTTTCATCGTTTCCGAGTGTAAATCCAAAAGAGACTAACACTAGTTTTCAGTCTCAGAGTACAAAAACTGGAAGTGGATATGTGATTCAATGCAATATAGCTCTCAACCTTCCAGAAGGTCAAAGCTTCTCCGAAGACACTGCTAAAGATCATATGGCACTTCTGGGTTCAGTTCTGTTATCATATGAAGGTCTTGTGGCTGGTCGGATCGGAAATCCTATGCTCACTAAAGAGGATTACGATCAAATAGACGCTGAGGAAATGGAGCTTATGGATATCAAATGGTGTCTTGCAAGTGTTCTTCGTCGGGCTGAGAAATTCAAAACCATTACCGGGAGAAATGACTTTTTAGATGCTCATGTTTCAACTTTAGGTTTTGATAAATCTAAAGTTACTTGTTTTCGATGCAGGGAAAAAGGCCATTTCAAGCGGGAGTGCAAAGGAAGAGAAGCTAGCGGAGCACAGAATCCATTTGGGAAAGATGATTATTATCGCAAAGCTATTTATCAGCAAGTTGGACAATCCCAAGAACCTCAGACTGCTCATGGGAGAAAGATTGAAGATCCTAAGAGAGCATGTTTGGTAGATTTTAGCTGGAGTGATTACATATCATCTGAAGCCACAGAAGCACGCATTATCGATCAAGATGATGAGAAACTACCTGAAGGTTTCTGTCACGGCCCCCGACCCGGTTTGACCCGTTTCGGGAGCCGCGGGACAGAAAATCCCGTGGTATTTATTTTTATAGCGGAAGTCTTAACAGGATCGTTTTAAACTTGAAAATTTTGCCCGAGTATTATTTATTTACATTTAGGATAAACCCCATAAATATCATAATTTCATTATTTTACAAACATGTTTATTTATTTTATTTGAGCCACCACTTCAAGCTTGATAGTGCTCCGTAGCACGTGTACTTAATTCAGTAGGTCACCTGAAACATGTTGTAAAAAGGTTTGTCAGCGGGGAAATACTGAGTGAATCATTCATTTTGATAAAATGACACATAGTTATAAATTACAGCATAAGAGCGATTACTATGGCAGTATCTTAATTAATATCTGGTCTTGCCACCCGTGTGACGATGGTCATACCACTATTGGGTCCAGTCACCCAATTAATGACGTTTTGTCACTGTTAGGTCTTATTAGCCTAACCCATGTTAGGGCTTATCGCCTAACGGTGAGAAATTAGTAATGTGCACAATACCCCACTAACCAGCGGTTAAGATAACCACGACTTAATCCCTGTAATTATAACACTTTGAAAATAACTTGGAGTATTGTAAAACAGTTGATAAAAAGAGAATGACTCACAAACTGTGAGAAAAGAGTTTATGAAAGAGGAATGACTCACATTGCAGATTTAACGGGCAAGGTATAAGCCTACTGATTTGCCTGTGATTAACCTAATTTAAATAATAATACACACACACAACTGGGTTAGTAACTAATTCAGCAGTTACGTCAATTCACGAGATCAAACCTTCACATCGATTAACAAGTGCGATACTTAATAATTCAATCGGATTCACAACGAATAACAGAGCATAGTCCGAATTCGAACAGCACTCAAATATTCAAGTCAAAATCACGATGAATAATCAAAGTACAAGCTCAATTTGAGCAGCACTCGGACAATCGTTGGATAGTTATAATCGATCGGACGTTGAATCGTAATAGCGATCGAGTTATTACCCTGATTGCGGCAGCACTTCGTGATCGGTGTGTGTTGTGAACGATATTAGCTGTAACTCGATGGTTACAGAGAATTTGGACGTCGTTTCAGTGTCAGAATTCAAGTCCCAAGGCCCTCTATTTATACCCAAAATTTGTATCTCCCGCATGTCGCGGAAGAATTCGTGGCTCCTCCCGCGTATCGCCTGGGAAGTCATTTTTAGGGTAGGGTAGGTACTTGTCCAACTAGCTCAGGTGAGTCGACAGTTTCGATTAATTCAAATTTTACAGCGAGTTATCTGGATAATCGTCAGCTAGGGTTTTACCCCCCTTGAGTTTTAGGGGCCCTAATCCTGATTCCGATTGTTTCGGAAATTTTAGGGTTTATGCAGAATCACTTGGGTGTCTCAATTAGGGCTTCCTTATTGGATAATTAACACACTAAGTATTAATTTTAGTGAGAGTTGTTACATCCTCCCCACCTTAAGAAAAATCTCGTCCTCGAGATTTATTGGAATAGTTGAGGATACTTTCTCTTCTCTTCTGATTCCCGTTTGCAAGTGTATTAGGGTCCTATCTTTGAATCCCACTTTACTTGAACTAACACTAATCGTTTGGGTTTTGAGAAACTTGATCTTTCTATCTTCAATTTGTAGTGGTTTCTCTACAGATTCAGCTTTTTATTTACCTCTACATCTTGATGAGGTACTACCAGGAATTCGTCTGATAAACATTTCTTGAGATTGGATACATGAAATACATCATGTACTCCAGCTAATTCTTCTGGTAGTTGTAAACGATAAACTACTAGTCCGATCAGTTGGATCACTGGGAATGGCTCTACGTATCTTAGACTTAGCTTCTTTTCTTACCGAATTTATAAATTCCTTTCCAAGAAAATACTTTCAATAGCATTTTGTCTCCAACTCGAACTTCGTCGGCTCTTGTTTATTATTTGTATAATTCTTTTAACCGTCTTCAGCCTTTTCTTCGTGATACTGAATATCACAGTCGTAGTCACTGAGGATTTCCTTTTTCCTCATGTTAAATTTTTGTTGCTCCAATATATATCTTAAATTTTTATAACTCATATGGATAGTAAACTTACTTAGATAATGTTTTCTAATCTTAAGGGTAACTTGTGGCTTCTAATTTTTAAGTTTACAAGTGGTATGGCTTTCTTCGTGCTTTTGCAATTGCCTCGATTCATACACAATTACCTTTTTGTGTTGCATTACCATACATCCAATTTCTAGCTTTGAAGCATCACCGTATACTTTTAAAATCTTCTGTTCCTTCTGGTAAGGCTAGGATTGGAATATTTGTAAATTTATGCTAGAGGCTTCTTTTTGTTTAAGTTCTTATTTAGAATTAACTGTTTTAGCTTAGTTAAGGATATATCTATCTAAGAGAATCCTTAATAAACTGCCTATAGTATCTGGCTAAATTTACAAGATTCCTAATTTCCATTTAGGGATTGCGAAATCTTCCATTTTAGTGATTTGCTGCTATCTTAGCAGGATCTAAGTGAATACCTTCATGATTCATCATGTGACCTTACGTAGTTTATTTCCTGTAATCATAAATACTTCTCCGGCGGGTGCCTGGATTTTCTATAAAGTTCTTTTTACAGAGAATTCGAGCAGGGTTGGTTACTACTCAATCTATTTCTAACACAACATCAAACTCGGCTAATTTCATAGGAATTAGATTGGCGAAAAATTCTATGACCTGAGAGTTCTATATTTTCCTTTTTGCCTATTTCGACTGTAAAGATTTGCCTAAGTTTTGTTGGTGCAGTTGTCTGTCGACTACATCTTCGTTCGAGTCTTAGGGCAGGGCTGAGTGTATTATGAACAGTAAACGAGAAATCTTGTTTTGTATAGGATCGCTTATAGGGTAGAAAGGTTGGATCGCTTATCTGTCACTAAGGTGGATCGCCTATGTGACATGATGAGTGGATCGCTTATATGGACATGTCCATATAAGCGATCCAGTATGCCTATATATACTAGATCATATGAGCGGTTCCAGGGGTCCAGATATATGTGTGTAACGGCGAAGCTCTGCCCGTTTGTCTCCAAAAGCTTGTAATTTGACATTTAATCAATACAGGAGACGTTAAGTAGTGAAATCAGGCTTTACGAAGACTATTTCAATGAATTCTGCCTCTGAATTAGTCTAAGCACTCTTCTGAACGACTCATCAGGTCGACAAACGATCCTACAAGTGGTATCAGAGCTCAGGAGGAAGAGTTCTTGCTGTTTAGCTCGATTTTCGCTTGATATTCTCACTTCTACACCTTCTTTTATTAATTCGGGAAGTTTTAACGGTCGGAATTTGCTCAAATTTTCACAGACTATGCGCAATAGTACTTAGACAAATCCCTGAAAGTTTGGTGTCAAAATTCGAAGAAATTGTACGTCAAAATGATGTCTGAAAGCTGATCGCTTTTATGAACATGCCTTGAACCGCTCGAAATTTCATTTGTGAACCGCTTATTCGGTCTAATTACCTTGGACCGCTCCAAAGTTACTTTGTGAATCGCTCGAACAGCATCTTTGAAACCGCTCGAACGGACAGTTCTTGAATCGCTCATCCGGATAAGTTGTGAATCGCTCGATCGAACAGTTTTAGACCGCTCATTCGAACGATTGGTTAGAACCGCTCATTCGGTCGATTTTGGATCGCTTATCTGAACATTATTTGGACCCCTTCAAGGACAGTTGTTAGTTCGCTTTTGTGGTTATTTGTCTGGACTGCTCATCTGATCAATAGTTGATTCGCTTATTAGTCAACTAGCACGTGTTGGATTTGCGAAAAAATGACAATGAGTTTTGATGTGCAAGAAAACAATGATCTTGAGAGAATGAATAGTTGGTATCGAGGATATCTTAGTAGTTCTTATCAGAAAATATCAAAAGAAATTTGGTATGAACGTTTCAAAGGCTTTTTGAGTAAGAAAGATGAAAAATTGGATGATTTGGAGAAACGTTTTGATCGTTTGATGAACTATTTGAAGGAAAATCAAATAGTGATATCAGAAGCTGAGATGGTATCAAAGTTCGCTAATGGTTTATCAGTTGAATGGGATGATTTTTTGAAAAATTTGATAGAAAATTCTAATTTTTTAAAATTAACTCTGAATGAATTCATCGGCGAACTTAAAAATCACGATTATGAAAATTATCAAAAGAAGAGAGAAATATTGGATAAGATAAAAATAAATTTGGAAGATTTGAGTTTAAAAGTGATCAAAGAAATAAATAAAAAAATCAATGTTTGTTTGAAAACAAAAAGAAATTCGGTGTATGATATGAAAAGAGGATGTTATATTGATGATAATAGAAATCCTCTTGATCTTGTTACAATCTTTGGTGCAGGTATATATAAGATAGAGAAAGAACAAGTGCCGAAGGTTGAAGAATCTGTGAAGAATGAAACTTCATGTTCTGAAACAGTATGCTTCGAATGTGACAACTTCAAGACTAATAATGACAAACTCTTGAAGGATGCGGAAAGTTTGACATCAAAAGTCAAGAAGTTGGAAGACGAGAAGCAAGCTGATATTAAACAGATTCTTATGTTACAAGAAAATTGTGAGAAATTGAAAATTGAAAATGACAAACTGTTGGGTAAAATGAACAGTTTGACATCAGAAAACAAGAAGTTGAAAGAAAATGTAAAGGTTTTTGAAAGCAAACAGAAATCATCAGAAAATGAAGATTTCTGGATAAAATTGGAGAACAAAAATCTGAAAGCTAATGAAGTGAAACTTCAAGAACAGATAAATGTTTTGGAAAATGAAAAATCTGTTCTTGAAAACTTGAAAAATGAAAATGAAAATGAAAATTCAATCAAGTCTCATCTTGAAAGAATCTCTTAGTTTGAAAAAGAAGCTGAGAATTCCAGAGGCAAGATTGATGAACTTGAGAAAAAATTGATAGGTTTTGTGACTCAATCAGACAGTTTGAATTTTCACTGTCCAAAACCAATCAATTCTGTTCCAATGAGTGACAATGTCACAAACTTTGACAAAGTCAAAGTTAAAGATTGTGATGAAAAATCTGATGATAAAAAGGAAAAGTTTCAGAAAACTGTTCTGCAATCAACTGAAAAGGGTGAATGCT
This sequence comes from Helianthus annuus, assembly GCF_002127325.2. Lineage (NCBI taxonomy): Eukaryota > Viridiplantae > Streptophyta > Magnoliopsida > Asterales > Asteraceae > Helianthus > Helianthus annuus. The sequence continues at coordinate 45,074,943 of NC_035434.2, read as the reverse complement.
CAAAGCAAAAACCTTTGAAGAAGAAAGCAGAACAGAAACAAAAAATTAACAATGAGAAAATTGTTCGAAAAGATATTAAAAGTTCATCAAATTGTTCATCCAATCAAAAGAAAAAATTAAAAAAGGTAAAAAATGAAAATTCTAAAATTGTTGGTAATAAGTGGTGCAGGTTTGACCACAGTGCTCAAAAGCCAAATCCAACAATCAAGAAGAGGAAAGAGTATCACCAAGCCAAACAGTGCTTTGATCTAAGTGTTTGGACTCAAAATGGTGATTGGTACGATAACAGAGTGTGTTACAGCTGCGGATATCACGGACACATTGCTGTTAACTGCCAGTATTGGAGTTATGAGACCAGGAGGTGCTTTAATTGCAACATCAAAGGTCACATTGCCAGAGATTGCCCAAGGAAATCGAATGAAAGATTGAGGGCTAATTCTCAGAAATCGGCAAAGATTCCAGTCAAATTCAAGCCCCAGGAACAGAAGGTTCTGAAACCTAAAGTTCAAGAACAGTCAATTCAGGAAAAGAAAGTAAAGCTTTCACAGGGGCAGAAAGACAGACTGAGGAAAAAGAGGAAGAAGGCAAGAGAGTATCTTGAGAAGATTTTGTCCTCGGGTTCACGAGACAAACAGAATAACAGTTCTGATGAATCTACTCCCTCAGTTGCAAAGACAAGCAAAAAGAATTCATCAGATACAAATCTGGGGACAAAAGAGGAGAAGAAGAAGAAGAAGAAGGTAACATTCTGCGGCGATGAATCTGTTTCTTCGGAAACAAAGGAGCCACATGTCGGCGATGAATCTGACTCATTAAAGTCAGACAAGCCACATTCAGGCAATGATTCTGGTTCGTCAACGCCAGAGGAGCCATTGATTGAGGTAAATTTGTCGAAAACACCCAAGGCTGGTCGGGCTTGGGTGGATCTTTTTAAATGAAAAACCTGACTTGCCGGAGATCCCAAGATGGTATTGTGGATCATGAATCGGCATCTTTCTAAATCTGTGTTTGAGAAGTTGCAGGACTTGCCGGAACTCCCAGGTTTGTAAGCGAGGAGTAGGAATCGGCACCTTGAGAATTCAACCAAAAGATGGTAATTGGTTGAAAAACAGGTTTGAAGAAGCTTAATTTCTAAACCTACAAGTGGTTGTATAGTAGTGAATGGTGTTGATCTTACAAGTGGTTAAATCAGGGTCATTAAATGGACTTGATTTAATTATCATTCAAGAATTTGGTAAACAATGTGATGATTTTGCCCCAATTTTACAAAAGATAAAAACAACTAAACTTATTTTCCGGAAAAACCATTCTGATTAAAACAAACTTAAGTGTTTTGAAATCATTATGGGAAAATAGTTTGTTGTGAGGGGGAGTTCTGATTGTTTATGCCTAGTGGATGGAGAATTGAAGTGATTCTCATCAAGTTGTCAAGTTTGTACAGTTTGTTTCAAATTTTCCCAGTAAATCAAAATTGAAACATATTTTGATTTTAGGGGGAGAAAAATTTTAAAAAATTAGAAAATTTGAAAATGTAAAAAACATTGAAAAATTAAAAATGAGTTTTGTTGCGGAAAAAAGAGGAAATGATAGTAAATCAGTGGACTATCACAGCACGCTAAAGAAATGTAATGCAAAATGTAATAAACGGTCTCACTGATGATGTGACGATAGGTTTTTGTACATTTAGTAGATTTATTCGGGATATAAACCTAAAATTTCAAACTTGTGAAATTCGTGGGGAACACTACTTGGATATATAGGTAACCCCTAAAATTTCGTTTGAAATGTCTCGTATTCTGATATACTAGGTGTTTATACTCTATGATGTCTGGGTATTATTCCGGGACTTCTGCTGAACGGTAGTTCTGACCTAGTCCTTGGCTAATACTTTCCGCAAAATGCTTGAAACATAGCATAAAGCCCTCAGTTGATTAGACAATAAAATTGATAATCTTCTGTTGTAGCTAAAAAGATCCTCTAAAGGGGACACACTGCTAAGTCGAAGCTGATATCTCTCTGCTGAACGGAAGTTCTGACCTAAGATCCCTCAGTTCTCGCATCTTTTCCCTAATTTATGTACAGACATCATTGTAGTGTTCATACCTGTAAGACTGAATATTGGGATTCTGGATACGGGAGTATATTCAAGAGGTGGGACACATGAATTGAACTAAGTTCATAAAATACCTAAATAGTATCCTGAATAGATTGAAAATTGTATGAAAATTTAAGAGGACAATTATATCGTCAATCTATGTGAATCATTTAGAACTTAAAACGATTAGAAGCTTAACGGTTCTTGTGATGTGTCTCAAAAACTGATATGATCCTCTTGCACAAACTCACAAAAATATGTTTGTTTGTTTTGCATTTAAATTTGTAGGATCGTTTGGAGACCCGAACGAGTCGTTCAGAGGTGTTTTCGTCAAGTACAGGTGCGGAAAACAAGTAAATGACGTAAGGATAGCTTGTATATCACTTTAAACTCCTTTAGTATTGATTTGACGATGAGTACAACCTGTTTTCGATCCGGCAGCACTTCGGTACGAAAATCAGGAACCGTTACAAATGAGATCGCTCTAGAGGTATTTATAGGCTACTGGAACCGCTTATTGGACAGGCCCAATAAGCGGTCCAGACATGACATAAAAGCGACCCACAATCTTGACACATAAGCGGCCCAAGATAGTGTCATATGAGCGGTCCACTATCACCATGTACCTATGAGCGATCCATAATCCTAAAACTTATACAATCTCACTATTTCTCATATATTGTGCCCAGATCTAACATTTAAGACTTATGACTCGATACAAGACGTAATCAGCAGATGTAGTGCACCAACAAAATTTCTGTTTTTGCATTTATGTTTTATATTTTGAAAATTCAAAAAAGATTTTCGACGACTGATGTTGAAGAGCTGATTTTCAAAATCTCAAAGGCTAAACTTGATGAACAGACAGGTTGGTTAAGACATTTGAAATGTTTAAAATGATTCATTAGATTGAATCAAAAATTGAAATGTTTCAAATTTGTGATCTGTGTATATTTGTATAAATTCTCAAATGATTAGTTGATTCATTAAGTTGAATCACAATTGTGTTGTATTGTGATAGTGTGTTTGAGACTTGCAGGTTTCTGATCCTGTTGCTACAGATAGCCAGGAGACATATCAGAACCAGAGAAGAGCTTAAACAGAGAAAGCCAGGAGTTGATTTCAATGGTGATAACGATTACCAGACAGAGATCCCAGCATGATGATAGGGGGAGTCTGACGAAAGTTAAAACCAGAGAAAGATCCAGGCATATGATTTCAGGAAGAAATTTCTGAAGAAGATTTGATTCCAGGCTGAGTTCCTGAAGAAGACCGAACAAGATTGAAGAGCTGTGAATGATTGAAGACTCTCACTGAAGATTCCGTCAACATTCAAGGGGGAGTCTGTTGGTGCAGTTGTCTGTCGACTACATCTTCGTTCGAGTCTTAGGGCAGGGCTGAGTGTATTATGAACAGTAAACGAGAAATCTTGTTTTGTATAGGATCGCTTATAGGGTAGAAAGGTTGGATCGCTTATCTGTCACTAAGGTGGATCGCCTATGTGACATGATGAGTGGATCGCTTATATGGACATGTCCATATAAGCGATCCAGCATGCCTATATATACTAGATCATATGAGCGGTTCCAGGGGTCCAGATATATGTGTGTAACGGCGAAGCTCTGCCCGTTTGTCTCCAAAAGCTTGTAATTTGACAGTTAATCAATACAGGAGACGTTAAGTAGTGAAATCAGGCTTTACGAAGACTATTTCAATGAATTCCGCCTCTGAATTAGTCTAAGCACTCTTCTGAACGACTCGTCAGGTCGACAAACGATCCTACAAGTTTGATTAATGATAGGTTAAGAGTTTGACAGAATGAAGTATTTATAAAACTTTGGTTTGCACCAGAGTCAAATAATACTTGCATAAATGTTTGTGACCTAAAACGTACCAACTATGATGTCAGGAATTAGTTCAGCTTCCTGAGTAGTTAATTGAAAAGCTCTTGTGTTTTTCTTGGTAGTCCCTTCTGCAGGTTTCGTCTTTTCGTTTGCTGGATTGCCTAATTTCGGGCAGCTTGTTCTGAAGTGTCCGGGTTCTCCACAATTGTAGCAAGTTATTGCCTTCTTTTTCCTGCAGTCTTCTTCTTGATGTCCTGGAATTTTGCAGTAATTGCAGCATCCTCTGCATTTTCCAAATGTTTTCCCTTGCAGGTATTGCAAAATGGGATAGTGGAAAATCGCCCGTTTTCTCTTTTCTTGAAATTGTTACTATTACCTATATGAAATTCTTGGGAAATTTTCTGGGCTAAATCCTTCCTCCTATTTTCTTCCCGAGTGCGTACCAATCCGTCAGTTAGAGTGTTAGCTAATTCTACCGCATCGTCAATCGTGCGGGGTCTCGCAGCTTTGACAATGTCACGAATCTCACTAACCAAACCCCAGATATAGCGAGAGATGAGTACCGGTTCCGGCGAAGCCAAAGTAGGTACAATTCTGGCATACTCAAAGAATTTTGAAGTATACCCTCGACAATCTACATCTACCATTCGGTGACTTAAAAACTTATTCGCCATCTGCTCTTTTTCATATTCGGGACAGAATTTTCTTTCTATTATTTGCTTAAATTCTTCCCAACTCATGGTATAGGCTACTTCACTTCCTTTAGCTTGTAACACTGTATTCCACCATTCTAACGCTTCTTCCTTGAAAAGGTGTGAAGCGTACATAACCTTATCTTCCTCAACACATTTACTTATTCTGATCACTGCCTCGGTTTTCTCTAACCAACGCAGTGCTGCAGTTGCCCTTCATTTCCTGCGAACTCTACAGGTTTACAGGCAAGGAACTCCTTGTAAGTGCAACCAGGCGTTGCAGCTTTCTTTTTCTTAGAGAGCGGAGCTTGTCCTAGTTCCTTATCATGATTAACATGATCATTGCCTCCATTTACGCTATTACTGAAGTTATCTTCAGAAATACGTTTGCTAGGAATGATTTGCTGTGGTTCTATTGGATTTTTAACAGCAGCAATGATTGCTAGAATAGCGTTGGCTATCCCTTGAGCTATCATTGTTGGAATAGTGTTAGCTATCCCTTGAGCAACAATATTTTCTATATCCTGCCTAATCCTATATTGATCCCCTGATTGTTGCTCGGATTGATTAACTTCATTAACTGGTTCATTATTTGCGTTTTCCATCTGATAATTAATTGTATATATATATAATTGTATTAGTATCAAATAAATAACAAGTATACACAAAATTATTATATAGGTTTATATAGCCAAACTATTGATTTCTCGAAATAATAATATGCCTTATTATACACCATTATCTTACAAAATTTTATTCGTAAAAATTTTACAGACTGATTTTGACTATTATTACACAATCCCTGTTCCATAAATCTCCTATTCTTTGGTAAATGATATTCTAATAACGGTGTTTCCTCTTAGGAGATCTATTCCTCAATTTCTTAGATCTTATTCCCAATATTCATTAGTTCTTAGTCAAAGTGGCGGAGTCTAGCTATATTCTCGTTACTTATTGGTGGATTTTGGTTCTGGATCGAACTGAGGAAAAAGCTTAAAGGGATTGTTTTGTAACTGTATTTCATTGGTCAACCATTCGTCTATTTTGAAAGGTCGCGAGTGGGTTGAAGGGTTTGGAATAGCTGGTTCTACATTTATTGGCAGTTGTATTTCATTATCAGGCTTAATGGTACTATAGTTGGTCAATATAAAATCTAATTCTTCCTGAGATGGTAATTTCTCAATTTGTCTAGAGTTTTCCCTAATTTCTATTTTCTTAGGCGTGGGTTTTTCGAGAGATACAGCGTTGAATTCTATAGGTTCTTCTTTGTCTGCTATATACCTATTGAAATCTCTGGAAACCGCTATTCTTACTGGATAGAGATTTAAGTTCTGAAGGGCATCAGACAAATTACTCATGTTGTTTAACATAACATAATTACTAAGTCAGAAGTTATAACAAATTTGATAGAAAACTTTAAAATATCATTTCATACTATTTAACTACCAAGACAACTAAAATTTAAAATACCCTAGGTTTTATTTGTAAGTTTATTTACGTACTGAATAAGACTTCTAGACTTTTGGATAATAAAGGTACTAAAATTTAGGTCAAGAATTGCATTATTTGCTACATTGGCTAGCATATAAAGTTCTGCTCATACTATACCCAATTAGTCAGATAATAAAACATATATTCATAGAATGACAGTTGGAAATTTTAAGTATTTTCTAAAGACATAACAGGCTTAAATCAGTGGCTTGATCAGTGGCTCTGATACCACCTTTTTCTGTCACGGCCCCCGACCCGGTTTGACCCGTTTCGGGAGCCGCGGGACAGAAAATCCCGTGGTATTTATTTTTATAGCGGAAGTCTTAACAGGATCGTTTTAAACTTGAAAATTTTGCCCGAGTATTATTTATTTACATTTAGGATAAACCCCATAAATATCATAATTTCATTATTTTACAAACATGTTTATTTATTTTATTTGACCCACCACTTCAAGCTTGATAGTGCTCCGTAGCACGTGTACTTAATTCAGTAGGTCACCTGAAACATGTTGTAAAAAGGTTTTGTCAGCGGGGAAATACTGAGTGAATCATTCATTTTGATAAAATGACACATAGTTATAAATTACAGCATAAGAGCGATTACTATGGCAGTATCTTAATTAATATCTGGTCTTGCCACCCGTGTGACGATGGTCATACCACTATTGGGTCCAGTCACCCAATTAATGACGTTTTGTCATTGTTAGGTCTTATTAGCCTAACCCATGTTAGGGCTTATCGCCTAACGGTGAGAAATTAGTAATGTGCACAATACCCCACTAACCAGCGGTTAAGATAACCACGACTTAATCCCTGTAATTATAACACTTTGAAAATAACTTGGAGTATTGTAAAACAGTTGATACAAAGAGAATGACTCACAAACTGTGAGAAAAGAGTTTATAAAAGAGGAATGATTCACATTGCAGATTTAACGGGCAAGGTATAAGCCTACTGATTTGCCTGTGATTAACCTAATTTAATAATAATACACACACACAAACGGGTTAGTAACTAATTCAGCAGTTACGTCAATTCACGAGATCAAACCTTCACATCGATTAACAAGTGCGATACTTAATAATTCAATCGGATTCACAACGAATAACAGAGCATAGTCCGAATTCGAACAGCACTCAAATATTCAAGTCGAAATCACGATGAATAATCAAAGTACAAGCTCAATTTGAGCAGCACTCGGACAATCGTTGGATAGTTATAATCGATCGGACGTTGAATCGTAATAGCGATCGAGTTATTACCCTGATTGCGGCAGCACTTCGTGATCGGTGTGTGTTGTGAACGATATTCGCTATAACTCGATGGTTACAGAGAATTTGGACGTCGTTTCAGTGTCAGAATTCAAGTCCCAAGGCCCTCTATTTATACCCAAAATTTGTATCTCCCGCGTGTCGCGGAAGAATTCGTGGCTCCTCCCGCGTATCGCCTGGGAAGTCATTTTTAGGGTAGGGTAGGTACGTGTCCAACTAGCTCAGGTGAGTCGACAGTTTCGATTAATTCAAATTTTACAGCGAGTTATCTGGATAATCGTCAGCTAGGGTTTTACCCCCTTGAGTTTTAAGGGCCCTAATCCTGATTTCGATTGTTTCGGAAATTTTAGGGTTTATGCAGAATCACTTGGGTGTCTCAATTAGGGCTTCCTTATTGGATAATTAACACACTAAGTATTAATTTTAGTGAGAGTTGTTACAGTTTCAGTTGGGATATGTTTGTGGATAAGAAGGGAGAGTTCAAAGCCTTCATTGCCAAAATTGTCCGAGAACCATATTTGTTTGCTACTTGGATGAGATCTATCGGAGAGAATGTGAAAAGTGAGGATGAAAAGTCTGTATCATCTGATGAAAGTTCAGACAGTACTGATAAACTTTCAGAACACTCTGGAGATATTTCAGATAGCTCAGATAATAGTATACAGAGTTTAGATGAACTTGAGCAAAATGAAGATATTCCAGAAAAGGAAGTTGTTTTTGACAAAACACCGTCTGATTCTGATATATCAGATGGTGATTCTGATAAATCTGTACACTTTGATAAATCACCTGATAACAGCAGCAGTGATGATGAGAAAGAGAAACACATAAATATTGCAAAATCTCATTTGTCTCCTGAAAATTTTCATTTTTATTTTGCAGAAAAAATGAAGAAACTAAAGGAAAAACAAGCTGCAAAAGAACAACAATCTGAATCTGAAGGTGATGTTCAGAATGTTGAAAGTGTTGATGAGAAGGTTATCAAGGTAGAGAAAGAAGTAGAAAAGGTGATTGAAGTAGAGAAAGTGATTGAAGTTGTAAAAACAGTCGAAGTTGAAAAAGTTGTTGAAGTCGTCAAGCCATGTGAAAAGTGTTTGGAAGCCTGCAAAGAGTGTACAGCAAAAGATGACATCATAGCTGAGTACGAGAAAAAGAAAGAGCAGTTATTGTTCAATCTTAACTATGTGAAGGAATCGTACGATGCGTTGAACAAAACAGTAACTGGTCTCCAAACAACAAACCCAGAAAGAGAACAGGCGCTGACAATGATGAACGCAACTTTAATGTCGAAACAGAAAGCTATAAATTTTTACATTGAAGAGAGTGCCAAATGGAAGCAAGAGTTGGAAACTGAAAAGATTGAAAATGATAGAATTAGGAGGTTATTGTTGAGTTATTCTACCTCTGATTATCTTATTGATCGTGTTTATCCAACTGTTGCAGGTATGGAAGCTTTTCAAGACGAGAAGCCGAAAGAAAAGAAAGATTGTGGTAAGAAAACAACTGTTAGCTATAACAAGTGTCCACCTCCAATTTGGGATGGGTATTCACCTAGGAAACCAAATGAGGAGCAACTTGCAAAAGCAGTCAATATAAAGTTTAAAACCGACACAACTGACGTCTTACCAGAAAACGTTGATGTGACGTTTACCTCATCCGATACTGATCATGAGTCTGAATTAATCAAAAAGGTGGTCGATCTGGTGTTGGATGTTGATGAGGAGACAGAGTCGAAATCTGAGTCTGAAAAGTCAAAGTCGTCAGTCAACAGTCAAACTTCGTCGGTTAAACGGTCTTATAGTAAAGAATTTTTGTTAACAAAGGCAGATTTGAATGATGAAACATTCGAAGTTGTGTATACTTTGAATGGTTCTGACAAATTATATTACAACAAAGAGTTTCCGATAATGAGTATCAAAACGGAATTAATCAACAAAACTTTTAAACTAATAGAGGTTAATATTCCTGAATTAAAAGTTTTGAAAAGTTGTGATAAACCTAAAAAGTATACTTCTAGAGTTCAACAACGTCTAAACAAGAAAAAAGGTTACAATTCTGGTTCTGGTTTTTCAAAGAAACTTAACCAAAATCGTAGCTACAAAAAGAAAGGTTTAGGTTTTGTTCCACCAGAAAATCATAAAAATGAGAAAAATTCTAATTCAAACACTGAATTTGTATCAGGTGGAAGCTCGGAAGATGAACAACAGAAACCATTTTGGAGACAGTCTAACAAAGAGTTTCTTGCTGAGAGGAGAAGGAATGGAACTGGAGTATTTCATCCGAGAAATGCTCAAACCTGTTTTAAATGCAATGAAGCTGGTCACATTGCATCGGATTGTCCGAAAGATATCAAAGCAAAACAGGGAGTTTCTCAGAAGTTGAAAGAAAAAGTTGTTGAAAAATCTAAAATTTTTGAAAATTCGAAAAATGAGGTTGGGGAATGTTCAAAGAAACATTTTTACCAAAGGAAGGGAAAAGACAACCAAGTGTGGGTTGCAAAAAAGGTAGAAGAAAAAGTCGGCAATGAATCTGGTTCCACAAAGCCAGAAGAGCCACAAGTTGTGAAGAAAATTTCAGTGAATGATGATGTTTTTCCATCACTGAAGTTTGAGGAAGTTATAAAGAAAATTGATAAAATTGAAATTTCAAATCAATTTTATGATGATGAAAAAGAATTTGTTGTCGAGAAAACATTCAACGGAAATGTTAAGAAAATATTTGGGAAAATGTTGAGTGGGAAAGTTAAAGGGGTAAAAGATTTTTACACAACTAAAAAGGCGACATACAACCCTACGGCTGAAGAGCTGAAAGCCCTCAAGTCTGAGAAGACTTGGAGGGAAGTTTGTTTCCCAGAATAGTCAAAGGACTATGCCGGAGATCCCAAGTTTATATCGTGGATCAGGAATCGGCATCATTCTAGTTTTTGACGTATTTGTTTGAATGATTGTGATTAATGTTTGAATGTTTTGCAGGTAAAAGGACTACGCCGGAGCTTCCAGGTGGGTATTTGCGAAGCAGGAATCGGCATTTTGATTGGTAAAATGGTGATGTAGACGTAATATTCCTACAATTGGTAGTTTTTGGGTATCTACAAGTGGTAATCTTGATCCCACAAGTGGTATTTGTGGTTAAATTTTGAGATGTTTGGATACTTTGAAGAAATTATATTTACAAGAGGTACAGAAGGTTATTAAATGTAAATGGTAAATCAGGGACATTAAATTGTACTTGATTTACTATTCATGGCAAAAGATAGACAAGATGATGAACCATATCCCCGTTCTTAAAATTGATAAATCTACAAGTGATTGTTATCAACACAAATTCATTTTCCGAAAAAGTCATTTCGATTAAAACAAACTTAAGTGTTTTGAAATCTAAATGAGAAAATGGTTTGTGATAGGGGGAGTTCAGATTGTTTATGCCTAGTGAATGGCGATTTGATGTGATTCAATGTCGGTTGTCAAGTTTCTGTACAGTTCTTTTTTATGTTTCTAGTGGGTAAAGAGTCTAGAAGTTTTCAAATTTTTCTTTAAAATGTGTTTGCATTTTAGGGGGAGTAGGGAAATTTCAGAAAATCCAAAAACATTTGAAAATTTGAAAAAGCCAAAAACATGATAAAATTAAAAAATGAGTTTTGTTGCGAAAAAGAGGAAATGATAGTACATCAGTGGACTATCACGACACGCTAAAGAAATGTAAAGTCTAAAAAGTGTTAAACAATCTTACTGCGGAAGTGTCAGTAGATTTTCGCACATTTAGTAAATTGAAACGAGATATAAACCTAAATTCAAACTTGCTTAATTCGTGTCACACCCTGGCTTTGCGGAAGCGTGGTTAATTTGGTGTGACTTCTTAATACCATAGCTTAATCATAACAAAGCTATATGAATTTAAAAATATGCAAGAATCATCCATTAAGTTTTAAAAACCAAATACCATAACATTGTTTTAACGGGAAACACCCTAACAACCATAATCTTGTTCAACAAACATTACAAGCTTAAACATAACATAGACACAGTTTAAGGACTGTGACTTGTCCAGGAAAGAGTCACATTCCCTAAACCCCGGATGACCTTGGAAACTAGTGCAGCGGGAAAACGTGCCATACCGTGCCAGATCTTTAATTCCCTGAAATACATGTAAGTTGAAAAAATCAACAATAATGTTGAGCGAGTTCATGTGTAGGTGAGTAAGTAAACCTTTGTATTTATCAAAAATCCTGGTATGTAGCAAATAAGGAAAAAGAGATCACCAATGGTTTGCAAGGCCATTGATATGTGTGAAATGCAAGTAGGAAGGCTCAAACCTAGCAGATTTATGCGTCGGGTGCAAAGTCATCCCGAGGTCCGTTATGCTGGGCCTGGGACTGGGCTCGCTACACCCAAATAGATCTATCGCTCCTGCCCCTCGGTCCTACCCTGAGGATTAATGACCTCAAGTTTCCGCCTACCCATTCACATGATCTAAATAGTAACCCTCCTTACGCTAACCATACCATGTATAAAGTATTCATAATCCAAGTAACATGTATTTCACCCCCGTAGTTTAGAAAACTGAAAACAGTTAAGAGAAAAGGGGGACATGAACTCACAGTCAGTGCGTCTCTACCAAGTACTCCGAATGTCAGCTGTGCGACGACCTACATGTACTAATTCTATTAGACGGATGGCCGTGCCTTAGCGTTATAGTTTGGGTTTTTGGGAAATAGTTAGACAACTATTTCGTGTTTATATTTTGCATGTACTTGGTAGTTAATCTCCTTCCCAAGGATGGGGGATTTAATACATGTGCGTTCAATTTATAATATTAAGTCTCACTTAATATATCCTCATTCCAAATATAAATATTTTTCTCAAAAATATTATATTTCCATTTCACATAATTTTTCCCCAAAAATAATACACTGATAAAATATACGTTCATAATCATTTCCGTATAATGCGTAAGTTACGTTTTAGTAATCGTGTGGTAATAATAATTACCGTTGTAAATTATATGTTTATCGTGAAAGCGTTTGTATTATTTTGGATTTGTCAACGTTTGCAAATATTATTTTTACTCTAAAAATAATATTTGTGTATTTTCGCAAAATAATCATAAACAGTGTTGTGAAAAATATATTTACCAAATATATATTTGTCACGTTTAGTTTTGTGAAAATCCCACCTCCGAATATTTGTAAATAAAGTCGTGGCGAAATATATTTTGAAAACATATCGAAAATAATTCTAACACTTGTAAATAATTCTAAGTGTTAGGTTTTAGAAAATTTTTGCCAGAGTTTCCCCTGTAACTGGAGGTGGCCACGCTTTCAAGCGTATCATTTTCTTTTACAAAATCATTTCAACACTTCTTTAAATCAACCAATCAATTTCCGACACATCAAACTAGTCGACAAGTATGTAAATCGCATGTTCACATGAACTTGTAGTTTTTTCTGAAAACTATAATGTAGATCCCCTTATATTTGGTGGATCTTTATATAAAGTAGCTTAATCTTGTAAAAACCTCGTTTTTAGAATAAATCATCCTTTACAACTTCCCGTCATCTTTCTCAAAGATTGTTATTTTGTCGAAACTTTTCATTTCACAAGTGTTTATACACTTGTGGTTTGTAAAATCATATTTGTTAGTGTGTCATCCGACTTTTATAAAACATGATTTTCTCGACACTTGGTTCTACGAAAATACCACTTGTATATACGTAGATCCGCTAGTTTTAAATACTATTTTACAAGTAAAAATACTTTTACACAAGTTCATGTTTCTCGTGTGGTAGAGTTTCACCTTTTAACCCTCGTACCGTTCAAGACAAGCTTATGTCAAGATCCATGATCTTAACAAAGTCGGGTTAAACGATGATCCGAGCTACGACAACGTAGATCGGGCCTAAATAATCACATCTTTCAAGTACTACAACTTTTACACAAGTATTAAGCTTTTATCCAACAATATTCATGTTTTAGTAGACTTTAAAGATTCAAAATGCAAGTTTCCGCATTTTAACCGTTACAAATCTTATTAACCACCTTAGATTAGTTCGAAAATGAGTTTTAAGTGTTATACCTCTAGCTCGGGGCTAGGGAAGATTCTAGGCGAAAAGGTGGTGGATAAAAGCAAGATAACGAGGTCCTTCCACTTCCGTTTGCTCCAAGACTCCTAATGCGTGACCCGAAAGGCTTGTATGTGCTTGGAATGGATGGATCAAAACTCGAAAATGGGTGTGTAGGGGGTGGGGTGTTCGGCCGAGAACCAAAGAGAGCAAGGGAGAGAGAGTTTTGGTGAAATGTTGGATGTGATAATCTCTAGTGTTTAGGCAAGGTTTTATAGACAAAATTCAAGTTCATCGACCAATGGATTACATGTCCCCTTGATATTAGACAAGGGCTATTAAAATAATGAAATGGGTACAAGCCTTGGTCACATAGTGACCGAATTCGGCCCAGGGGGGGGGGGTTACTAGTTTGATTTCAAGTAAATAGTTAGTGTTTAGTTACTTTAAACCAAGTTAGATTTAGGGTTAACTCGGTTAGTCACATGTTGTGCTTTAACGCGGGTGTTAGGGTATTCAGGGACCCTAACTGGCTCAGAAAAAGACCAATAATATTATTGTCAATATTTTTATGTTCCGGGTATAGTCCGGTTGTTCGGTTGGATTGAAATCCGTTAAAGTGCTTAAGTAAGCTTTTAAGTGTCGTAAATAATATTTTTAGTGACACACTCATTCTGCAAAGTGTCAGGAATATTTTCCTCATGTTTTGGCACTTTATTAGTTAGCCAGAAGCTAGTATGTTAATAAAAGTGCTGTGTTTTGTGCTTAGAGTACGTTTTAGGCACATCCAGTCATTATATCTTATTCCTAGAGACGCAATTCTACAACCCTTGTATCCCTACACTCACTATGGGTGTAGTAAAATATTTCTGGCTCATACAGGCCCTTAGAGGCAGTGTCTGCCTGATGCTGGCTTTATTAGCATGTTCAATAGGTTATCCCTTCTAATGCTACTGTGCTTTAGTGCATCATGTTTGTCACTAAGGTTCAACTTGTAAATAATGTAGTGACGGAAATCAAAGTATGATGCAGGAATATACAAGTACTAGAAATCAAGTAGCAGTTTGTCAGCAATTTCAATTAAGCACAGTAATTAAGCAGCAATTACTTATTAATTAAATCGTACGGTTACCTGGTTTAGTGAGGGTTGTCACATTCTCCCCCCGTTAGAAAAATTTCGTCCCGAAATTTTAAGTTCTGCTTGTAGAAGCAGGGTTCTCAGGAAATAGATGGGGGTATTTCTCTTTCATTCGGTCCTCACGCTCCCAGGTGAATTCAGGACCATGTCTAGCATTCCAACGAACTTTGACGAGCTTGACACTGCTCCGGCGGGTCTTGTTTACTTTCCAATCCGTGACCTCAACAGGTTCTTCAACGAAATGGAGCGTGTCGTCAACATGAATTTCGTCGGTGGGAATGGCAACGGTAACTTGTGTTGGACTTTTCTTCAGATTGGATACATGAAATGTATCGTGAATACCATTCAGTTCAGCAGGTAAGTCCAACTTGTATGCTACTAACCCGATTCTTTCCAAGGTCTTGAACGGTCCAATATACCTTGGATTCAACTTCCCACGCTTCCCAAAGCGTGCCACACCCTTCTAGGGTGATACCTTCAACAAAACCATATCACCAACCTTGAACTCTAGGGGTTTCCTGCTTCGATCCGTGTAGGCTTTCTGCCGGTCACGAGCCGCACTGATGAGATCTCGTATCTGTGCGATCTTATCTGTGGTTTCCTAAACCATGTCAGGACCAACCAACTGTCTATCACCTGCGTCAGACCAACAGAGCGGTGATCTGCACTTGCGCCCATATAAAGCTTCGAATGGCGCGGCACCAATTCTGGTGTGGTAGCTGTTGTTGTATGAAAACTCCACCAGAGGCAAATGTTTATCCCAGCTACCGCCCAAATCCATAACACATGCTCTCAGCATGTCCTCCAATGTCTGAATCGTCCGCTCGCTTTGACCGTCGGTCTGCGGGTGAAACGCGGTGCTCATATTCAATTTCGAGCCAAAAGCTTCTTGGAAGGATTGCCATATCCTTGATACGAACCTTCCGTCTCTATCGGAGATGATTGAGAGAGGTACTCCATGGCGTGTAACAATCTCTCTCATGTAAATTTCGGCCAGTTTGCTCGTATTATCCTTCTCTCGGATAGGTAAGAAGTGTGCTGACTTCGTTAAGCGATCCACTATTACCCAAATAGTGTCATGGCCTCTTGGCGTTCTTGGCAACTTCGTAATAAAATCCATAGAGATTTGTTCCCATTTCCACTTGGGAATCTCTGGTTGCTGCAGAAGTCCCGAAGGCTTCTGGTATTCCGCTTTAACCTTAGCGCAAGTTAAACATTGGCTCACATAAATAGCAACATCGCCTTTCATCCTAGGCCACCAATAGTAATCTTTAAGATCTTGGTACATCTTATCCGCTCCAGGGTGGATAGAGTACCGCGACTTGTGAGCTTCATCAAAAATAACTTTCCTTAGATCACCAAACAGAGGAACCCAAATCCTTTTCTCAAAACATAACGTTCCTTCCTTGTTTGGTATCAATAACTTCTCCATCCCACGGAGATACTCTTCTTCAAGGTTTCTTTCTTTGAGAGCTTCCTTCTGCGCGGCACGAATGCGCAGAGGAAAGTCGGTTCGAATAACCATCTCCAAAGCCCTAACCCTTATGGGCTTGATTCTCTCCTTTCGACTTAGGGCATCGGCGACCACATTCGCCTTCCCTGGATGATACCTAATCTCGCAGTCGTAGTCATTCAACAGTTCTACCCATCGTCTTTGCCTCATGTTCAACTCCTTCTGGTCGAATATATGTTGGAGGCTCTTGTGATCTGTGAAGATTGTGCACTTCGTACGATAAAGGTAGTGTCTCCAGATCTTTAAAGCAAAAACTACTGCGCCTAGCTCCAAATCGTGTGTGGTATAGTTCTTTTCGTGTACCTTCAGTTGGCGTGACGCGTAGGCAATAACCTTTTGGCGTTGCATCAACACATAACCCAATCCTTGACGCGATGCGTCGCAGTATACCACAAAATCATCTGTACCCTCTGGTAGGGCTAAGATTGGCGCGTTGCAAAGCTTATCTTTCAATATCTGAAATGCTTCCTCCTGTTTGATTCCCCAATCAAACTTCTTGTCCTTCTGCGTGAGGAGCGTCAATGGTTGAGCGATCTTTGAAAAGTTCTCGATGAATCTTCGGTAATAGCCAGCCAAACCCAAGAACTGCCGAATCTCGATTGGCGTTTTTGGCGTTTCCCAATCTTTGATCGCCTCGATCTTGGTTGGATCCACGTGGATTCCATCTCCATTTACCACGTGTCCAAGGAATTGCACTTCTCTTAGCCAAAACTCGCACTTAGAGAATTTGGCATGCAACTGTTCCTTCTTTAGTAGCTCCAGAATAGCTCTTAAATGCTGTTCATGCTCAGCCTTAGTCTTTGAATAAATCAAAATATCATCGATGAATACAATCACGAACTTATCCAAGTACGGCTTACAAACTCGATTCATCAAATCCATGAACACTGCAGGTGCGTTTGTCAAACCAAATGGCATAACGAGAAACTCGTAGTGTCCATATCGAGTTCTGAATGCTGTCTTTGGGATACTCTCCTCCTGTATCCGTAACTGATGGTATCCAGATCGAAGATCGATCTTTGAATAAAAGCTTGAACCTTGTAGTTGGTCAAACAGATCATCGATTCTTGGCAGGGGATACCTATTCTTGATCGTCAGCTTGTTCAACTCTCTGTAGTCAATACACATACGGAAACTACCGTCCTTCTTCTTGACAAACAAAACTGGAGCTCCCCAAGGCGAGAAGCTCGGCCGGATAAATCCCTTGTCTAACAACTCTTGAAGTTGCGTCGACAGTTCTTGCATCTCAGACGGAGCAAGTCTGTAGGGTGCCTTAGCCACAGGCGCGTCGCCTGGAACTAAGTCAATGCGAAACTCCACTTGCCTTTGAGGCGACAAGCCAGGCAAATCTTCTGGGAAGACTTCTGGGTATTCCCTCACGACAGGGATGTCTTCGATCTTTGGCTCAGCAGCCTTCTTATCTACAATGTGTGCCAGAAAGGCAGCACATCCCTTCTGCAAACACTTTCTTGCCTTCAGGCAGCTAATAATCCTCAACGGCGTCTCACGCTTCTCTCCGTGAACAACAATGGTCTCACCAACTTCGGTCGGGATACGAACGACCTTCTCGTGGCAAACTATCTCAGCCTTGTTACTCGATAACCAATCCATCCCTACTACCACGTCGAAGCTTCCCAACTGGACTGGTAGTAGATCTAGAGCGAACTCACGCTCTCCCAATTCGATTACGCAGCCTCGAATCACCTCATTAGCTTCTACTAACTTCCCATTTGCCAATTCGATCGAGTACGGAATATCTAACTTACTAGCGGTTAAACCAAGCATATTCTTAAATTCTAATGACACGAAGCTATAATCGGCGCCAGTATCAAACAAAATAGATGCAAAAGTTTTGGTTGTTAAAGAACGTACCAGTAATCACGCCTGGATCCTGGCATGCTTCACAAACTCCGATGCTGGGTGTTCTTTCACGGTCTTGTTTCAACTTCGGGCATTCTCTCTTAAGATGTCCAATGTCCCCACAATGGAGGCATCCTAGCACTCGGCCTTTTCCTTTCCTGCTTCCACCTTGAGTGTTGTTACGGTTTTCTCCTTGTCTAGGACTCTTCATCCCACAACCATCCTTGTTGTGCCCTTTTCTCCCGCACCTAGGCTTTCGACATCCACATTCATGGTGATACTTGCACCCAGCACGTCTTGATTTAGTTTCTAAGTAAATCTTATCATTGGCCTGTCTGTTGTTAGGGCAATCTTTCTTGAAATGCCCTTTGTCTCCGCAGTCAAAACAACCTCGAATAGATCTTTGTTCATCATTATTCGTTCGAGTATCTTCGGTAAGCTTCCTTTTGTTCTTTCCAGACGACTCTACCTGAGTCTCCCTATCAGGGTTTGCAAGTTTTTCTAGTCTAACGGCTTCCGTAACGAGTGCCAAGCCCATCTTACTTGCAGCTATAGTTGTTGGTGGCGTAGATGCTGTCATTAAGCTCAGGACTTGAGGTGCCAATTCCCAAATGAAATGTCCTAGTTTCTTCAACTCCGCTAAGTGTGGAACAACTCGTGCCAAGTCATGAAGTCTTTGCATGTATCCCAACATTTTTGGACCTTCCATCATCAGGCTCTGGAATTCCCCTTCCAACTTCTGGGTTTCCGCTTGGGAGCAATATTTCTTATGCATCATTCCCTTCAGTTCATCCCATGATAATGCATATGCTGCGGTTTCGCCCTTTATTTGAACCTGAAGGTTCCACCATAGTCGAGCTCCATCTTGAAACAACTCAGAAACGTATAGGACTTGTTGTTCTGGCGTACAACCACTCATTCGAAAGATGAAATCCATACTTTCAATCCATTTCACAAAAGCTATGGCACCTCCAGTGCCGTCGAACTTTGGAGGCTTGTAATTGAGGAAGTGCCAGTAGGAACAACCGTTATTTTCTGAGGTGCCTCTGCTAGGTTTGGAGCGTAGGGCCTCGTGCTGTGCTATAGCTGCAGCAATTATCTTCTGAAGTTCCGCTTCTGAGGTGGGCATGTGCATTTCGCGTCTTGGTGGCATCTTCTAAAAGATGTTTCACGTAGGTTAGGTCATAGCAGGTGAAACGTACGTATGTATTCAACAATATCAACACATAACATCTCATGTTATAAATAAATCAGCCACCTAACATCCCATGTCATAGAACATAAACAATAGATCACTTGTGATTGCATTGCCACAAATCGAGACCAGAATGTAAGGTTTACAGGTACCCAACTGTATCATACAACATCAATGACTTAGTAGGGGACGACCCTAGGCAAGTCATGCGATCGCTGGACATGTTCAGGAATCTCTGGTTCGTCCATTTTCAAATTCCAGGACTCCATCTCAAGCTTCTGTTATTCCAGTCTTAGAACCACATTTCTCCTCAATCATTTCCTTGAGCTCATCCCAGCTCAGAGCATAAGCAGCATCTGTGTCAAGGGCCTGAACCTGATGGTCCCACCATGAGAGTGTGCCGTCTAGAAATGACCCCGAGGTAAAGGTATCACTCTGTTGGGGCGAACAGTTAGTCTTTCTTAGAATGGAGTCAATCTTTTCGGACCAACGAACAAATGCAATGGCGCTTTCTGTTTCATCGAAGTTCAAAGGCTTGCAGTTCAGGAACTGCTTATAGGTGCGGTCAGCTGGGGATTATTTCCAGTAGTGCCATTGCTGTGCTAAAAGCGGAGAGCTTCATGTCGTGCAATTGCCTGTGAGTTGCGTTCTTGCAGCTCGGCTTCTATCCTTGGCAACATACTGGTGTTTGTGTCACGCCTGGGTGGCATTCTCTTCTGCCGAAATGGCATGAAGTGGGTTAGACAACTTTCCAATTGTCTATGAGATACATAGCACCATAAGCCATCATGTACTCACCCAATTTTACACGCAAATATACTCAATGTATGGGTGGGGAAATAAATTACTGAGCCTCCACATAGGCTTGCCAATCTGGCTTGTTGTTTGAAATAGAATAAACTCGAGGCTTCATCGCCTTGGTCATTTGTGTTCGAGTTATTTCCTGCCACATTGGTTTTCATTAGCTTGACCCGCAGAGTCCACCAGGATTTCTGTGCACTACAAGTCGTTATTACGTGGGCCCCCATAATAATAAATTGTCTTGCACAATTACCCCAAATTTTCTCTCGTCCAAGCAGATGATCAATCAAGGAGCAACAGCAGATGCATCGGCATGAACAGGGTCATGCTCCAATGCGGGGTCGGGAGCAACTCCTGGCTCAGGGGCCACAGCGGGCTTCGGATCAACAAACTTCATCTCAAAATCAGCTGGATCAACCATCACAGGGGGTTACAGGATCCTCCAAGGGCTGGCCTAAGCGTATGAACTCAAGGTCATGGTCTGGATCAAAACCAGATGGAAGAACAGGATTACCCTCAATACTGTGATCAAACTCAAAGCTATGTGCGGGAACCGGTGCAGCCGATGATGCCGTATCAGGGTCGGCGTTGTGTGAATGGTGCTGCACTCCCTGTATATGCGAAAATGCGGATGTCAGCAACTCAAATGAGTCTGGGACAGGGGAATGGGCATGAGTTTCCCCCGCAGGAGCGTCCGCAAGCAGTAGGCTAATACCAGCAGCAATAGGGTCTCACCCTCGAATGGGTCCTCCTCTAGTAGATCGTTATCGTCGTCGAAGGCCACGTCGGGGGGCATATCAACAACAGGATAAGCGGCAAGGGGCACAGGAGCAGGGATCACCGCGAGTGGCAAATTCCCAACAAGATGGCCATCAGTAGGCTCTGCTACGACTTCAGGCAGCGCAAAAGGGCTGAAAGTCGTCATTGTCTGTGCCGGTAGTATCGGAAATGTACTCCTCGTGCTCCGATGAAACTATGTCGTCTGATACTCTGGCCATGGGATTCGTAGTGTCCATCTTTCTAGTACATGATGAAGGCATGACGTTTGTAACACAAACACACATACGTATAATAATCAATCATATATTCATATAAATATGTAAGTCAACAATAAACAATCAAATAATTCTCCTAGTCCCACTAGCCTCCCAGTCTCCTAGACTGACATTCCTAGTCCCACTAGCCAAATTCTTCCCAGTCTCTAAGACTGACATTCCTAGTCCCACTAGCCAAATTCCTTCCAGTCTCTAAGACTGCTCTATCATCCACCTCGACCTCCTAGATCGAGCCTCGGTCTCCATGACCGAGCCTCAGCCTCCAAGACTGAGCCTACTCTTCGTAGTCTCACTAGCCATCTACCTCGATCTCTAAGATCGAGCCTCGGCCTCCAAGACCGAGCCTCAGCCTCCAAGACTGAGCCTATTCTTCCTAGCCTAGCTAGCCATCTACCTCGATCTCTAAGATCGAGCCTCAGCCTCCAAGACCGAGCCTCAGCCTCCAAGACTGAGCCTATAAATAATAAACATCTACCTCGATCTCTAAGATCGAGCCTCGGCCTCTAAGACCGAGCCTCAGCCTCCAAGACTGAGCCTAATCATAAATAAATAAAAGGTGCTCAACATTTGTTTGTAAAAACGTTTTGGATCCGGACTTAAGTGGTATGCAGTAAAAATGTTTTCGTGAGAGCCCTAGTGATCATAGTCTAGACTCGAGAAAGAATCCTAGTTCGCTATGATCAGAGCTCTGATACCAAGCTGTCACACCCTGGCTTTGCGGAAGCGTGGTTAATTTGGTGTGACTTCTTAATACCATAGCTTAATCATAACAAAGCTATATGAATTTAAAAATATGCAAGAATCATCCATTAAGTTTTAAAAACCAAATACCATAACATTGTTTTAACGGGAAACACCCTAACAACCATAATCTTGTTCAACAAACATTACAAGCTTAAACATAACATAGACACAGTTTAAGGACTGTGACTTGTCCAGGAAAGAGTCACATTTCCTAAACCCCGGATGACCTTGGAAACTAGTGCAGCGGGAAAACGTGCCATACCGTGCCAGATCTTTAATTCCCTGAAATACATGTAAGTTGAAAAAATCAACAATAATGTTGAGCGAGTTCATGTGTAGGTGAGTAAGTAAACCTTTGTATTTATCAAAAATCCTGGTATGTAGCAAATAAGGAAAAAGAGATCACCAATGGTTTGCAAGGCCATTGATATGTGTGAAATGCAAGTAGGAAGGCTCAAACCTAGCAGATTTATGCGTCGGGTACAAAGTCATCCCGAGGTCCGTTATGCTGGGCCTGGGACTGGGCTCGCTACACCCAAATAGATCTATCGCTCCTGCCCCTCGGTCCTACCCTGAGGATTAATGACCTCAAGTTTCCGCCTACCCATTCACATGATCTAAATAGTAACCCTCCTTACGCTAACCATACCATGTATAAAGTATTCATAATCCAAGTAACATGTATTTCACCCCCGTAGTTTAGAAAACTGAAAACAGTTAAGAGAAAAGGGGGACATGAACTCACAGTCAGTGCGTCTCTACCAAGTACTCCGAATGTCAGCTGTGCGACGACCTACATGTACTAATTCTATTAGACGGATGGCCGTGCCTTAGCTTTATAGTTTGGGTTTTTGGGAAATAGTTAGACAACTATTTCGTGTTTATATTTTGCATGTACTTGGTAGTTAATCTCCTTCCCAAGGATGGGGGATTTAATACATGTGCGTTCAATTTATAATATTAAGTCTCACTTAATATATCCTCATTCCAAATATAAATATTTTTCTCAAAAATATTATATTTCCATTTCACATAATTTTTCCCCAAAAATAATACATTGATAAAATATACGTTCATAATCATTTCCGTATAATGCGTAAGTTACGTTTTAGTAATCGTGTGGTAATAATAATTACCGTTGTAACTTATATGTTTATCGTGAAAGCGTTTGTATTATTTTGGATTTGTCAACGTTTGCAAATATTATTTTTACTCTAAAAATAATATTTGTGTATTTTCGCAAAATAATCATAAACAGTGTTGTGAAAAATATATTTACCAAATACATATTTGTCACGTTTAGTTTTGTGAAAATCCCACCTCCGAATATTTGTAAATAAAGTCGTGGCGAAATATATTTTGAAAACATATCGAAAATAATTCTAACACTTGTAAATAATTCTAAGTGTTAGGTTTTAGAAAAATTTTGCCAGAGTTTCCCCTGTAACTGGAGGTGGCCACGCTTTCAAGCGTATCATTTTCTTTTACAAAATCATTTCAACACTTCTTTAAATCAACCAATCAATTTCCGACACATCAAACTAGTCGACAAGTATGTAAATCGCATGTTCACATGAACTTGTAGTTTTTCTGAAAACTATAATGTAGATCCCCTTATATTTGGTGGATCTTTATATAAAGTAGCTTAATCTTGTAAAAACCTCATTTTTAGAATAAATCATCCTTTACAACTTCCCGTCATCTTTCTCAAAGATTGTTATTTTGTCGAAACTTTTCATTTCACAAGTGTTTATACACTTGTGGTTTGTAAAATCATATTTGTTAGTGTGTCATCCGACTTTTATAAAACATGATTTTCTCGACACTTGGTTCTACGAAAATACCACTTGTATATACGTAGATCCGCTAGTTTTAAATACTATTTTACAAGTAAAAATACTTTTACACAAGTTCATGTTTCTCGTGTGGTAGAGTTTCACCTTTTAACCCTCGTACCGTTCAAGACAAGCTTATGTCAAGATCCATGATCTTAACAAAGTCGGGTTAAACGATGATCCGAGCTACCACAACGTAGATCAGGCCTAAATAATCACATCTTTCAAGTACTACAACTTTTACACAAGTATTAAGCTTTTATCCAACAATATTCATGTTTTAGTAGACTTTAAAGATTCAAAATGCAAGTTTCCGCATTTTAACCGTTACAAATCTTATTAACCACCTTAGATTAGTTCGAAAATGAGTTTTAAGTGTTATACCTCTAGCTCGGGGCTAGGGAAGATTATAGGCGAAAAGGTGGTGGATAAAAGCAAGATAACGAGGTCCTTCCACTTCCGTTTGCTCCAAGACTCCTAATGCGTGACCCGAAAGGCTTGTATGTGCTTGGAATGGATGGATCAAAACTCGAAAATGGGTGTGTAGGGGGTGGGGTGTTCGGCCGAGAACCAAAGAGAGCAAGGGAGAGAGAGTTTTGGTGAAATGTTGGATGTGATAATCTCTAGTGTTTAGGCAAGGTTTTATAGACAAAATTCAAGTTCATCGACCAATGGATTACATGTCCCCTTGATATTAGACAAGGGCTATTAAAATAATGAAATGGGTACAAGCCTTGGTCACATAGTGACCAAATTCGGCCCAAGGGGGGGGGTTACTAGTTTGATTTCAAGTAAATAGTTAGTGTTTAGTTACTTTAAACCAACTTAGATTTAGGGTTAACTCGGTTAGTCACATGTTGTGCTTTAACGCGGGTGTTAGGGTATTCAGGGACCCTAACTGGCTCAGAAAAAGACCAATAATATTATTGTCAATATTTTTATGTTCCGGGTATAGTCCGGTTGTTCGGTTGGATAGAAATCCGTTAAAGTGCTTAAGTAAGCTTTTAAGTGTCGTAAATAATATTTTTAGTGACACACTCATTTTGCAAAGTGTCAGGAATATTTTCCTCATGTTTTGGCACTTTATTAGTTAGCCAGAAGCTAGTATGTTAATAAAAGTGCTGTGTTTTGTGCTTAGAGTACGTTTTAGGCACATCCAGTCATTATATCTTATTCCTACAGACGCAATTCTACAACCCTTGTATCCCTACACTCACTATGGGTGTAGTAAAATATTTCTGGCTCATACAGGCCCCTAGAGGCAGTGTCTGCCTGATGCTGGCTTTATCAGCATGTTCAATAGGTTATCCGTTCTAATGCTACTGTGCTTTAGTGCATCATGTTTGTCACTAAGGTTCAACTTGTAAATAATGTAGTGACGGAAATCAAAGTATGATGCAGGAATATACAAGTACTAGAAATCAAGTAGCAGTTTGTCAGCAATTTCAATTAAGCACAGTAATTAAGCAGCAATTACTTATTAATTAAATCGTACGGTTACCTGGTTTAGTGAGGGTTGTCACAATTCGTGGGTAAATATTCTTGAATATATGGGTAACCCCCGAAATCTTGTTTGAAAGGTCCCATATTCTGAGATACTATGTCTTTATACTCAGTGATATCTGGGGTATTATCCCGGGACTTCTACTGTATGGAAGTACCGACCTAGTCTCCGGATAATACTTTCTGCTAAAGCTTTGAAACATAAGCTTCGCCCTCAGCATGCTGATGAAACAATAAAATTGATAGTCGCTGCTGTTGAAATGCAAAAAGATCCTCTAAAGGGGACCCACCAAAAGTCGAGCCGTCATCTCTCTGCTGAACGGAAGTTCTGACCTGAGCTCTCACGGTTTCGCATTTAACCCCTTTACAAATATCAGCTGTGGTATACTCACCTGTAAGACTGAATATTTGGGATCTGGATATAGGAGTATATTCAAGTGGAGTGATACACAATTAAGTTTAAGTCTCTAAAATATTAATATCGTATCTCGAATCGATTGAAATTTGTGTTGAGAATTTAAGAGGACAAACATACTGACAATCTAGGTAAATTGTTTAAAGCTTAAAATGAAATCAAGCTTAACGGTGTTGGTGATGTGTCTCATAAACTGATATGATCCTCTTGCACGAACTCACAAAAATAGTGATTGTAAATATTACATTTCTATAATTTTGTTTTCAAGTGGTGTCAGGTAATATCTCTCAGAAAATCCAAAAAGATTTTGTGTGTGTTTTAGCATAAAGTTTTGAAAAATTCAAAAAGATTTTCGACAACTGATGTTGGAAAACTGATTTTCAAAATTCCAAATGCTAAACATGATGAGCAGAATTTGAGGGGGAGTGTTTGTGTAAATCTAACTGTTTTCATTAATTCTAATCTTCTTCAAGTGGTTCATCATAAATTGTTTTGAGGAGAGTTATGTGTTAGTATTTAGTGATTTGAAATGTGAGTGAAAGAAATATATTTCTGGGTTGAGATTGTGCAGGTAGCCAAGTTTCGATCCTAGAAATCAATTCTGAAAAATGAGTAGAGTCAGATTCTGTTTCTGAAGATTATGTCAACTGTTGATGCTGATGAACTTAAGGAATCAAGAGATCTGATCAAGAGAATTAGAGTGTTTTTAGAGCCAGGTTATTCGATTCTGAAAGCCTGTGAAGATCAGACAAAGATCCTGAAGATGTTACTGAAGAACAAATGAATGCCAGTAAGTCGAGAGGGGGAGTCTGAAGATTGAAAAAAAAGAAAGCCCAGAGACTGATCAAGACTGAAGATGTGAAGACACAGCTTTGAAGTCAAGGTGTGTTGGGGACTCCATCAACATCTGAGGGGGAGTCTGTTGGTGCACTACATCTGTTGATTCCGTCTAGGTGTCTAGGATCAGGTCTTGCATTGTATTGTATAACACAGGGCACGTTTTACGAGAAAACAGGAGTCTGTATAGGTTTTAGGAGCTAGGGTCGCTCATAGGGTCTTGAGATGCCTGGATCGCTTATGTGTCATATGTGGGTCGCTTATCTGGTCAAGTCTGGATCGCTCATATGTACATGTCCATATGAGCGGTTCCAAATCTCTATATATAGATGTTCATGAGCGATCCTGAGTAACGATTCATTGTATTCCACGCCGAAGCTCTGCCGGTGTGAAGATCGAGTTGTGAATCATTTCAAATCAGTAAAACAAGAAGTTAGGAGGAAGAACAAGCTATATCTACTTGTTTTTCTTATTATCCTGCATCTGAATTGCAAGAGAAAACCTCTGAACGACTCGTTCGAGTCAGCAAACGATCCTACAGTTCGAAATAGTTTACGCATAACCAGCACGTACACAGAGGAAAACGAAGCATGTTAATTATCGACATGGATCTATCGATACCAATGACTGCGGGTTGACTGTCCGAGACAGTTCGCAATACATGATTACCACCGTAATCCATGCAAGTAATTTTCCTTAACAACCCCCGTGTGAACGGGTGCTGAGTCCAAACTATAGTACTACGTCGTTAAGGCAGGTAGACAACATTCCACGTGTAAACATAATAACAAGCATTCATTTAGTCATGTAATACATGCAGAACAGTTAGCGTTTAAATAATTGAGTAGCGTGTTCAATTGTGATTTAGATAAGTAAGGTATGTAACACCCAAAAGTGCTAAAGCCAAAAAGGGTTCGAGTATACTCACAGCGATTGATTAATGGATTGAAGGGAGCGCTTGAGAGTAGGGTTAGCTTGAATAGTTCGATAGCATAACGATGAGTAACACGCTAAATGGAAACAAGTGATGATGGGTCGAACAGCCTGGTCGATCGAACTGTAGGTTCGATCGAACGGGTTGTTCGTTCGGTTGCACAATACGTTCGGACAGCCTGTTCGATCGGCCGGTAGGCTCGATCGGCAGTCCGTTCGGGCAGCCTGTTCGATCAGCCGGTAGGCTCGATCGGTTGGACTGTTCGATTGGATTGTTTCTTCCTTTGAGTAGGATGTGTTTGTGTATGATGGCTTGTCCTTTTGAAGTTTTCGTTGTAGTATTCGAGAACATTGAAGTGTTCTTACCTTTCAGGTCGATTGATCGAACGGTCTGTTCGATCGGCCGGCCTAACCGATCGGTTAGACACTTCATTAGTGAGTCCTCAGCAGGATGTCACCTGATCGGATAGCATGTTCGATCGGGTGGCACTCCAATACGTCGAACGAGTTGGAAAATCGATTAAGTGTTGAAGCACAGTATCTCATGATCCGAAGAGTAATTCAACCCAAATTGTAGTTCGATCGAACAGCACTTCGTTCAATACTAGACTTCATGAAATTGTTAAAGTGTGGGGCCATGTGCTAGCTGATCGGCTGGCCTGGTCGATCGGCTGACATGTCCGATCAGTTGGGCTGTTCGTTCGAACATCCTGTTCGATCGGTCAGCTTCCTGACCTGGTCGGCCTGTTCGTCTAACACTTGGTTGTTCTGATTGTTTGATGTTATATCGAGGTATTTTGACAACGAGCTGAACCATGGCACCTTCGTTCTTATTTGTTTCCCCTGTTCGGACAGGAATCACCCAAGTTCGGCTGGTGAACGTTTTGGGACGCTAGTTTAACGTTTAACCCGAAGTCGGTGAACCTCGTAGATAGAATCCGAATCTTGAACCACCCAACCATTAGAATGTTTAGTGAGTTGGTTCAAGCTCTGTTTCTACCGGTTTGAAGGCATTGAGTGTAAAAAAGTTGAAAGAAAGTTGGAAATCCTTCTTTCAATCCTTCACACCATGTAAATGTTCAGATCTGTGATAGATCTTAGTTTGTTTATGTGGAAATCGGATAGATCCAAGTGATTCTTGGTAGATGAGGCCAAAACATGAAGTTCTTGAAGAACACCATGATGACATCGTCCTAGAACACTTAAATCTTGATGATTTCACGGTTAGAAGTCAAGTCTTGAAAGATAGAAAGGTGTAGGAGTGTGCATAGATCAAAAACATACACGATTTAGGATGAAATCTTACCGGGATTGAGAGAAATCTGAGAAATAGTGAAGAACACGAGGTGGTCGGTCAGAGGTTTCCAAAAGTGGAAAGAATGACAATGACAGGCCTATTTATAGGCTTCCCAAAGAGGAAAGAGCTGGCCGATCGGCCAGGCATCCCGATCGGACAGCCTGCTCGATCGGACAGTCCGTCCGATCGGCTGGGCTGTTCGATCGGCTAGGAGCCTGATCGATCCACAGCCTGCTTTGAGCGTTTGCTGCGACGATTTCTGATATTTCGATTTCGATTGAGATGATACGAATACGATAGAGTTTCCTATTCAAATTACTTTTAATCCCAACCACTATATCTACATATAAGCATCTATATTTCACACTATCATCTCGCTACCATTCATCATAATTCTATTTCGATTGAGTTCGATTGAGTTTTGAGTTTCGATTCGATTGGTCACCACACATAACATAAAGTAAACACGCACAGGTAACACGTAAGGCACATATACACGTAATATAACACCAAATTCGCATGGTTCGAGTTTCGAGTTCGATTGACGATTCGATTAGCTTGATTATTGATTGATTGACTTTATCGCATTGTTACTTCCTACTATTCACAGTCGTAAAGCGTTTCGCGTCGATTAAACATTCGATTCGTTCGATTACTTTGATTAATAACACTTACTCCACATAATACAAAACATAAAACATAGAATCGACTATTTACAGTCAAAGAAGTCAAACTTGACTTGGATTTGACTTTGACTTTGACATTCGGTAACACGGGGTGTTACAGCCTCCCCTTGTTTAGGGAATTTCGTCCCGAAATTAGGCTGAAAGCTGCACCGCACCGTGAATGATTTTACCAATTTCTCGCTTCAGATCTTCATTTAAACAACTGCGGGTACTTAGCCTTCATGTCGCTTTCGAGTTCCCAAGTAAACTCCGTGCCTCGTTTGCCTTCCCATCGGACTTTCACGATAGGGATGCGTGAGCGCCTGAGTTGCTTGGTTTGGTGATCCATGATTTCGACAGGCTTTTCCATGAAATACAGCGTTTTGTTGACTTGAAGGTCGTCGAGAGGTACAATCAAATCATGATCAGCTTGACATTTTTGGAGGTTTGACACATGAAAAGTCGGGTGGACGTTACTAAGTTCCTCTGGTAGTTCGAGTCTGTAGGCGACTTTTCCGATCCTTTCCAGAATCTTAAAAGGTCCAACATATCGAGGCGCTAGTTTCCCTTTCTTGCCGAATCTGACCACACCCTTCCAAGGTGATACCTTTA
Source organism: Helianthus annuus (assembly GCF_002127325.2). NCBI lineage: Eukaryota > Viridiplantae > Streptophyta > Magnoliopsida > Asterales > Asteraceae > Helianthus > Helianthus annuus. The sequence continues at coordinate 45,045,087 of NC_035434.2, read as the reverse complement.
GGAGTATGTAGTCACCAACATCAAATTCAAGGGGCTTGCGTCTTCTATCAGCGTAACTTTTCTATCTATCCCTGGCCTTCGACAAGTTGTCTCGAATCTGGAGGATTTTGTCAGTCGTCTCTTGTAGTAACTCGGGACCGGTTAGTTGCGAATGACCGATCTCGTGCCACACGATAGGCGAACGACATCTTCTTCCATATAAGGCCTCGAATGGTGCCATTTGTATGCTGGCATGATAGCTGTTGTTGTACGAGAATTCGACTAACGGTAGGTATTTGTTCCAACTACCACCGAAGTCTATGACACACGCACGGAGCATGTCTTCAAGAGTACAGATCGTTCTTTCGGTCTGTCCGTGGGTTTGAGGATGGAATGCGGTACTCAAGTTAAGCATCGTACCAAGAGCTGCTTGAAACGTTTCCCACAATCGTGAAGTAAACCGAGCATCACGATCAGAAATGATGTCACGAGGCGTACCATGATTACAAATGATCTCGTCGGTGTAGATTCGGGCTAGTCGTTCTACCTTGTAGTCTTCCCGTATTGGCAAAAAGTGGGCGGATTTGGTCAGACGATCAACTATCACCCAAATGCTGTCGTGACCTGATGGCGTGGGCGGAAGTTTGGTTATGAAATCCATAGCTATACTCTCCCACTTCCATATGGGGATTGGAAGTTGTTCGGGTAAGCCAGAAGGTCGTTGATGTTCAGCCTTAACTCTAGCATAAGTCAGGCAACTTTCAACATAAAGAGCAATATCCCGTTTCATGCCCGGCCACCAGTACTTGTAGCGAAGATCCTGGTACATTTTATCGGCACCGAGATGAATAGAATACCGGGATTTGTGGCTTCGTCCATTATAATCTTTCGTAAATCGGTCCGCTTGGGGATCCAAATTCGGTCCAGATAATAGAAAATCCCATTTTCTTTGCTTATAAGCTAAGCTCCATCGTGATAGATCCTCTCTTTCTTCAAAGTGCGTTCATTAAAACAAGCATGCTGGGTCTCGCGGATGAGGGTTTCGAGATCATGCTGGGCTTGGGTATTGCGAATACTGAGCAAATAACTCCGTCTGCTGAGCGCGTCGGCAACAACATTTGCTTTGCCTGGGTGGTAACGAATCTCACAGTCGTAATCGTTAAGAAGTTCTACCCATCGGCGTTGATGCATGTTAAGTTCTTTCTGGTTGAAGATGTGTTGTAAACTCCTGTTATCAGTGAAGATCGTACACTTGGTACCATACAGGTAGTTTCGCCAAATCTTCAATGCAAAAACAACTGCGCGTAGCTCGAGATCATGAGTTGTATAGTTCTTCTCGTGGATTTTGAGCTGACGAGATGCGTAAGCTATAACCTTGTCCCATTGCATGAGAACACAGCCAACACCAAGGTTGGAAGCATCACAATAGACAACGAAATCGATGTTTCCGTCAGGCAATGTGAGAACAGGAGCATTGCAAAGCATATGCTTGAGGGCTTGAAAAGCAGACTCTTGTTCAGTTCCCCAAACAAAAGGCTTGTCTTTATGAGTAAGGGCAGTAAGCGGCACAGCGATCTTAGAGAATCCTTCGATAAATTATCGATAATAGCCCGCTAGCCCGAGAAAAGAACGAACTTCGGACGGGTTCTTAGGCGTAATCCAGCTCTTAACTGCTTCAATCTTCGCGGGATCGACGTGAATACCTTGACTATTAACGATGTGACCCAGAAATTGAACCTCCTTTAGCCAGAACTCGCACTTGGAGAACTTGGCATAGAGTTGGTTCCCCTGGAGTAGTTCGAGAACCAAACGTAGTTGTTGCGCGTGTTCGGCTTTCGACTTGGAATAGATCAAAACATCGTCGATGAACACGATGATGAAACGGTCTAGAAATGGCTTACACATGCGATTCATCAGATCCATGAAAACCGCGGGTGCGTTGGTTAAACCAAAAGGCATAACAGTGAATTCATAATGGTTGCATCGAGTTCGAAAAGCGGTTTTAGGGATGTCTTCCTCTTGAATACGCAATTGATGATAGCCTGAACGTAGATCGATCTTCGAGAAACACTTGGCACCTTGCAGTTGATTCAAATAAGTCATCGATTTGAGGCAAAGGGTAACGGTTCTTGATGGTTAACTTATTCAACTCCCGATAATCTATGCACATCCTGAACGACCCATCCTTCTTTTTAACGAAAAGGACTAGTGCGCCCCAAGGAGAGATGCTCGAGCGAATAAAGCCTTTTTCGAGTAACTCCTGGAGTTGGTTCGAAAGTTCCCTCATTTCGGATGGTGCGAGTCGATAAGGGGCTTTGGCTACAGGTTAGCTCCAGGAATAAGGTCAATACCAAAGTCGATATCACGACTTGGCGGTAGTCCAGGAAGATCATCAGGGAATACCTGAGGAAATTCTCGGACCACTGGAACGTCCTTGACTTCGACCTTCCTTTTCTTTTCCTTCTCCGCTACTACAATGTTGGCCAAGAAAGCTCTGTATTCCTTGCGGAGATACTTGCTAGCTTGGATGCATGACATGAGTTTGAGACCTTTCGAAGTTGTTTCACCGTACACACATAATAGATCACCATTCGCGAGCGAGAATCGAATCATTTTATCAAAGCACACAACTTCAGCATGGTTTTCGCGAAGAAAATCCATGCCTACTATGACATCGAAGCTTCCGAGTTGCATGGGAATAAGGTCGATAGGGAAGATATGATTGTTGAGCTCGAGGGTACAACCACAGAGAACAGAATTAACGACGACAGTTCTTCTAGTAGCGACTTCGACTTCGAATGACGAGGGGAGATAAGAGCGCTTACGACTAAGGAGCTCCTCAAATTCAATCGACACAAAGCAGTTATCGGCTCCAGTATCAAACAAACATGATGCATAAATACCATTCACAAGGAATGTACCATTAACCACGTTGTTGTCAGCCTGGGCTTGACGAGCATTGATATTGAAAGTTCTGGCACGGGCTGCTTGCTGCTGCTGCTAAGGCTGTTGGGGTTCTTGTTTCACCACCCTATTTGGGCACATGTTTGCAAAGTGGTTAGGGTCACCACATGCAAAGCAGACTCGAGCATTGACCGTGGGTGCTTGAGCTGCGGGTTGGCCTTGAGGGGCTGGGAGTAGAGCTTGATGAGCGGCGGCTTGAACTGGGGCTTGACGAGGACCATAGCAACAGTTCGCAGTGAAATGACCGTAAAGGTTGCAGTGAGCGCAGAAGCGACAGGCGATTCCTACCGGATGATGATATGAGCATGTGGGGCAAAGCAGGTGGGGACCTGTGTAAGCACGCTTTGCTAGCGGTGCATTGATCACTGGAGCTGGTCGGTGATGAGACTGCTGCTGAGCCAGTACGGCTTGCAGAGGGGCAGCAGTTGTTGTGACAGCACATTTCTTGTTGCTGGAGCTGCTGTTGTTGTGCTTCTTCTTTCGGCGTGATAACTTGGAGGGTTGAGCAGTGGAGTCGGCGGTTGCTGCAGTAGTAGCTTGATGCAAAGATTTGGATGGCTTATCCCAGAAACCAGACTTTACCCGCTTGTCATTGATCTCGGCGGCAAGCAGGTATGTCTCCTCAATTGATGACATCTTGGCGTCTACAAAGTCGGCAACACAATCAGGTAGAGCTCGAATATACTTCTTGATGGCCATGTCTGGCGTCTTGACTTGATCGGGACAGATAATGCTAAGCTGCTTGAAGCGAGCAGTTAGAGCAGCATTGTCTCCATCCTTCTGCTTGACGTTCCAAAACTCGTCCTCCAGCTTTTGGCGTTCATGGGGAGGGCAGAATTCGTCCATCATAATGGCCTTCAGCTCTTCCCAACTCAGCTCATAAGCTGCATCGTTCCCGCGTTTGTTTCGTTCAGCCGTCCACTAATCTAGAGCTCGGGACTGGAAGACGCCGGTTGCATTTAGGGTACGGAGATTTTCAGGACAGCCGCTTTGGCGCAGAGTGACTTCAACCGAATCAAACCATTGAAACATGGCGGTAGGGCCATCTTCTCCGGTAAACTCTTTTGGTCTGCATGCCTTAAACTGTTTGAAGCTGAAAACGGCCTTGTTAGCATCTTTAGGAACATCGGTTCGCGACTCCTCAGACGATTTGCTGACGTTTTCGTACACCTCGCTTACAGCCTTTTCCACTTGCTTGGCGATGATAGCAGCAAGACGCTTGTCTCTCTTTTCTTGGCGGGTAAGAGGGGTTCGGTGTCCAGATGACGACATGGTCTGCAATGGACATTGTCGTAGGTCTCAGACACAACAAATCGAATCTCACCTCACACGTCTTACTTCCTACTAAGGCTTAGGAACACGTCGAATCACGTATCATAGAAATACTCATAGCACATGGTCACAGATTCACGTAATCACAGAAGCATAGAAACACATAGAGCACAAAAGCATAGTAGCACATAAACACATAAACACCTACGCATTTAATCACAGATGCGGTCAGAATACAGAAACCTATCCTTCCAAGTTCGAGTGTCGTTCGATTATAGTGATCGCGAATAGCATATCGAGTAGTATAGTATAGTCGTATAGCGTGTCGAGTAGTATAGCATAATCATAGCATAATATTGTCTAAAATTGCAGTGACTTGTTAACGTCTTGAGATAGAATAGCAATACGAGTCGTGTGTGTCGATCGAAGTGATAGCGAAAATCGAATTATTTTAAAAATCAAAACACGTAAATAGACAAGTACACTTAAATCACATAAAATCAACGAGTTATCAGAGTGGCAGTTGCGAGCTCATAATCGAAACACATAAAATCGAGGAATAGACTGTCTGCGGCTACTAGACATCGACTACCTAAAGCGATTCGACTATTCGCAGTGGACTTGTCGTCACCTTCCGACTTTCGGGTTCGCGTTGCTGCCTCGACTCCTGGGCATTCAACACGTATTCCCTAGGTCATACTTGTGAGTTCAGGTCGTTGGAGTCCGTCGAGGCTTTGGTGAGAAAAATAAAATCCGGCATAAGTTGTCAAGGTTAGGGTTCCACCCCTAGCTTAGCAACTTCTTCCTTGTTTTAGTAAAAATTGAGGAGATTATTCATTAAAATATGGATTTCACTCCTGATTTGGTATAATTCTCCTCGTTGGTTTTGAAAAATTAATGGAGAAATCATTGATGAATTGTAAAATCAGCATTGACCAAGCAATTTAGTCGTGAGTTTGCGGTTTTCACACCTATCCTGACTAAATCGCTTGATTCTATTTGAAAATTTGAGTGCAGTGATAGCGAAGAGATGCAGGATATAGCACATAAGCTTGGTCTGTTGGTTCCTAACTATAGTCTAGGTCTCTAAGTCAGCGACCCGGAATAGGTCGTGTCTAGCCTAATTCCCTATAGTTATAGCTCTGATACCAATCTGTCACACCCCAACCGATGGCGGAATCATCGGGGCATGGCACTGAGCGAAACAGATTGTCCAGACGTTTCCACAACAATTATCATTACTATTTAGGGATGTTACACCAACCAATGGAGATAGAAAACCCTGAAAACCAAGTAGAAATGCATGATTTCAATCCGGAAGAAATACCTAGGGTACCTGCACCAAATCCCGTAGACCCAAATTACGACCCCTGGTGGGATGACGTTAGGGACTATGTGCAACGCTACCCGATACATGAAGATTTGCCAATGCCCAATCTAGGAGCCTACCCAGGGTTAGATCCTCGAAATCCCTATTTCAATAATGATGCATACATTAGGGAGATCTTAGAGAATCCTTACCCATACCAGGCCCCGTACCTGGAACCCGCACCCCAGATTCCGAACCTAGTCCTAGAACCTGAACCCTCAATGAGTGCAGAAAACGTACAAGAACTTAGGACTTTTGGTGAGGAAATTTTAGAAAGCAGTGAACGAATGAGACAGGTGGGAGAGCATCTCGTATGGAAATACGATGAACGCAATATGGATTTTTGGATGAATCCATATCCTTGAATCGATGGTGGAGATGGTAGAAATAATAATAATAATAATATAATATAATATATATGGGTATGTGTGTTTGAAAAAAAACTACGGATGCCTATTACTAGTAGTGTAGTTTTAAATTTCAGTCGGTATTGTAATTTTTATTTCAGTACTAGTGTGTAATAGACACATAATATATGAATAGAGTAAAGTCGCAATGCTCGAAGAAAACCAGAATGATAACCACTCGAATAATGATAATCTGAATAACGAGAATCCGAACAACAATAACAATGGAAATCAAGTGGATAATAGTGCCATCCAACACATAGTGGCACAAGGAATTATAGATGCGATGCCATTTATTATCCAAACTGTTAAGGAAGCAGATAATAAAAGTAAGCATAGTAGTAAGCGACCAATTGAACCGGAACACAGCGTGAACAATGGACCCTTACTTCAGGTGCCCATTCCCAAAAGAAGAAGAACCATGCCATATGGTTGTTCTTACAATGAATTCTGGTCCTGCAAACCAATAGAATTCTCGGGCAATGAAGGACCCATTGCAGCTCTACGCTGGATAGAAAAGACCGAGGCTGTTTTAAAAATATGCAAATGTGCTGAAGAAGATAAGATAATGTTTGCCTCTAATCTATTTAAAAACTCAGCCCTAGAATGGTGGAATACTATCCTCCAGTCAAGAGGAAGTGATAGGGTATACAACATGGAATGGGAGGAATTTAAAAATATGGTAAAAAGGAACTTCTGCCCTCCCAATGAAAAGGAGCAGTTAGCAAACAAGTTTCTGAACCTTAGAATGACTGGGGTAGATAGTAAGGGGTACACTACCACATTCTTTGAATATGCTAGAATAGTACCAACCCTTGCATCACCTGAACCGGTATTAATCTCCCGTTACATCTGGGGATTAATTGGAGAGATTAGACATGTAGTCAAGGCAGCTAGACCTCAAACTATAGAAGAAGCTGTAGAACTAGCCAATACCTTGACAGATGAGTTAATCCGTACTAGAGAAGAAGACCAGAGAAGAAACCTAACCCAAAGGCTTACCCAAGAATTCCGTTTTGGGAATTCCAACCGTGGGAATGTAGGTTCTACCTCTTCACCATACTGTAAAGCCTGCAGAAAGAAGCATTTAGGAAGATGCTCCACTTACTGCAATTTCTGCAAAGTACCAGGACACAAGGAAGAAACCTGCAGAAGGAAACCAACTATGGATTATGCTTCAACTGTGGAGAAAAAGGTCACATCAAGCCAAATTGTCCGAAATTGGCTCCAGCTGAAAACAATAAGAACACTAAAAATGCTAGAGCATTTGTTCTAACTGCAGATGAAGCCAAGATGATTCCGGACGTTATAGCTGGTACGTTTTTAGTTAATGATATTTTTGCTAAAGTATTATTTGACTCTGGTGCAAACCAAAGTTATATCAAAACTTCGTTTTGCAAACTTCTAAATCAATCGTTAACTAAACTACCACAAGAATGTCTAGTAGAGACCGCAAATGGAGAAACCGTTAGGATTTCTGAAATCTTGCAGGGAGCAAGAATAGGAATTTTTAATCAAAAGTTTATTGCAAACCTCTACCCAATGAATCTGGCAGGATTTGATGTTGTGTTAGGAATGGATTGGTTAATAGCCAATAAAGCCAGTATTTTATGTGATCAAAAGTCAATTCAAGTAAATTCACCAAAAGGTGAAAAGATCACAATTAGAGGAGATAAACTATCAAGATCCACTAAATTCATCTCTGTGATGAAAACTGCAAGTTATATAAGAAAAGGATCTGTAGTGTATTTGATTTCTATAATCACTAACACTAAAGAAAAAGAATTAAAAGACATTCCAGTAGTTTCCCAGTTTACAGATGTATTTCCAGAAGAATTGCCAGGACTACCGCCAAACAAAGAAGTTGAATTTTGAATCCATCTGCTATCAGGAACGGCACCGATTGCCAAAGCACCTTACCGTTTGGCACCTGCCAAAATGCAGGAGTTGAAGAAACAGTTAGACGAATTGTTGGAGAAAGGATTCATTCAGCCAAGCTCATCACCATGGGAAGCGCCGATTTTGTTTGTTAAAAAGAAGGACGGATCAATGCGTATGTGCATTGACTACCGTGAATTGAACAATGTCACAATTAAAAATCGGTACCCATTACCGAGGATCGATGATCTGTTCGATCAACTGCAAGGAGCTCGATTTTTCTCTAAAATCGATTTAAGATCAGGATATCATCAATTAAAAGTACCAGAAGAGGACATTCCTAAGACCACATTCAGAACAAGGTATGGCCATTATGAATTTACTGTCATGCCATTTGGTTTAACCAATGCCCCAGCCGCATTTATGGACATGATGAACCGAATATGTAAGCCATATTTGGATAAATTCATAATTGTTTTTATTGATGATATTCTCATTTACTCTAAAAGTAAAGAGGACCATGCAAAGCATTTACACTTACTTTTAAGTTTACCAACTATCTCGATGTAAATTTTTATCAAATAATAATAAAATATATAATATTACAATTAGAAAGGAAAAGCTTTATGCTAAGTTTTCAAAGTGCGAGTTTTGGTTAGATTAGGTGCAATTTCTTGGACATTTAGTCGATCATGAAGGAATTCATGTGGATCCAACAAAGATCGAAACAATTACCAAATGGAAAGTCCCTGAATCACCAACCGAGGTTAGAAGTTTCTTAGGATTGGCCGGTTATTATAGAAGATTTATTCGAGATTTCTCTAGAATAGCCATTCCTTTGACTAAGTTAACCTGTAAATCCATTAAGTTTGAATGGGGACCAAAACAAGAAGAAGCCTTTATAATCCTTAAGCAAAGATTAACCCATGCACCCATATTAGCGTTACTAGAAGGAACTGAAGACTTTGTAGTCTATTGTGATGCTTCTAAGTTAGGTTATGGATGTGTATTGATGCAACGTCAAAAGGTTATAGCTTACGCCTCTAGACAACTTAAGAATCATGAAGAGAATTATTCAATCCATGATCTAGAATTAGGAGCCATAATTTTTGCCCTTAAGATTTGGAGACATTACCTTTATGGTAGTAAGTTTACCATATTCACAGATCATAAGAGTTTAAGGTTTGTTTTTGGGCAAAAAGAGTTGAATATGAGACAAAGACGCTGGATGGAGATTCTTAGTGATTACGATTGTGATATCCAATATCATGCAGGGAAAGCCAATGTAGTGGTCGATGCTTTAAGTCGAAAGTATCATGAAAAGCCAAAAAGGGTACGTTCTCTTAAACTAAATCTACAAGTAGATTTAAACGATCAGATTAGAAAAGCACAAGAATTGGTAATCAAGGATGATACTGAAAAATTATAAGGAATGATTAAAGAATTAGAACAAGGAACAGATGGAATTTGGAGATTCCATAAAGAGAGAATATGGATACCTAAATTAGGAAACCTACGCCATCGCATATTAGAAAAAGCCCATAAATCTAAGTATACGATGCATCCAGGAAGTGATAAGATGTATCAGGATGTAAGGAAAAATTTCTGGTGGATAGGAATGAAAAAGGATATAGCAGCCTACGTTTCTAAATGTTTAACCTGTTCACAAGTTAAAGCTGAACATCAGAAACCCCCAGGATCGCTGCAACAGTTAGAAATGCCAGTGTGGAAATGGGAATTGATAACAATGGATTTTGTTACCAAGTTACCCAAAACAAGAAAAGGTAATGATACAATATGGGTGACTGTAGATAGACTAACCAAGTCAGCTCATTTCCTACCAATGAAGGAAACTTTTAGCATGGAACAATTAGCCACATTGTTTGTAAATGAAATTGTTTCATTACATGGAATACCTTTATCAATTGTTTCTGATAGGGATAGTCGTTTACCTCTCATTTTTGGGCAAGTTTCCAAAAAGCAATGGGAACCAAGCTGAATCTAAGCACAGCTTACCATCCTCAAACTGACGGACAAAGCGAAAGGACAATTCAGACGATGGAGGACATGCTTAGAGCTAGAATAATTGATTTCGGAGGTAATTGGGACGATCACTTACCTTTAATAGAGTTTTCTTATAATAATAGTTATCACACAAGTATCAATGCTGCACCATTCGAAGCACTTTATGGATGAAAGTGCAGAACCCCAGTCTGTTGGGCAGAGATTGGGGAAAAGCAACTATCTGGACCGGAGATAGTGCAGGAAACAACCGATAAGATCATTCAAAGTCAAGGAACGACTGAAAGCAACACGTGATCGACAAAAGAGCTACGCTGATAACAGACGTAAGCCGTTAGAATTTCAGGTAGGTGACAAAGTGTTATTAAAAGTCTCTGTAGGATCGTTGTATGACCCGAATGAGTCATTTAGAAGAGTTTTAGATCCGAATCAAAGGCGGAATCAGTGAAACGGACGTGGAAACAGCTTGATTCACTTTAATATGTCTCTATTATTGATATAATAGTGTTACAGCACCTTGAGACAATTTGGCAGCACTTCAGTACCAAATCAGACAATCGTTACAAATGAAACGGAATCAAGGGTTTATATAGGACACTAATTCCGCGTGAAACAAGTCCAAACGAAATTAGATTCCAAGCGGAATCTAATTCCGCACGGAATTACACGATGAACCTTTCAAGCGGAATTAGACCATTCGAGCGGAATTAGACCATTCGAGCGGAATTACCTCAAAATCCTATTTCTCGAAGTACGAGCCCTGATCTATCAATTCTATTACATGACATGATACAAGATGAAGTCAACAGACATAGTGCACTGACAGACTCCCCCTTGGATGTTGACGAAGTCTTCAGCGTCTAATCTTTAACATGACACATCTTCAGTCTTGATCAGTCTTTTTGCTCTGTCCAAATTGTCTAACACTGTAAGCATCCATAAATCTTTATCTTCTTTCATCAGATTTCATCTTGAATGTTATGCCAAGATCTTACTCTGGCTCTTACATTAACAGCTTCTTCAGGCTCCCCCTTTCGTCAAGCTTTTGTGCTTTAGGGATCGACACCTTACTTTCCAGTTACAAGCTCCCCCTTGCTTTGAGCTCGTCTTCAGACTCCCCCTTAGAATCTGCTGTCGGGATCGTAGTCTGGTACACTATATGCAATACTCATACATTTATAAGTACAAACATTTCAAACATTCAACTATCCTGGAATTGTGACCTGGCTTTTTCAAACTTTCTAAACTAACACTTTATAACAAATTTCAGGATTTTGCAGTTTCATCGAACAGGATCGAAAACTGGCTCTTTAACAATATAAGCATCCAAATCCCTCATAGTTAATCATCCAAGTCCAAACTAACGACCTTGGAGATATCACAAAGTGTTTTTGATTTTTGTTAAAAATTTCAAGTTTCAAATTAATGAACTTGTTTTATTTTTAGAAACACAATTAGCATATTAAGATTTTGAAATTTAGCACTCAGACATCAGTTGTCGAAACTAAAGTGAAATCAAAATCTTTTTGTATTTTTCTGAAAATATAAAAGAGTAAAAAATATTTACAAACATATTTACAGAAAATATTTTTGTTTGAGTTCGTGTTAGAGGATCATATCAGTTTATGACTAATCACTAGCATCGTTGAGCTTTAAACACTTTAAGTTCTAAACGATTCACTTAGATTGTCAGTATACTTGTCCACTTAAATTTTCACACAAAATTCAACTGTTTCGAGATATGAGATTAGAGTTTTATAAGACTTAAACTTATTCGCGTGTCCCACCTCAAAATATACTCCCGTATCTAGACTTCTATATTCAGTCTTACAGGTGAACGTGTAGGATCGTGAATCGACCCGAATGAGTCTTTCAGAGGCGTTCTTGTACGTTTCAGGTGCGGAATAACAAGAAATGTAGATAGAAACAGCTGAATCTTCTCCTTAACTACTGATTTTATTGATTCGACACTGTTTACAGTTCAAACGTCACACCGGCAGAACTTCGGCGTGGAATTCAAAATCACTCCCTATGTTTCGCTTGAATGGTCAGCTATATATAGACCTTGTGGTTTCGCTTATATGGAGATGTCCATATAAGAGAAACCTCATATAGTCATATAAGCGGAACCTCTATTCTAGACCATATAAGCAAAACCTACATGCTAAACACATACAATCTTCAGTTTTCTAGTAAAACTCGCCCTAATCTATACAATGCAATGTATGACTCGATCCAAGACGAAATCAACAGATGTAGTGCACCAACAGACTCCCCCTCAGATGTTGATGGAGTCGTTCATTGATTCACGACCATGCTGTGTCTTCACATCTTTAGTCTTGATCAGTCACTGGGCTTTTCTCTTTTCACCAACAGACTCTTCTTTCAGTATATCTGCTTGAAAATCTTTAGACCCCCCTTCTCGATTTGCTGGCATTCCTTTGTTCTTCAGCAACATCTTCAGGATCGTTGTCTGGCCTTCACAGATTCTCAGGATCGATCAGCCTGGCTCAAACAGAGGTCTTCAGGAATCGAAACCTGGCACCCTATTTTTAAATCCAAGATCAAAACCTGACTATACCTGTACATTCTTAACCCAACAATAAGATTTTGAAATTTAACAACTTGAGTGCACCAACACTAACTCCCTCTCATATGCATCAACAATCACTCTCTCTCAGATCATTCACTTATGATGAACCACTTGATGATTTGAAAAACATATTTTGACAAACAGACACTCTCCCCCTCACAACAATGTCATCATGTTTTGCACTTGGAACTTTGAAAATCAGCTTTCCAACATCAGTTGTCGAAAATCTTTTTGAATTTTCTGAAACTTTATGCTAAAACACACACAAATTTTTTTTTTTTTGGATTTTTCTAAAGGAAAGTAACTGACACCATTTGTAAAAACACGAGAATGTAGAAATGAAATATTTACAATCATATTTTTGTGAGTTCGTGTAAGAGGATCATATCAGTTTTAAGACATGTCACTAACACCGTTAAGCTTGATTTCATTTTCAGTTCTAAACAATTCACCTAGATTGTCAGTATATTTGTCCATTTAAATTTTCACACAAAGTTCAATTGATCCGAGATACGATGTTAATGTTTAAGACACTGACTTATTCGTGTGTCTCACTACTTGAATATACTCCCGTATCCAGATCCCAATATTCAGTCTTACAGGTGAGTATACCATAGCTGATATCTGTATAGGGGTTAGATGCGAGGGCCGTGAGAGCTCAGGTCGATACTTCCGTATACGCAGAGAGATGACGGCTTCGACTTGTGGTGTGTCCCCTTTAGAAGATCTTTTTATTTCAACAGCAGCGACTATCAATTTTATTGTTTCATCAGCATGCTGAGGGCGAAGCTATGTTTCAAGCTTTTTGTGGAAAGAATTATCCCGGGACTAGGTCAGTACTTCCATACAGCAGAAGTCCCGGGATAATACCCCAGATATCACTGAGCATAAAGACCTAGTATCTCAGAATAAGGGACCTTTCAAACAAGATTTCAGGGGTTACCTATATATCCAAGTTTGTGTTAACCCACAGAACAAGCAAGTTTGAAATTTAGGTTTATATCTCGTCACAATCTACTAAATGTGCGAAAACCTACTGGCACATCCTCAGTGAGATTGTTTATCACATTTTATCTTTACATTTCTTTAGCATGTTGTGACAGCCTACTGATGTACTATCATTTCCTCTTTTCACAACAAAACTCATTTTTGAATTTTATCATGTTTTTGGATTTTCAAATTATCAAATGTTTTTGGATTTTCTGAAATTTCCATACTCCCCCTAAAATGCAAACACATTTCAAAGGAAATTTGAAAACTACTAAACTCTTGACCCACTTGAAAAGTAAAAAGTAAAACAAACTGTACAGGAACTTGACAACCGACATCGAATCTCATCAAATCGCCATTCACTCGGCATAAACAATCTGAACTCCCCCTATCAACAAACCATTTTCTCATTTAGATTTCAAAACACTTAAGTTTGTTTTAATCGAAATGATTTTTCCGGAAAATGAGTTTGTTTCTCGTAAGTTAGCATCAAATTCGGGGATGTGGTTCATCATCTTGTCTATTTTAACCATATTTAGTAAATCAAGTACAACTTAATGTCCCTGATTTACCTTTCACAGTTCACAACCAATACCACTTGTATGTATAGCAAACCAATACCAATTGTAGGAATATTACATCTACATTTTCAATCAAGATGCCGATTCCTGCTTCGCACTTACTCACCTGGAAGCTCCGGCGTAGTCCTTTCACCTGTAAACATTCAAACATAAAAAAACTTTCATACAAAAACCATCAAGAACATGAATGATGCCTATTCATGATCCACGATATAAACTTGGGATCTCCGGCGTAGTCCTTCGACTATCATGGAAAGCAAACTTCCATCCAAGTCTTTTCAGACTTGATGGCTTTCAATTCTTGCGCAGTGGGGTTGTATGTTGCCTTTTTAGTCGCATAAAAATCTTTAACCCCCTTTGCTTTTCCACTCAACATTTTCCCAAAAATCTTTTTAACATTCCCGTTGAATGTTTTCTCGACATCAAAATCTTTTTTCTCATTGTAAAACTGATTTGAAATCTCTGTTTTACCAACTTTCTTTTTAATTTCCTCAAATTTCAGTGATGGAAAATCATCATCATTCACCGAAATTTTCTCCTCAACCTGTGGCTCTTCTGGCTTTGTGGAACCAGATTCATCACCGACATTCACATCAACTTTCTTAACAACCCACACTTGGTTGTCTTTTCCTTTCTTTTCATACATATTCTTCTTTGAACACTCACCAACCTCATAAGTTGAATTTTCAAAAACTTTAAGTTTTTCAGTTGGTGGTTCAATATCAACAAATTTTTCTTTTAATTTATGAGAAACTCCCTGTTTTGTTTTTGCATTCTTTAAACAATTCCATGCAATGTGACCAGCTTCATTGCACTTGTAACAGGTTCTAGTCTCTATTTGATAAAACACTTCAGTTCCGTTCTTTCTCTTCTCAGCAAGAAACTCTTGGTTTGACTGTCTCCAAAATGGTTTCTTCTGTTCCTCATCTGAGCTTCCACCTGACACAAATTCTGTTTTTGTTTTAGTATTTTTCTCATTTTTATGATTATCTGGTGGAACAAAACCTAAACCTTTCTTTTTGTAGCTACCATTTTGGTTAGGTTTCTTTTGAAAACCGGAACCAGAATTGTAACCTTTTTTCTTGTTTAATCGTTGTTGAACTCTTGAAGTGTATTTTTTAGATTTTTCAAAATTTTTCAAAACTTTCAATTCAGGAATATTAATCTCTATTAGTTTGAAAGTTTTGTAAATCAATTCCGTTTTAATACTCATTATTGGGAACTCTTTGTTGTAATATAATTTGTCAGAACCATTCAAAGTATAAACTACTTCGAATGTTTCATAATTCAAATTTGCTTTTGATAACAAAAATTCTTTATTATAAGACTGTTTAACCGACGAATTTTCCCAGTTGACTGACGAATTTAACCCTCCAGACTCTGACTTTGACTCATCCTCATCAGTATCCAACACTTGATCCACCACCTTTTTGACTAATTCAGACTCATGATCAGTATCGGACGAGTAAACGTGACATCAATGTTATCTGGTAAAACGTCAGTTGTGTCGGTTTTTAGCTTTATATTGACTGCTTTCTCAGGTTGCTCCTCGTTTGGTTTTCTAGGAGAATATCCTTCCCAAATTGGAGGCGGACACTTGTTATAGCTAACAGTCGGTTTCTTACCACAATCTTTCTTCTTCTTTGCTTCTCGTCTTGAAAAGCTTCCATTCCTGCAACAGTTGGGTAAATACGATCAATGAGATAATCAGAACTAGAATAGCTTTGTAACAAACGTCTAATTCTCTCATTCTCGATTTTTTCTGTCTCCAACTCCTGCTTCCACTTAGCACTCTCTTCGATGTAAAAATTTATGGCTTTTTGCTTTGACATCATAACTGCATTCATCATCGTCAGTGCTTGTTCTCTTTCTGAGTTTGTCTTTTGGAGACCAGTTACTGTTTTATTCAAAACATCGTAAGACTCTTTCACATAGTTGAGGTTAAACGATAACTGCTCCTTCTTCTTATTCTTCTTCTTCTCATACTCAGCAATTATATCATCCTTTGCTGCACATTTCTTACAAGCTTCCAAACACTTCTCGCAAGGCTTTACAACTTCAACAATCTTCTCAACCTCTATTGTTTTCACAACTTCTATCACCTTTTCTTCTTCTTTCACCTTCTCAGTTTCAATCACTTTCTCAACTTCAGCAATTTTCTCTGCAACACTTTCAACATTCTGAACATCGTCTTCAGATTTCTTTTGTTGTTCTTTAGCAGCTCTTTTCTCCTTCAGTTTCTCCAAGCGATCTCCAAAATAGAAATGAAAACTTTCAGGAGAAAGATGAGATTTTGCAACATTTATATGTTTCTCTTCCTCATCATCACTGCTACTATCAACTGGTGACTGATCAAACTGTACAGATTTTTCAGAATCATCATCTGATGAACCAGAATCAGATGGTGTTTGATCAAATACAACTTCTTTTTCAGAACTAGCAACATTTTGAACACTCTCATCTGAACTCTCTGAAATTTCCTCAACATTTTCTGAAAGTTCATTAACCTATCTGAATTTTCATCAGACGTAACAGACTTTTCATCCTCACTCGTTACATTCACTCCAATAGACTTCATCCATGTAGCAAACATGTCTGGCTCTCTGACAATCTTTGCGATGAAGGCTTTGAACTCTCCTTTCTCATCAACAAACATATCCCAGCTGAAGCCTTCAGGTAGTCTCTCATCATCTTGATCAACTATACAGGCTTTGCTATCAGGAGATATGTAGTTGCTCCAGTTGAAGTCCACTAAATATGCTCTCTTAGAATCTTCAATCTTCCTACCATGAGCCGTCTGTGAGTCTTGAGATTGACCAACCTGCTGCTGATAAATGGCTTTCTGGTAGTAGTCGTTTTTTCCGAACGGATTCTGAGCACCGCTAGCTTCTCTACCCTTGCACTCCCGTTTGAAATGGCCTTTCTCCCTGCATCGAAAACAAGTAACTTTAGATTTATCAAAACCTAAAGTAGATACATAAGCATCAAGAAAGTCATTTCTCCTGGTGATTGTTTTGAACTTTTCAGCACGTCGAAGAACACTTGCAAGACACCATTTGATATCCATTAATTCCATCTCTTCGGCGTCTATCTGATCGTAATCCTGTTTGGTGAGCATGGGATTCCCAATCCGACCAGCAACAAGACCCTCATAAGATAACAACACAGAACCAAGTAGAGCCATGTGGTCTTTAGCAGTGTCTTCTGAGAAGTTTTGACCTTCTGGGAGATTTAGAGCTATGTTACACTGAATCACGTAGCCATTTCCAGTTTTCGTGCTTTGAGACTGAAAGCTTTTATTTGTCTCTTTAGGATTGACACTCGGAAATGATGAGAATCCGCTACTGCTTTTGGTTGAACTCTGATCAGCTTTTTCTGTTGAATCTCCAGCACTGAAAGCAGTTTGGATTTTCGGACTTCTCTCAGATTCTGGAGTCGCAATACTACCTTTGTAATACATTTTCACGTCCTGTTGACCACTCGGACTGTTCATCCTACCAATCTTTTGCTGTTCCAAATCGTGACTCTCGATCTTTTCGATAAACTGAGAAATCGTTAACCCATCATAAACACCAGTGTTCTTCAGAATCATCAGATATGTTCCCCACTCTTTCTGTGGTAGTGCATCAGCTAACTTGTCCACCCACTCCTCACGATCTTTTGTAATGCTCAACATAGACATAGATCGAACAAGGTGACAGTATCTCTCAATCAGCTTCTTTGTATCCTCTCCCGGTAAGCTGCTGAACAGATCAAACTCTTTCTTTAGCAATGCCTTTTTGCTTTTTATCATGTTCTCGCTACCCTCAAACTTAACACACAAAGCATCCCAGATTGATTTTGCAGTCTTGTCGTGCTGTAGCAAAATAAATATATCCTCTTTGATTGCTTGTTGCAGCAGACTGATCATCATCTTCTCAGCTTTGTACATAACTCGTTCCTGATCCGTGAATTCTGATAACTGTTTGATAACCTGCAATTCTGTTCGGGGCAACACATACTTCTTCAATATACACTCCCATGATCTAAGATGATTCGCCTGAACCCAGTTCTCGAATCTATCTTTCCACCCGTAATATTCTTCGATACTCATCAATTTCGGGGGCTTTTGGGTGGTTCCCGTCCCGTTCTCTAAGTTCATAGCCTGAGCAATCGCAGCTGGAGTAGACGGTGTTGCAAATGCGTTGTAGAATTCGGTATCCATGATGACTTTGCACGTATTTCAAAAACAGTGGCGAATAAGCAAAACTACTGATGTTCACAGAAGCGAAACTAGAGTTTGTCTGGATAAGCGAAACCCTGTTATCCACTTGGAGCGGAACCTTAGATGTTCAGATAAGCGGAACCTGGATAATCACTGAAGCGAAAACTATAAGAGAAACTTCAATCTGTCTCTTGAAGCGGAATCTTTCAAGCGAAACCCTGATGAATTTAAAGCGAAACCTCACTTATGGTGACACACAAGCGGAACTACCAAGTAATTTGAAGCGGAACCTCTGATGATTTGACCGAATAAGCGAAACCTTTCAAGCGAAACTCCAAATTGTCAGTTGAAGCGAAACCTTTCAAGCGATACAGTTAAGTGTCCCTTGAAGCGAAACCTAGTCCGAGGATCACTTGTTCCATTTTTAGTTTGTATTTTGGTCCGAAACTTTCCAGGATTTGTCTTTGATCTATTGCGCACAATCTGAGAAATTTTGAACCAATTCTGACCGTTACAACTTTCTGAAATGATAAAAGAAGATGTAGAAGTAGAAAGCAATGACAAAATCCAGCTAATTTCTGTAGAAAACCTCATCCCAAGCTCTGATACCAATTGTAGGATCGTGAATCGACCCCAATGAGTCTTTCAGAGGCGTTCTTCTACATTTCAGGTGCGGAATAACAAGAAATGTAGATAGAAACAGCTGAATCTTCTCCTTAACTACTGATTTTATTGATTCAACACTGTTTACAGTTCAAACGTCACACCGGTAGAACTTCGGCGTGGAATTCAAGATCAACCCTATGTTTCACTTGAATGGTCAGCTATATATAGACCTTGTGGTTTCGCTTATATGGACATGTCCATATAAGCGAAACCTCATATGGTCATATAAGCGGAACCTCTATTCTAGACCATATAAGCGAAACCTACATGCTAAACCCATACAATCTTCAGTTTTCTAGTAAAACTCGCCCTAATCTATACAATGCAATGTATGACTCGATCCAAGACGAAATCAACAGATGTAGTGCACCAACAAAATGTACACTAATGATATCTGTAATTGGGTAAATGCGAAACCGTGAGACCTCTGGTCAGAACTTCCGTTCAGCAAAGAGATGACGGCTCGACTTTAGGTGTGTCCCGGTTGGGGATCTTTTCTTCAACTGCCAGTGATACATATCTTTCGATATTTCTCAATTTTTTAGTAGAGGGCTGGCTTTAAAGATTAAAGCTTTTGCAAAGTATTATACGAGGACTAGGCTATTGCTTCCGCAAAATCAGAAGTCCAGGTATTATACCCCTGATATCACCACGCACAAAGACCTAGTATGTCAGAAATAGAAAGCCCTTCAAACAAGATTTCAGGGGTTACCTATATATCCGAGAGATGTTCCCCACAAAATAAGTAAATCTTGATTTTAGGTTTATATCTCGAACACAATCTACTAAGCGTGTAAAAATCTACTGGCACATCATCAGTGAGACCGTTTATCACATTAAAACAGTCCATTTCTTTAGCGTACTGTGATTGTCTACTGATATACTATCATTTCCTATTTTTACACAAAAACTCTTTTTTCGAATTTTATCATGTTTTTGGCTTTTTCAAATTTTCAAATGTTTTTGTATTTTCTGAAATATTCTTACTCCCCCCTAAAATGCAAAACCATTTAAAGAAAATTTGACAAACCGATGCTGATAGCTTTGTCTCGCCATCCATTTTCTGTTTTTCGGAGCACATTAAGCAGAAAATATAACATACCCCCATGATTTACAACACATTGATATTTTACAGTTTGAAAACCGTTTTTCAATCTTGTGAAATTAATCATGTTTGTCCGCCGTGAGGGTTTCAGCATATTCAAGTAACATATTTTTGTATTTTTGAATATTTGACAAAAATTAAAAAACAAACATATTTTTGATTTTTCAAATTTTTGACAAAAAGAAAACATATTTTTGGTTTTTAATTTTTCAATTTTTAGGGTTTTTGAAATATTGTTTATTTATGTACAGAAATCAAACAAACTCCCTGTTTCAACCAACACAGGGTTCAGCAGCCTCCTCTCCTCGTTGTGCCAAGCTGCTCCAACTTCCATTCTCACAATCTTCGATTTTGTTAAGCACCTGCACGTATTCAATTACTTGAACAATTTAGCCCAGGTCTTCTTGACCTCAGGCATATTAACACAATATGCTTCATTCAACTTTGGAAAATCTTTGTCATTCTGAACAAAGACTTTTTCAATTTTCACTTCAACTTTTTCATTAACTTTTGAAATCATTGGTTTCTTAACAGACCATTTTTGATCTTTCGGAGTCCCTCTTTTGTAAAAATGTGATTCTTTTTGAACATTTTGTTTTTGAATAACATTTGACTTCCAAAACTGTTGTTGTTTTGTTGCATCAACTGATGTTCTCCAACTTTGTGTTGTTCTTAATCTGGGTGTGTGAGAATTCCAGGTTTGTCTTGAATCGAACCTGTTCGGGTTTGATTTCCAATTTTGATTTGAAGCAAACTTGTTTGTATTGTACCTCCAAGTTTGTTTCGAATCAAATCTGGTTGACCTTTGTTTCACATCCTCAGATTTTTGTTTCTTAACATTTTCAGACTTCTTTTGGTCAACATCAACAGGTTTCAGATTTGGACACTTGCGTGCAAGATGTCCAATTTGATCACATTTGAAACATGTTCTTTTGGATACATCTTTGACCTGTGGTTGTTGCTTTTTCTTTTGAGCTAAGAACTCGTCATTAGACTGTTATCTAAATTTTAGTTCTTTCTCTTCTTCTGAAGTTGTTCCATGAACAAAATTCATCTTTGCCTGATAATTTGGCATTTCATTTTTCTTTCCATTTTGTTTCTTCTTATAACCCAACCCAGCCTTCATGTTTTTCTTCTTGAAACCAGGTTTGTTATAAAAAGTTTTGTGACCTTTTCCAGCAAACTTTGAAATTTCAGATTTTTTAATTTCAACCATTTTGAAAACTTTGTCAATCTTTTCTAAAATCACATTTTGAATCGGGAATACAACATCTAAGAATAATTTGTCCAATCCAATCAAGGTATAAACCAATCCTTCTGAATCACCATTCAAATTTTTCTTGGATTTTGAATTTTTCAAATATTCATCATGAAGATTACCTTCATTTTCATCTTGTGATTCAGATTTACCTTTTTCAACCGACTCTTCTTTCAACACACTTTCAACAACTTTACCTACCACGTCTGAATCATCAGAATCATCAGATTTGGAATAGGTTACGTCAATGTTGTCTGGCAATTGATCTACCATGTTGAAAGCTTTTTCGACCTTTTCATCATCATAAAATACAAACTTTTCCGGTGGTGGAACTTGATGAAACTCTAAGCCAATACCTTTATTGTTTTTCTCAGAATCTTTCCCATCCGGTTTTATGTTGAAAATTCTTTCAAGCACATATGACGACGCATGGTAACTTTTTAATTTGCTGTTATCCTGTTCTAAATCAGCAATCTGACGTTTTAGCTTAGCAACATCTTCAATATATGAATTTACAACATCTTGTTTAATTTCATACATTCGTTTTAGTTCCTTTGATGTTTCAGAACAGTAATTCAATCTTGATTGAACAAATTTCATTTCACCCTTCACCTTTTCATATGACTCTTTTGTAATATGATATGACAATTTTATTGAATCATATTCTTTCTTCATTTCTTGACAAACATTTTCTTTTTTATCACATTCTTCTGTCTTTTTCAAAACATTTTCTTTTAAAATCTCATTTTCTTTTTCTAATTTTTTGTATTTTTCTGAAAGTATTTCATTATTTTCTTTTAAAACTTTTTCGTTTTCTAACATTTCTTTGCATTTATTTTTGAAAACTTCTTCAACTTTTGTGAATTCAAGATCTCTTGTTCTGAACTTTTCATCTTTTTCAATACAAGCACTACATGTTTCCATGTATTTCTTGCACTGTTCAATAGTTTTTAAGATTTCAGAATCAGAATTTACCTCCGTGATTGGCACCTTGGCGTTTACTGCAGTTTCTGTTTGCTCAGCATCTTTCTACTTTCCTTCAACACCAACCTCATCACCAGCATCACTAGCAATCTCCAAAATCTCATTCTTCACTTCAGCCAAACTTTCAATTTTCTTCTCATCGTCTACAACCTGCTGTTTTTCAGTAACAACTTTCTCAACCTCTTCATTCACCTCAAAAATTATGTCTTTCTTGGGAACAACAGGTTCACCTTCTCTGTTGAAATAACACTCTCTCTTCTTATCCTATCTCTTATTGCTGACAACACTCTCATACTCTTCTTGCATTTCATCCATTCTGTTCAAAACAATGTTTCTTTCTCGGTATGTTTTCTCGCTCAGAATTTCTTCTCTGGTTTTCTCTTTGATTTCAATTGTGCCTTTTTCTTCTTTGTTTTCCTCTTGAATTTCAGCAACAAAAACATAATGTTGACTTTTTGATGTTTTTCTTCCATGAGCTGTAACTATATTTTCCAAACGATCTTCTTCTGGAAGAATCTGACTCCAATCATATCCTTCATCATCATGGAATACAGCAAGTGCTCTTGATTTTTCTCTTGGTTTATCTTTAATCATTTTCGGCTCTTCTCTGCTACAGTGGTAAATCGCCTTTCGATAATAATCATCATTGAAAGGTTTCTCCGTTTCAGCAACTTCAGAATTTCTACATTCTCTTTTGAAATGACCTTTTTGTTTACATCTGAAGCAAGTCACTTTGGATTTGTCGAATCCAAGCTTTGTTGACAGACCACCTAATGATTGCTTCCCGGTAATCTCCATGTATCTCTTAGCTCTGCGAATGCAACTTGCTAAAAACCAGCGGATATCGATGAGTTCCATTTCTTCCGGATCAATCTGGTCGTAGTCTTCCTTGGTCAATTCGGAATTTCCAATTTTGCCTGCAACTAGACCTTCATACAGTTCCAAAACTGATGCAAGAAAGCTCATTTGCTGTTTAGCTGCATTGATGCTCATAGCCGGAGAATTTTTCAACTTAAGAGCAATGTTGCACAGTATTTCCTCTGTTTCTTCAGAACTAGCTTTTGAAGCAGATGAATGATAACCCGGATTGTAACTTGATGAACTTTTCTATGGTTCTTTTGTCCTCTCACTACTGAATGCTGTCTTTGGTGATTCACCAGCTTTCACCGAAGGTAAATTACCTTTGTAATACAAACCAACATTCTGTTGATGTGAAGAATTGCTCATCTTGCTTTGTTTCTGCAATTCAAGCTCATGAGTTTCAATCTTTTCAATTAACGCATCAAGAGAAATTGTTTCATACAAAACATCATTTTTCAAAATGAACACAAACGTTTGCCACTGATTAGCTCGTGGTAACGCTTCTATGATTTTGTCTATTATTTCTTCTCTTGTTTTTTCAATCTTAAATCTTTCCAGTTCGATTTTTAGATGACAAAAACATTCAATCATTTGTCGAACTGATTCGCTGTTAAGACTATCAAACAAATCAAATTCTTTCTTTAATAAAGCAATTTTGTTTTTCCTTATTTGTTTACCCCCCTCTGCCTTAACCCGTAAAGCTTCCCAAATAGATTTTGAAGATCCATCATGTTGTAACAAAGTAAACATGTCATTTCTGATGGATGATTGAATTAAGGCAATCATTCTTTGTTTAGCTGCAAATTCAGATTTGTCTTCTTTGGAAAATTTCTTGAGTGGAAGATATTCCCCTTTATCATCTCTTGGTCTTTCATATCCAAACTCCAGACAGAACCAGCTCTCGTGTGCATAAGCTTTTGCCCAGTTGATGAAACGCTCTTTCCACCATGTATAATCTTCAATACTTTCAAGAGTTGTTGGCTTTGAGTGTGTTCCGTAAAAGTTATCATGTTTAATGTTCTCATTTATTGCTTTTGTAATGGTTTTTGGTGTGATAGTTGAGATTTCGGAAGACTCGGATGTAAACGCGTTATAGAATGTATTGTAGAACTCTTCAGCCGTGATGTTTTGAATAATCTGGAGACAATCACAATCAAACAAACACAATCAGTTTAATCAATATCAACCAACTTGAAATAAACTGACACTCGGTTGACGTGAAATGATCTTGGTACGAAATATCCACTTTCAAACGAAATCACTTTTTGATGCGGAGTTAACTTTGATGCGAGATAACAGTTTCAAACGAGATTACTACTTTCAAACGGAATCCCCTTACAAACGAAATTAGCTTAGAAACGAAATTACCCTAATTTCGTTTGAAATGACACCCTTTCAAACGGAATTGTAATTCCGTGCGGAAATACCAAACGAAAATAAACTTTGAAGCGAAATTACTGATTTCGTTTGAACTTTTCAATCGAAATTTCGTCTTTGAAGCGAAATTAAGTCTTAATTCCGTGCGGAATTATGCTGATGTCATTTTGTCTGAACAGATTTTCAAACGAAATTATTGATTTTGTCAATTTTATATCGAATTTTAGTCCAATTCTTTCAAGGATTAGTTAAAACACTGTTTCGCATGATATATGTGAAATTCAATCCATTTTGACCGTTAAATATTGTTCAATTTAGAAAAGAAGGTGTAGAAGTAAGAAAGTCTGCCGAAATCAAGCTGAATTTGATAGAACTCCTCCTCCTGTGCTCTGATACCACTTGTAGGATCGTTGTATGACCCGAATGAGTCGTTTAGAAGAGTTTTAGATCCGAATCAAAGGCGGAATCAGTGAAACGGACATGGAAACAGCTTGATTCACTTTAATATGTCTCTATTATTGATATAATAGTGTTACAGCACCTCGAGACAATTTGGCAGGACTTCGGTACCAAATCAGACAATCGTTACAAATGAAACGGAATAAAGGGTTTATATAGGACACTAATTCCGCGTGAAACAAGTCCAAACGAAATTAGATTCCAAGAGGAATTTAATTCTACACGGAATTACACGATGAACCTTTCAAGCGGAATTAGAGCATTCGAGCGGAATTACCTCAAGATCCTATTTCTCGAACTACGAGCCCTGATCTATCAATTCTATTACATGACATGATACAAGACGAAGTCAACAGATATAGTGCACTAACAGTCTCTCCTTGGAAAGGAGTGGTAAGATTCATCAAACGACGAAAGTTAAGTCCCAGGTATGTTGGACCTTTTAAGATTATTAGAAGAATAGGACCTGTAGCCTATCAGCTACAACTGCCAGAGAAAATGGCAGGAATACATGATGTATTTCATATATCTAATCTCAAGAAATGCCTAGCTGATAAATCACTTGTAGTGCCTCTTAAAGATATAGAGGTAAAGGAACAACTCAAATTTGTAGAAAGGCCTCTACAGATTGAAGATAGAAAAATTAAAAATCTCAAGCATAAGAGATTAGTTCTGGTCAAAGTAAAGTGGGACTCCAAAAGAGGACCTGAATATACATGGGAGTTGGAATCAGAAATGCAAAGGAAATATCTACACCTATTCTAGTAGACCTCGAGGACGAGCTCTAAAACAAGGTGGGGAGGATATAATAACCCTAACGTAAACCGACACCCTCATAATTTTTCCGACACCTTAAAAATATTTAAAATATCCCAATATGTCCCAAAATACACCCCATACACGAAAACGGGCCCGGATACCCTAAATAGTATTAAAAATAATTAAAAATTGAGTTTTTAAGTCTATCGCGGGCTGCGTAGACTTCTTAAGAGTCTTACGCGGGCCGCTAGAGATCGAAATGGTGGCGCAGCCCGGTGATGACACGTGTCATCATCGTGTCAAGCCTACGAGCTGATCCGGACAAGCTACGCATTGACCGGAGGTCAACGCGGGCCGCGTAGGCCCTGTGCTTGTGTTACGCGGGCCGCGAGAGAGTCAAGATCAGCAACTATATAAAGGAGCCATCGGGTTCAACCAGAAATCGTTCAAAATTCATTTCTCAATCTCAAATTCTGATATTAGGCATAATACGTGGGTATTATACCCCCTAAATAGCGAGGTTCTGCAACGATGTAAGTATTATAACCCCTGGAGACGTATTAGATACTCTGCCCGATTGATCTAGGGTTCCGTAACGGCTGTCGTGTTTCTGCCCGACGTAGTCGTTGGAATGTCGTCTCGGGGAGGCTATTACTAATGTTAAAATGGGTTATTATACTAACACACGTGCATTTGTGTAATTTATAGATTTTTCCCAGGAAATCCTTACTGAAAAACCCTAAGATAACAATGTGAGTAATCCTCTTTTTGTAGACCTATTTGTGAACTGTTTTTACAAAACCTTAAATATCTTTCCATGCGAATAGCAGTTATTGAGTATTTGTAAGAATACAATTACAGTCGGTAAATTTGGGTTTTGTATACAAAATTTGTTATCACCAGGTAAAGGAGTAACATGACCATAAGTCGGAACGATAGTACCGTGTGGTGGTAATTGATATAACTTGGAAACAAATGTAATTGCGGATGCGCCCTCAATACTGTACAATGGTTTTTAATTAAACTTGATTAAACTGGGATTCACTTACCAGTATTTCCCACTGACAAATGTTTTTAAAACACGTTTCAGGTAACAAAATGTGAAAGCCAAATAGAAGCCAGCTGGACAGCACTGAAGGCTTGGAAAAGTGGCAATAAAATTACCTAAGAATAAAATAGATGTTTTTATTAAATAAAATAGGGTGTATCCCTATAAAGATATGTGTACTAAAAACTTGGGTTTTACCCATATGTTTAAATGTTATGAAAATGTGGTATTTTACTCTGATAAAATATTTCCTAACTACGGTCCTGATGTAATTTCCGCTGCCAAATTAGACAATAACAGGATACCACCGAAACTGGCTCGCGGCCGCCCGTTGCCGGGAATTAGGGATCGGGGGTTGCAACAGACCTTCCTCGACATAGCTCTTATGTACCATCGTAAGATTCCCTAATACCGTCTACGTCTGCAATGTCTCTAAAGTCTCAAAGGTCGTTAAATGGACGCGGCCGTTCAACATCTTCACGTGAAGAAGAGCCTGGCAAGGGCAATGTCTTTCCGTTAATCACTGATGAGGGATTGCTTGAATATGCACACAGATACAAAAAACAAATTCCAAAAGTATTACACCGCTACATTTCAAGAATAAAAGATGTCAGGCCGGATGGACATTGTGGGTTTCGGGCGGCGTCTGTGGGTTTAGGGTTGGAACAAGATTACTTTGGGTATATTCGAAACCAACTAGTTGAAGAGCTGACGGGTCCGAACAAAGAAATGTGGAAGTACATCTTCGATAGTGAATTACCAGGGGACTACGACGAACAAGTACAGAGAATAGATTTTACCGGGGTTGGAATGGCACCCAGGGAACATTGGATGGAGTTGCCTCAAGCAGCACTCCTTCTTGCCAATAGGTTTGGTGTGATTTTTTACATATTAGACATCCAAGGTTGTTCTACTGTATTTCCCTTATATAATCCGAAGTACGCACGTGACCCCCATCAGTTCGTTTCACTGTTATTTGTTAATCATAGTCATTTCATCCACGTCAGACTTGTAGGGGACTATCCAATGCCGCCACCGAACCTTACATGGAGTAGACGCGCGCCAAAAAGCTTTACGTTGGACGGAAAACTACATGGAACGGATAGCGTGGTATGATATGCTAATGAAGCCTAACATTGACCCTACATTGCTTATTATTGATTGAATTGTAATTTTAAAGAATAATTTATTTGTATAATGTATTCCATTTGTTTATTGCCAAATCAATGCATTATATTGATTAATTTGTAATACGAAAATACGGTAAAATATTCGAAAATGCGCTAAATAACGTCAAAATACGTTAAAGTACAATTAAATATGCTAAAATATGCTAAAATGTTCGAAAATACGGTAAATTCTGTCAAAATACGCCGAAATACGCTAAAATACCATAAGATACATGAAAATATGTCAAAATACCTTAAAAGACGATATAATGCTCTAAAGTATGCTAAAATGCTCGAAAATACGGTAAAATACAATTAAATACGCTAAAATACGCCGAAATACGCTAAAATACCTTAAAATACCATAAGATACATGAAAATATGTTAAAATACCTTAAAATATGATATAATGCTCTAAAGTACGCTAAAATGTTCGAAAATACGGTAAAATACGTCAAAATACAATTAAATACGCTAAAATACACCGAAATACGCTAAAATACCGTAAAATACCACAAGATACATGAAAATATGTTAAAATACCTTAAAATACAATATAATGCTCTAAAGCATGCTAAAAAGTTTGAAAATACGGTAAAATACGTCAAAATACAATTAAATACGCTAAAATACGCCGAAATACGCTAAAATACGCTAAAATACCTTAAAATACCATAAGATACATGAAAATATGTTAAAATACCTTAAAATACGATATAATGCTCTAAAGTACGCTAAAATGCTCGAAAATACGGTAAAATACAATTAAATACGCTAAAATACACCGAAATACGCTAAAATACCTTAAAATACCATAAGATACATGAAAATATGTTAAAATACCTTAAAATACGATATAATGCTCTAAAGTACGCTAAAATGTTCGAAAATACGGTAAAATATGCCAAAATGCGCCGAAATACGCTAAAATGCGCTAAAATACCTTAAAATAGCCTAAGATACATGTAAATATGTTAAAATACCTTAAAATATGGTATAATGCTCTAAAATAAGCAAAAATATGCGACTAATGATATTTTCCACCAGCGTATACATATAACACTGCACTATGGAGTACAAGTGGACTTCAAACAAAACTGTACGTAATCGTGAAATACGATATTCGCACGCAACCGAACGTCACCAAAACGACGTATGTTGAAGTCATACGTCATAAAAGGACAAAATGTGCGAAATTTCGTCAAAAAACGACTCGTATACGCGTCGAAGCGAGGAAAACACGAAAAACCAAAATTTCAAACTATGGCTTATACGATGAGAAAACGATATAACCCCTTAAAACACAGGGGGTTTATACGATCCAAAAACAAACAAAACTCAAAATACACCCAAATACACACACATACGATGGTATACATACGGTCGACATACGCTCGAGATTTCAAGATCGAAGACTAGTACGGTATTCATCTCCACACCCTCATCATTTTAACGTTTTAAATTTTGCATTTTAGCCGTAGGTTTAGTGTGATTTTTGGGTTGAAAACTGGGGTTTTTTGGGGGTTTTTCAAGAACTTTTGAATAGATACGACGCGTATCGGCCTACACGTATCGTATCGTTTCAAAAATTCAAATTTTTTTCAAGAACACATGGGTCGATACGATGCGTATCGGCCTATACGATGCGTATAGGTTCATAATTTCAGTTTTTTTTTTCAAAAACATTTGAACTGATACGATACATATCAGCCTATACGCATCGTATAGCTTCATAATTTCAGTGTTTTTTTCAAGAACATTTGAACTGTCCGTAGCGCGCGTCGAAACCTAAGACGTCGTAGATAGATAATAGTTATAATATACCGTTTGGGTCATCCGTAACGCGATTAGGTCCATTTCGAGCGTCGAAACCTAAGACGTCGTAAATATATAGTTTTTTTTTATTTTTTAGTCGAAACGTCCGTATCACGCGTAGGTCCGTAACGAGCGCCGAAACCTAATACGTCGTAGATAGATAATAATTATAATATACCGTTCGGGTCGTCCGTAACGCGATTAGGTCCATTTCAAGCGTCGAAAACTAAGACGTCCTAAATATATAGTTTTTTAACTTTTTAGTCGTAACGTCCGTATCGCGTGTAGGTCCGAAACGAGCGCCGAAACCTAATACGTCGTAGATAGATAATAATTATAATATACCGTTCGGGTCGTCCGTAACGCGATTAGGTCCACCTCGAGCGTCGAAACCTAAGACGTCGTAAATATATAGTTTCTTTTTTAATTTTTAGTCGAAACGTCCGTATCACGCGTAGGTCCGTAACGAGCGCCGAAACCTAATACGTCGTAGATAGATAATAATTATAATATACCGTTCGGGTCGTCCGTAACGCGATTAGGTCCATTTCGAGCGTCGAAACCTAAGACGTCGTAAATATATAGTTTTTTTTTTATTTTGAAGTCGAAACATCCGTCTCGCGCGTAGGTCCGTAACGAGCGCCGAAACCTAATACGTCGTAGAGAGATAATAATTATAATATACCGTTCGGGTCGTCCGTAACGCGATTAGGTCCATTTCGAGCGTCGAAACCTAAGACGTCGTAAATATATAGTTTTTTTTATTTTTTAGTCGAAACGTCCGTATCGCGCGTAGGTCCGTAACGAGCCTCGAAACTGTGACAATCCTCAAAATTACATGTATCCGTACAATTCATTAATGTTAACTAAAGTGCTTGATGTCTGTGCTGAA
The DNA here is from genome assembly GCF_002127325.2 of Helianthus annuus. Taxonomy (NCBI): domain Eukaryota; kingdom Viridiplantae; phylum Streptophyta; class Magnoliopsida; order Asterales; family Asteraceae; genus Helianthus; species Helianthus annuus. The sequence goes on along the minus strand of NC_035434.2, from coordinate 45,014,435 downwards.
TTACTTAACTGCTTTCTGATTACTGCGTCATACTTACATGTGCTTGTTAACATACTAGTCTTGTGAAGAAAATTGACTAAATAGTCATGTATGCTTTCCTAAGTGTTGGGAATTAAACGTGTTACAAAAAGTTACATAAAAGACACTATAAGGTATAACTTAGCACTTTAACGGAACGGTATCTAACCGGACAACCGGACATTACCCGGAACACTTAAATATTGTTAAAAACATTGTTTTTCTTTTTCTGAGCTAGTCTTGGTCCCCGAGCACTATAACTCACTACATAATACATGTAACACATTAAAACTCTAGACTTAACATTTAACCTTCACTAATCAAATCATTTACCACCAACAATTACAACTTACCCCCCCCCCCTTGTGACCGTCCCCATGTAGGGGCCCTACTCAAAGATCATCCAATCTTCCTAAATCCCATTTTGATTTTGATAAGATTATGAGAAGATTATGTTTGTACTTTGTGTAACACATTACCCTTTGGACATTAGAAGAATGAGATTATAAGTAACTATCCACCATTCATCTTCAACACTTCATCACCACCACACTCCCTCTTCCTCTCTATAAAGCTTACGACCCAAACAAGCTCACCACCACCACCATTTTTCATCCATCAACCAACCATTCCAAGTTCATTTTGAGGTGTAAGAAGGTGTCTAACGAAGTATGAAGCTTGCGGATTATCAAGGACCTCACTCGTTTGCTATTAACCACTCAATCTTCATCTTGATCTTCCCTAGCTTCAAGCTAGTTGTAAGCTTCTTGAACACTCTTGATACTTCATGTTTTTAGTGGTTAAAAGTTATATTATGGTGAAATCATATGAACACTAAAAGAACACAAACATAAATCATGAACCTAAAGCTTTACATAAAGATGAAACATGATGAAATAATTCTAGTATAATGTTGTTTGGTATATTGTCACACCCCAATATTCCACGTGTTACCGGTGGGCCCGGCGGGGAGTATCGTGACGTAGTTGATATCATCATTGCCAACACACACAATAATATAGCACAACGGAAGGCTGGTAAATAAACTATTACAAACCATACTGTCTGTCGATGTTCGAGTACATGAATAATACAGACTGGAATGTAATAAGATCCACAGGCGGATCATAAAGTACAAAGAAACATAAACTACAGACTCCGGGTATCTATGGGATTTGCAAGATCCTCTACAACACCCTATAGCTCCAGCCTATTTCGATAAGTACCTGTCAATTCAATCTTTAGGAAAATACGTCAGTATACACTGGTAAATACAATTTAACTGACTCGTTTTGAAAACATTTAAGAAAATTGATTCAGATGCACATGGCACAAATCCTTTATAACTTGGGACAATCTTTATTAAGATCTTGTATGCAACTTTACATATTTGTCATACAAGTGGGGCCGGTTTGGAAGCCGGACATGATTAACTGACTCACCACTTATAGAACCCACAAAGGAGTTATCCCCAACTTGTGGGTAATTTAATATTTAGCATTTGCATCTGTCAGGTGCATGCCTGCACCCCGTGCATAGGTCGTGGCCATTAATAATTTAAATGAGCCAAGGATATCCAGGACACGGTCGTTAACCCCCAATTGTTTATATTATCAAATAATACAGATTAAAACGGGTTATGCAGATTTATTAAATCACAATCCGACAAAATAATCCCATACCCGACCAAGCGGTATTACTATACCGTATCCCAAGCCCGTATAGGGAAAATAAGTTAAAAGTATTTACCTGGTTGTAGTAGTAAATTCCTAAGGTTATTGAAAGGCACTTTTTACTGGAAGCTATTAATCTGTATGGAAGGTTTAATTTATCTATTAGGATGCTAACGGGTCGTTATTTAAGTCAAGGACTTAGACCGGCTAGCTAGAAGGAAACCTTACGGACCTAAACGGTAAATTAAGCGGAGACCGGGATAGAATGTGATTTAGACCCAACAAGCTTGGATACTTGTATAATATGGGTAAACTAAACACATTCTGGAAAAATGAGGATTTAATGACAAGGTTAAGCCCGTTTCGGCTATTTTACGTAAACTAGTCACGTAAACCGATCCGAACGCGTAAATGCGTAACAGGTAACCAAATAAATTAAGTACATGTCTTAATCATTATTATGCTCAAAATATGTTAATATATTAGTAGTATATCAACATTTATGCCCAAAAAGTAATTTAAACCAAAATAAGTCCCATAAGGGTATTTTGGCAATTTTAATACTCATAAAAGAGTTTATTTATAAAAATGAGTTCTAGGTCTGATTTGATTAATAAAAACATGTATTTTAATGAGTTATATCAGTCGGATACTTAACATATGAAAATTATACCCTTTATTACTAACTATGCACCATAGGGGCATTTTGGTAATTTTACATAGGCTTAAAAGGGTTAAAATAGACTTCTAAGTTTTAAACTTTGGTTTACTGTAATATTATGTAAATTAGCTTAAAACATCAGTAGGTTATGAGTTTTATGTGATAAATATAGTTTTGATTCATACTAGGTGCTAGAAACGCTAAAAATGCGATTTAAAGGGCTATTATGGTAATAATAGGAAATCTGAGATTTTGGTCAGTTTATAAAGTTCAAAATATTATATTTATCATATGGAATCAGTAGCAAAAAGTTTGGCACTAATATGTTATGTAAAACTCATTTTATGGATGAAAAGGGTAAAACCGGTAATTACCGAAATTAGGCTACAATCCTATGTTATGCTCAGCCTAAAAATAATTAAAAATCTTCAAAAATCCCAAAATATTATTTAACATCAGTAGGTAGAATGTTTGGTGTCAAAAATCGAGTTTAGATAGGATTCATGCTAATTACGCCTTTTAATTACTAAAAGTTCCTTAATTACGCTATCGAGCATAACTCCCATTCTAGACTTCAAACTAATGTCAAATTTTTAGGACATGTCTAAATATCAGTAGCAAGGGTTTTAGTTCATTCATATTGCTAAAAATCTCGGTTTTATGTAAAAAGGGCGTTTTAGGCATTAATGAACATAATTACGATCAAGAGCATATATTACAAACGATTAGGCACCATGCAATATAACTTCAGAGGGTTATACTACAATGTAATATGGTCCTAATGGAAGCTTAAAACATAGAAGAATTAAGCTTGAACGGGTCAGAACTGAAAGTCAAACAAAAGTCAAGCTTTTGCGACTTTCGGTTATAATCTGCCCTTTGACTATTAATTGTCGGATTAGGACTGATAAAACATGTTTAGATAGTCATTACCAAGTCATTAGAATGTTAAAATGTAATTTAGAACCTCTATTTTATTAATTAAAATCATTTTTGTCATTTCTGTCCAGTTTGACTTTTTGTCAAACTACTTTGACCCGACATTTAATCAGTCAAACGAGATAATTAGGAGACACCCTTTCAAGGGTTAATCACCTATACTAATGTGGTTTCATAACCACTTTCAATTTGATCAGTGGTTAAGCCACATGTAATTAAAACGAAAGTCAAACTGATTATACACTAAGTTTGACTTTTAAGTAATTAGGCTAAATTATACAACTAAATAAGTAATTAGAAGCTTACTAATGGTCCTAGCAATCTTTTCTACACTTGTAATCCTCTTGATACTGATGAGAGCTCCAGAGCAAGTCTCACAATTGAAGTGTTGCGAATGATGTTCAAGAACATAAGACTAGGTTCACTTATATAGTAAATTGCCAAGCTCCAAGATCATTGCAGCTGTTGTTGGAGGCCCTAGGATCACCACAGGTTTCCTAGTGGTTTATAAAAACCGTCCAAGAGTCCAAGGTTTCAAAATTTATGAGTTTGAGTCGGTTTAACAACTTAACATACATCTGTCCATAATTTCTGCCCAGCGACGAGCTTACGGACCGTAAGCTAACATTCTTACGGACCGTATCCGGATCTTACGGTCCGTAAGTCACAATTCATGCGGTCCGTAACCGAACCTGATTCTTATCGCCCAGTTACCTCTTTACGGACCGTAAGCCTAGGGCTATACGGTCCGTAACCGATGACCAGAGGACAAAAATTTTATAACTTTTATACACTTCACCATGCATTTCAATGTCCGAATCTTGACCCATGAATCAGTGTAATAGTCCAACTTATCAGTTCTGAATACACTAATAACCAAGCCATGCAATGTGTCCCCTTGGAGTTTATCAAAAGTTGTCGACATATGAAGAAGTTGACGTTATTGCACACGAGCTTCGTATTTGAATTGTTGGTTACATCAACATAATTTCAACAGGATGATTATATATTCATATCAGATTTGTATGAGAATGTATTTATAATCTTACAAAGCCTTGTGAGCATTAAACGGTCACTCAGAGGTCGAAATAACATGTTGACACGTTTTAATTCCCGAAGCTTAAAATCCTTAGATTACATTCATACGATTCATCATATTTGTCAAATCCCTTAACTATGAATACATCATCCAGGTAGTGTCAATCAGAGCCTCAAGACTTGCATGTTGACATTTTAAGATCTCCGCAAAATTTTAAGATTCATGACACGTGTCTATATATAACTTGGACACGTTTTTACGTGGTGTCACATCCTCACCCCCTTAAAAGAAATCTCGACCCCGAGATTTACTGGAATAAGTGAGGGTACTTCTGTCTCATAGTGGACTCAACTTCCCACGTATACTCAGGACCTCTACGAGCTTCCCATTTAACCTTTACTACAGGTACATACTTCCTTCGGGGCTTTTTGACTTGTCGATGTAGGTCCCCTTGATGTGTATGGATCTTCACAGAATCGTCTTTCCAATCAAGAGTGCGGAATCCTCTTGATCAGAATTAGCAGAAAACGTGTAGAAACTGAAACAGCAATTCACTTTCAAACCGGATCTTTATTGATTATCTATCAAACAAGAATTACAATCAATCAAGATCCCTAACCCTAATTTCGTCCAAGCTAGTAATGCTCTCACGAAATTCTCACAAACTCTGTTTTGGCTGATTTACTGATTAACTGATCAACCTAAACCCTAAAGCCTAACCTAGTAATGCTCTCACAAAATTCTCACAAACTCTGTTTTGGCTGATTTACTGATTAACTGATCAACCTAAACCCTAAAGCCTAACCTTGTTTGTATAACACAAGGTTTACTATTTGGGCTAGGGTTTCCTACATGGGCAAAGCCCAATTCGTTTCCCCTTGACCCAAATGGGTTTAGTTTAGCCCAAACTCTATAATCTCACTATTACAAAGCTAAACCCACTAACCGTTTATCGTTAAACTAATTACAAGATATCCAAAGACCAAATCTAAGCTGTTGTCACAAACATGCACCAACAAACTCCCCCTTGACAATAGCTTCATAAAAACTTTGTCTTGAGTAAAAACTTTGTCTTCGGTCTTCTTGCAACCTTCAAGAAACCTTGCACTGTCTTTGGTCTTTGGATAGCTTCAGCTTCAACAGCTTCTGTCAGCAACAGACTCCCCCTAAGCTGATGCATCCAATCACCAAATCTTCAACACGTTAGCACTTGAGTAAACTCCAGTTTAGCATTTGCACAACAATCTTCACACTCTTCAATCTTGTCTGCAATATAGAAAGGAGGTTCTACCATGCATCCAATCAAACTCTCATCTTCACACTTCACAGCAACATCTCAGCAACTTCTCAGCAACAAACCGCTTCAATCTGTATACTATAAAACAAACATCTCGAGAAACCATAAGAATTTTTCAACATAAGTTAAATAAATTATTATTTTTCAAGAGATTAGTTAAACGTTTTGTCCAACACTGAAGAACCTGCCTGATTTTAAAATTTTGAACTCACTTTCTAACACCGTCTCCCCCTATCAGTAACAATTCCTCCAAGAATAACAGTTTTCCGTACGTTAAGAATTTTTAACATAAAAAGACACTATTTTTTTATTTTTATATTTTTCTGAAAGCAAGTAAATAACAAAAACAATAAACACTCTATTTTTGTGAGAATCACTGGTAAGAAGATCATATCAGCACAATCAAACTGTTTCACACAATTAGATAATTCTTTATTTAATTTTTCATGAAAAGCAGTCCAAGACGATTACCAGTATGTTTGTCCACTTAAACAAAATGCATGAACATTTCAAGTACCATTACCATATGATACGTTAAGTTAATTTTATTTTCTGAAATACGAGCGTGTCCCACTTCAGGATATACCCCCGCGATCAAGGTATGCACAAAGATTCATCGTAGTAGGTGAGTATACTGATGTCATTCTTTAAGATATCCTGACTGTGTCTAGTTCTGCATATAATCTGTTTTATCATGTTTTATTGCTTAACGATGAACACCCAAATAAATACAAATCAAATCCTGGAAATATAAACAACACACTCTATCATGCAAGTATCTTCCCTACCACATATTTTCACAAGTCCAATCCAGATTTCTGAAATCTTAACTGGGAATAGGTTGAGAAGAGAACAGAATAGATCTTTAGTAGAGATGGTATAATATACAGATCAAATGAGATTTTCTCAGTTTGATATAGGTTTCTTGGGTTTCTTTTGGGCACTAGAGGGCCTCTTTCGGGTGTATTAGATCTATAGCGCGACTACGTACAGCTAGGTCAGCATGTATCTGGATGCAGCAGAAGCTGTCGTTGCCTAGCACCTCCAGGTCAGCATATATCTGGATGCAGCAGAGGAGGTACACGACTTTTTTCAGAGAAGATTTCAGAATCAGATCAAAATTGTGTGTATCGGGAAATATACAGACATTCAAATAGAAATGAGCTAATTCCAAGTGACTATCTTTCCTGGGGTCATGTACAATTTTAGTTCTAACAGACAGACAGCCAAGATATCCCTAGTTGAAACAACAGTATAAAGACCCAAAACTTCAGATTTTGGCAATCTATCAACGCAAGAATTAAGGTCATTAAACCATACATCACTGATATGTTCCCCACTCATATTCAGTTCATTTAAGTTTATATCACATTGGTAAGTTGATTATTTCATGCTTTTGCCTACTGGTACATCATATGATGAAGCTGCTATCACACTTAAGCAATTTATGATTCAGTTTCAGTGTGACAGTCTAGCTTGCTGATGTACTATCATTTCTTCTTTTTCACACAGTGAAATCTCATTTTTGATTTTCTATTTTTTTTATGTTTTTGATTTTTCAATTTTTTTGTGTTTTCGATTTTTAAGAAAACAGTAAACTATTTACAAAAAATTCTTATGAAAAACCAGTTATTCAAGATTCCTCATCCCGTTGAGTTCGACTAAGTGTTCAAAGCGAGCCCTGTCAAATGCTTTAGTATAAAGATCTGCCAGGTTATCCTCTGTGTCGACTCAGCACTTTGAACTACAAATTAAATCATTTAATATATATCAATCATCAATCTCACACCCCCCTTCATGTGCCTGAAGCAGCCACTATCAACATAAGTTGATAATCCTCCTTAGCAGCTCCTGCACACACTAACTTAGAAATTAGTAAGATTGGGGTACCCAAGCCTTAATGGTCTTGGGTCGTCCAAATTCACTAACTACTGGAACATCCATCCAATATCCATTACTCCTAACTGGAGTCTTGGATCTCAGACCTGTTGATGGAATTTGATTTTGATTTCCACTAGGTCTTTGGTCCTGAGGGTTCCTATGTACATTTGGACAATTTGACCTTTGGAAATTTTGATTTTGAAACCTTAAATTTTGATTCCAAGAAGCTTGATTGTTATAATTTCTAAAGCCATTGTTATAAAAAGTTCGACCACCATTATTTTGGTATCGATTTTGATATTGACATTGACTTCTGAAATTATTTGAATTATAATTGTTCATTCTAGGTGAACTGCTTCTAGGTCTCTGATATCTGCCTGGTGGAGATCTAGGCTGAAATCTTGGTTGATTTCTTTGAAAACGTGGAACTTGTTGAGTTCCTGTTCCAGCCTTATCTACACCAACAACAACATTTTGTGGTTGCTTAGGAGCAGATTTCTTTGGAGAATTCGATCCTGTCTCCTCACTATCACCTTCCTTCTCTGGTGATTTCTCTCTCTTCCTGTCATCCACTTGTGCTTCATTCCTTTTGTCAGGACAGCAGCTAGCTACATGTCCCTTTATGTGACACCTGAAGCACGATCTCCTTTTCAAAGACTTCTTAGCAGGAGTCTCTGAGGTAGATCCCTTATCTGATGGTGATGATGCCTTGGAAGAATTTTGTTCAGTTTGTTTATGTTCAGATTTTTCTTTGTTTTTATTCTTAGCAAACTCTACATTTGATTCTTTTTCAATAACAGCGGTTTCATTTTTCATATCACTACCTTGAACAAAATTAATCTTTTTAACAAAAGTTTTATTTTTGCTCTTTGGAGGTGAATTTTTCTTTTTCAAAGATTCCCTGTTATTGTTCTTCCTAGCATCACCATTCTCAGACCCCTCACCTTGACTTGATGTAGATCCGAAACTACTTGGTGCAGTTGACATACAGGCTGCTAGCTCATCTTCATCAGGGAGGAAAGAATAGTCATGACTAAGAGGAGGTGGGACTTCATTATATCCCACACTAGTCTTGTCATTACTCTTCTTTAACCCACCCATCATGTGTTTCATAACAAAAGACGAATCTCTGAATTGACTTAATTTCTGTTCAAGTTCAATAATTTTGAGTTATGCATCTGACAACTCTTTGCATTTTTCAGAAATCTCTTTTGTTTTCTCAGCCATCATTTCGTGAGCTAAGTCTATTACTTGAAGCTTTTCGTTTAATTTGCATGTTAAAGCTTCGATTTCACTTTCATAACCTTTTATCTTTTTCAAGTATAGAGATTCATTTCTTTTAGCAAAAAAGTTTGACTCTTTTATGCTAGACATCTCGCTCACCAGACTTTGATTTTGAGCTGACAATCTGTCAACCTCACCGTGTAGTTCACAACACCTCAAACACACAGAACTAGATTGTACCTCTTTCTCATGAACTTCTGTGGTTTGATCAGCAACAACCTGTTCAGCTTCACTCTCTTTCTCTACTTCAGCATCCACTTTTGCTTCAGCATTCTCCACTTGAGATTCAGCATCACTCACACTAGTTTCAGCTTAATCAACTGGCACTATCTCTGCCATGAATGCCTGAGTGACACTCTCATTTCCCTGATATCTCTTTTGTAATGCATCCCACATATCCTTTGAATTTGTGTACTTTGTAAAGGTATGTTTGATGCTATCAGGTAAGGACGTCTTTATTGCAGCTAAAGCTCTCTTTTCAGCATTAACCAAAAGTTTCTCAGATTCATCCATCTTATCATAAGAGATCACTTTCACTCTTCCTTCAACATGACGTGTAGGAGCAACATATCCATCTATCATACAAGTCCACATCCTTGCATCCTGAGATTTAATGAAGGATGTGAAGCTGTTTTTCCAAGTAAGATAGTTCTCCACCTTCATCATCTTAGGTGCATTCACGTTGGTCATGTTCGACATTTTAAACGTTGCAAACTGAGAAAACCGTACAAAATATCTCCGAAAACAGTGGTTACCAAATTACACCTTTAGAATCGTCTCGAAAAGACGAATCCAATGATATATAATGTTAAAAACCGATTTCGGGATTTTCCAGAGTTTTTTTTTCTTTTTTCTTTTTGGTCCTAAAAATCAACCGAGTCCAACGGTGTAGACGGTTTCGTCAAACGAGCTATGGATCACTTTCTATTCACGAAAACGTTAATTCCTCTATGCGTATCTAGTTCCTCCACTCCACCTTTTAATTTTGCTGGCAAATCAACTTAATTTCACCGTGTCTCGCTAATTATGCTGGCAAACCAAGTTAATTTCACCGTGTCACGCTAATTTTGCTGGCAAACCAAGTTAATTTCACCGTGTCACGCTAATTTTGCTGGCAAACCAAGTTAATTTCACCGTGTCACGCTAACTTTGCTGGCAAACCAAGTTAATTTCGCTGGTAGAGGAATTATAAATATGCTAGATTTTTAAATTCGCTGGAATAAATATGCTAGCTAATCAAATTAATTTTGCTGGTTAATTTCTCTAGATAACTTCGCTAGCAAGTCAATTTCGCTGGCACGACGGATAATTTCGCCGATCACCGTAATAATTTCGCTGAGGACAATTTTACGGTTACCAAAGTCGCCTTTGGATTTAATTTCGCCGGTCACCGAAGTTAAATTTGCTGGATCAGATAATTGGGAAATTTAATTTCACCGGTCACCGAGGTTAAATTTGCTGGATCAGCTAATTTCTCTGATTTGTCAGAGGAATTATTAAATTTGCTAGAAAATTTTGGAAACTCAATATGTTTGAAATTTCCGAAGATTTTCCAGATTCTTTTAACAATTTCCTGTAAAATCAAAATAGCAAACTATTAGTAATTTTCAAGAAATAACGAAGAACTGTATGAAGAACACGAAGAACACGAAGAACACGAAGAACAAATCTTCGAATCTTCAAGTTTTTCAGCCAAAATTCTTCAAGAATCAACCAAACCTGCAACCAAAAACACTAACACAGCAAAATTAAATACTCAAAAAAATCAAACACACCAAAATTTTCGAAAATCAGACTCTAAAATTCCGAAACCCTAGGTCTCAAAAACTTAAAATTTTCGAAAATTCCCAAAACAACCCGAAAATCAACCCTTTTCTGCAGCAACAAATTCTGAACCGAGCCTTCAAGAGCCTAATGCTCTGATACCAATTGTAGGTCCCCTTGATGTGTATGGATCTTCACAGAATCGTCTTTCCAATCAAGAGTGCGGAATCCTCTTGATCAGAATTAGCAGAAAACGTGTAGAAACTGAAACAGCAATTCACTTTCAAACCGGATCTTTATTGATTATCTATCAAACAAGAATTACAATCAATCAAGATCCCTAACCCTAATTTCGTCCAAGCTAGTAATGCTCTCACGAAATTCTCACAAACTCTGTTTTGGCTGATTTACTGATTAACTGATCAACCTAAACCCTAAAGCCTAACCTTGTTTGTATAACACAAGGTTTACTATTTGGGCTAGGGTTTCCTACATGGGCAAAGCCCAATTCGTTTCCCCTTGACCCAAATGGGTTTAGTTTAGCCCAAACTCTATAATCTCACTATTACAAAGCTAAACCCACTAACCGTTTATCGTTAAACTAATTACAAGATATCCAAAGACCAAATCTAAGCTGTTGTCACAAACATGCACCAACAAACTCCCCCTTGACAATAGCTTCATAAAAACTTTGTCTTGAGTAAAAACTTTGTCTTCGGTCTTCTTGCAACCTTCAAGAAACCTTGCACTGTCTTTGGTCTTTGGATAGCTTCAGCTTCAACAGCTTCTGTCAGCAACAGACTCCCCCTAAGCTGATGCATCCAATCACCAAATCTTCAACACGTTAGCACTTAAGTAAACTCCAGTTCAGCATTTGCACAACAATCTTCACACTCTTCAATCTTGTCTGCAATATAGAAAGGAGGTTCTACCATGCATCCAATCAAACTCTCATCTTCACACTTCACAGCAACATCTCAGCAACTTCTCAGCAACAAACCGCTTCAATCTGTATACTATAAAACAAACATCTCGAGAAACCATAAGAATTTTTCAACATAAGTTAAATAAATTATTATTTTTCAAGAGATTAGTTAAACGTTTTGTCCAACACTGAAGAACCTGCCTGATTTTAAAATTTTGAACTCACTTTCTAACACCGTCTCCCCCTATCAGTAACAATTCCTCCAAGAATAACAGTTTTCCGTACGTTAAGAATTTTTAACATAAAAAGACACTATTTTTTTATTTTTATATTTTTCTGAAAGCAAGTAAATAACAAAAACAATAAACACTCTATTTTTGTGAGAATCACTGGTAAGAAGATCATATCAGCACAATCAAACTGTTTCACACAATTAGATAATTCTTTATTTAATTTTTCATGAAAAGCAGTCCAAGACGATTACCAGTATGTTTGTCCACTTAAACAAAATGCATGAACATTTCAAGTACCATTACCATATGATACGTTAAGTTAATTTTATTTTCTGAAATACGAGCGTGTCCCACTTCAGGATATACCCCCGCGATCAAGGTATGCACAAAGATTCATCGTAGTAGGTGAGTATACTGATGTCATTCTTTAAGATATCCTGACTGTGTCTAGTTCTGCATATAATCTGTTTTATCATGTTTTATTGCTTAACGATGAACACCCAAATAAATACAAATCAAATCCTGGAAATATAAACAACACACTCTATCATGCAAGTATCTTCCCTACCACATATTTTCACAAGTCCAATCCAGATTTCTGAAATCTTAACTGGGAATAGGTTGAGAAGAGAACAGAATAGATCTTTAGTAGAGATGGTATAATATACAGATCAAATGAGATTTTCTCAGTTTGATATAGGTTTCTTGGGTTTCTTTTGGGCACTAGAGGGCCTCTTTCGGGTGTATTAGATCTATAGCGCGACAACGTACAACTAGGTCAGCATGTATCTGGATGCAGCAGAAGCTGTCGTTGCCTAGCACCTCCAGGTCAGCATATATCTGGATGCAGCAGAGGAGGTACACGACTTTTTTCAGAGAAGATTTCAGAATCAGATCAAAATTGTGTGTATCGGGAAATATACAGACATTCAAATAGAAATGAGCTAATTCCAAGTGACTATCTTTCCTGGGGTCATGTACAATTTTAGTTCTAACAGACAGACAGCCAAGATATCCCTAGTTGAAACAACAGTATAAAGACCCAAAACTTCAGATTTTGGCAATCTATCAACGCAAGAATTAAGGTCATTAAACCATACATCACTGATATGTTCCCCACTCATATTCAGTTCATTTAAGTTTATATCACATTGGTAAGTTGATTATTTCATGCTTTTGCCTACTGGTACATCATATGATGAAGCTGCTATCACACTTAAGCAATTTATGATTCAGTTTCAGTGTGACAGTCTAGCTTGCTGATGTACTATCATTTCTTCTTTTTCACACAGTGAAATCTCATTTTTGATTTTCTATTTTTTTTATGTTTTTGATTTTTCAATTTTTTTGTGTTTTCGATTTTTAAGAAAACAGTAAACTATTTACAAAAAATTCTTATGAAAAACCAGTTATTCAGGATTCCTCATCCCGTTGAGTTCTACTAAGTGTTCAAAGCGAGCCCTGTCAAATGCTTTAGTATAAAGATCTGCCAGGTTATCCTCTGTGCCGACTCAGCACTTTGAACTACAAATTAAATCATTTAATATATATCAATCATCAATCTCACACCCCCCTTCATGTGCCTGAAGCAGCCACTGTCAACATAAGTTGATAATCCTCCTTAGCAGCTCCTGCACACACTAACTTAGAAATTAGTAAGATTGGGGTACCCAAGCCTTAATGGTCTTGGGTCGTCCAAATTCACCAACTACTGGAACATCCATCCAATATCCATTACTCCTAACTGGAGTCTTGGATCTCAGACCTGTTGATGGAATTTGATTTTGATTTCCACTAGGTCTTTGGTCCTGAGGGTTCCTATGTACATTTGGACAATTTGACCTTTGGAAATTTTGATTTTGAAACCTTAAATTTTGATTCCAAGAAGCTTGATTGTTATAATTTCTAAAGCCATTGTTATAAAAAGTTCGACCACCATTATTTTGGTATCGATTTTGATATTGACATTGACTTCTGAAATTATTTGAATTATAATTGTTCATTCTAGGTGAACTGCTTCTAGGTCTCTGATATCTGCCTGGTGGAGATCTAGGCTGAAATCTTGGTTGATTTCTTTGAAAACGTGGAACTTGTTGAGTTCCTGTTCCAGCCTTATCTACACCAACAGCAACATTTTGTGGTTGCTTAGGAGCAGATTTCTTTGGAGAATTCGATCCTGTCTCCTCACTATCACCTTCCTTCTCTGGTGATTTCTCTCTCTTCCTGTCATCCACTTGTGCTTCATTCCTTTTGTTATGACAGCAGCTAGCTACATGTCCCTTTATGTGACACCTGAAGCACGATCTCCTTTTCAAAGACTTCTTAGCAGGAGTCTCTGAGGTAGATCCCTTATCTGATGGTGATGATGCCTTGGAAGAATTTTGTTCAGTTTGTTTATGTTCAGATTTTTCTTTGTTTTTATTCTTAGCAAACTCTACATTTGATTCTTTTTCAATAACAGTGGTTTCATTTTTCATATCACTACCTTGAACAAAATTAATCTTTTTAACAAGAGTTTTATTTTTGCTCTTTGGAGGTGAATTTTTCTTTTTCAAAGATTCCCTGTTATTGTTCTTCCTAGCATCACCATTCTCAGACCCCTCACCTTGACTTGATGTAGATCCGAAACTACTTGGTGCAGTTGACATACAGGCTGCTAGCTCATCTTCATCAGGGAGGAAAGAATAGTCATGACTAAGAGGAGGTGGGACTTCATTATATCCCACACTAGTCTTGTCATTACTCTTCTTTAACCCACCCATCATGTGTTTCATAACAAAAGACGAATCTCTGAATTGACTTAATTTCTGTTCAAGTTCAATAATTTTGAGTTGTGCATCTGACAACTCTTTGCATTTTTCAGAAATCTCTTTTGTTTTCTCAGCCATCATTTCGTGAGCTAAGTCTATTACTTGAAGCTTTTCGTTTAACTTGCATGTTAAAGCTTCGATTTCACTTTCATAACCTTTTATCTTTTTCAAGTATAGAGATTCATTTCTTTTAGCAAAAAAGTTTGACTCTTTTATGCTAGACATCTCGCTCACCAGACTTTGATTTTGAGCTGACAATCTGTCAACCTCACCGTGTAGTTCACAACACCTCAAACACACAGAACTAGATTGTACCTCTTTCTCATGAACTTCTGTGGTTTGATCAGCAACAACCTGTTCAGCTTCACTCTCTTTCTCTACTTCAGCATCCACTTTTGCTTCAGCATTCTCCACTTGAGATTCAGCATCACTCACACTAGTTTCAGCTTAATCAACTGGCACTATCTCTGCCATGAATGCCTGAGTGACACTCTCATTTCCCTGATATCTCTTTTGTAATGCATCCCACATATCCTTTGAATTTGTGTACTTTGTAAAGGTATGTTTGATGCTATCAGGTAAGGACGTCTTTATTGCAGCTAAAGCTCTCTTTTCAGCATTAACCAAAAGTTTCTCAGATTCATCCATCTTATCATAAGAGATCACTTTCACTCTTCCTTCAACATGACGTGTAGGAGCAACATATCCATCTATCATACAAGTCCACATCCTTGCATCCTGAGATTTAATGAAGGATGTGAAGCTGTTTTTCCAAGTAAGATAGTTCTCCACCTTCATCATCTAAGGTGCATTCACGTTGGTCATGTTCGACATTTTAAACGTTGCAAACTGAGAAAACCGTACAAAATATCTCCGAAAACAGTGGTTACCAAATTACACCTTTAGAATCGTCTCGAAAAGACGAATCCAATGATATATAATGTTAAAAACCGATTTCGGGATTTTCCAGAGTTTTTTTTCTCTTTTTTTTTTGGTCCTAAAAATCAACCGAGTCCAACGGTGTAGACGGTTTCGTCAAACGAGCTATGGATCACTTTCTATTCACGAAAACGTTAATTCCTCTATGCGTATCTAGTTCCTCCACTCCACCTTTTAATTTTGCTGGCAAACCAACTTAATTTCACCGTGTCTCGCTAATTATGCTGGCAAACCAAGTTAATTTCACCGTGTCACGCTAATTTTGCTGGCAAACCAAGTTAATTTCACCGTGTCACGCTGATTTTGCTGGCAAACCAAGTTAATTTCACCGTGTCACGCTAATTTTGCTGGCAAACCAAGTTAATTTCGCTGGTAGAGGAATTATAAATATGCTAGATTTTTAAATTCACTGGAATAAATATGCTAGCTGATCAAATTAATTTTGCTGGTTAATTTCTCTAGATAACTTCGCTAGCAAGTCAATTTCGCTGGCACGGCGGATAATTTCGCCGATCACCGTAATAATTTCGCTGAGGACAATTTTACGGTCACCAAAGTCGCCTTTGGATTTAATTTTGCCGGTCACCGAAGTTAAATTTGCTGGATCAGATAATTGGGAAATTTAATTTCACCGGTCACCGAGGTTAAATTTGCTGGATCAGCTAATTTCTCTGATTTGTCAGAGGAATTATTAAATTTGCTAGAAAATTTTGGAAACTCAATATGTTTGAAATTTCCAAAGATTTTCTAGATTCTTTTAACAATTTCCTGCAAAATCAAAATAGCAAACTATTAGTAATTTTCAAGAAATAACGAAGAACTGTATGAAGAACACGAAGAACACGAAGAACACGAAGAACAAATCTTCGAATCTTCAAGTTTTTCAGCCAAAATTCTTCAAGAATCAACCAAACCTGCAACCAAAAACACTAACACAGCAAAATTAAATACTCAAACAAATCAAACACACCAAAATTTTTGAAAATCAGACTCTAAAATTTCGAAACCCTAGGTCTCAAAAACTTAAAATTTTCGAAAGTTCCCAAAACAACCCGAAAATCAACCCTTTTCTGCAGCAACAAATTCTGAACCGAGCCTTCAAGAGCCTAATGCTCTGATACCAATTGTAGGTCCCCTTGATGTGTATGGATCTTCACAGAATCGTCTTTCCAATCAAGAGTGCGGAATCCTCTTGATCAGAATTAGCAGAAAACGTGTAGAAACTGAAACAGCAATTCACTTTCAAACCGGATCTTTATTGATTATCTATTAAACAAGAATTACAATCAATCAAGATCCCTAACCCTAATTTCGTCCAAGCTAGTAATGCTCTCACGAAATTCTCACAAACTCTGTTTTGGCTGATTTACTGATTAACTGATCAACCTAAACCCTAAAGCCTAACCTTGTTTGTATAACACAAGGTTTACTATTTGGGCTAGGGTTTCCTACATGGGCAAAGCCCAATTCGTTTCCCCTTGACCCAAATGGGTTTAGTTTAGCCCAAACTCTATAATCTCACTATTACAAAGCTAAACCCACTAACCGTTTATCGTTAAACTAATTACAAGATATCCAAAGACCAAATCTAAGCTGTTGTCACAAACATGCACCAACAAACTCCCCCTTGACAATAGCTTCATAAAAACTTTGTCTTGAGTAAAAACTTTGTCTTCGGTCTTCTTGCAACCTTCAAGAAACCTTGCACTGTCTTTGGTCTTTGGATAGCTTCAGCTTCAACAGCTTCTGTCAGCAACAGACTCCCCCTAAGCTGATGCATCCAATCACCAAATCTTCAACACGTTAGCACTTGAGTAAACTCCAGTTTAGCATTTGCACAACAATCTACACACTCTTCAATCTTGTCTGCAATATAGAAAGGAGGTTCTACCATGCATCCAATCAAACTCTCATCTTCACACTTCACAGCAACATCTCAGCAACAAACCGCTTCAATCTGTATACTATAAAACAAACATCTCGAGAAACCATAAGAATTTTTCAACACAAGTTAAATAAATTATTATTTTTCAAGAGATTAGTTAAACGTTTTGTCCAACACTGAAGAACCTGCCTGATTTTAAAATTTTGAACTCACTTTCTAACACCGTCTCCCCCTATCAGTAACAATTCCTCCAAGAATAACAGTTTTCCGTACGTTAAGAATTTTTAACATAAAAAGACACTATTTTTTTATTTTTTTATTTTTCTGAAAGCAAGTAAATAACAAAAACAATAAACACTCAATTTTTGTGAGAATCACTGGTAAGAAGATCATATCAGCACAATCAAACTGTTTCACACAATTAGATAATTCTTTATTTAATTTTTCATGAAAAGCAGTCCAAGACGATTACCAGTATGTTTGTCCACTTAAACAAAATGCATGAACATTTCAAGTACCATTACCATATGATACGTTAAGTTAATTTTATTTTCTGAAATACGAGCGTGTCCCACTTCAGGATATACCCCCGCGATCAAGGTATGCACAAAGATTCATCGTAGTAGATGAGTATACTGATGTCATTCTTTAAGATATCCTGACTGTGTCTAGTTCTGCATATAATCTGTTTTATCATGTTTTATTGCTTAACGATGAACACCCAAATAAATACAAATCAAATCCTGGAAATATAAACAACACACTCTATCATGCAAGTATCTTCCCTACCACATATTTTCACAAGTCCAATCCAGATTTCTGAAATCTTAACTGGGAATAGGTTGAGAAGAGAACAGAATAGATCTTTAGTAGAGATGGTATAATATACAGATCAAATGAGATTTTCTCAGTTTGATATAGGTTTCTTGGGTTTCTTTTGGGCACTAGAGGGCCTCTTTCGGGTGTATTAGATCTATAGCGCGACAACGTACAGCTAGGTCAGCATGTATCTGGATGCAGCAGAAGCTGCCGTTGCCTAGCACCTCCAGGTCAGCATATATCTGGATGCAGCAGAGGAGGTACACGACTTTTTTCAGAGAAGATTTCAGAATCAGATCAAAATTGTGTGTATCGGGAAATATACAGACATTCAAATAGAAATGAGCTAATTCCAAGTGACTATCTTTCCTGGGGTCATGTACAATTTTAGTTCTAACAGACAGACAGCCAAGATATCCCTAGTTGAAACAACAGTATAAAGACCCAAAACTTCAGATTTTGGCAATCTATCAACGCAAGAATTAAGGTCATTAAACCATACATCACTGATATGTTCCCCACTCATATTCAGTTCATTTAAGTTTATATCACATTGGTAAGTTGATTATTTCATGCTTTTGCCTACTGGTACATCATATGATGAAGCTGCTATCACACTTAAGCAATTTATGATTCAGTTTCAGTGTGACAGTCTAGCTTGCTGATGTACTATCATTTCTTCTTTTTCACACAGTGAAATCTCATTTTTTATTTTCTATTCTTTTATGTTTTTGATTTTTCAATTTTTTTGTGTTTTCGATTTTTAAGAAAACAGTAAACTATTTACAAAAAATTCTTATGAAAAACCAGTTATTCAGGATTCCTCATCCCGTTGAGTTCGACTAAGTGTTCAAAGCGAGCCCTGTCAAATGCTTTAGTATAAAGATCTGCCAGGTTATCCTCTGTGTCGACTCAGCACTTTGAACTACAAATTAAATCATTTAATATATATCAATCATCAATCTCACACCCCACTTCATGTGCCTGAAGCAGCCACTATCAACATAAGTTGATAATCCTCCTTAGCAGCTCCTGCACACACTAACTTAGAAATTAGTAAGATTGGGGTACCCAAGCCTTAATGGTCTTGGGTCGTACAAATTCACCAACTACTGGAACATCCATCCAATATCAATTACTCCTAACTGGAGTCTTGGATCTCAGACCTGTTGATGGAATTTGATTTTGATTTCCACTAGGTCTTTGGTCCTGAGGGTTCCTATGTACATTTGGACAATTTGACCTTTGGAAATTTTGATTTTGAAACCTTAAATTTTGATTCCAAAAAGCTTGATTGTTATAATTTCTAAAGCCATTGTTATAAAAAGTTCGACCACCATTATTTTGGTATCGATTTTGATATTGACATTGACTTCTGAAATTATTTGAATTATAATTGTTCATTCTAGGTAAACTGCTTCTAGGTCTCTGATATCTGCCTGGTGGAGATCTAGGCTGAAATCTTGGTTGATTTCTTTGAAAACGTGGAACTTGTTGAGTTCCTGTTCCAGCCTTATCTACACCAACAGCAACATTTTGTGGTTGCTTAGGAGCAGATTTCTTTGGAGAATTCGATCCTGTCTCCTCACTATCACCTTCCTTCTCTGGTGATTTCTCTCTCTTCCTGTCATCCACTTGTGCTTCATTCCTTTTGTTAGGACAGCAGCTAGCTACATGTCCCTTTATGTGACACCTGAAGCACGATCTCCTTTTCAAAGACTTCTTAGCAGGAGTCTCTGAGGTAGATCCCTTATCTGATGGTGATGATGCCTTGGAAGAATTTTGTTCAGTTTGTTTAAGTTCAGATTTTTCTTTGTTTTTATTCTTAGCAAACTCTACATTTGATTCTTTTTCAATAACAGCGGTTTCATTTTTCATATCACTACCTTGAACAAAATTAATCTTTTTAACAAAAGTTTGATTTTTGCTCTTTGGAGGTGAATTTTTCTTTTTCAAAGATTCCCTGTTATTGTTCTTCCTAGCATCACCATTCTCAGACCCCTCACCTTGACTTGATGTAGATCCGAAACTACTTGGTGCAGTTGACATACAGGCTGCTAGCTCATCTTCATCAGGGAGGAAAGAATAGTCATGACTAAGAGGAGGTGGGACTTCATTATATCCCACACTAGTCTTGTCATTACTCTTCTTTAACCCACCCATCATGTGTTTCATAACAAAAGACGAATCTCTGAATTGACTTAATTTCTGTTCAAGTTCAATAATTTTGAGTTGTGCATCTGACAACTCTTTGCATTTTTCAGAAATCTCTTTTGTTTTCTCAGCCATCATTTCGTGAGCTAAGTCTATTACTTGAAGCTTTTCGTTTAACTTGCATGTTAAAGCTTCGATTTCACTTTCATAACCTTTTATCTTTTTCAAGTATAGAGATTCATTTCTTTTAGCAAAAAAGTTTGACTCTTTTATGCTAGACATCTCGCTCACCAGACTTTGATTTTGAGCTGACAATCTGTCAACCTCACCATGTAGTTCACAACACCTCAAACACACAGAATTAGATTGTACCTCTTTCTCATGAACTTCTGTGGTTTGATCAGCAACAACCTGTTCAGCTTCACTCTCTTTCTCTACTTCAGCATCCACTTTTGCTTCAGCATTCTCCACTTGAGATTCAGCATCACTCACACTAGTTTCAGCTTAATCAACTGGCACTATCTCTGCCATGAATGCCTGAGTGACACTCTCATTTCCCTGATATCTCTTTTGTAATGCATCCCACATATCCTTTGAATTTGTGTACTTTGTAAAGGTATGTTTGATGCTATCAGGTAAGGACGTCTTTATTGCAGCTAAAGCTCTCTTTTCAGCATTAACCAAAAGTTTCCCAGATTCATCCATCTTATCATAAGAGATCACTTTCACTCTTCCTTCAACATGACGTGTAGGAGCAACATATCCATCTATCATACAAGTCCACATCCTTGCATCCTGAGATTTAATGAAGGATGTGAAGCTGTTTTTCCAAGTAAGATAGTTCTCCACCTTCATCATCTTAGGTGCATTCACGTTGGTCATGTTCGACATTTTAAACGTTGCAAACTGAGAAAACCGTACAAAATATCTCCGAAAACAGTGGTTACCAAATTACACCTTTAGAATCGTCTTGAAAAGACGAATCCAATGATATATAATGTTAAAAACCGATTTCGGGATTTTCCAGAGTTTTTTTTTTCTTTTCTTTTTTTTTTTTTTGGTCCTAAAAATCAACCGAGTCCAATGGTGTAGACGGTTTCGTCAAACGAGCTATGGATCACTTTCTATTCACGAAAACGTTAATTCCTCTATGCGTATCTAGTTCCTCCACTCCACCTTTTAATTTTGCTGGCAAACCAACTTAATTTCACCGTGTCTCGCTAATTATGCTGGCCCATAAAAGATTGGGAGACAAACATAACCACATCTTCTTTAGCGCAACCGCTAATATCTATCACCGTTTCCATCTCATCTAACCACTTCATACAGTCTATCGCCCCTTTTTCTCCTGTAAAGTCTCTTGGCTTACAGGAAACAAAATATTTGTAGGTACAACCCTTGGCGTGCCTAAGGGTATGCTCAGGAACAACCTGCTTCTTGGGTACACTACCCTGGTTAGACGAGTGCAGGGACTCACTTTTCATGTGAGTATGTGGTTGAGAATGGGTTTTCGAAAGAGTTTGAGACCGAACAACACTCGGCTCTTTAAACTTAGCCTCTACCGCTTGAGAGACTGCAGCAGTGATCAAAGCTTGTAGTTCGACACCAGTAATATTGATTCTGGTGTTGCCCTCTGCTGGATGACTGTTTGCTTCATCTGAGCCAGCCATTTTTGGATGCTATAATATAAACAATAATAATAATTTAAATTACATATAGATTCATCGCATTGATGATCCAATGGTCATGGTATTATTAAACCATTTAGACCATTTCAAATCATAACTAAAAGTTAATAGAATGCATTATTCTTTATATTAGTGGGCAGGGGAAAGATATAAATTTCACAACTGCCAATGTCGTAAAAGACATTTTATTCATTATTAAACTCGTCTCGACGGACATTTAAATAGCTTAGAAAGCTTATCACAAGGATGAGTTAAGATCTATCTAACGATCTCTAAGACCAGTGATCTTTTAAGGGTTGAACAAAGTTCATCGCCTTTTTGACAAGAAGTTTATAAATTGTACTTTCATTGCCATTTTTACACCTTAGCTTTAAAAGCATGCATCTCAAATGGATGTCTTGGTGTATACATCATATTGATGTTTACTAGCCATGATTCGCATTGGTCATTTTAGCTTTATGTGACTTGGAGAAATCCAAGTACCTTTTGGAAGCTTGTGTGGTTTCTCGTATCGCACAGCTAGGAATGTTAACATGTTTTCAGATGTTAACAGAGATTTGCTATCTTAAAAAGGTTGTACCATCATAGCCAATTAATACTTTGGCTAGGTTATACCTCTAAGAGTTTCTTTGGCAGATCAATTATAAATTGAAAAGAGATAACATAGTGTAATAAAATACACAATTAAAACCAAAGTTAAAACTTCATTACGATGAAACAAATATAACTGCCCTAAACGGGACTTAGGAAAAAGACAAACTACCCGCGCAGGGGCATACAGAAAGGAAAATAAATCCACGCAGGGACTTGATACAGAAACTAAACAAATGTCCACGCAGGGACACGATTACAACAACCAAGAAAACAAAACAATCCTCTACTTCTTCTTCCCTTTAATAAGGTTCGCAAGGCCTTTCATGAAGCTAGTATGCCTTTCCTTGTTCTTCCTAGCCTTGTTCTCAACCTTATCTAGCCCCTCCAGAATTTCCTGGGTTTGTTGCTGTTGTTGTAGCTGCTGGGGAGGAAGTGACTGGTACGACGGGTACTGGTAACTCTGACCCGGGTATCCAACTGGATGCATAGAAGGGTAAGTAGAAGGATAGAGGTGGTGATACTGTGCAGCCGTGAGGTATGGGTCCTGAGATACATAGTCCGAAGGGTACCCCGATGGGTTCTCATAAGGATTGTACCCGGAAGGACCTGGGTACGTCGGGATTGGGTTATCAAAACCCACAGGCGGCTGAGGTGGCGCCTTGGAAGCTTGCGGAGGATTAGCCTCCGGTGCCGCGTTTGAGGGTCCACCCATCTAGGGGTCCTCTGGGATAGGGGGATAGGAACTCGAACCACGAGGAGAACTGAAACGGGGTCCTCCTCTTACGGACATGCGTGCGTTCCTCCTTCGCCTCGGAGGCTCAGGAGGTGGCTGCGGTGGTTGCTGCGGTGGCTCCTCTACCGGGAGTGGTGGTGGTGAGACAGCTTGAAGTTGAGGATCTTCCAAAGGTGGTTGGGCTGGAAAGCTATGGTAAGATGGTGTAAAGAACCAGTCATAGGTACCCATCCTCTCCTGGAATGAGTCGGGCCCACGGTAAGGGGATCCCTGAAACGGAGACCCACTAGGGTGGCCCGGGGTTCCTGTTTGCATCTCCGGGTCGGGGTCATCATCCATTTCCATTTCCTGAGAGAAATGGTCCTCAGGGCCCAATGGGTTGTATCCAAGAAGATCATTAACATAGTCGGCTAGGTTAAACTGTCCCGGAAAGTAGGGGGAGTCAGAGTGGTGAAATGAATGGGATTGCAAAGAGTGGTGTGAATGGTAAGACTCATGCGAATGGTGAGATTGTTCATAATGGTGAGAGTGTTCGGGCTCGTTTGGAGCAAATGGTCCGAAAGACGGATGAAAAGAACGCGAAGAGCTTAGCGAGATTGAGTGTTTTGCCGGCTCGTAAGGTTGACCCCACATATCGTGAGAGTCGGAGGAGGATAGAGACGCCGATGGTGTGCGTCTGTGTGATGGTCCAGCTGATGACGGTCCTCCACGCATGGGACCCTTGCCTCGTCCTCTTACTCTTGGAGGCATGATGGTGAGTTTCCTGTTGAAACAAGAAAACAAAAATAAAACAAAACATAATAATAGCAAAGGAAAAGTAAAGATGCATCCTAGGTCATTTGCCTAGACTCGAGAGTCTAAGGAATGTGCTTATTGTGTCCTTGAGATTAAACACAAAAGGTTAGTGTTTAATTCACTCAATGTTGGCTCTGATACAAACTTGTCACACCCCAATATTCCACGTGTTACCGGTGGGCCCGGCGGGGAGTATCGTGACGTAGTTGATATCATCATTGTCAACACACACAATAATATAGCACAGCGGAAGGCTGGTAAATAAACTATTACAAACCATACTATCTGTCGATGTTCGAGTACATGAATAATACAGACTGGAATGTAATAAGATCCACAGGCGGATCATAAAGTACAAAGAAACATAAACTACAGACTCCGGGTATCTATGGGATTTGCAAGATCCTCTACAACACCCTATAGCTCCAGCCTATTTCGATAAGTACCTGTCAATTCAATCTTTAGGAAAATACGCCAGTATACACTGGTAAATACAATTTAACTGACTCGTTTTGAAAACATTTAAGAAAATTGATTCAAATGCACATGGCACAAATCCTTTATAACTTGGGACAATCTTTATTAAGATCTTGTGTACAACTTTACATATTTGTCATACAAGTGGGGCCGGTTTGGAAGCCGGACATGATTAACTGACTCACCACTTATATAACCCACAAAGGAGTTATCCCCAACTTGTGGGTAATTTAATATTTAACATTTGCATCTGTCAGGTGCATGCCTGCACCCCGTGCATAGGTCGTGGCCATTAATAATTTAAATAAGCCAAGGATATCCAGGACACGGTCGTTAACCCCCAATTGTTTATGTTATCAAATAATACAGATTAAAACGGGTTTTGCGGATTTATTAAATCACAATCCGATAAAATAATCCCATACCCGACCAAGCGGCATTACTATACCGTATCCCAAGCCCGTATAGGGAAAATAAGTTACAAGTATTTACCTGGTTGTAGCAGTAAATTCCTAAGGTTCTTGAAAGGCACTTTTTACCGGAAGCTATTAATCTGTATGGAAGGTTTAATTTATCTATTAGGATGCTAACGGGTCGTTATTTAAGTCAAGGACTTAGACCGGCTAGCTAGAAGGAAACCTTACGGACCTAAACGGTAAATTAAGCGGAGACCGGGATAGAATGTGATTTAGACCCGACAAGCTTGGATACTTGTATAATATGGGTAAACTAAACACATTCTGGAAAATGAGGATTTAATGACAAGGTTAAGCCCGTTTCGGCTATTTTACGTAAACTAGTCACGTAAACCGATCCGAACGCGTAAATGCATAACGGGTAACCAAATAAATTAAGTACAGGTCTTAATCATTATTATGCTCAAAATATGTTAATATATCAGTAGTATATCAATATTTATGCCCAAAAAGTAATTTAAACCAAAATAAGTCCCATAAGGGTATTTTGGTAATTTTAATACTCATAAAAATGTTTATTTATAAAACTGAGTTCCAGGTCTGATAGGATTAATAAAAACATGTATTTTAATGAGTTATATCAGTAGGATACTTAACATATGAAAAATATACCCTTTATTACTAACTATGCACCATAGGGGCATTTTAGTAATTTTACATTGGCTTAAAAGGGTTAAAATAGACTTCTGAGTTTTAAACTTTTGTTTACTGTAATATTATGTAAATTAGCTTAAAACATCAGTAGGTTATGAGTTTTATATGATAAATATAGTTTTGATTCATACTAGGTGCTAGAAACGCTAAAAATGCGATTTTAAGGGCTATTATGGTAATAATAGGAAATATGAGATTTTGGTCAGTTTATAAAGTTCAAAATATTATATTTATCATATGGAATCAGTAGCAAAAAGTTTGGCACTAATATGTTATGTAAAACTCATTTTATGGATGAAAAGGGTAAAACCGGTAATTACCGAAATTAGGCTATAATCCTATGTTATGCTCAGCCTAAAAATAATTAAAAATCTTCAAAAATCCCAAAATATTATTTAACATCAGTAGTAGAAAGTTTGGTGTCAAAAATCGAGTTTAGATAGGATTCATGCTAATTACGCCTTTTAATTACTAAAAGTTCCTTAATTACGCTATCGAGCATAACTCCCATTCTAGACTTCAAACTAATGTCAAATTTTCAGGACATGTCTAAATATCAGTAGCAAGGGTTTTAGTTCATTCATAGTGCTAAAAATCTCGGTTTTATGTAAAAAGGGCGTTTTAGGCATTAATGAGCATAATTACGCTCACGAGCATATATTACAAACGATTAGGCACCATGCAATATAACTTCAGAGGGTTATACTACAATGTAATATGGTGCTAATGGAAGCTTAAAACATAGAAGAATTAAGCTTGAACGGGTCAGAACTGAAAGTCAAACAAAAGTCAAGCTTTTGCGACTTTCGGTTATAATCTGCCCTTAGACTATTAATTGTCGGATTAGGACTGATAAAACATGTTTAGATAGTCATTACCAAGTCATTAGAATGTTAAAATGTAATTTAGAACCTCTGTTTTATTATTTAAAATCATTTTTGTCATTTCTGTCCAGTTTGACTTTTTGTCAAACTACTTTGTCCCGACATTTAATCAGTCAAACGAGATAATTAGGAGACACCCTTTCAGGGGTTAATCACCTATACTAATGTGGTTTCATAACCACTTTCAATTTGATCAGTGGTTAAGCCACATGTAATTAAAACGAAAGTCAAACTGATTATACACTAAGTTTGACTTTTAAGTAATTAGGCTAAATTAAACAACTAAATAAGTAATTAGAAGCTTACTAATGGTCCTAGCAATCTTTTCTACACTTGTAATCCTCTTGATACTGATGAGAGCTCCAGAGCAAGTCTCACAATTGAAGTGTTGCAAATGATGTTCAAGAACATAAGACTAGGTTCACCTATATAGTAAATTGCTAAGCTCCAAGATCATTGCAGCTGTTGTTGGAGGCCCTAGGATCACCACAGGTTTCCTAGTGGTTTATAAAAACCGTCCAAGAGTCCAAGGTTTCGAAATTTATGAGTTTGAGTCGGTTTAACAGCTTAACACATCTGTCCATAATTTCTGCCCAGCGACGAGCTTACGGATCGTAAGCTAACATTCTTACGGACCGTATCCAGATCTTACGGTCCGTAAGTCATAATTCATGCAGTCCGTAACCGAACCTGATTCTCATCGCCCAGTTACCTCTTTGCGGACCGTAAGCCTAGGGCTATACGGTCCGTAACCGATGACCAGAGGACAAAATTTTATAACTTTTATACACTTCACCATGCATTTTAATGTCCGAATCTTGACCCATGAATCAGTGTAATAGTCCAATTTATCAGTTCTGAATACACTAATAACCAAGCCATGCAATGTGTCCCCTTGGAGTTTATCAAAAGTTGTCGACATATGAAGAAGTTGACCTTATTGCACAAGAGCTTCGTATTTGAATTGTTGGTTACATCAACATAATTTCAACCGAATGATTATATATTCATATCAGATATGTATGAGAATGTATTTATAATCTTACAAAGCCTTGTGAGCATTAAACGGTCACTCAGAGGTCGAAATAACATGTTGACACGTTTCAATTCCCGAAGCTTAAAATCCTTAGATTACATTCACACGATTCATCATATTGGTCAAATCCCTTAACTATGAATACATAATCCAGGTAGTGTCAATCAGAGGCTCAAGACTGACGTGTTGACATTTAAAGATCTCCGCAAAATTTTAAGACTCATGACACGTGTCTATATATAACTTGGACACGTTTTTACGTGGTGTCACATATATGTTGATGCTTGCTTGTTGATTACTAGAAATATGTTGTTGATCATTATATGAAACTTGTTAACTTATGATTAAAAACATGATTTAACAAGTAGGAGGTGATTAGGGGTTTACATAAAAAAAAGAATCACCTCCATATTTAGACATGAACTTGGTGACAATATGATTTCTTGTAAAATAACAAACAAAGTAATCTAGTGATCTTGTAGATCTAAAACTTGTGAATGATTTTCCTAAATAAACCAAGTTTAAAAGACGGTTTTGAAAGATCATGATACTTACACTATTTTGGAAATAAAGTAAGTATATGTATACTAGTGACACATGAAAATATTGTAAATAAATATTTTTGTAAAATATGATCACAAGTTGTGAACATCTAAAAATCCCCAGAATGAGATTTTAACAAAAGTAAACACACTTTGGAGGGTAACTAAACCCACTAAACACCTTACTAAGTTACTACGCGTTTTTATGAAACATCAAGTTCATGTTGGTTTGTACATGGAATAGCTTGGTCTTGGTAAATTGTTGTTGATTGTTTAATAATTTTTGAAAAAGAAAATGATATGCTTGTTAGCATGGGCACCTCCATTTACAAAGGAAACTATGGCGAAATTTTCTAAACATTCCAACACTTAAAAATTATTTTTCTAACAAGTGTTCGCAAATACGTTTTAACTTTGTTTTTCAAAATAAACTTCGCCATGAGTTTTGTTACAAAAATACAAAGTATTGTAGGTTGATTTTTACAAGAAAAATGGATAAATATATCTTTAGAATATATACTAGAACACTTGTGTGGATACTTAATTATTTTGTGAGATAGTTATATATTATTTGAGGGTAAAATAATATAACTTAACAAAATACCTTGACATTAGAATTGTGTGGTACGTGATAGAAGTAATGAGTAGATAAACCGTACGTAGGATACGTGTTATGCATGCACGAAAAACTGATTGTTATCTGTACCTTATTAGGACGTGCTTGATTTCTGATTATTAGTGTAACTAATCTAACCGAGCAAACCAAGGTGAGTTCACACACTTTCTAAGGCATGGGATTCCCGGTGGTTGGGAATGGGTTAAAGAATTAAAACGGAACCTACATATCCACCTTGGGTAGGATATGTACCGCCATCCTCCATGGGTAGGATGCCAATATTAATCATGCGTATTCTCCTTGGGTAGAATACGTACGTTCGTCCTCCTTGGGTAGGACAACAACCTTAAAAGTTACTAGACAAAACTCTATCATTAAGTCCCTCATTTTATATCGACTTAATCGCCGAGGCCAATGGCGAGCGGGTTATTAGTTAATGGTGCTATTAGGTTTAACAAACCTCACACCGTGCAAGTCGGACGGGCGTGTACTAATGGACTATGGCAAACTGTTAATGATGATAGACATTGACATCGGGCACAACTTACTTTCGTTAGTAGTCGATATGGTAACGGTCTAGTGGTTCACATGGGAAAGCCCCCACTGATTATGGATACGGTTTGGGTAATAAAGAAGGAACTGGTTAATCATATTTTCAACTATGGGGTAACCCCCAGGGCAAGTAAGCCAGCAAAAGACAACCCACGTTTTCGGAAACAACTTAAAACTAAACAACCAACTGTGAACTCACTCAAATTTGTTGTTGACTCGTTGTTACATGGCTTACAGGTCGTTAGATGCTTATGGAGCTTGCACGAAGAGGAGGTCGTTGTGGGATATGGACTGTTATGTTCCGTGCTTAACATTTGAACTTTATGAACTTATTGAACTTATGTTTTGGTTTTACGTCTTATGCTTCCGCTGTTAACTTAAAGTTGGTTACCTTCTTTTGGTCACCAATTGTATTGTGGTTGGTTTTACTTACTTAATTACGTTGTTCAATATGATTGGTGGCTCGATCCTGGTCATGTCACGCCTCCAAGCGGTGATACTCCGCCTGGTGGATTTTGGGGGTGTGACAGAAACCTTATACGTCGTAAATAGATAATAGTTAAAATATATAGTCGGGGTCATCCGGGGAGGTGGCGGTGTTATATATTTTTTTTAAAATTAAATAAAAGTTGTTATATTTTGAAAAAAAATTGATTAAAATTGTTTAATCATGCAGATATGGAAGTCGCTATGGGTAGAGGGAGAGGCCGGGGAGGTGGCGGTCGAGGTGGCGGTGGCGGTGGAGGTGGACGTGGCCGCGCACATGGAGCGGCGGTGGTGGTGCCTGGTGGGCGTGGCCGTGGACGCGGCCGTGGGCGCGGCCGTGGCGCTGGACGTGGGCCCAGGCGTGGCGCTGACCCTGGAGATGATCCCCTGTTGGAGAATGATTATCTGAGGTTTGAGGAGGGGAGCGAGGCTTATCATGCAATATAACTTCAGAGGGTTATACTACAATGTAATATGGTCCTAATGGAAGCTTAAAACATAGAAGAATTAAGCTTGAACGGGTCAGAACTGAAAGTCAAACAAAAGTCAAGCTTTAGCGACTTTCGGTTATAATCTGCCCTTAGACTATTAATTGTCGGATTAGGACTGATAAAACATGTTTAGATAGTCATTACCAAGTCATTAGAATGTTAAAATGTAATTTAGAACCTCTGTTTTATTAATTAAAATCATTTTTGTCATTTCTGTCCAGTTTGACTTTTTGTCAAACTACTTTGACCCGACATTTAATCAGTCAAACGAGATAATTAGGAGACACCCTTTCAGGGGTTAATCACCTATACTAATGTGGTTTCATAACCACTTTCAATTTGATCATTGGTTAAGCCACATGTAATTAAAACGAAAGTCAAACTGATTATACACTAAGTTTGACTTTTAAGTAATTAGGCTAAATTAAACAACTAAATAAGTAATTAGAAGCTTACTAATGGTCCTAGCAATCTTTTCTACACTTGTAATCCTCTTGATACTGATGAGAGCTCCAGAGCAAGTCTCACAATTGAAGTGTTGCAAATGATGTTCAAGAACATAAGACTAGGTTCACTTATATAGTAAATTGCTAAGCTCCAATATCATTGTAGCTGTTGTTGGAGGCCCTAGGATCACCACAGGTGTCCTAGTGGTTTATAAAAACCGTCCAAGAGTCCAAGGTTTCGAAATTTATGAGTTTGAGTCGGTTTAACAGCTTAACATACATCTGTCCATAATTTCTGCCCAGCGACGAGCTTATGGACCGTAAGCTAACATTCTTACGGACCGTACCCGGATCTTACGGTCCGTAAGTTACAATTCATGCGGTCCATAACCGAACCTGATTCTCATCGCCCAGTTACCTCTTTGCGGACCGTAAGCCTAGGGCTATACGGTCCGTAACCGATGACCAGAGGACAAAAATATTATAACTTTTATACACTTTACCATGAATTTCAATGTCCGAATCTTGACCCATGAATCAGTGTAATAGTCCAACTTATCAGTTCTGAATACACTAATAACCAAGCCATGCAATGTGTCCCCTTGGAGTTTATCAAAAGTTGTTGACATATGAAGAAGTTGATGTTATTGCACAAGAGCTTCGTATTTGAATTGTTGGTTACATCAACATAATTTCAACCGGATGATTATATATTCATATCAGATTTGTATGAGAATTTATTTATAATCTTACAAAGCCTTGTGAGCATTAAACGGTCACTCAGAGGTCGAAATAACACGTTGACACGTTTTAATTCCCGAAGCTTAAAATCCTTAGATTACATTCACACGATTCATCATATTTGTCAAATCCCTTAACTATGAATACATCATCCAGGTAGTGTCAATCAGAGGCTCAAGACTGACATGTTGACATTTAAAGATCTCCGCAAAATTTTAAGATTCATGACACGTGTCTATATATAACTTGGACACGTTTTTACGTGGTGTCACATATATGTTGATGCTTGCTTGTTTATTACTAGAAATATGTTGTTGATCATTATATGAAACTTGTTAACTTATGATTAAAAACATGATTTAAAAAGTAGGAGGTGATTAGGGGTTTACATAAAAAGAAAAGAATCACCTCCGTATTTAGACATGAACTTGGTGACAATATGATTTCTTGTAAAATAACAAACAAAGTAATCTAGTGATCTTGTAGATCTAAAACTTGTGAATGATTTTCCTAAATAAACCAAGTCTAAAAGACGGTTTTGAAAGATCATAATACTTACACTATTTTGGAAATAAAGTAAGTATATGTATACTAGTGACACATGAAAATATTGTAAATAAATATTTTTGTAAAATATGATCACAAGTTGTGAACATCTAAAAATCCCCAGAATAAGATTTTAACAAAAGTAAACACACTTTGGAGGGTAACTAAACCCACTAAACGCCTTACCAAGTTACTACGCGTTTTTATGAAACATCAAGTTCATGTTGGTTTGTACATGGAATAGCTTGGTCTTGGTAAATTGTTGTTGATTGTTTAATAATTTTCGGAAAAGAAAATGATATGCTTGTTAGCATGGGCACCTCCATTTACAAAGGAAACTATGGCGAAATTTTCTAAACATTCCAACACTTAGAAATTATTTTTCTACCAAGTGTTCGCAAATACGTTTTAACTTTGTTTTTCAAAATAAACTTCGCCATGAGTTTTGTTACAAAAATACAAAGTATCAGAGGTTGATTTTTACAAGAAAAATGGATAAATATATCTTTAGAATATATACTAGAACACTTGTGTGGATACTTAATTATTTTGTGAGATAGTTATATATTATTTGAGGGTAAAATAATATAACTTAACAAAATACCTTGACATTAGAATTCTGTGGTACGTGATAGAAGTAATGAGTAGATAAACCGTACGTAGGATACGTGTTATGCATGCACGAAAAACTGATTGTTATCTGTACCTTATTAGGACGTGCTTGATTTCAGATTATTAGTGTAACTAATCTAACCGAGCAAACCAAGGTGAGTTCACACACTTTCTAAGGCATGGGATTCCCGGTGGTTGGGAATGGGTTAAAGAATTAAAACGGAACCTACATATCCTCCTTGGGTAGGATATGTACCGCCATCCTCCATGGGTAGGATGCCAATATTAATCCTGCGTATTCTCCTTGGGTCGAATACGTACGTTCGTCCTCCTTGGGTAGGACAACAACCTTAAAAGTTACTAGACAAAACTCTATCATTAAGTCCCTCATTTTATATCGACTTAATCGCCGAGGCCAATGGCGAGCGGGTCATTAGTTAATGGCACTATTAGGTTTAACAAACCTCACACCGTGCAAGTCGGACGGGCGTGTACTAATGGACTATGGCAAACTGTCAATGATGATAGACATTGACGTCGGGCACAACTTACTTTCGTTAGTAGTCGATATGGTAACGGTCTAGTGGTTCACATGGGAAAGCCCCCACTGATTATGGGTACGGTTTGGGTAATAAAGAAGGAACTGGTTAATCATATTTTCAACTATGGGGTAACCCCCACGGCAAGTAAGCCAGCAAAAGACAACCCACATTTTCGGAAATAACTTAAAACTAAACAACCAACTGTGAACTCACTCAACTTTGTTGTTGACTCGTTGTTACATGGCTTACAGGTCGTTAGATGCTTATGGAGCTTGCACGAAGAGGAGGTCGTTGTGGGATATGGACTGTTATGTCCCGTGCTTAACATTTGAACTTTATGAACTTATTGAACTTATGTTTTGGTTTTACGTCTTATGCTTCCGCTGTTAACTTAAAGTTGGTTACTTTCTTTTGGTCACCAATTGTATTGTGGTTGGTTTTACTTACTTAATTACGTTGTTCAATATGATTGGTGGCTCGATCCTGGTCATGTCACGCCTCCAAGCGGTGATACTCCGCCTGGTGGATTTTGGGGGTGTGACAGAAACCTTATACGTCGTAAATAGATAATAGTTAAAATATATAGTCGGGGTCATCCGGGGAGGTGGCGGTGTTATATATTTTTTTTTAAAATTAAATAAAAGTTGTTATATTTTGAAAAAAAATTGATAAAAATTGTTTAATCATGCAGATATGGAAGTCGCTATGGGTAGAGGTAGAGGCCGGGGAGGTGGCGGTCGAGGTGGCGGTGGCGGTGGAGGTGGACGTGGCCGCGCACATGGAGCGGCGGGGGCGTTGATCGCGGTGGCGGTGCCTGGTGGGCGTGGCCGTGGACGCGGTCGTGGGCGCGGCCGTGGCGCTGGACGTGGGCGCATGCATGGCACTGACCCTGGAGAGGATCCCCTGTTGGAGAATGATTATCTGAGGGTTGAGGAGGGGAGCGAGGCTTATCATAGATGTGAAAAGTTTCGTCGTATGCAGATCGGCGGCCACTGTGCCCTCGATTGGGATGCTCTAGAAGAGGTCGCGGAGGCGGCGAGAGCCCGAGAGTTCATCGGTGACGATACTCCATGGTTGAGGTATACTATTTGTTACTGTTTTTTCTTTGTTTTGTATACGATAGGCATACTAACCACACTGTGTGACAGGTTGTTTGATATGGCATACACGCCGTCTTACAGGATCATTGCATGCGAGTTTTTGTCGAGTTTTGACTTTGCTCCCAGGCCTGCAGACCGTCCGGAGGAGGATGACGACGAGGACGAGCCGTGGATAGAGGTTAGCTTTCGTCTAGCGGGGCAGTGGCATTTGATGTCACTCAGACGGTTTGCCGAGCACTCCGGCCTTTATAGGGTGGAGGAGTTAGACACCCCCATCTACACCGACGAGATATGGATGGCCCCCCGTACGACTCTGATGCGGTTCTGGCAGGTGATCAGCACGCATCGCTTCAGCACGACGTCGAAGCAGAGGGCTTCCTATATCACCGATCCCCTCTACCGCTACCTGCATAAGCTTATTGCCACATCTATAGCACCACGCGAGCAGAGTCGCGAGTGGTGCACTCAGGGGGGGTCTCTTTTACCTGTACTGCCTTATATGGGGGGAGAGGTGCGCCCTCCATCGCTGCCTAACACAGTGGTTCGCGATGGCGTTCCACAGGCAGGATAGGTCTGTGCTGTATGGGGGGCGTACATCACACGTATCACTGTCTCCTTGGGCCTTGTTCCCCAGCAGGACCAGTTATTCTCGGATAGGGGCGTGGTGGAGCCGAGCTTCTTGACCCATGCTACCCTAATCGGCATGCACATGACGCGTGACTTCCCGGGGCTTGTCTGCGACTTATAGGAGGGAACGGGCAGGTCTTCGACCCCGTCGCTCTCCCAGATGTGCTACCGGAGTTGCTTCCGGAGTCGGCACAGGGTGAGGGTCAGCCGGCTGATGGTGATGCCACAGAGGGCGACGACGGCGATGACTCCGATGACGACGATGGTGACCAGGTTGAGCCACCACCATCTCCCCCGCCGGCTCCATTTCCGTTAGGTGATCCGGCACAACAGGCGCAGCCACATGGGGTGCCTCAGTACCCCCAGCACGTATTCAACGACGAGCTCGATCCACCTGTGGCACGTGCGTTGGCTGAGTTGGAGGAGCAGATGCAAGCGCGGATGGAGGCCGCTCACGGCCGTATGGAGCGTCTTCTCATAGAAGCGATCCAGGCATTCCGGCATGGTGAGCAGTCCGGTTCGGATCAGGGGGCGGGGACCTTAGGCACTGCGGGGGGCGGGGCCTTCAGGCACCACTCAGGATCCACCGCTTTAGGATCGTTGTACTTTTGTTGTATTTTGACGGTTTATGTATTTTGAACAATTGCCTGTGTATGTACAAACTTATTATGTAATTAAATTTGCAGTTTCAGTTTTTTGTATTTGTGATTGTTTATTTACTGTTTAGATTGATATGTTTGGTTACGTACAATCGATAATACCATATAAATTAAAAATGTGATACAGTACAATATAAAAATAATACGATACTTAACGATATAAAAATAATAAAGATTTTAAAACTTATTAAAATAAAAATAACTAATAATAAACATCAATAACAAACCCAAAACACCAAAATCACAACACAACACACAAAAAATAAACTTCAAAAATTCAGGGCCTCAATACGCATCGTATAGGCCTATACGATGCGTATGATGCCAGCTGCCAGACAACACCTGCACCTGTCAGTCTGCAATGTTTTTTTTAACTTTTTCAATATGGATCGTATAGCTCTATACGATGCGTATTGAAAATCCAGGGTGTGTAGATAGATGATGAGGTGTGGGAATAGAATTCCCCTTTATTTATGAGACCCACTCTATATAAAAACAAAATAATAACCTCACCCACACCTTCCTTTCTCTTTCTTCTATCTTCCCTCCCCCTTGCAGCTCCATCATCTCATCAACACCCACATAAACAAGAACGTGATCTCATACACAAAAACATGATCTCCCATCTATGCGTGAATTTTAGGAAGGGCAATTTAAATGGCAATACAAATCACTGCCAATTAATCACCGCTAATTAATTGTTATCGACCGTATACGTGTTTGAACTTGAGTTGATTAATTCACTTTGTCATTTTGTTTTCTGTTTTTTATCAATTAGATAAATAGAGACTTGTGATGGAATTACATGACTGAATTGTATGTTCTGTATATATTTATGATACAGGAGAATGTTGATAAACTTATCAAAGCAACTACATAATACCTTGGGTTCAGCAATGGGAAACCAGTTGTTTCATATGTCATATACAAAAGCCTTCTACACTAGAAAGTATTCGATGAGACCGTGGTTATCCTTTTCGGTTTTTGTTATCGACCGTTGCATTTGGTAAACCTTGTACCGTTTTGTTTTCCTCGTCATTTACAGTTGGGTATCCGGTTACATGATAATGATTGTTTAGCTTATCGGTTTTCGATGAGACCGTGGTTATTGAGGCGGCGGTGGAGGTTGTGGCGGGGATGGTTGTGGTAGTAGACGTTATGGTGAAGTGGGAGGGGAGTAGATGGTGGTGGTGGTTGAAGGTGGAGATGGTGGTGTGGAGTGGGGAAGATGAAGTGGGTAGGGTGGGTGGTGGGTGCCACATAAATTGTAAAATATTAATTATATTTCTTTTAACTTTTTAATTAATCATTTGACAGTAAGGGTATTTTTGTCATTTCACAGCACCTAACATTAAAAACTAACACTCATCCACGCCAGGAACTATCGGGAAACGAAATCCAAAATCTTGGGGACTATAGGTGTAATTTTAAACCTAGGCAAGTGAAATTAGCCGCTAAAAAAATAGTTTATGCGATAATGAAAATCATGCTAATTAACATGTACATTGAAAAGATCCCTTGGATCTCTTGGGATATTATAGCTACCTCAAAGAAAGACGGTGGTCTTGGCGTTTCCAATTTACAACAAACAAACGAGGCTTTATTACTTAAATGGTCTTGGAGGTATAAAAAGGAGGGCAATAATCTTTGGAAGCGAATTGTCATGGCTTGCAATGGGTCTGCTCGTAGATGGTCTATCATGCCTTGTTCGCAATCGGCTAGTGGGAATTGGAAGGATATTGTCAAAGTTGGAGACAAGTTAATGCCAAATGGCTGCTCGTTAAACTCCCTTTTCGTTGGTAAAGTTGGTAACGGTACCGCTGTTTCTTTCTAGAGTGATATTTAGCTGTGTGATGCGCCTCTCAGGTTAATTTACCCGAGCTTGTTCAGATTAGAAACGGACAAATGGGTGGCCGTCAGTTATAGATTGAAGGTTCAAAATGGCGTCAAATCGATAGAATGGAGCTGGAGGAATGTCCCGTCTACACAGGAGGAGTTAACTGAATTATTTCACCTCTTGGATGACCTGATAAATTTCCAGTGGAGCGGAGGAATTGATTCGTGGAGCTGGAAAGGAGATTCTAGCGGCAAGTTTTCATTTCGTTCAGCGAAATTGGTTCTTTACAATGCTTTTAACACTCACAAGGCTCCGACTATTAAATGGAAAGTTTGGGTCCCTTTAAAGTGTAAGATCATGGTCTGGAGAGCTCTTCGGGACCGTCTTCCTACCTGCGCGGCGTTAGAAAAGCGAGGCGTTCAGTTGCAAGATAATAGTTGTTGCCTCTGTCATTCGGGTCACGAAACGGCAATGCACCTCTTTACCGGGTGTGTCTTCTCATTTGAAATCTGAAATAGAGTGATGGCTTGGTGTCGGCTTTGTCCTTTTTATGCTTTTGATGTGTCCGATGTTCTCTCGCTTGCTGATTCACAGTCGGTTTCCGCTCAGCAGAAGGTTATTATTCGGGGCATTATATACGCGGCTTTGTGGTCTATTTGGAATGAAAGAAATGCGCGGATCTTTTTAGGCAAACATAGAAGACCGGTTGAAGTGTTCGAGTTCATCAAGACTACGTCGTTCTTTTGGTTTCATCATAGAACTAGAATTAAAGATTTCGATTGGAAAAAATGGTGTAATTACCCTTTGGATTTGATGTAATCGCTTGTTAGTGTCGGGGGTCCTTGCTTTAAGGTCCGCCTTTTTGGGTATTTTGAATGAAAGTTAAGTTAAAAAAAAAAAAAGTGACCACGGTAAGTCCAGTGCTTATACATGAATTTTGTAGGTCAACATGTTATTTTCTCATAAAATTTTAATTTTAAATTAAACCTTTAGGAATTAGAGTAATTACTAATTAATACTTGAGTATCGGTATAAAAAAACCTTGATATCGAAATTATCAGCTTAATATTAATGGATAAATAGATAAATCGAAAAGTGAAACTGTGTTATTATAACACTTTTTAATTTTTAATAGGAGAACAAAGAAAGCACAACAAAATTGTCTTTTATGCTTGATTTTTCATATAAAAAAATCATACATAAATAATAAAAATACTACTAATTATAGTGTAAATTTTTTTAATTATGAGGACAATAACTCATATTCAGCATTGTGTACACCGACCTGAAACAAGAAACTAAACCCTAACATATTCAGCATCGTTTCCTCCACTCCGGTCATCGTGTCCGATCATCATCTCCGGTCGTCTCCATCATACCTTCTTCATCTCACCAACAGTTCCGTCATTGTCTCCGATCATCATCTTCCAAACACTTTAATCAATCATCTCCGTACCTCCGACACCCTCCGGTCATCGTACCATTATCATGTTCTTCACCGATCTCCGACAACCATCGTTTATCATCACCGACCACCTGCAACTGTCTTCACGGACATCGCCATCACCGTTGTTAAGTAGGGCTGTCTCCGAAAATAACAAAAAAAAACTGGCCCTGTGTGAAATAAAAATTTTGTGGGCCCTATTCGCAAATTTCCATGTAGTATAAACTCATCAATTATTTAATCACTAAAATTTATGTGAAAGTAATTTGAATAGTTATTTTTAGCTAAGCATAGTTAGTAATTTATTAATTAAAGGAAAAGATGTAGTTGACAAAATTAGGCATTAAATGTCATATACAGCTAAAAAAACTAAAAAATGAAGTTAAAATAGAGAATTTGGAGACGCCAGATTAGAACCAGTGTCTCCTTGTTGTCTAAGAAAGGCAATAACCACCCCGACAAGAGCTTGTTTGTGTCATCTTTCGATTCAGTATATATATATATATAGGGTAGGGTTTATGAGTGAACAATGATTTATTTGTGAACAAAATGAACTTATCCTGACCATTGATTTTATAGATCTAGATTTTTTCTTTAATGGCAAGATTGTAATTATCTTTTGTAACTTACATGTAATTTAATAAACATAAGGGTATAATTGTATATTTCTATCTTCATTTAATTAATTAATTTTTTCTCTCTCCTGATTTCTCTTTCCAATTAAAATAATATTAATTACATTTTCTATATTTTTTTCCTCTCACATAATACCTAACTTATTATTTCATAATTTTAAAAAAATACAAACATTATCAAATATTGTTCCATCTAGAACATAATTAAAAATATTTAATTACATTCTCTATACATATATATATTAGATCAATGTTTGATGAAAAGATGTACAGTAGAAACAATATGTACTAATACACAAGTGTATAAGTCTGGTATATATCGACATGTATACACTATGTACTTGAATAATACACAGGTGTATACGTCTGGTATATACCGACCCGTATACACATATGTACTTGAATAATACACAAGTGTATAAATCTGGTTTATACAGACCCGTGGAAACAAGATGTAATAATACACAAGTGTATAAGTCTTGTATAATTTGACCTCTATACACATATGTTAAAAATCATAATTTAATTAGGTTTAATATTTAATTTTAAAAGGAACATAACAGTTTATTTAAAAAAAACATTAGCCTTTCAATCTCTTATAATTAAAATAATAGAGAAATAATTAAAAATGAGAGAGAGGGCGAGAGTTAAGAGAGGAGAAAATTAAGGGATTTTAATTAAACGTACTTGGCTAATGTCAATCTTAACCTTTTAATCTAAAAAATGATCAAGGGCCAAGATTAGTTCATTTAGTTCACTCTCAAGAAGTTGTTCACTCATGATCCTAATCCTATATATATATATATATATGTATATATATATATTCTAGCTTATACAACGTAAATTATATACAAAATTAAAAAGATTTGGGCCCCGAAGGGTTTGGGCCCAGTGCCGTCGCCCACCCCGCACCCCCTCAAAGACGACCTTGTCGTTAACCATCAACCACCTCCACCTTCGTTGTCATCTCCGATGACTGCATCGTCTACCATCGTCGTGCCACCATAGAAACCCATCGGACCACCATCGGACCCCATCGGACCACCGGCGAACCCCATCGGACCACCGTCGAAGCCGGTCAAACCCCCCCCCCCCCTCCCCCTAAATGGTCGTCCTGGTTCATCGGCTTTGTTATCGTCTGCTTAATCGTCGTCTACTTCATCAGCTATGTTTAAGGCTGATTTCGCAAAGAGAGAGAGATCGTTGTGGTGATTTATGTGATTAGATTTTAATATAATTGAAACAATTTAGGTTTCCTATTTTATTTCTTTTTTATTGTGTAATTACACATATACCCTTTTTATATTTAATTAAATGGAAAAAATTAACCAAATAATTAAAATCATGTCACTCATTTAAATCTCAAGATCATAAAAATCAAGGGCCAGATCAAGTCACACAGTTCACTTTGAATAAGTTGTTCACATTTAAACCTAATCCTATTACGTTAATGGTTGGTTGTTTGTTAGCTCAAGTATATAATTACCCAAATATTTTGTATATTTAGGTGGTGTTTTTTTTTTCTGTGGGAAAAGGTCTGCAGTCTGCAGACCACATCTGCAGGCATCTGCAGGAGAAGAGGTGGACCAAATGTCTGCAGTCTGCAAGGAGAAGATGGTTTGTTTTTTTTTTCCTTCTACAAAACCACTTTTCACACACACTTTGTAACACCCCCAAAATTCCACCTGCGGAAACCCCGCGAGGCGTGTTACGCATCAGAGTTCGAGCCACCAATCACATTGAACCAATGGTAAATACTTAATAAAACATGCCATTAATTACCAATAGAAAATGTCAAACATGATATCAATTCTCAAGATGTTGTGTAGCGGAAGCACGTAATAAATCGTTTAGCAATTGTTTCATAATAATACTTAAAACCAATGTATCAAAGAGCCTCAATCCATGACCACTCCAGCACTCCCAGATAGCAAGTCCATGTTCCAAATGTTAATGACCTACAAGCATGCAGACAAGTGTGTCAGACGACGCTGGTGAGTTCAAAGTTTTGTTAACGTGTTTTGTTACCAGATGTATGTTAATGCGACTCAACGTTGCGATACGATGATGCTTATGCTAGATACCCTAGGGAGTGTGCCCATATGTATCCGGGGAGTGTGCCCCTTAACAACCCCAATGCTCCTAACCAAGCATTGGTAATGATGCCCAGATAATTAGTTCACGCCCGTCCCTACGGCCCGGTGTGAGGTTTCCCACCTAATAGCGCTATCAACTAATTACCCCATTGCCCTACAGGCAATCCGATGATGATAGATTCCATGTTCAATAACCAAAACTGATTTAATTGTTTACTCAAAGTTTCCCTTCCAAATGTTTATTAGTTGTCCCAAACCACTGGGACGCATGCTTGAGAAATGCAATGAACTCACCTGGGATTGCTCGGTATGATACACGAAAGGTTCAGTTAAGCTACAATGTGATCAACCACGTCCTAGCATGGTTATCATACGAGTCAGGTTTGTATACAAGTATTGCACGTATGTTCTACACATATTGTAACAAGTTGTGTACAAGTATTGACCATTGTATTCACGTATAAGCATAGCAGTTCAACAGTAACCTCACATAAACAAAGTCCAAATATGCAGCCCAATCAGCTGGGCTCGTAACAGTGTGCAAGTCCAACAGTGTATATGTGTATATGGTCTCGAGTCGAGACCAGAGATCTCGAGTCGAGACTAGACGGTCTCGGGTTGTACTGGTTTCGGGGTCTCGAGTCGCAACAAGGAGGTCTCGAGTCATCATGTTCTAGTCGAGATCACACGGTCTCGAGTCGCAACCGGACCCGCAACCGTGGTCTCGGTTTGTGCTGTTTTGTGTCGGTGTGTTGGTCTCGAGTCGAGACAGTGAGTTCTCGACTCGCAATCCATGCTGTAACTGATTGCCTTAGTTGCAGTTTATGATTTCCGTGATATCAGCTAACATCTTTGGCAGTTTCACAAATCAGATCAAACACAATTATTTCAATATTCAAACATTCATATCAATTCCAAAATCACTAATCAATAACCTATGAACATGTAACCAGATCATGTGATTAACGGATTCAAGAACTATCATGCAACCCTAATCCGATCAACATAAACAAACACAATCACGATTAACACTCGGCTCATGATCCTGATTTTCTAGCATGCATCCTAACAACAACAACATCATTCGGTCATGAACATATAACGGGTTAACATCTATATCAAAACCGATTCACATGGACTTTATATCATCTTACAAATGTGGCCGATTAACCAATCATCACATCATTAGCTTATCATGCAATCAATCCGAAACAATACATCATAGCCGATTATACATATCCGATTCACTAGTATATCATTCATACCCACCGTATCATGGCAAACATAACATCATTTAATCACAACATCTTAGAATACTAACCGGTTAAGAGAGTGATCCGAAACACAAGGATCCTTGATCAAAAACGAAAGGGGAATGCTTGCCGTCGGCTTCAAGAGAGAATGAAAGAAAGCTAGGGTTTGTGACTTGTGTGAGTTTTGGTGAAGTGTGAGGTGGTTACAACACCTCATGTGTTATGCGCATAAAGTGAGTGGGCCGAACCCCTCAATGGGCCGCCCTTATGGGTTTCGGTTACGAAGTATACGGCCCAAATGGCTTGTGTGATCGGGGATGGTTGTGCGATTCGGTTTGTGTAACAAATATACAGTCACATAGCATATAACAACCTAACATTCATTATCATAATAGTTCACATAAGTACGTATCGTTACACAAAGTAGGTTTGAATTACGAGTTGTCACAGTATCCCAACTAAAAAGAAATTTCGTCCCGAAATTTGGTACGCACTCACTGAGAAAGCTAGGTAAGTTATATCGTTCACTGGTTTTCCTGGGGTGTCACACACTTCTCTCTCTCTGCCTCAACCCTCTCTCTACTCTCTCTCTCTCTCTACAGTCAGCAGCTGCAACCTTCTACACCTTCATTACATCAGATCATCATCAACAACATCGTCAAACACTATCCTCAACTTTATCAATCTTCAGAAACAAAGAGAAGAAAGCAAAATAAAGGAGACGGGGTTTTACCGGTGAGATTCGTCAGAGAATAAACCACCACCATCATCATTCATCTTGACCATTCATGTCACCATCACCGGTCAAACGAGAGGGGAAGGGTCGCCGTTCAAATCCACCACCGCCGCCGTTAACGGCGGTGCTACCGACGTCGATCAACACATCATCTTCATCATCGGCACCTCACCGTCATCTTCATCTATCATTCTCGTCCCCACCGTCATTCTGTGTCATCATTAGAAAGAAGCAGGGTTTGTCGAAGCACGTCGACCAAAGTGGTCGTCGGAGAGGCTCGCCGGCCGCCGCCGGCTCCTCCCTGTGGTCCACTAGACTTGAAAACGAGAGTATAAGAGGGTGTCGGATGTGGGTATTTGGAGGATTCAAACATAAATTATGTATTGTGTTTAGGGTTTCTTCAAGGAAGATGAAGAAGATAAGGTCCTGCGTTTCATTGGAGTGTGTGTTTGGTGAGAGAAAGTTGCAGAGAAAGTTTATGGAAGAGAGAAGAGGTTTAAAGACTTGGGTTCATGTCTATTTGGGGAAGAGGTGGGGAAGAGGTTTTTGGTGAGAAGCTCTTCAAGAAAACAAACAATGCAGGATCCAAAGCTCTGCGCGTGTCTACGCGACGCAGACATAAGTGGCCAGAAGCACTTTTCTTCAAAAAACAAACAGCACCTTACTATTTGTGGGTTAGTTGTTGGGAAATGATAGAGCCCATTAACCCTCTTTAAAAAGATATCAATAGAAACATGAACCTCAAATCCGTGAAGTTTCGGTAACTCGTGGTCAAATTCATGAAACCACCGTATATAAACGTAAACGACGAAAAGGGGGAGTGGGGAATATCGACCCGCATGACTAACATAACTCATAAACCCTTCTTGATACCTACATAATAAACATTTAAACCTTTGAAGACACCACAAATCCATCAAACGTACCTCAGAACTTGAACACAATGATGAACAATGTTTACAATTACAAGTTGGCTACGAAATTAAACTCAATAATGAAAGTTTCTGAAGTGGCTGGTGGGGTAGGGAAACGATGTTGAGGGCCGCCAACGGTGTATGGATGATGACCAGAGGTAAAGTTATCGTGAAGCTCAACTTTCAAGTGAAAGTGATTGAGTTTGAAATCAAAAGAAAAGCACCATGCTTTTGTGACTGATCTACACATGGGTTTGGTGGTCCAACAAGTGTGCTCACAAAACATAGATTCAAATATGTTATGTCATTTTGGTTAGTTCCAATTTTAGTTAGTCTTATTAGCAAACAAATGCATATGTTTGGTTTTTTTTAATGATGGTTTTG
Organism: Helianthus annuus; assembly: GCF_002127325.2. Taxonomy (NCBI): domain Eukaryota; kingdom Viridiplantae; phylum Streptophyta; class Magnoliopsida; order Asterales; family Asteraceae; genus Helianthus; species Helianthus annuus. Next base: position 44,969,518 of record NC_035434.2, on the reverse strand, counting down.
CTATTGTCTAAAATAGAAAAGAAAAAAGACCCAAACATAGATATTGCTTTTTTTTTTATTTATAAAACTAAGTATGAAATTAATAAAATGACATTTGTGAATGATTCTCACTTACTTAAATTTCAATAACTTTGGTTTTATCTCGGCTTGATTCGTTTAAGTTAGAAGTATCCTAGATCGTGAATGGCTCGACTTGAGCCTTTTGTTTAAATCTTGAGCATCAAAAGAATTCTTCATTTGTTTCAAAAGGTTACAAGTTATTACATACAAAAAACATTAAAAAGAGTACTACTAACTAGATCTCAAAACCAAGGACCTTTTGCACCTTTGTATAATGCATCAAAGTGTACATAAGATGTTTTTCAAGTATCAATTAGTTGACAATTCAATGGGTATAAAATTTAGGATGTGTATGAGTTTGTTTTTAAAAATCATTCAAGTTATCATTTTATCCGTCTGCTCAGTATCTTGTATTTTAGGCTAGATAATGTTGTAATGAATATAGTATTTACAAAAATAAAGGTTAGTTTAGAGCATAACTAATATTGCTAACCGATCAAACTTTTTGTTAGATTAGATGTGCAACAAATAAAACAACTAAACAAATAATATTTAGCATATGTTAGTATCCTCTAATATTTTTGTACTTAAATTATATTTCTTTTCTTTAATTTTGATGGTTAATTACGTATTTGTCCATTACATGTCATTTATGTGACTAGGATTTAACTTGAAGATAGAAGGAGTTAATCTGGTGGATTGAAATTACAATAAAATAGAAAAATTGGTATGTAAATTGCAAAAAAAAAAATGTAAATTGCAAAACATTTGAATTTTGTAAAATATTACAATGGGCTATAAATCACATGAACCAAAACCGCTGTTTACTCAAACCAATACTCATAAAAATGTTACAATTCTCCTTACGTTTATAAAAGTTAACTGTTTATATTTATTTTTATACAAATTTGTAACAAATTTATTTATTACAACATTAATTATCCATATAATTTTAAATAAATTAAACGGCCATCAATCCATAAACTATAAATCCACTTATTGAATGACATTTGGAATAAGATGAGAATAGGGCCACTTCTTCCACAGCCCATCCTTGCACTTGTCACGTGCTTCCTTTGGCTCTTTTAGCTCCTAGTTCTTTTCTCATTTTTTTGTCACTTTATTTCACATTTTAGTAAAAGACATACACGTTAAATACTTATTCAATTTTAAAAAGAATTTAAAATGAGATGTGTGTTGGTTACAGATTCCGCAACATTGAGGTTATGAACTCGGATAACAATGGCAGAATAAGGTGGGTGCGATGGAAAAAAAAGGGGAATTGGCATGTAATAATCTCATCTAGACCTTATTGGCTATTAATAATCCCATCTCATTAATATTTCTCTCACTAGTCCCACCTTTCACCTATTTTTCCTAGAATGGTCCCCCGTTAAAAAAACTTAACGGAGTTAAGCTTTTTTCCAAATTGCAAACAAATTTTTTAGGGCTTTTGATCAGAACGATGATACGAGTCCATTGATGTAAAACTTACTTCGAAATGGTGCTCCAAGTGACTTGATTTTGGTTAATTGGAAATTTAAAACACCCGAATTGAAGTGCCGTTTTCATCGTTTGGAGCACCGTTTCGAGGCAAGTTTTACATCAATGGACTCGTATCGTCGTTCTAATCAAAAGCCCTAAAAATCTATTTGTAATTTGGTAAAAAGCTTAACTCCGTTAAGTTTTTTTAACGTGGGACCATTATAGGAAAAATATGTGAAAAGTGGGACTGGTGTGGGGAATATTCTGAGGTGGGATTATTAATGGCCAATAAGGTCTAGGTGGGATTATTAAATGTCAATTTCCCGAAAAAAAATACTAGATTCTAAAGGAATGGCGGGTTTGGGCTTGGCGGTATCAAAGACTTCAACTATGCCATGTTGGTAAAGTGATGGTGGAGATACAAATCACATCCAACCCAACTTTGGACTCGTGTGGTCGCGGAACTCCATAAAACAAAAAAAGACAATCTCTTAATCCCTCTAAAAATCGATACCGGGAGTTTGGAACGATTAAAAGGAATGATGAAAGAATTAATGAAACAATTGAAAGATACTCAAGACGCAGCAATCAAGGATGATGCTGAAGGATTAAAAGGAATGATGAAAGAATTAGAAAAAGGAACAGAAGTAATTTAGAAATTCCACAAGAAAAGAATTGAGGTACCTATCCAAGGAAATTTACGAAACCAAATTCTGGAAGAAGCTCATAAATCCAAGTATACGATGCATCCTGGTAGTGACAAGATCTAAAGAAGAATTTCTAATGGATAGGAATGAAAAAGGACATAGCAAGTTACGTTTCTAAGTGTTTAACTTGTTCACAAGTTAAAGTTGAGCACCAGAAACCCTCAAGATTACTTCAGCAATTGGAGATAACTGTTTAGAAATGGGAATTGATAACAATGGATTTTCCTATAAATTGGTCGAGCATTGGACATTCACACTCGCTCAATCTCTTTTCTTTTCCTCTCGTAACACTGTTATAATACCTGAAGACCTAAAACTCTGCTCCGTAATCAGCGTGTTAACCCGGATCACTGGTACGATACCCTGTTTGATTGATCTGAAACCCATCAAAGGATGTCAAAGTGCTTCCTGGATAAGGCTATACTTTGTTAACTACGTTGGGGTTTTGATCTCGTGATTATTGTTAAAGTTTGAATTGGGTTAATACACTAATACATGTTGCATTGTGTGATTATTAGGAACCCAAGCTAAATACTAGGAGGCTGTAATAATCAAAATCCTGAATCTACAAAGTGAGCCATTCTCTTTTATTAAAATGCTTTCAAAGCCATAAAATGTTTTTAGTTGAACTTACAGAAATTAAATTTTTGTATTCTGAAATTACTGCCGATATGTGGGGTTTTGTATACACTACTAGTCAGGGTTGCTATTTGGACAAAGAGTTAGCCAATAGTAATATGACCACGGTCACAGGAACTGCCTCCGTGACAAATACTGATTTGAGTATTTGAAAGATATAAACAAATGTAAGAACCCTTAATGTTGTAATTATAACATTGTGTCTTTTTATACAAATGAATGAACCCACTAGTACTTTTCACAGACAAAAATATTTTTAAACGCGTTTCAGGTGACTTACTATGAAAGTAAAGGAAAATGCTATGAAGAACTGGAGGCTTAAATAAAGTGGTTATGTTATCAGAATAAAGAAAAGAAAATGTGTTTTGTCAAAAATAAGGTTTATCCCTATAAGAACCTTTGTTTGTAATATGGGTTTTATCCCACTTGTTTAATATTAAAAACTCTGGTGTTTTACACCTCTGAAATTTTCCTAACTACGGTCCTGAAATTTTCCTAACTACGGTCCTGATAAAATTTTCCGCTGCAAATTTAATAAACACCGGTACCACTGCTGTATCTGCTCACGACTATGATGTGCGTGAAGTGTGCTATATGTTTTATGTATATTTTAAGCCCTTTTACACTTTTTAGCCAAGTTTTAAATTTATAAAACACGATATTTACTAACACTAAACACACATATGGGCAAGTGCACCCATCGTGAACGTAGTATAGTGTTGGTAAGATACCGAGGTCGTCCAAGGACACAAGAGATTTTAGTACCGGTTCATCCTCAACGTCTAATCAAATCAAAAGTTAGAAAAAAGTTTATGAAACTAGAAAAATAAAACTAAAATGCTGAAAAATAAAATAAAAGTAAAAACAGATAGACAAGATGAATCACTTGGATCCGACTTGTGTGTAGTGTAACCTTTGATTATTTCCGCACTTTTGCACCTTTTAAGAGATTATCTTAGTTATTGTAGTAGGCCCCTCTTTTGAAGGTGATGTTACCCTCAACCCAGTAGTTTGAGTCAGCAAGGATACAATCCTAAAGGGTCGGATTATTGAAAGATAATTAACTAAGTTATTAATGCTGTTGGTGCATACGTCTGTCGACATCATCTTGTATCGAGTCTTGTATTGTATTAGATATATCAGGGCATGGAAATCGAGAAATGAGTGTTTGTGGGTATTTCGCACGAAATGACACATAAGTCATTTTGTACGAAATCAAGTGGTCATTTCGCACGAAATAGTGATTTCGTGTGTGTAGGTCCCCTTGAGTTGTATGGATCTTTACATAATTGTCAATCCGATCAAGAGTGCGGAATCCTCTTGATCAGAATAAGCAGAAAACGTGTAGGAACAGAAATCAGCAATTCACTTTCAAACCGGGTTTTTATTGGTTATCTATCTCACGAATTACAATCAATCAAAACCCTAACCACACACAAATTCGTCCAAGCTGTAGGAGCTCTCACGAAATTCTCACACACTTTGTTTTGGCTGATCAGTTAATTTCGCAGGTCCAGACTGCGAAATTAATTAAATTCGCCTATAAATTTGGAAATTCAATCTTTTCAAAATTTTTGATGATTTTCTGGATTCTGCTAACACAAACATGCAAAATCAGAAAACCTAATCAGCACAATAATTTCGAAAATTATGAAGAACAGATGGAAAACCACGAAGAACACGAAGAACAATCTTCGAATCTTTAAGTCTTTCAGCCAAAATTCATCAAAACAATCAACCACAACTTTCTCCAAAACCTGCAAAAACTGCAAACAAACAATGCAGAAGATCAAAACAGCCAACAAAAATTGAAAATCAGTATCAAACACACAAAAAATTTTGAAACCCTAATTTTCAGGTTTCAAAATTTTGAAAATTTTTCCTGTTTCTGCAGCAAACAATTCTGAACCGAGCCTTCAAGAGCCTAATGCTCTGATACCAATTGTAGGTCCCCTTGAGTTGTATGGATCTTTACAGAATTGTCAATCCGATGAAGAGTGCGGAATCCTCTTGATCAGAATAAGCAGAAAAGGTGTAGGAACAGAAATCAGCAATTCACTTTTGCTTCAGCATTCTCCACTTGAGATTCAGCATCACTCACAGTAGTTTCAGCCTCATCAAGTTGCACTATCTCTGCCATGAATGCCTGAGTGGCATTCTTATTGTCTTCCAGATGAACACTACAATCATTTGAACCTTCTTGTGATGTAGAGCTCGCAGCTTTATTTCTTTTGACATCTTCATTTCCTTGATACCTCTTTTCTAATGTATCCCACATATCCTTAGAATTTGTGTACTTCTTGAAGATATGCTTGATGCTATCAGGTAAGGATGTCTTTATTGCAACCAAGGCTCTCTTTTCAGCTTCATACATTTTCTTATCATCCTCTTGCGTGTTCACATAATCTGTTCTACGTTGTCTGCCCTCAAAATCGTGTGTTGGGTTCATGTACCCATCTACAATACAGATCCACATGCGTGCATCCTGAGATTCAATGAAGGATTGGAAGCTGTCCTTCCATGTAAGGTAATTCTCCACCTTCATCATCTTAGGTGCATTCAAATTAGTCATGTTCGACATTTTAACGCAACAGACTGGTAAAACCGTACAAAATTTCTCTGAAAACAGTGGTTACCAAATTACACCCTTAGAATCGTCTCGAAAAGACGAATCCAATGATATATAATGTCAAAAACCAATTTCGGGATTTTCCAGAGTTTCTTTTGTCCTAAAAATGCAAGGAATTTAACGGTGCAGGCGGTTTAGAGAAATGAGCTACGAATCAATTTCTATTTGCAAAACACTGAAATTTTATCGACGCTTGCCAACGAAAATTCCACCACTTGTTAAATACTCTACTAATTTTGCTGGGCAGTCAGATTAATTTCGCTGGTCAGTATATTGTTCAATTTCGTTGGTTATTTCGCTGAACAGGTTAATTTCGCTGGCTAATCAGGTCGCTGTTATGACGACTTTAATTTCGCCGATCACCGTAATAATGTCGCTGAGGACAATTATACGGTTACCAAAGTCCCATTTGGATTTAATTTCACCGGTAATTTCGCTGATCAGTGACTAATGGGAAGATCACACTGGACAAAGTGAACTATGTGGAGCAGCTTAAACACAATCTGATGAGCATGTCACAAGTCTGCGACAAGGGTCACTCGGTCCATTTTACCAAGAATGAAGCATTAGTGTTGAAACCAGGTTTGGAGATACCGGACGATTGGATAGTGATGCGAGCGCCAAGGAGAAATGGCACTTATGTCATGGACATGGGTGCTAAGGATCCAACTCCGGTGGTGGCATGTTTACTATCAAAAGCATCTGAAGCTGAATCGATGTTGTGGCACAGACGCATGGCCCATATTCACTATCGAAAAATGAATTAACTTGTTAAACATGAGCTAGTGAAAGGGGTACCAATGCAGAGGTTTCAAGTGGAAGACAAATGTCTTCCATGTCAAAAGGGAAAACAACATAAGAAACCTCACAAATCAAAAATAGTAAATTCCATAGATGCCCCTTATGAATTACTTCACATGGATTTATTCGGTCCAGTGAACGTGAGGAGCATAGGTGGAAAGTACTATTGTCTTGTTGTCACTGATGATTACTCACGTTATTCATGGGTTTTCTTTTTAGGTACAAAAGATGAGACAACAGAGATGTTGATAGATCTTTTTAAAAAGTTGAAAAATATCCATGATGCAAAGATCAAGAGGATAAGGAGTGATAATGGCACGGAATTCAAGAATCGTGTTCTGGATCTCTATTGTCTTCGCAAGGGAATTGAACATCAATAGTCTGCTCCGTATACGTCTCAACAGAATGGAGTCGCTGAGAGGAAAAACAGGACGTTGATTGAAGCTGCTAGGACGATGCTTTCAGATTCTAAGCTACCAGTTCTTTTCTGGGGAGAAGCTGTGAATACAACTTGCTACATCCTAAACAAAGTTTTAACTATTAAACGTTTTAACAAAACTTGTCATGAGTTGATGTTTAACAAGAAACCAAACTTAGAAGGCTTTGAACCATTTGGATTACCCTGCACCATTGTGCGAAATAAAGATAAACAAAAATTTGGTGAGGTGGCTGACGAAGGCTACTTTCTAGGTTACGTACCTGGCGCACCGAATAAGGGTTTTTAATCTAAAAACTGGTAAAATTGAGGTTGGTGTTTAATGTTGAAATTACTTCTTACAAACCTCAACAATCAACGAGTGGACCAGCTATATTATATGATTATGAAAGCACTTTTAAATCATTTAGTATTCCTGAGTTTTCTAATGCAGATGATTCTCAGCTGATTCAAACAGTGATAAATGAAGACGATGAAGGCGAGTTCATGCCTAGATCAAATGTTGATATGACAGATGCTCCGGAAACTTCCCAAGGTGCTGCTGATACTGATTCAAGCGATAGTGACTCTGAACCCATTTAGGGGGAGGAGTTTGTTAATCCGTTTGCAAATCAGAATATTCAGGGGGAGGTTGGATCAAACCTGGGTGAAAATTTAGAAGTGGATGCTGAAATAGAGAAAGAGAGTGAAGCTGAAAAGGTTATTGCTGATCAAACTACAGAAGTTCATGAGAAAGAGGTACAATCTAATTCTGTGTATTTGAGGTGTCGTGAACTACAGGGTGAGGTTGACAGGTTGTCAACACAAAATCAAAGTCTGGTAAGCGAGATGTCGAGCATAAAAGAGTCAAACTTTTTTGCTAAAGGAAACGAATCTATATACTTGAAGAAGATAAGAGGTTATGAAAGTGAAATTGAATCTTTAACCTGCACACTAAACGAAAAACTTCAAGTCATAGACTTAGCTCATGACATGATGGCTGAGAAAACAAAAGAGGTTTCTGAAAAACGCAAACAGTTGTCAGATGCACAACTCAAAATTGTTGAACTTGAAAAGAAATTAGGTCAATTCAGGGACTCTACTTTTGTTATGAAACACATGATGGGTGGGTTAAAGAAGAGTAATGACAAGACTAGTTTGGGCTTCCTGTGCTTACTGAAGTCCAACCTCCTCTTAGTCATGACTATTCTTTCCTGCCAGATGAAGATGAGCTAGCAGACTTTATGGCAACTGCACCAAGTAGCTTCGCATCCACATCAAGTCAAAGTGAGGGGTCTGAGAGTGATGATGCTAAGAAGAACAATAACAGGGAACATTTGAAAAAGCAAAATTCACCTCCTAAGAGCAAAAATCAAACTTTTGTTAAAAAGATTAATTTTGTTCAAGGTAGTGATATGAAAAATGAAACCGCTGTTATTGAAAAAGAATCAAATGTAGAGTTTGCAAAAAATAAGAACATAGAAAAATCTGAAATTAAGCAAACTAAACAAAATTCTTCGAAGGCATCATCACCATCTGATAAGGGATCTACCTCAGAGACTCCTGCTAAGAAGTCTTTGAAAAGGAGATCATGCTTCAGGTGTCACATAAAGGGACATGTAGCTAGTTGTTGTCCTAACAAAAACAGTGAAGCACAAATTAGTGACAAACAAAGAGGGAAGTCACCAGAGAAGAAAGTTGATAGTGAGGAGAAAGGCTCAAATTCTCCAAAGAAATCTGCTCCTAAGCAACCACAGAATGTTGCTGTTGGTGTAGATAAGGCTGAAAATGGATCTCCACAAGTTCCACGTTTTCAAAGAAATCAACCAAGATTTCAGCCTAGATCTCCACCAGGCAAGATATCAGAGACCTAGAAGCAGTTCACCTAGAATGAACAATTATAATTCAAATAATTTCAGAAGTCAAGGTCAATATCAAAATCGATACCAGAATAATGGTGGTTGAACTTTTTATAACAATGGCTTTAGAAATTACAACAATAATGCTTCTTGGAATCAAAATTCAAGGTTTCAAAATCAAAATTTCCAAAGGTCAAATAGTCTAAATGTATATAGGAATCCTCAGGACCAAAGACCTAGTGGAAATCAAAATCAAATTCCATCAACAGGTCTGAGATCCAAGACTCCTGTTAGGAGTAATGGATATTGGATGGATGTTCAAGTGGTTGGTGAATTTGGACGACCCAGGACTATTAAGGATTGGGTCCCCCAATCTAACTAATTTCTTAGTTGGTGTGTGCAGGAGCTTCTAAGGAGGATTATCAACTTATGTTGATAGTGGCTGCTTTAGGCACATGAAGGGGGATGTGAGTTTGATGATATATATATATATATATATATATATATATATATATATATATATAAAATGATTTAAATTGAAGTTCAAAGTGCTGAGTCGACACACAAGATAACCTGGCAGATCTTTATACTAAAGCATTTGACAGGGCTCGCTTTGAACATTTAGTTGAACTCAACGGGATGAGGAATCCTGAATAACTGATTTTTCATAAGAATTTTGTAAATAGTTTACTGTTTTCTTAAAAAATCAAAATTACAAAAAAAAAAATCAAAAACATAAAAATAATAATAATAATAATAATAATAATAATAATAATAATAATAATAATAATAATAATAAAAATTAAAAATGAGTTTTCACTGTGTGAAAAAGGAGAGATGATAGTACATCAGCAAGTTAGACTGTCACACTGAAATTGAACCTAAATTGCTTAAGTGTGATAGCAGCTTCATCATACGATGTACCAGTAGGCAAAAAGCATGAAATAATCAACTTACCAATGTGATATAAACTTAAATGAACTGAATATGAGTGGGGAACACATCAGTGGTGTATGGTTTAATGACCTTAAATCTTGCGTTGATAGATTGCCAAAATCTGAGGTTTTGGGTCTTTATACTGTTATTTCATCCGGGGATATCAGGGGTGTCCTTCTACTGTATCCAGATACATGCTGACCTAGACACACCCAGGATATCTTAAAAGAGCAAAAAATGCCAAAACCCTGAAAATGAAGAAGCTCTCATAGAGAGTCATTCAAAAAATGCAAAATGCATAATTCGTACCAAAAATGGTATCTGTCTTAGCCCTCGATAAGATATTTTGGTCTCTCTGGTGTACGGAAGTACTGACCTGTTCACCAATTATCTATTGTTGAAAATAAAACGGATGAATTCAGTATACTCACCTACTACGATGAATCTTTGTGCATACCTTGATCGCGGGGGTATATCCTGAAGTGGGACACACTAGTATTTCAGTATAATAAAATTACCTTAACGTATCATATGGTAATGGTACTTGAAATGTTCATGCATTTTGTTTAAGTGGACAAACATACTGGTAATCATCTTGAACTGTTTTTCACTAAAACATTACATAAAGAATTATATAATTGTGTGAAACAATTTGATTATGTTGATATGATCTTCTTACCAGTGATTCTCACAAAAATAGAATGTTTATTGCTTTTGTATTTACTTGCTTTCAGAAAATATAAAAATCCAAAAATAGAGTCTTTTCTGTTTAAAATTCTTAATGTACGGAAAACTGTTATTTTTGGAGGAATTGTTACTGATAGGGGGAGACGGTGTTAGAAAGTGAGTTCAAAATTTTAAATCAGACAGGTTCTTGTGTGTTGAACAAAAAGTTTTGCGTGTTGGTGATAAGTTGAAATGCTTAATCTGTAATACAGTTTACCTGTCTCTTGAAAAATAATAATTTATTTAACTTTGTTGAAAAATTCTTATGGTTTCTCGAGATGTTTGTGTTATAGTAAACAGATTGAAGCAGTTTGTTGCTGAGAAGTTGCTGTGAAGTGTGAAGATGAGAGTTTGATTGGATGCATGGTAGAACCTCCTTTCTACGTTGCAGACAAAGTTGAAGAATTTGAAGATTGCTATTCAAATGCTAAACTGGAGTTTACTCAAGTGCTAACATGTTGAAGATTTGGTGATTGGATGCATCAGCTTAGGGGGAGTCTGTTGCTGACAGAAGCTATTGAAGCTGAAGCTATCCAAAGACCAAAGATAGTGCAAGATTACATGAAGATTGCAAGAAGACTGAAGACAAAGTTTTTATGAAGTTATTGTCAAGGGGGAGTTTGTTGGTGCATATTATGTGACAACAACTTAGATTTGGTCTTTGGATATCTTGTAATTAGTTAAACGATAAACGGTTAGTGGGTTTAGCTTTGTATTAGTGAGATAATAGAGTTTGGGCTAAACAAAACCCACATTGGGTTAAGGGGGACGATTTGGGCCTAGCCCATGTAGTAAACCCTAGCCTAGTGTTGCAACCTTGTGTTATATAAACAAGGCTTAGCATTAGGGTTTACGTTGATCAGCCAAAACAAAGTGTGTGAGAATTTCGTGAGAGCTCCTACAGCTTGGACGAATTTCTGTGTGGTTAGGGTTTTGATTGATTGTAATTCGTGAGATAGATAATCAATAAAAACCCGGTTTGAAAATGAATTGCTGATTTCTGTTCCTACATGTTTTCTGCTTATTCTGATCAAGAGGATTCCGCACTCTTGATCGGATTGACAATTCTGTAAAGATCCATACAACTCAAGGGGACCTATAGTGTGAAACTGATTTCGCTTGGAGTGTTTCGTGCGAAACCAGCTATCGCTTGAACGGTTTCGTGCGAAATCACCATGCCTATAAATACCTGATGTGCCTTGTCATTTATAACGATTCTGATTCCGCCAACGAAGTGCTGTCGAAGTGTCTACAGCATTGTAATCGATCTGATATCAATAGAAAGACAATTTAAAGTGATTTCTCGTGCAATCCAGCTGAAATAACACTGATACATCTGTTTCCGCCTTTTGTATTGGTGAAGATCTCTTCTGAACGACTACTTTGAGTCAGAACACGATCCTACAAGTGGTATCAGAGCTCAGGAAGAAGAGTTCTTACCATTTCAACTGCAATTTCTGATTTCTACACCTTTTTTTCAAAATTAAACAAAATTTCACGGTTAAAATGGCTTGATTTTCAAATATGATGTGCGAAACACTGTTTTAACAAACCCTAGAAAGAATCAGACTCTAATTCGAAGTAAAACTTGATCAATTTTTGCAAAAACTGTCCGAAAGTTGTATTTCGCACGGAAGTGATATCATTTCGTTTGAACGTCGTTTTATTTCACATGAAATCAGAGCATCTTTTCGCACGAAATCAGATTTTTATTTCATACGAAATCAGACTTCATTTCGTACGAAATCACTTTTCATTTTGTACGAAATCAACATTTCATTTCGCACGAAGGATTGATTTCACTTGAAAGTGTCATTTCGCATCAAAGGTCATTTCGTGTAAACTTCATTTCGTGGGAAAGGTCATTCCGTGTGAAAGTGTATCTCGTTTGAGGAGTGCATTTCATTTCGTTTGAAAAGTTGTTGGTGTGATATTTTGAAAACCGAATCATGGAAAATGAGTTATATAATGCCTATGCTAGTCCGATGACTATTACTCAGAGTACGATGCTAGAAAATGAAACAGGGACAACTCAAAAGCCGCCTAAGCTCATGAGTATTGAGGAATATAGTGGATGGGTTGAACGTTTTGAAAACTGGGTTTAGGCATATCATTTAGATGCTTGGGAACATACTGAATTTTAGTATAGTAGACCGATTGGAGACAATGGGGTGAAAATTGAAATTAGAAACCTGAGTGTTGATGTCACACCCCAACCGATGGCGGAATCATCGGGGCATGGCACTAAGCGAAACAAATTGTCCAGAAGTTTCCATAACAATTATTATCACTATTCAATTGATATAATACGTCCCATACCGTACCTCAAGTAGCAAACAAATTATTACAGATAACATCAAGTCAAATATTCTGTTCCGACAACTTAGATTTAAATATAAAAAATTGTTTAAATGCTTCTAGAGACTCGATCTGCAAGATCTACAGACAACTATGCTCTAGACGCTTATTCTAAGCTCGCCTTCCTAGCAGATAAGCATTCTAATTGCCTGTCACATACGTTAAAAAAAAGTCAATACATAAAATGTAAAGGTGAGCATACAAGTTTGATAATAGCATATAGAGTTCGAAATAGTTTACGCATAACCAGCACGTACACAGAGGAAAACGAAGCATGTTAATTATCGACATGGATCTATCGATACCAATGACTGCGGGTTGACTGTCCGAGACAGTTCGCAATACACGATTACCACCGTAATCCATGCAAGTAATTGTCCTTAACAACCCCCGTGTGAACGGGTGCTGAGTCCAAACTATAGTACTACGTTGTTAAGGCAGGTAGACAGCATTCCACGTGTAAACATAACAACAAGCATTCATTTAGTCACGTAATACATGCAGAACGGTTAGCGTTTAAATAATTGAGTAGCGTGTTCAATTGTGATTTAGATAAGTAACGTATGTAACACCCAAAAGTGCTAAAGCCAAAAAGGGTTCGAGTATACTCACAGCGATTGATTGATGGCTTTAAGGGAGCGCTTGAGAGTAGGGTTAGCCTGAATAGTTCCATAGTATTACGATGAGTAACGCGTTAAATGGAAACATGTGATGATGGGTCGAACAGCCTAGTCGATCGAACTGTAGGTTCGATCGAACGGGTTGTTCGTTCGGTTAGACAGTCCATTCGGACAGCCTGTTCGATCGGCCGGTAGGCTCGATCGGTTGGTTAGCCCGTTCAGGCAGCCTGTTCGATCGGCCGGTAGGCTCGATCGGTTGGACTGTTCGAGTGGATTGTTTCTTCCTTTGAGTAGGATGTGTTTGTGTATGATGGCTTGTCCTTTTGAAGTTTTCGTTGTAGTATTCGAGAACATTGAAGTGTTCTTACCTTTCAGGTCGATCGATCGAACGGTCTGTTCGATCGGCTGGCTTAACCGATCGGTTAGACACTTCAGTAGTAAGTCCTCAGTAGGATGTCACCTGATCGAACATCATGTTCAATCGGGTGGCACTCCAATACATCGAACGAGTTGAAAATCGATTAGGTGTTGAAGCATAGTATCTCATGATCCGAAGAGTAATTCAATCCAACCCGTAGTTCAATCGAACATCACTTCGTTCAATACTAGACTTCATGAAATTGTTGAAGTGTGGGGCCATGTGCTAGCCGGTCGGCTGGCCTGGTCGATCGGCTGACATGTCCGATCGGTTGGGCTGTTCGTTCGAACAGCCTGTTCGATCGGTCAGCATCCTGACCTGGTCGGCCTGTTCGTCTAACACTTGGTTGTTCTGATAGTTTGACGTTATATCGAGGTATTTTGACAACGAGCTGAACCATGGCACCTTCATTCTTACTTGTTTCCCCTGCACTCGGACAGGAATCACCCAAGTCTGGCCGGTGAACGTTTTGGAACGGTAGTTTAACGTTTAACTCGAAGTCGGTGAACCTCGTAGATAGAATCCGAATCTTGAACCACCCAACCATTAGACTATTTAGTGAGTTGGTTCAAGCTCCGTTTCTACCGGTTTGAAGGCATTGAGTGTAAAAGAGTTGAAAGAAAGTTGGAAATCCTTCTTTCAATCCTTCACACCCTATAAATGTTCAGATCTGTGATAGATCATAGTTTGTTTATGTGGAAATCGGCTAGATCCAAGTGATTCTTGGTGGATTGAGGCCAAAACATGAAGTTCTTGAAGAACACCATGATGACATCATCCTAGAACACTTAGATCTTGATGATTTCATGGTTAGAAATCAAGATTCGAAAGATAGAAAGATGTAGGAGTGTGCATAGATAAAAAAACATACAAGATTTAGGATGAAATCTTACCGGGATTGAGAGAAATCTGAGAAATAGTAAAGAACACGAGCTGGTCGGTCAGAGGTTTCCAAAAGTGGAAAGAATGACAATGACAGGCCTATTTATAGGCTTCCCAAAGAGGAAAGAGCTGGCCGATCGGCCAGGCATCCCGATCGGACAGCCTGCTCGATCGAACAGTCCATCCGATCGGCTGGGTTGTTCGATCGGCTAGGAGCCCGATCGATCCACCGCCTGCTTTGAGCGTTCGGTGCGACGATTTCTGATATTTCGATTTCGATTGAAGACGATACGAGTACGATAGAGTTTCCTATTCAAATTACTTTTAGTCCCAACAACTATATCTACACACAAGCATCTATATTCACACTATCTTTTCGCTACCATTCATCATAATTCGATTTCGATTGAGTTTGATTGAGTTTCGAGTCTCGATTCGATTGATCACCACACGTAACATAAAGTAAACACGCACAGGTAACACGTAAGGCATACACACACACACACATAATATAACACCAAATTCGCATAGTTCGAGTTTCGAGTTCGATTGATGATTTGATTAGCTTGATTATTGATTGATTAACTTTATCGCATTGTTACTTCCTACTATTCACTGTCGTAAAGCGTTTCGCGTCGATTAAACATTCGATTCGCTCGATTACTTTGATTAATAACACGTACTCCACATAATACAAAACATAAAATATAGAATAGACTATATATAATCAAAGAAGTCAAACTTGACTTGGACTTTGACTTTGACTTTGACATTCGGTAACACGGGGTGTTACAGTTGAAGATAAAAAGAAATACAAAGATGAAAAAATGATGGTTAGTCTCTTGCAGCAAGCCATTAAAGAAGACATATTGATTTTACTTCAACACAATGGAAATGCACGTTCGATGTGGGTAGAATTGGAATCAAAGTTTCTTGGAAGTGATGAAATGATCAAGAACAAAAAGTTGCTTATGAAGAAAGAATTTGATTTATTCCGAGGATTGAGAACTGAAAACACCAAGCAGATTATTGAAAGATATTGTAATTTATTGAAAAATATGAAAAGATTAAACATCAAAAAAGATAAAGACGAATTGATTGAAAAGTTGGCTGATGCGTCGCCACATGATGTTTGGGGCACGTATCTTATGATGTTGAAAAATAAACCGGATTTTAACGATCTATCACTGAGTGATTTTATTAAACAGCCTGAAGCTCAAGAGATGGAGCAACGAAAGATAGCGAGGATGAAGAACTATGATGGAGAACAAGACATTGGTTTGTATTACAAAAGTGGTGTTAGTGAGAAAACTAACATTTCACCAAAGGTTGAAACTGCATTTAATGCAAAAAGTTCTTTTGAAAGTTCATCTCAGGGATCAAGCAGCAAAACAGGATTTACTTCATTTCCATCATTTGATCCACACTTTTGTGCAACAAAGAGTGGCAAAGTTCTTCAATGCAATATTGCTTTAAATCTTGAGAATGATCAGAATTACTCAGAAGAAGTTGCAAAAAGTCATGTCTCTGTTAGTGACTGTAGCAGAGTCGTATGGAAGTTTGGTTGCGGGAAGGATCGGAAATCCAATGTTGACAAAAGAGGATTACGATCAGGTTGATGCTGAGGAGATGGAGTTGATGGATATAAAGTGGTGTTTGGCGTGCGTGTTGAGAAGAGCTGAAAAGTTTATACAAATTATGGGAAGAGATGATTTCCGTGATGCAAATGTCTCTACTTTAGGATTTGATAAATCTAAAGTTACTTGTTTTTGTTGCAGGGAAAAGGGGCATTTCAAGAGAGAATGCACTAATCGCGAAGCAAGTAAAGCTCAAAATCCTTTTGGAAACAATGACTATTATAGAAAAGCAATTTATCATCAAGTTGCTCAACAGCCGTACCAACAAGAACAACAACAAACTGCACATGCTCGAAAGGTGATTGAAGATTCAAAGAAAGCGTGTCTTGTTAATCAAGATGATGGAAGTTCGTCAAAAGAATTCAGTTGGGATAAATACACTTCGGCTGATAGTAAGGCATGTCTGATAGATCAAGATGATGAAAGGCTTCCAGAGGGTTTCAGTTGGAAAGATTTTAGTTGGGATAACTATGATCCAAATAGGAACTCCAGATCATAAAGTTTTTGTGGCTCAAATTGTTAAAGATAATGGTGAAAAATATACTACTAATGATTACTGGGCAGAAAAAATAAGAAAACGTTTAGAAAAGAAAGATGAGAAAGTTGTAGAAGAGGTTCGTGAGATAAAAAAGCAGGATAAAGAAATTCCAGTGTTTGAGTTTAAAAAGGAAGCTGTTGCAGAAAAAGTATCTGAAAATTATGAAACTGTGAGACTATGAAGAAGCAAAATAGTGAACTGATTCACAACATGAACAGGCTGAAAGAATCATATGATGTTTTGAGTAAAGCTATGAATCAATACAACGAGTCAAGTAGTGAACAAGCAACTGCCATGAAGATACTTCAAGGAGCGTTCATGACAAAGCAGTTAGGCATCAATCATTACATTGATAAATGTGCAGAACTTGAACAAAAGTTGGAAACCCAGAGAATAGAAACTGAAAGGGTTGAAAGATTATTGAAAAGTTACTCATGTGCTTCTTATGTTATTGACAGGATTTACCCCACAGTTGAAGGCATGAAGGCGTTTGAAAAGAAGACATCTGAAGAAAAGAAGTCTGAAACAAAAGAAGAAACTGAAGTGAGGAATTCTGGTAAGAAACCAAGTGTTGGTTATAACAAGTGTCCACCCCCGCTTGAAAATGGATATTCTCCACGAAATCCAAATTCGGAAAGAGTCAAAAAGGCAACTAATTTACAGTGGGAGTCTGAGTCTTCAGATAACTTGCCAGAAAACATTGATGTCACTTTCACATCGTCTGACACTGATCATGAGTCTGAGTTAATAAAGAAAGTAGTCGATCAGGTGTTGGATAAAGATGAAACGGAGGAGTCAAAGTTGGAGTCAAAATCAGAGTCAAAGTCTGAGTCCGACACGTCAAGTCAAAAAGTCAAACAGGGCAAACGGGTTTACAATAAAGAATTTCTGTTATCAAAATCTAATTTGAATGATGAATTAATCAAAGTGGCATATATTTTGAATGATTCAGAAAAATTATATTTTGATGAAGATTTTCCAATAAGAGGTGTTAAAACTGAGATGATCGAAAAAGCTTTTAAACTAATAGAAATTAATGTTTCTGAAATAAAAGATTTAAATCTTACGGAAAAACCTAAACAATACACCTCAAGAAGTAAACAAAGGATAAACAAGATAATGGGTTACAGTTATGGTTCGGATTTTCGAAAGAAACCAAACCATAATGGCAATTTCAAAAAGAAAGGATTGGGTCTTATTCCACCGAAAAATTATAAAAATGGGAAAACTTATAAACCAAAAACTATTTTTGTTTCAGGAACTTCATCAGAAGCAGAAAAAGAGCAAGTGTTCAAAAAGCAATCCAACAAAGAATTCCTTGCAAAGAAGCAAGAGGAAATGAAGAAAGGCGTTGCTCAGCAGAAGAAGGAGACAAGAATCTGTTTTCAATGTAAAACAGTTGGTCACATTTCCAGGAATTGTCAAATGGCAATCAAATCAAAACAAGTAGTCTCTGAAAAACTTAAAAAGAAAGTTGTTGAGAAAAACGAACTACCAACCAAAAGATTTAAAGTTTTTGAAAATTGAACTTTTGAGGTTGGTGAATGTTCAAAAAGTGTTTGCAAAAGAAAGGAGAAACTTAATAACCAAAAGTGGGTTGTTAAGAATTCAAGTGATAGTTCTGGTGATGAATCTGATTCCACAAAATCAGAGGAGCCACAAGTTGTTATGAAAGAAGAGAAATCAGTTCTGCCTTTGGATGATGCAAATTTTCCACCATTGTGGGCTGAGAAGTTAAAATCTAAAATTGGCAAAGTTGAAATTTCAAGTCAATTCTTTCCTAAAAAGAAAGAATTAGATGTTGAAAAGGTCTTTAACCCCACTGTTCAAAACATTTTTGGAAAAATGATTGATGGGAAGGTGAAGGGAGTTAAAGAATTTTATGAGAAGAAAACGAAAAAGCAAGATGGAGATGGTTTATCCCGGGTTAGTAACTGGGATAGAACCTATCATGAGTAAAACTCTGGACTTGCCGGAGCTCCCAAGTTGGTAATCGTGGAGCAGGAATCAGCATCATTCTTGAGTATATTTGTTTGACGTAAACCTACAAGTGGTAGAAAAGTGGGTTTAACTTACAAGTGGTTAATCAAGGTCATTAAATTGAACTTGATTTAACTTTCATTCACATGTTTGAAAAAAACAAAATGATGAATAAGATCCCAAGCCTACAAGTGGTAAAATCAACAAAACTTATTTTCCGAAAAAAACCATTTTGATTAAAACAAACTTAGGTGTTTTGAAATCATAATGGGAAAACAGTTTGTTGTAAGGGGGAGTTCTGATTGTTTATGCCGAGTGAATGGCGAACTGAAGCCATTCACAATAGTTGTCATTTTATTGTACAGTTTGTTTACAAATTTTCCCAGAAAATCAAAAATCCAAAAACATGATAAAATTCAGAAAGTCAAAAACATTGAAAAATTCAAAAATGAGTTTTGTTGGGAAAAAGAGGAAATGATAGTACATCAGTGGACTATCACAGCATGCTAAAGATTTGAAAAGCCAAAAATGTGATAAGCGATCTCACTACGGATATGCCAGTAGGTTTTTATACATTCAGTAGAATGTTTTCGAGATATAAACCTAAATACAAAAAGCTTACTTATCTCGTGGGGAACATCTCTCGGATATATGGGTAACCCCCGAAATCTTGATTGAAAGATTTTCTATTTCTGACATACTAGGTCTTTGTGGGTGGTGATATCTGGGGTATTATACCAGGACTTCTGATTTTGCGGGAGCAATAGCCTAGTCTTCGTATAATACTTTGCATAAGCTTTAATCTTAAAGCCAAGCCTCAGTACAAAAAAATGATGAAACATTGCAAAATGCTAATCATGTGCTGTTGAAGAAAAGATCCCCAAACGGGACACACCTAAAGACGAGCCGTTATCTCTTTGTCTGAACGGAAGTTCTAACTTGAGCTCTCACGGTCTCACAGTTACTCGCTTACAGATATCATTAGTGTACATTCACCTGTAAGACTGAATATAGAAGTCTGGATAAATGAGTATATTCTGAGGTGGGACACTGTCACACCCCCAAAATCCACCATGCGGAGTACCACCGCTTGGAGGCATGACATGACCAGGATCGAGCCACCAATCATATTGAACAACGTAATTAAGTAAATAAAACCAACCACAATACAATTGGTGACCAAAAGCTAGTTATCTAAGTTTAAATTAAACAGTGGAAGCATAAACGTAATTCCCAAAAACATAAGTCCATAGTTCCTAAGTATAAAGTCCAAAGCGTAAGTTTAATAAGTTCATAAGGATTAAAATATTAGGCACAGAACATAACAGTCCGTATCCCACAACGACTCCTTCCTCGTGCAAGCTCCAAGCATTTAACGACCTGCAAGGCATGTAACAACGAGTCAACAACAAAGTTGAGTGAGTTCACGGTTGGTTTATTAGTTTTAAGTTGTTTCTGAAAATGTGGTTTGTCTATCGTTGGCGTAACTGCCGTGGGGGTTACCCCGTAGTTGAAAGTATGATTAACCAGTTCATTCTTTATTACCCAAACCATATTTATGATCAGTGGGGGCTTCCCCATGTGAACCACTAGACCTTACCATATCGACTACTAACGCAATATAAGTTGTGCCCTACATCAGTGTCTATCATCACTGACAATTTGCCATAGTCCATTAGTACATGCCCGTCCGACTGGCATGGTGTGAGGTTTGTTAAACCTAATAGCGCTATTAACTAATGACCCGCTTGCCATTGGCCTCGGCGATTAAGTCGATATAAATTGAGGGACTTCATGATAGAGTTTTGTTTAGTAAGTTTTAAGGTTGTTGTCCTACCCAAGGAGGACGAACGTGTGTATTCTGCCCAAGGAGAATATGCATGATTAATATTGGCATCCTACCTATGGAGGATAGCCGTACATATCCTACCCAAGGAGGATATGTAGATTCCGTTTTAAATTCTTTAACCCATTCCCAACCACCGGGAATCCCATGCCTTAGAAAGTGTGTGAACTCACCTTGGTTTGCTCGGTTAGATTCTAAAAGATAGCTAACAATCAAGGTCGGTCCATCACGTCCTAGTATGATTACCACTTAGTTTATTAGTGACTTCAAATAAGCACGAAATTCCTACACGCATCTACTACATAACATGCATCACTTTAACGGTTTATGCCCATATAAGCCTCCCATCTATTCCCGTTCATAAGCAAGCATACGACATTGCACATAATACTTTTATTGACATATAACATGTTAGACCATTCTCAGATAACCTACCCGACATTTAGACACGCAAATTACTACTTATGTCGTTCCAGCTTTTATATTCAAAATGGGCTGTTTTCGGGAGTTTTAATAAAATAGTTACCCTGTTCCAAAAATTACCAAATTCTTACAGAAGGTGCTAGAGGATCCAAATATTATTTTGTAAAAATCTTGGGATCAAATTCGTTACCAATGTTTTATAAAAAATCATTTACCGGACTGCAATCAGATTCATTACTTTCTGACTGCAGTCCACGGAATAATTCATTAAAAATTCATTGTAAGTCGGATTGACGAAATTCCAGTGGGACAATTACTACGTCATCAGTGTCCATCTACAGTACCGATTTCGTTACCTAGTTCTTCTCAGGTTTCAAGTTATGATAAAGAATATAAAACATATTTTCAGCAGCAAAAATGCAGCTTTAGCTGCTGTTACCTAACGACACATTAAAAATAGTAAACGAAGTCCAAAAATTATGATTCCAGTGCCATTAGAACCGTATTTCATAATACATAAATCTAGACTTCAGAAAATCAGTTTTTCGTTAAGTTACGGTCTGGTTACAGCCAACTGAAGTTGGCTGTAAACACCAACCAGCCCCTGTTTTCAGCTTTTTAATATTCAAATGCGAGTTATATTGGTTCCGTTAACATGTTTAGAGATCAATAACGACATTTGACATCAAAATTAGCAAGTAAATCATCAAGTAATCAACAACATGTTCACTACAACATCCCACTACAACATTTCATCATGTAGATCTTCATGTAACTTTTATGTTCATTTTTTAGTGTTCTAGTAAAATACAACGTACTACACTTTTTAATCTACTCAAATGTAAGTAAACTAAGGTAGATCAAGACTTACAACTAGCACAAGGCTAGGAGAGAATCTAGTGAAGAAAATGATGAGAAAAGATGATGAAGAAGTAAGAACAAGGCTCCTTGGAAGTTCTACAAGTTGCAAGCTTCCTTAATCCTTCTTCTAGACTTGAATGTGACTTGAAAATGGATGAATGGGGTGGTGGAAGGGTGGTGATGGTGGCGGTTAAGGGTGTGGCCGAGAGGAGGGAGGGAGGTGTGAGTGAGAGGGTGAATTTTTGTGAAATGATGTGAGATCTATGCAACCATACTTATATAGATGTCTTCCAATATTATGTCCATTACAACAAGCAAGATCTATTAAACAAATGAGAGATAATCTTGCACAAGATTGGAAGTATGGTGTGTAAATATGGTGGGTCCACATGGGGACCGAATTCGGTTGGGGGGGGGGGGGGGTTAAGGGTAACATTTTGCAACTAAATGGTAAAGACTAGTTAGATTTCAAGTGTGAGCTTATATATGTTAGTTAGTTGCTTTTTAGTGGGTGTTAGGGTGTTCGGGGATCATGACTTGCCAAGAAATATTAAAACAATGTATTTGACAAGTATTTGGTGTCCCGGGTAATGTCCGGTTGTTCGGTCGGATACTGTTCCGTTAAATTGTTTAATTGTTCCGTAAGGTGTCTTATATATATATTTTTGTAACACAATTAATTCCTAATACTTAGGAAAATATTCAGGACCTTTTTAGTAATTTTTTTGCACATGACTAGTAGGTTAACAAGCACATGTAAGCATGACACAGAAATCAGGAAACAGTTAAGTAATTCAACACAATCACCAAGCACTTTAATTATCATTAAATAATCGTACGGATACATGAAATTACGAGGGTTGTCACATTCTCCCCTTGTTAAGAAAATTTTGTCCTGAAATTTAGCACGTGGTTACTGAGGAAGCTAGTTAAGTTGCGGTGTTTACTGGTTTTCCTGGGGTGTCACATCATCACCTCGTTGATTTGGAATTTCGTCCCGAAATTCTGCAGTAGCTTCAGCCTCAGTAGTGGTTGCACATTTCTTAAACAACTGGGGATACTTGAGTTTCATTTGGTCTTCTCGTTCCCAGGTATACCCTGGGCCACGACGGGAATCCCAACGAACTCGAACGAGAGGTATCCTGGTACGCTTAAGAATCTTAACATCTCGATCAGTAATCTCTACTGGTTCCCCGACGAATCGCAGCTGGTCGTTGATAGTGAGCTCCTTTAAGGGAACTATGAGGGTCTCATCTGACAGACACTTCTTCGGATTCGACACATGGAAAACGTTGTGGACTCCACTGAGTTCGGCCGGTAGATTCAGCTTGTAGGCGACTTTGCCAATTTTCTCAATGATTTCGAACGGTCCGACATAACGCGGATTGAGCTTGCCTCGTTTGCCAAAATGAACTACACCTTTCCAAGGTGAGACTTTGAGTAGCACCCGATCCCCAACCTGGAACTCGAGTGGTTTTCTTCGCTTATCTGCATAGCTTTTCTGACGGTCACGAGCTACCGCCATTCGCTGCCGTATCTGAGCAATCCTTTCTGTTGTATCTACTACGAGTTCTGGGCCAGTGATTTGACTGTCACCAACTTCTGCCCAACAGAGAGGTGATCGGCATTTACGTCCGTACAATGCCTCAAACGGAGCGGCCTGGATGCTGGTGTTGTAGCTGTTGTTATATGAGAACTCCACTAGCGGGAGGTGCTTTTCCCAACCATTACCAAAATCGATTACACACGCCCTAAGCATGTCTTCAAGAGTCTGGATGGTGCGTTCAGATTGCCCATCCGTCTGTGGGTGATAAGTGGTGCTCATATGTAAACGTGAGCCAAAAGACTTGTGCATTGCTTGCCACAATTCAGACGTAAAACGTGAGTCACGATCAGAGATGATGGAAGTTGGCACTCCGTGCCTTGACACCACTTCCTTTAGGTAGATGTCTGCTAGAGTAGAAAACTTGTCCGTTTCCTTAATAGCCAGAAAATGTGCAGACTTGGTTAGTCGATCCACGATTACCCAAATGGTATCATTTCCGCGTTGAGATCTAGGCAGGCCAGTAACGAAATCCATGGAAATTTGCTCCCATTTCCATGTCGGGATCTCTGGTTGTTGGAGTAGGCCTGATGGTTTCTGGTACTCGGTCTTGACCCTAGCACAAGTCAGGCATTTACTAACGTAGGTTGCTATGTGGGCTTTCATACCAGGCCACCAGTACGTAGCCTTGAGATCATGGTAGATCTTATCCGAACCAGGATGTACTGAATAACGAGACTTGTGCGCATCGTCCATCACAAGCTTGCGTAAGTTTCCGTAAAGCGGAACCCAGATGCGCCCGTTAACATAGTAAGCGTCGTCTTCCTTTTGTTCTAGCTGCTGCCTTGATCCTCGTAGGGACTCAGCCCTGATGTTTTCTGTTTTTAATGCTTTGACCTGAGCATCACGAATTTGGGCAGGAAGACTAGATTGGATGGTAAGCTGTAACGCACGTACACGCTTAGGTATAGTATCCTTTCGACTGAGGGCGTCGGCCACAACATTGGCCTTGCCCGGATGGTACTTGATCGCGCATTCGTAATCGTTCAAGAGTTTGACCCATCGACGTTGTCGCATGTTTAACTCCTTTTGCTTGAAGATATGCTCGAGACTCCTGTGATCGGTGTAAATGGTGCACTTGGTACCGTACAGGTAATGTCTCCATATCTTAAGCGCGAAAACAACTGCTCCCAGTTCCAAGTCGTGCGTAGTGTAGTTCCTTTCGTGAACCTTAGGTTGGCGCGATGCGTAGGCAATGACCTTGTCACGTTGCATCAACACGCAACCAAGTCCTTGGGTGGAAGCGTCGCAATAAACCACAAAATCATCTGTGCCCTCTGGCAATGAGAGGATAGGCGCGCTACAAAGTCTATCCTTTAAGTGCTGAAAAGCGGATTCCTGGGCATCACCCCAACGATAGGTGACACCCTTCTGAGTCAGTGAAGTGAGCGGTTGCGCAATCTTGGAGAAATCCTTGATGAACCTTCTGTAATATCCTGCCAAACCCAAAAATTGGTGGATTTCTGTTGGTGTACGGGGTGCAGGCCAGTTCTTGATCGAGTCAACCTTAGATGGATCAACATGAATTCCATCCTTGTTTACCACGTGGCCTAGAAAGTGGACTTCGAGAAGCCAGAAGTCACATTTCGAAAACTTGGCATACAACTGCTCCTTTCGAAGAAGTTCCAGAATAAGCCTTAGATGTTGCTCGTGTTCCTCCTGACTCCTAGAATAGATCAGGATGTCGTCGATGAACACTATAACAAACTTATCCAGGTAAGGCTTGCACACTCGGTTCATGAGATCCATGAAGACCGCAGGTGCATTCGTTAATCCAAAAGGCATAACCAGAAACTCATAATGGCCGTAATGAGTTCTGATTGCTGTTTTGGAGACGTCTTCCTCTCGGACTCTCAACTGATGGTAGCCCGATCTCAAATCAACCTTAGAGTAATAACTCGAACCTTGCAACTGGTCGAACAAGTCATCAATGCGTGGAAGAGGACGTATGAAACCCTTTTCCAAGAGTTCTTGTAGTTGCGTGGACAGTTCTTCAAGTTCTGATGGAGCTAGACGATACGGTGCTCGAGCTATGGGCGCTGCTCCAGGAGCTAGCTCTATTTGAAATTCAACTTGGTGATGAGACGGAAGACCAGGTATTCCTCAGGAAATACCTCGGGAAAGTCGCGCACAACAGGAATGTCTTCTATCTTCTTTTCTTCTGAGGATGCATTAGAAACGAGGGCTAAAATAGCAGTGCGACCCTTTCGCAAACACTTCTAGGCCTTAAGGAAAGAGATGATGCCTACAACAGCACCACTCTTATCGCCACGAATCACGAGGGGTTCTCTATCAGAACGAGGGATACGGACGATTTTCTCCTTGCAAATAATCTTCGCTTGGTGTTGAGATAACCAATCCATCCCAATGACAACGTCAAAACTACCCAGAACGATAGGAATGAGGTCGATAGAAAAGGCCTGATCGGCAAGGACAAGCTTGCAACGCTTAACTACATGTGTAGCCTCTAAACTTTTACCATTTGCTAACTCTACGATGTGCTTGGTGTTCAAAAGTGTTGGAGTACGCTTAAGCATCTGACTAACTTTTAAGGAGACGTAGCTAGTATCGGCACCCGAATCAAATAAAACAGTAACAAAGAAATCATCCAGAAGAAACTTACCCATCACAACGTTGGGATCGTTCCTTGCTTCACCCTGACCAATCACGAACACACGACCTTGGGCGCCATTGCCATTATTGTTACCTCCGTTGTTGCCTCCATTGTTGTTTCCATTGTGGTTCCCGTTTCTTTGGTTGTTCTGATTCTGGTTTAGCTGAGGGCAGTTCCTCTTAAAGTGGCCTTCAGCGCCACACTGAAAGCATCCTTTATTGCGCTGCTATTGTTGCTGCTGGTGGTTCTGTAGAGCTTGTTGTTGTTGGCGATTCTGACTCGCAGGACGCGTGCTCCTGCAATCCTTAGCTTCGTGACCCAGCTTGTGACATCTCTGACAACGACCCTTGTTGCACTGCCCGCTGTGGTGCAGATTACATCAATTTCACTTAGGGTGATTTCCCTTGTACCCACCCTGACCTTGATTCCCAGAAGACTGCTGATCGGGGCTCCTGTACTCGTCTGTCTTTCTCTGCTGGGATTGAGCTGAAGCAGAACCCTTGCCCAAATTTCCATCCCACTTGCGCTTATTATCATTGGGAGCATCAGAAGTAGTAGCACTAATACGCTTGGGCAGCCTGTTCTGCTTAACTGCCTGATCAGTGAAACGATGAGCCAACTTGATGATTTGCTGTATGGTGCCAAGGTTAGCCGAGGTTACGTGGCTTTGAATTTCTGGCACCAAGCCCCTAAGGTACAGCTCAATGCGCTTGGTGGGAGGGTCCACCATAGTAGGGCACAAGATGGCTAGCTCATTTGACCTCTTCGTGTATGCCTCGATCTCAGACCCCGTCCTCTTTAAATTGAAAAATTCCACCTCCAGCTTGTGGATGTCGTCATGACTGCAATACTCTTCTTTGATCAGTTCTTTGAAACCGTTCCATGGGGTGGCATTAGCAACCGCCAACCCAAGCAGTTGAACCTGTGCCTTCCACCAGGTTAACGCAGCACCTTCGAGTGTTCCAGTAGCATATTTCACCCTACGATCTTCTGGACATTCACACATTTCGAAAACAGACTCGAGCTTCTCGAACCAGTGGGAGACCTACAGCTCCTTCAGGGCCGCTGAAGGTACTAGGTCGGCAATCCATGAGGGTTTTGAACGTGCACACAGGAGGCTGAGCATATTGACCTCTTGCAGGAACAGCTACGAGTGCCTTAGCAACTCGTTCGTTGACCAGAGCCGTCAACTGGGCTTGAGTGAGGTTGATACGAACTCCGTGTCCGCTCATGATCTTCACAATGTAGCAACGTAAGTGAGAAAAGTGTCGCGAGAGTGCGTAATTCTGGGACGACAGCAGAGAGTAAGCACACAAGGTTCACATAGCAGTTATCACGTTAGCTAATGCATAGTGTGGACTATCTAACCGACAATATAACATAAATCATACCACCTATGGTGTCGAGTCTTGCACGTGGAGCGAAGCGTCGTTGTGGATCGTTGAGCATTGTACCGGTTATAGTCTGGTTTTATCAAAAAGCTTTTCCCCTTTTAAAACCAAGTTCACTATAACCAATGGCTCTGATACCAATCTGTCACACCCCCAAAATCCACCATGCGGAGTACCACCGCTTAGAGGCGTGACATGACCAGGATCGAGCCACCAATCATATTGAACAACGTAATTAAGTAAATAAAACCAACCACAATACAATTGGTGACCAAAAGCTTGTTATCCAAGTTTAAATTAAACAGTGGAAGCATAAACGTAATTCCCAAAAACATAAGTCCATAGTACCTAAGTTTAAAGTCCAAAGCGTAAGTTTAATAAGTTCATAAGGATTTAAATATTAGGCACGGAACATAACCGTCCGTATCCCACAACGACTCCTTCCTCGTGCAAGCTCCAAGCATTTTACGACCTGCAAGGCATGTAACAACGAGTCAACAACAAAGTTGAGTGAGTTCACGGTTGGTTGATTAGTTTTAAGTTGTTTCTGAAAATGTGGTTTGTCTTTCGTTGGCGTAATTTCCGTGGGGGTTACCCCGTAGTTGAAAGTATGATTAACCAGTTCATTCTTTATTACCCAAACCATATCCATGATCAGTGGGGGCTTCCCCATGTGAACCACTAGACCGTCCCATATCGACTACTAACGCAATATAAGTTGTGCCCTACATCAGTGTCTATCATCACTGACAATTTGCCATAGTCCATTAGTACACGCCCATCTGACTGGCACGGTGTGAGGTTTGTTAAACCTAATAGCACTATTAACTAATGACCCGCTCGCCATTGGCCTCGGCGATTAAGTCGATATAAATTGAGGGACTTCATGATAGAGTTTTGTCTAGTAAGTTTTAAGGTTGTTGTCCTACCCAAGGAGGATGAACGTACGTATTCTGCCCAAGTAGAATACGCATTATTAATATTGGCATCCTACCTATGGAGGATGGCCGTACATATCCTACCCAAGGAGGATATGTAGATTACATCTTAAATTCTTTAACCCATTCCCAACCACCGGAAATCCCATGCCTTAGAAAGTGTGTGAACGCACCTTGGTTTGCTCGGTTAGATTCTCAAAAATAGCTAACAGTCAAGGTCGGTCAATCACGTCCTAGTATGATTACCACTTAGTTTAGTAGTGACTTCAAATAAGCACGAAATTCCTACACGCATCTACCACATAACACGCATCACTTTAACGGTTTATGCCCATATAAGCCTCCCATCTATTCCCGTTCATAAGCAAGCATACGACATTGCACATAACACTTTTATTGACATATAACATGTTAGACCATTCTCAGATAACCTACCCGACATTTAGACACGCAGATTACTACTTATGTCGTTCGAACTTTTATATTCAAAACTGGGCTGTTTTCGGGAGTTTTAATAAAATAGTTACCCTGTTCCAAACATTCCCAACTTTTTACAAAAGGTGCTAGACGATCCAAATATTATTGTGTAAAAATCTCGGGATCCAATTCATTACCAGTATTTTATAAAAAATCATTTACCGGACTGCAATCAGATTTATTACTTTCTGACTGCAGTCCACGGAATAATTCATTAAAAATTCATTGTAAGTCGGATTGACGAAATTCCAGTGGGACAATTACCATGACATCAATGCCCATCTACAGTAACAATTTTGTGACCTAGTTCTACTCGGGTTTCAAGTTATGATGAAGAATATAAAACATATTTTCAGCAGCAAAAATGCAGCTTTAGCTGCTGTTACAAAAACGACACTTTAAAAATAGTAAAGGAAGTCCAAAAATTACGATTCCAGTGCCATTAGAACCGTATTTCATAATACATAAATCTAGAGTTCAGAAAATCAGTTTTTCGTTAAGTTATGGTCTGGTTACAGCCAACTGAAGTTGGCTGTAAACACCAACCAGCCCCTGTTTTCAGCTTTTTAATATTCAAATGCGAGTTATATTGGTTCCATTAACATGTTTAGAGATTAATAACGACATTTGACATCAACGTTAGCAAGTAAATCATCAAGTAATCAACAACATGTTCACTACAACATCCCACTACAACATTTCATCATGTAGATCTTCATGTAACTTTTGTGTTCATCTTTTTAGTGTTCTAGTAAAATACAACGTACTACACTTTTTAATCTACTCGAAATGTAAGTAAGCTAAGGTAGATGAAGACTTACAACTAGCACAAGGCTAGGGGAGAATCTAGTGAAGAAGATGATGAGAAAAGATGATGAAGAAGTAAGAACAAGGCTCCTTTGAAGTTCTACAAGTAGCAAGCTTCTTTAATCCTTCTTCTAGACTTGAATGTGACTTGAAAATGGATGAATGGGGTGGTGGAAGGGTGGTGATGGTGGCGGTTAAGGGTGTGGCCGAGAGGAGGGAGGGAGGGAGGTGTGAGTGAGAGGGTGAATTTTTGTGAAATGATGTGAGATCTATGCAACCATACTTATATAGATGTCTTCCAATATTATGTCCATTACAACAAGCAAGATCTATTAAACAAATGAGAGATAATCTTGCACAAGATTGGAAGTATGGTGTGCAAATATGGTGGGTCCACATGGGACCGAATTCGGTCTGGGGGGGGGGTAAGGGTAACATTTTGCAACTAAATGGTAAAGACTAGTTAGATTTCAAGTGTGAGCTTATATATGTTAGTTAGTTGCTTTTTAGTGGGTGTTAGGGTGTTCGGAGATCATGACTAGCCAAGAAATATTAAAACAATGTATTTGACAAGTATTTGGTGTCCCGGGTAATGTCAGGTTGTTCGGTCGGATACTGTTCCGTTAAATTGTTTAATTGTTCCGTAAGGTGTCTTATATATATATATTTTTGTAACACAATTAATTCCTAACACTTAGGAAAATAATCAGGACCTTTTAGTAAATTTTCTGCGCATGACTAGTAGGTTAACAAGCACATGTAAGCATGACACAGAAATCAGGAAACAGTTAAGTAATTCAACACAATCACCAAGCACTTTAATTATCATTAAATAATCGTATGGATACATGAAATTACGAGGGTTGTCACATTCTCCCCTTGTTAAGAAAATTTCGTCCCGAAATTTAGCACGTGGTTACTGGGGAAGCTTGTTAAGTTGCGGTGTTTACTGGTTTTCCTGGGGTGTCATAGACACTCGAATAAATTTAAGTGCTTAAAACACTAATTCGTATCTCGAAACAGTTGAACTTTGTGTAAAAATTTAAGTGGATCAGTATACTGACAATCTGCGTGAATCGTTTAGAACTTATAATGTTTAAAGCTTAACAGTGTTGATGATTTGTCTCATAAACTGATATGATCCCCTTACACAAACTCACAAAAATATTGTATGTAGATATTTATTTACTGCATTTCATTAAAATCAAAAAGTCAAAAGGATTTTCAGTGTGTTTTAGCATAAGATTTTGAAAAATACAAAAAGATTTTCAACAACTGATATTGAAGAGCTGATTTTCAAAATTCCAAGTGCTAAACATGATGAACAGGTTTGGGAAAGTGTGTGTGAAGTTATTCTTGCAAGTGGCCGTATGATTACTGCTAAATGGTTTCTGAATTTGCAAAATTTTAAATTTATGTAACTTATGTTTGTGGTAGAGATTGTGCAGGAACGAAGTTTGATAAAAGCCATGTTACCATCTTAGAACCTGTGAAAGTGATTAGAGCCAGGTGACTGATTAAAAGCCTGGAAATGGTGAATTCCAGACTACGATCCCAGCATATCGAAAGGGAGAGTCTGAAGACATCAAGAGGGAGTTTGGAGATGTAGAATGCCAGGTTCGAATCCTGAAAGTTCACACAAGCTGCTGATGCTGATAAACTTAAGGAATCAGGAGATTTGATCAAGAGAATTAGAAAGCTCAAGAGCTAGATCAACATCCAAGGGGAGATTAGAAGAAAGAGAAGAGAAAGAAATTGATTGAGGATGCTTACAATGGAGAATCTTTGGAGAGGGTGAAGACTGATAAAGACTGAAGGTTTGATAACCGAAGACTCGACATCGAAGACTTCATCAACATCCGAGGGGGAGTCTGTTGGTGCATACGTCTGTCGACTTCGTCTTGTATCGAGTCTTGTATTGTTTTAGATAGATCAGGGCACGGAAATCGAGAAATGAGTGTTTGTGGGATTTCGCACGAAATAGTGATTTCATGTGAAACTGATTTCGCTTGGAGTGTTTCGTGCGAAACCAGCTTTCGCTTGAACGGTTTCGTGCGAAATCACCATGCCTATAAATACATGATGTGCCTTGTCATTTGTAACGATTCTGATTCCGGCAACGAAGTGCTGCCGAAGTGTCTACATCATTGTAATCGATCTGATATCAATAGAAAGACAGTTTAAAGTGATTTCTCGTGCAATCCAGCAGAAATAACACTGATACATCTGTTTCCGCCTTTTGTATTGGTGAAGATCTCTTCTGAACAACTCGTTTGGGTCAGAACACAATCCTACAAATGCATAATGTGGTAGGCCCCTCTTTTGAAGGTGACGTTACACTCGGCTAAGTAGTCTGAGTCAGCAAGGATACAGTCCCAAGTAGCAGGGTTAAAGTTTTAATAGTAGCTTACATATGAGGGGATCAAAGTGTTTGGACCCCCGCCATCCAATATCGATGGGTATTGAAGGAGGTCCTACTAAATTTGACCCAGGTCCTTGCAGGATCTATACACTGAACAAGGCAAGACTCTTACCAAACCGTTCCCTTAACCCCCGACCAGGTAGCCAACATATCTCCATATAGACCGTGGAGATATGAATGGTGAAAATCTTTTATTTTATATAGACAGTAAAATAATGCCAAGACACCACGGACAAATGATAAGGAAGAATTACCTTCAACATAAGAAACTAGTTATTAAAGTCATTAATACATAACCAAATAAAAAGTGCGAAAAGATTAAAAATAAAAAGTATTACACTAGACACTTGTCTTCACCAAGTGATGTAAGAGACTTAGGTAAACATGGGCTTTGATTGTCAAGAACTTTTACGGTCAATCTTGGATCCCGAGACGACTCACACACTCTATGATGGATGATGGATGATGGTGGTGGATGATGGTGGTGGATGATGGTGTTATGATGGTGGTGGTGGGTGGGTGAAGTGTGAGAGAGGTGGTGTGCCAAGGGATGGTTTGCAAATTAGCCAAGCACCCCTATTTATAGCCTGAACAGCAGCTCGGGCACGGCTACGTGTCCTTGGGCACGGCCCCGTGTCCATCCTCCTTCTCTTTCTTCATTAATTGCAGTTTGTCTGCATTAGTTGGCCACGCCCCCGTGTTCGCTGGGCACGACCCCGTGTGCAGAAGCGTATCTGTACTATCAAGATTTCCCTAGATTCTGCGAATCTTAGAGTTGACCACGGCCCCGTGTCCGCTGGGCACGCCCCCGTGGTGGGTGATAGAAGCTTCTACAACTTTGTCTTTTCTGCAGACCCTTGGGCATGCCCCCGTGGTCACTGAGCACGAGGCGTGTTCAGCATTCTGTTCTCTTGTTTTTGCTTGGGAAGATGCTGTCGGGGAGTCGGGCATGCCACGTTTGTTCCTTTTCTTGTATTTATGTTAGATTTAGTTGCCTTTTTGCTTCTTTTGTTCATTTGAGCTCATTTAATCCTAAAAATACAAAAGGAAGACAAAAACACACTTTTTCCAACATTAGTACTAAAAAGGGTTAGTTTTATGCCACAATTGATGTAATTTATATCTTGCATTTTGTGCACATCAAATACGCTCACACTTGAATCTTTGCTTGTCCTCAAGCAAAACTCTTTATAATGTGGCTTTACCCTCCTAAATGGAACGAGTAGAGGAGTAGGTTTTTGGGCTTGTCATAGAGTGTCGGGATTCCCAAGATTCTTTATGAAGTTTTATTTTTATTTATTTACAATGCTATTCATCATGATTTTTTTAAAACATTACATAAGATAAATTACTTATTAGTGCATAACATGCCTTTTTTTAAAATTCCATTTATATACAAGTTCACATACCTCACGGGGGATCACTCAACACTCGGCCGAAGATGTATTTTAGTGAATCACTCGAGAGCGGCATGGAACTTACTCCTACCATAGGCTTGCCAAGCAATCAATCCTCCTCCTTTTTAACTATACACCTTTGTAAATATCAAGAGGACTTTTTGGGTGAAGGGTTAGGCTTGGCTTAAAAGTAGGTGGTTGAGTTAGTGGTTAGTAAAAGGGCGAAAGGCGTAAAAAACATCGGTTTTCATAAGACTTGCTATTATTTTGTATTTTTTTTATTTTGATGAAGTACTTCTTCAAACAAAGTTCTTTTTGATATACTTGTTTGTTTATTTCTTTTGGCTTCATCGTCATCAATTTTTTTTCGATAAGCAAGTCATAAGAAAAATCGAGCTTTGTTACTAAAATAAAGGGTTTAAAATGAAAAAGGGTTTTGGTGGGTACAAGGGTGTTTGTTTTGGGTTAAGAAATGAAAAGGTTTAGGCTCAAAGGGGTTAACTAGGGGGATTTTGGGTAGGTGGTAAAAAAAAAAGAAAAATAATGGTGTAGAAATAAAAAGGGTTAGTCCTAATGCCTCCATCATTTACTTACTCGGGTTTAAGTTGGTAAGGACCGGGAATGTATCGTCGTTGAAAGTTCTAGAGTCGTAAGAACCAAGCGGCTATTCACACAAGAAACGAAAAATGAGCATTTAGTTTAAAGATATGTATTTGTATGCTCAATAAAGGCTCAAAACTCACTTTTTGTGGGAATGGGTTTTTTATGTGACCAAGTATATATAACCAAATTTTAACTAAACTTGTCATGTCGCTTCATAATTTTTTTATGTTGGTTCTTTTTTATCACGACGCTATCGGTTGTAAATTTGTAAAAATATAACCTTTTTAGAACTTGAAATTCCCAAATTAAACCTAGACAAGTAAAACAAATAAAATTTTTTTGAAAAAAAAAATTTGGGGTGATTAGCGGTTCCAATAGAGTTTGAGTAAGGCTTGTAATTAGGACTTGAAAGATTCAAGGTTTTAGCATCCTCCCACACTTAAATTACACATTGTCCTCAATGTGTCCCAAAAATAAGTTTTTAGGTTGATTGAATATGTAAAAAAATGTGAAAAAGCAAAAATTTATGTTACTGGGCGTCTAGGCACGACCCCGTGGTGTCCGGGCACGGCCCCGTGTTCAGATCGCCAGTAATAGAAATTGATAAAAAGAAACAGAAGCCTGGGCACGAGGGCGTGTTCAGTGAGCACGCCCCGTGTGTAATTTATTTATTTGTTCAGTGAGCACGCCCCGTTCAGTGAGCACGCCCCGTGTCTAGTTACCTGAACTGGTCATTTTCTGCAGATGGTTGGGCACGGGGCGTGTTGGGTGAGCACGACCCCGTGCTGAACTTGCTGTAATGCAGAAAATTTTGTCGGATGGCCCTGTTTTTGTGCATGGGGTGCTGGTTCAAGTTTCCCTTGGTATCCTTCACCATCTTGAGTGTGTTTTATTCCTGATAATTAAACTAAACTAGAAAACATAAAAAAATTTAATCTAAACTAAACTAAGGATAGTTCCGCGGAATGCCTCCGTGGTGCGCCACGTTTATAAGGGTCCTTGGCCAGACACAAAGCCTGGTCATATGTCACCCAAGTGGGATGTTTTGCATCCCATGCTACACCGTCGGAGAGCATCATCCTAACTCGAGTCACTGACCTTCATATAGTTGACCGGGTCTTCGTCTTCTACTCTTTTTCCAACTCCAAACTTCATTTCCTCGTCCTCAGTCCTCAATCCTCAATGTTAGTGTTCCATCATTCATATCTATCACTGCTTGGGCCGTAGCTAGGAATGGCCTCCCTAGGATGAGTGGTACTTCGGCATCTTCCTCCATATCTAGTATGACAAAGTCAGCCGGAAAGACAAATTCGCCGACTTTGACCAATAGATTTTCAGCGACACCTTGTGGATATTTCACGGATCTATTGGCGAGTTGTATGCTTATTTTTGTAGGGCTTGTTTTTCCTAAGCCGAGTCGGTTGAACATTGATGAGGGCATGAGGTTGATGCTTGCCCCGAGATCGGCTAGTGCATTACGAATGGGGGATTCCCCAATCGAGCAAGGAATTGTGAAGCTTCCGGGGTCAAGCTTCTTTTGCGGGAGTTTGTTAAGTAGTAAGGCGGAGCATTCTTCGCCTAAATTAACTAATTGCAATGATTCATTTTTCCTTTTATGAGTGAGAAAGTCCCTCATAAATTTTGAATATTTAGGCATTTGAGTTAGGACTTCGATAAATGGAATATTAACATGCAATTGTTTCAGTAAATTTTCGAACTTTGCGAATTGCTCATCGGTCTTTTGACGAATTAACCGACCGGGGTATGGAACCGGAGGAGTCTTAGTAGGCTCTTGAATTGGTGGAGAAGCCTTTTATTGTTGGGGCGTGGGTGGAGTTGCGGATTGGCTTCTTTCAGTTGGCGGTGATGGAGCCTCTTCGGGACCCACGATACGGTTTCTCAATTTTATGAGATGTACTTGTGCCTTTGGGTTGGTTTCGGTATTACTTGGTAACGTGCCTTGTGGTCTCTCGGAGAAATTCTAAGCTATTTGATTTAATTGCTTTTCAATGTTTTGTATACTAGCTTGTTGATTTCTAAAATTCGATTCCAATTGTTGAAATCGATCCGAATTTTTCTTTTCGGTGTCGGAGATGAGGCGAGATACAGTATCTTCAAGCCTTTCTCGTCCACCTTGTTGTTGAGAGAAGTTTTGTGACTCGATTCTTGGTTGTTGAAAGTTTGTTCATTGGTTTAGATTTTGTTGGTTACTACTATTACCGGGTTCTCTCCAACCAAGGTTAGGGTGGTTACGCCATCCTTGGTTGTAGGTACCCGTTGGAGGACCCGACGGCCTAGGTCTATTATCAATATAGTTCACCGACTCTGTTTGATCATCTACTTCTTTCACTCAACTCTAATTTTCATGTGGCCCACCACACCTTTCACAAGCCATGACCGAGGCTGTTTTCACCATTTCTAGCTTTTTTATTTTTGAAGAAAGGGCATCGATTTTGGCTTGCAAAGAAGTGCTTTCATCAACCTTATGGGCGCCCAGGGCAATAGATTTATTGCCTCAGGGAGTGTGCCACTGAAAATTGGTTTGAGCAATTTCCTCAATTTGATTATATATTTCATTTGGGCGACGATTACCTAAAAGTCCCCCGGAGCTAGAGTCAAGTGTTTGTCTTGTGTGTGGCAACAACCCATTGTAGAAAGTGGATACTTGTTGCCACACCGCAAGACCATGATGAGGACACTTTCTTAGTAGCTCCTTGTACCTTTCCCAAGTTTCATATAAGGACTCCCCATCCTCTTGTGAATATGTATTAATTTCAGTCATTAATTTAGCCGTTTTAGCAGGAGGGAAATACTTATATAGAAACTTTTGGGCTAGTTCATCCCAGGTGTTTACCGAACCAACTGGGAGGGCATTAAGCCAAGCCTTAGCTCGGTCTTTTAGTGAAAATGGAAACACTCGAAGGCGGATGGCGTCATTTGATGCTCCATTGATCCGAAAGGTATCACATATTTCTAAGAAATTAGTAATATGTAGATGAGGATCCTCGTCCGCAAGCCCATGGAAGGTTGCGAAGTTTTGAAGCATTTGTATCAAAGGTGGCCGAAGCTCGAAGTTGTTGGCTTCGACATTTGGCATTGATAGCGGCGCCGAGATTACCCACGGTGGGTCGTAGGTATTCCATGAGGGTACGTTGGTCCGCCATTGGAAGTGGGTCCCCCGAAACGTTCTCTTGGTTTTTAGCTTTAAGTATTTTTCTTAGAAAGCATTCGGGTTAGTCTAGGGGTTCTTTTACGTCTCTACTAGAACTGGAGCTCATACACTACATGGAGAGTTCAGATGTGGTGCCTGGGTTCCGAGTCCTGCAATAAAAACAAAAAGAACGTTGGTCAGAAGTTTCACCACGGCCCCGTGTTCAGATGAACACGGCCCGTGGTCGGAGATACAGTGATTGTTTTCCGGATCCCTGTTACTGGGGAGTTCGACACGGCCCCGTGTTGCACCGACATGGCCCCGTGCTCAACTCTCTATAACTCGGAAAATAAAAACTGCCAGTAACAATGCTGGGCTCCGTGTTGCACCGACCAGGCACGGCCCGTGCTAAGCTCTGCAGAAACTAAAAATTTAAGAAAATTCTAAAAAAACAGAAAAAAAATGATTAGGCCGTTGATTCCTAACTTTCTTAAATTCTTGTGTCCTCGGCAATGGCGCCAAAAACTTTATGTGCGTGAAGTGTGCTATATTTTTTATATATATTTTAAGCCCTTTTACACTTTTTAGCCAAGTTTTAAATTTATAAAACACGATATTTACTAACACTAAACACACATATGGGCAAGTGCACCCATCGTGAACGTAGTATAGTGTTAGTAAGATACCGAGGTCGTCCAAGGACACAAGAGCTTTTAGTACCGGTTTATCCTCAACGTCTAATCAAATCAAAAGTTAGAAAAAGGTTTTTTAAACTAGAAAAATAAAACTAAAATGCTGAAAAATAAAATAAAAGTAAAAACAGATAGACAAGATGAATCACTTGGATCCGACTTGTGTGTAGTGTAACCTTTGATTATTTCCGCACTTTTGCACTTTTTAAGAGATTATCTTAGTTATTGTAGTAGGCCCATCTTTTGAAGGTGATGTTACCCTCAACCCAGTAGTTTGAGTCAGCAAGGATACAATCCTAAAGGGTCGGGTTATTGAAAAATAATTAATAAAGTTATTAATGCATAATGTGGTAGGCCCCTCTTTTTAAGGTGACGTTACCCTCGGCTAAGTAGTCTGAGTCAGCAGGGATACAGTCAAAGTAGCCGGGTTAAAGTTTTAATAGTAGCTTACATATGAGGGGATCAAAGAGTTTGGACCCCCGCCATCCAATACCGATGGGCATTGAAGGAGGTCCTACTAAATTTGACCCAGGTCCTTGCAGGATCTATACACTGAACAAGGCAAGACTCTTACCAAACCGTTCCCTTAACCCCCGACCAGGTAGCCAACATATCTCCATATAGACCGTGGAGATATGAATGGTGATAATCATTTATTTTATATAGACAGTAAAATAATGCCAAGACACCACGGATAAATGATAAGGAAGAATCACCTTCAACAAAAGAAACTAGTTATTAAAGTCATTAATACATAACCAAATAAAAAGTGCGAAAAGATTTAAAATAAAAAGTATTACCCTAGACACTTGTCTTCACCAAGTGATGTAAGAGACTTAGGAAAACATGGCCTTTGATTGTCAAGAACTCTTACGATCAATCTTGGATCCCGAGACGACTCACACACTCTATGATGGATGATGGATGATGGTGGTGGATGATGGTGTTGTGATGGTGGTGGTGGGTGGGTGAAGTGTGAGAGAGGTGGTGTGCCAAGGGATGGTTTGCAAATGAGCCAAGCACCGCTACTTATAGCCTGAACCGCAGCTCGGGCACGGCCCCGTGTCCATCCTCCATCTCTTTCTTCATTAATTGCAGTTTGTCTGCATTAGTTGACCATGCCCCCGTGTTCGCTGGGCACGACCCCGTGTGCAGAAGCGTATCTGTACTATCAAGATTTCCCTAGATTCTGCGAATCTTAGAGTTGACCACGGCCTCGTGTCCGCTAGGCACGCCCCCGTGGTGGGTGATAGAAGCTTCTACAACTTTGTCTTTTCTGCAGACACTTGGGCACGCCCCCGTGCTCACTGAGCACGGGGCGTGTTCAGCCTTCTGTTCTCTTGTTTTTGCTTGGGAAGATGCTGTCGGGGGGTCGGGCATGCCACGTTTGTTCCTTTTCTTGTATTTATGTTAGATTTAGCTGCCTTTTTGCTTCTTTTGTTCATTTGAGCGCATTTAATCCTGAAAATACAAAAGAAAGACAAAAACACACTTTTCCAACATTAGTACTAAAAAAGGGTTAGTTTTATGCCACAATTGATGTAATTTATATGTTGCATTTTGTGCACATCAGCTCCCACCCAGGGTGAGGTCGGGGGTTGTGACAGGCTTGGCTGGTTCAACAGCCTTAAAAAGAGATATACCCGAATATATATCGTTAAAAATGCTACCGTGGCGGCGAATGTGCATCGTGATGGGGATAGCACTCTATGGCAATGGGAATGGGATTATGAACCAAACACAACAGCGGAATGGCTGCAAGCGGGAGATTTGATGCAAAAATTGCAGCAAGTTGTTTTGAAAACGAGCATGGATGAGTGGAAGTCATGTAACAATTTTGGGGACAAGTTCTCGGTTAAAAAGGTTCGACTGATCCAAGAGGCAGGCTCGCAAGACCTGAACGACGGCTAGGATTTCTGTTGGAAATCTTGGGCCACTCCCAAGTGCAACTTTCTTTTATGGCATGCTATATATGGAAAAGTGGTTGCGAAATAGGAGTTACTGCGTAGAGGCATTCGGTTCAATATCTGATGTGTCCGAGATGCGACCTGATTAAGGAGACAACCGATCATTTATTTGTTAACTATTTGTGGGCCAAATGTTTGTGGTGGAACATCTTGACTTGGATGCGTATTCAATTCCCTCCAAACAGCTCTCTAGAAGAGTTGGTTGGTTATGTTAAGGAGTGTCCAAGTAGCAAAAACTAGAAGAGGATTGTTTACACGGTTACTATGGCAAGGAGTGTCCAAGTTACAAAAACTAGACGAGGATTTTTTACACAGTTACTATGGCAACGGTATGGAGACTATGGTGCGCAAGAAACTTAAAAGTCTTCGAAGACAACTTCATCCTTATCTCCAAGTCGGTGGAGCTCATAAAGGATGATACGTTCAAATGGATAAACAATCAGACAAAGATGATGCCTATTCAATGGGATAATGGAAACTATTTGAGGTTATCGAGTTACTGTAACGTTGTTTCGTTTTGTTTATGTTTTCGTTGTTGTATCTCCAGGTTCTTGCTGGCTCTTCATACATACATACATACATACATACATACATACATACATACATACATACATACATACATACATACATACATACATACATACATACATACATACATACATACATACATACATACATACATACATACATACATACATACATACATACATACATACATACATACATACATACATACATGCATGCATGCATGCATGCATGCATGCATACATACATACATGCATGCATGCATGCAAGCATGCATGCATACATACATACATACATACATACATACATACATACATACATACATACATACATACATACATACATACATACATACATACATACATACATACATACATACATACATACATACATACATACATACATACATACATACATACATACATACATACATACATACATACATACATACATACATACATACATATTTACATACATATATAAAGTGTTGTTGTTCCAAAAAGAACAAAAACAATGCTAGAAGAAGATAGATCCGGTTTGCCTCCCGTATGATAATCAATGTTTTCTTCTTTCGTTGTGTAACGAGCTACAACCTTATTAAACTTGTTTACTGGCTTAAAGTCTAATGGGCACTCTGACACTTAATTATATCTACACCAGATAGTAAAATCATAATATTATGTTTACAGTCCTACTATAAGGGGGTGGGTTCCTCTATTTATAGGAACCAAGCCTGACTTGGACCTTAACTGAAATTGGGCCAACTTGTATTAGGCATGTCTAGTCGAGGTTAGGTTTATTATGAGGATACTTTAACAATGTGGTTATAATAACCGTGTTATTCATACACAATATATATATATATATATATATATATATATATATATATATATATATATATATATATATATATATAGTGGAGGGTTCAAATGAGAAGAATTTTTTTGTAAGAAGAAAAAAGAAGAAGTTTCAACCAATAAGAATGCTTCATTTTACTTCATTTAATATTTGTATTTAATTTTAATATAAGGGTATATTGGTAAATTTACAAAAATCATTAATTTGTATTCTTTCCCTTTAATAACTAACTAAATTAAATTTGTAACTCCTTTTCAAAATATATACTTTTTCCAAATTAAAAAAAACAACTTAATTTAAAGTGTAGAATAAATTATTAGTTGTGTAGGATAAATTACGAGTTGTGTAGGATATATTTCGAGGTGTGTAGGATAAATTTCGACTTTGTAAGATAAAATTCTATAATGTGTAGGGTATATGTAGGAAAATTTTGATATGTGTAGGTTTTGTAGATTATATGTAGGAGAATTAATGATTAGTTGACTAATTAATTATAGAGTTAAAAATTAATTATATGAGTTATAAATGAAACAATATTTTACTAATTTGCCCTTTCTTCTTTTTCTTCCCACATTAAATTTCTTCTCAAATGAATCTCCCCCTA
The DNA here is from genome assembly GCF_002127325.2 of Helianthus annuus. NCBI lineage: Eukaryota > Viridiplantae > Streptophyta > Magnoliopsida > Asterales > Asteraceae > Helianthus > Helianthus annuus. Next base: position 44,927,649 of record NC_035434.2, on the reverse strand, counting down.
TATATATATATATATATATAGGATAAGGATCATTATAGAACACTAATTATTGCGAGAACAAAAAGAACAACTCTAAATCACTAAATTTTGAGATTTAAGATTCATATTTCTTAAATTTTTTGTTTCTTACATTCATATGTGTATTATATATACATAAAAAATCATAAATTTTTCCCTACACATAGTCTATATACATGTAGGTAATTTAGCCTACACATAACCTACATGTGTGTAGATTATTTAGAAACTGAAGATTTTTCATATTTTGTTTTAAATTCTAGTGTGAGAAACAATAAATCTTACATTTAAAACATTTTCATTTATTTTTTAGGTTTTTAGGATTGAAAAAATGAGTGATTCACTTTGTTCTGCGTGTTCTCGCAATATTTAGTGTTCTGCATAGAATCTTCCCCTATATATATATATGGGTTGGTTAACGTACAATTTGTCTTAACATACGACGCGTACACTGCATGTTATAAACCTCAAAAGACGAAAACTCGTATGTTATATCTATCAAACCCGCATGTTCACAAACTCGGAACTTCAGCAAACTCCGAAATGACTTGTCTCAAATCTGCATGTTCATAAACTTGGACTTCACAAACTCGGAAGAAAATTGTACAAAATCCGCATGTAGTATCACTCAATCCGCATGTCATATTCTATTCTGATGGCATACACATTAAATGTTAAGGGATATTGTACAATACACTCTCTCTCTCTCTCTCTCTATATATATATATATATATATATATATATATATATAGAGAGAGAGAGAGAGAGAGAGAGAGAAAATGTGTGTGTGTGTGTGTGTGAGGGGACCAACTTACCAACTTGCTTGTTTGTTGTGGGTGTCATTTATTATAGGAGCCAAGCATCACGGGGTTAGGTTTCGATCCCCGCATGGTGTCCCAATATCCCCGGGGATAAGCCAATCCATCTCGCTCTTTGTGTGAGTCACTAGTTTCGTCCTACCATGGACTCATCAAAAGAGCGACGCCAGCTCTCGACTAGTGGTGCGTTTGTCGTAGACATGACTAGGCACGCACACTTCTTCATTGAAACTGACCCCGTTTCTGATAAAGTCCCGGACTAGCTAGTAATCCAAGCGTTCAAGCATAACCCATAGCATATCGATCTTTAAATGTTAGGCCCGTGATACAAGCCTGACTTGGACCTTACCGAAATTGGGCCAACTTGGATTAGGCGAGTTGGGTTTATTATAAGGATACCTTAACAATGTGGTTATAATAACCGTGGTATATTTAATAATAATAGTAAAGTAACAAATAGGTATATTTGTAAGGTACGTTATTTCAATTTTGTACTTAAAACCGATATGTATTTTATATGTTCTATGCTATTTCGCATGCAAAGTTAACATGATATATATAGATACTAGGTTACGATATCGGGGAGTGTGCCCCTTAACAACCCCTATGTTATACGCTAAATGCGCCGTTTATTTAACATAAAGATATAGTTTTACGATATCGGCCATAACTCAAAATCTGGACCACCAACTGATCTCAAATTTTCGGTGCAAGTTTATAAATTAGTAATAAAGATTTCTACTCTTTCACTTTTTCCAAAAATCACGTTTTATAACAAAAAGGGCAAAATAGTCAACTTTTAAGCATAATCGGAAACATGCATATGAATCGGTTAAACATAGACTCAAGTTGCAAAAATTCCAGAGAGTTACACTTAAATAAAAATGGTCAAAAATATACTCTAATACAGATCTCAAACATGCATGCATGGATCCGAATCGATAGTCAAAGAATAAGTCGTTTAGTAAGACTTTCGGTTCCAATCCGGGCTTTTACTAAAGATTGTCGAGTTGATCATTGTAAAACATATTCTTACATTCATCATAAAGCTATTTTTGATGATCAAACTGATTGCATGTCATCTACATTACCATTTACGCTATATTTCGCAAAAATCATTTCTGTTGACTTTTTAAGAACAACTTTGACTCGACAAATAGCATGCTTAGAGTGGGAATCAGAGAATACCCTTTTGAGGGTTTGTTTCCCACATAAATACCAACTTATAAGTGGTTTCAATTTGAGAAATGACAGAGCCAATTTCGTTTAATCGAAAAGTCAAACTATATGAACAACGGTTTGACTTTTAACTAATAATCAAAGCTAGAACGATTATAGAATGATATGAATGCTTACAAAGGTCCTAATGAAGCCTAGATATCACTTGGAGGCTGCCTTGACGATCAGATTGCTCCAGAAGTTGCCTTGTGAAGTTCTTGAAGTTGCTAGTGTTCTTGTTTACAATACAAGTGCCTCAAAAAGTGATGAATGATCTGAATTTAAGAGGTTGCAGGAGTTGTAGGAAGCTCACAGGTGTCCAAGACATGCATGCTCATCTATTGGTGAGTTTTGGAGGTGATCACAGCTGTTTTGCACTCAAAATTTGGACCAACACAGCCCCTGATCGCGAATTCTGCACCTGGGCGCGGGTCGCGGCCCGCATTAGACAGCCCAGGCGGGCCACCTGGCTTCTACAGCTGTCAAACTTTTGCCAAACTTGGCAGCTTTGGTCCCTGTCTTCGCAAACGAGGTTTCGGCTATTTATCTTGACTCGTAAACCCTCAAAATTGGTTTTTAGGAACCTTGGGACATTTACCAACATGGTAAAGTCCTCGGTTAACTTTGCGCTCACCCGAAAAGCCATGAAATGCGACGTTGAC